>NC_134451.1:0-626690 GCF_030867145.1 Opisthocomus hoazin | reverse complement strand
TAGAGGAGGACTGCCGGAGACGCCCTGCACGGACCACCTAAGCTACGTTTAAAGTTTGAGGGGGCAAGACAAGCAAGCAGCCCCAGTCTCTGTGCCTCTGTGCGAGCAGTGCCATGGGCAGATGAGGCTGAGCACCAGCTTTCCAATCTAGTTCTTTCTGGCTGTGAGCTATCTGCAGACATTCGCATTTTCAGAGCAGGGCTGCCGGAGGCGCCCGACATGGACCACCTAAGCTACAATTGAAGTTTCAGGGGACAAGAAAAGCAAGCAGCCCCAGTCTCTGTGCCTCTGTGCGAGCAGTGCCATGGGCAGATGAGGCTGAGCAACATCTTTCCAGGCTACCTCTTTCTGCCTGCGAGCTATCTGCAGACGTTGGCAATTTCAGAGCAGAGCTGCCAGAGGCGCCCGTCACGGAGCACCTAAGATACGTTTGAAAATTAAGGTGGCAAGACAAGCAAGCAGCCCCAGTCTCTGTGCCTCTGTGCGAGCAGTGCCATGGGCAGATGAGGCTGAGCAACAGCTTTCCAGGCTACCTCTTTCTGCCTGCGAGCTATCTGCAGAAGTTCGAATTTTGAAAGCAGGGCTGCCGGAGGCGCCCGTCACAGACCACCTAAGCTACGTTTGAAGTTTGAGGGGACAAGAAAAGCAAGCAGCCCCAGTCTCTGTGCCTCTGTGCGAGCAGTGCCATGGGCAGATGAGGCTGAGCAACAGCTTTCCAGGCTAGCTCTTTCTGGCTGCGAGCTATCTGCAGACGTTCGCATTTTCAGAGAAGCGCTGCAGGAGTCCCGATGCCCGGACCCCCAATGGTACGTTTGAAGTTTGAGGCGGCAAGACAAGCAAGCAGCCCCAGTCTCTGTGCCTCTGTGCGAGCAGTGCCATGGGCAGATGAGGCTGAGCAACAGCTTTCCAGGCTAGCTCTTTCTGCCTGCCAGCTATCTGCAGACATTCGCATTTCCAGAGCAGGGCTGCCGGAGGGCCCCTGCACTGAAACCAAAGCTACGTTTGAAGTTTGAGGGGCCAAGAGATGGAAGCAGCCCCAGTCTCTGTGCCTCTGTGCGAGCAGTGCCATGCGTAGATGACGCTGAGCAACAGCTTTCCAGGCTAGCTCTTTCTGTCTGCGAGCTATCTGCAGATGTTCGCATTTTCGAAGCAGGGCTTCCGGAGGCGCCCTACATGGACCACCTAAGATACGATTGAAGTTTCAAGGGACAAGAAAAGCAAGCAGCCCCAGTTTCTGTGCCTCTGTGCGAGCAGTGCCATGGGCAGATGAGGCTGAGCAACAGCTTTCCAGGCTACCTCTTTCTGGCTGCGAGCTATCTGCAGACGTTCGCATATTTGGAGCAGGGCTGCCGGAGGCGCCCGGCACGGACCACCTAAGATACGTTTGAAGTTTGAGGTGGCAAAACAGGCAAGCAGCCCCAGTCGCTGTGCCTCTGTGCGAGCAGTGCCATGGGCAGATGAGGCTGAGCAACAGCTTTCCAGGCTACCTCTTTCTGCCTGCGAGCTATCTGCAGACGTTCGCATTTTGCGAGCAGGGCTGCCGGAGGCCCCCTGCACGGAACCCAAAGCTACGTTTGAAGTTTGAGGTGGCAAGAACAAGCAAGCAGCCCCAGTCTCTGTGCCTCTGTGCGAGCAGTGCCATGCGTAGATGAGGATGAGCAACAGCTTTCCAGGTTAGCTCTTTCTGGCTGCGAGCTATCTGCAGACGTTCGCATATTTGGAGCTGGGATGCCGGAGGCGCCCGGCACGGACCACCTAAGATACGTTTGAAGTTTGAGGGGGCAAAACAAGCAAGCAGCCCCAGTCTCTGTGCCTCTCTGCGAGCAGTGCCATGGGCAGATAAGGCTGAGAAACAGCTTTCCAGGCTAGCTCTTTCTGCCTGCGAGCTATCTGCAGACGTTTGCATTTTGGGAGCAAGGCTGTTGGAGGCGCCCGGCACGGACCCCAAAAGATACGTTTGAAGTTTGAGGTGGCAAGACAAGCAAGCAGCCCCAGTCTCTGTGCCTCTGTGCGAGCAGTGCCATGGGCAGATGAGGCTGAGCAACAGCTTTCCAGGCTACCTCTTTCTGCCTGCCAGCTATCTGCAGACGTTCGCATATTTGGAGCAGGGCTGCCGGAGGTGCCCGGCACGGACCACCTAAGCTACGTTTGAAGTTTGAGAGGGCAAGACAAGTAAGCAGCCCCAGTCTCTCTGCCTCTCTGCGAGCAGTGCCATGGGCAGATGAGGCTGAGCAACAGCTTTCCAGGCTACCTCTTTCTGCCTGCGAGCTATCTGCAGACATTCGCATTTCCAGAGCAGGGCTGCCGGAGGGCCCCTGCACTGAAACCAAAGCTACGTTTGAAGTTTGAGGGGCCAAGAGAAGGAAGCAGCCCCAGTCTCTGTGCCTCTGTGCGAGCAGTGCCATGGGTAGATGACGCTGAGCAACCGCTTTCCAGGCTAGCTCTTTCCGGCTGCGAGCTATCTGCAGACGTTCGCATATTTGGAGCAGGACTGCCGGAGACGCCCTGCACGGACCACCTAAGCTACGTTTAAAGTTTGAGGGGGCAAGACAAGCAAGCAGCCCCAGTCTCTGTGCCTCTGTGCGAGCAGTGCCATGGGCAGATGAGGCTGAGAAACAGCTTTCCAGGCTAGTTCTTTCTGGATGCGAGCTATCTGCAGACATTCGCATTTTCAGAGCAGGGCTGCCGGAGGCGCCCGACATGGACCACCTAAGCTACAATTGAAGTTTCAGGGGACAAGAAAAGCAAGCAGCCCCAGTCTCTGTGCCTCTGTGCGAGCAGTGCCATGGGCAGATGAGGCTGAGCAACAGCTTTCCAGGCTAGCTCTTTCTGCCTGCGACCTATCTGCAGATGTTCGCATTTTCGGAGAAGCGCTGCTGGAGGCCCCCTGACGGACACCCAATGCTATGTTTGAAGTTTGAGGGGGCAAGACAAGCAAGCAGCCCCAGTCTCTGTGCCTCTGTGCGAGCAGTGCCATGGGCAGAAAAGGCTGAGCAACAGCTTTCCAGGCTAGCTCTTTCTGCCTGAGAGCTATCTGCAGACGTTCGCATTTTCGGAGCTGGGCTGCTGGAGGCCCCCTGCACGGACCACCTAAGCTACATATGAAGTTTGAGGTGGCAAGACAAGCAAGCAGCCCCAGTCTCTGTGCCTCTGTGCGAGCAGTGCCATGGGCAGATGAGGCTGAGCAACAGCTTTCCAGGCTACCTCTTTCTGCCTGCGAGCTATCTGCAGAAGTTCGAATTTTGAAAGCAGGGCTGCCGGAGGCGCCCGTCACAGACCACCTAAGCTACGTTTGAAGTTTGAGGGAACAAGAAAAGCAAGCAGCCCCAGTCTCTGTGCCTCTGTGCGAGCAGTGCCATGGGCAGATGAGGCTGAGCAACTGCTTTCCAGGCTAGCTCTTTCTGCCTGCGAGCTATCTGCAGACGTTCGCATTTCCAGAGCAGGGCTGCCGGAGGGCCCCTGCACTGAAACCAAAGCTACGTTTGAAGTTTGAGGGGCCAAGAGAAGGAAGCAGCCCCAGTCTCTGTGCCTCTGTGCGAGCAGTGCCATGCGTAGATGACGCTGAGCAACCGCTTTCCAGGCTAGCTCTTTCCGGCTGCGAGCTATCTGCAGACGTTCGCATTTCTAGAGGAGGACTGCCGGAGACGCCCTGCACGGACCACCTAAGCTACGTTTAAAGTTTGAGGGGGCAAGACAAGCAAGCAGCCCCAGTCTCTGTGCCTCTGTGCGAGCAGTGCCATGGGCAGATGAGGCTGAGCACCAGCTTTCCAGGCTAGTTCTTTCTGGCTGTGAGCTATCTGCAGACATTCGCATTTTCAGAGCAGGGCTGCCGGAGGCGCCCGACATGGACCACCTAAGCTACAATTGAAGTTTCAGGGGACAAGAAAAGCAAGCAGCCCCAGTCTCTGTGCCTCTGTGCGAGCAGTGCCATGGGCAGATGAGGCTGAGCAACATCTTTCCAGGCTACCTCTTTCTGCCTGCGAGCTATCTGCAGACGTTGGCAATTTCAGAGCAGAGCTGCCAGAGGCGCCCGTCACGGAGCACCTAAGATACGTTTGAAAATTAAGGTGGCAAGACAAGCAAGCAGCCCCAGTCTCTGTGCCTCTGTGCGAGCAGTGCCATGGGCAGATGAGGCTGAGCAACAGCTTTCCAGGCTACCTCTTTCTGGCTGCGAGCTATCTGCAGACGTTCGCATTTTCAGAGCAGGGCTGCCAGAGGCGCCCGGCACGGACCACCTAAGCTACGTTTGAAGTTTGAGAGGGCAAGACAAGCAAGCAGCCCCAGTCTCTGTGCCTCTATGCGAGCAGTGCCATGGGCAGATGAGGCTGAGCAACAGCTTTCCAGGCTAGCTCTTTCTGCCTGAGAGCTATCTGCAGACATTCGCATTTTGGGAGCAGGGCTGCTGGAGGCGCCCAACACGGACCACCTAAGCTACGTTTGAAGTTTGAGGTGGCAAGACAAGCAAGCAGCCCCAGTCTCTGTGCCTCTGTGCGAGCAGTGCCATGGGCAGATGAGGCTGAGAAACAGCTTCCTGGCTACCTCTTTCTGGCTGCGAGCTATCTGCAGACGTTCGCATTTTGGGAGCAGGGCTGCCAGAGGCGCCCGGCACGGACCACCTAAGCTACGTTTGAAGTTTGAGGTGGCAAGACAAGAAGGCAGCCCCAGTCTCTGTGCCTCTCTGCGAGCAGTGCCATGGGCAGATGAGGCTGAGCAACAGCTTTCCAGGCTAGCTCTTTCTGCCTGCGAGCTATCTGCAGAAGTTCGAATTTTCAAAGCAGGGCTGCCGGAGGCGCCCGTCACAGACCACCTAAGCTACGTTTGAAGTTTGAGGGGGCAAGACAAGAGAGCAGCCCCAGTCTCTGTGCCTCTGTGCGAGCAGTGCCATGGGCAGATGAGGCTGAGCACCAGCTTTCCAGGCTAGCTCTTTCTGCCGGCGAGCTATCTGCAGACGTTTGCATTTTCAGAGCAGAGCTGCCGGAGGCGCCCGACACGGACCACCTAAGCTACGTTTGAAGTTTGACGTGGCAAGACAAGCAAGCAGCCCCAGTCTCTGTGCCTCTCTGCGAGCAGTGCCATGGGTAGATGAGGCTGAGCAACAGCTTTCCAGGCTAGCTCTTTCTGCCTGCGAGCTATCTGCAGACGTTCGCATTTTCGGAGCAGCGCTGCCGGAGGCGCCCGGCACGGACCACCTAAGCTACATTTGAAGTTTGAGGGGGCAAGACAAGAGAGCAGCCCCAGTCTCTGTGCCTCTGTGCGAGCAGTGCCATGGGCAGATGAGGCTGAGCACCAGCTTTCCAGGCTAGTTCTTTCTGGCTGCGAGCTATCTGCAGACATTTGCATTTTCAGAGCAGGGCTGCCGGAAGCGCCCGACACGGACCACCTAAGCTACAAGTGAAGTTTCAGGGTACAAGACAAGCAAGCAGCCCCAGTCTCTGTGCCTCTGTGCGAGCAGTGCCATGGGCAGATGAGGCTGAGCAACAGCTTTCCAGGCTACCTGTTTCTGCCTGCGAGCTATCTGCAGACGTTGGCATTTTGGGAGCAGGGCTGACGGACGCGCCCGACACGGAGAACCTAAGATACGTTTGAAGTTTGAGGTGGCAAGACAAGCAAGCAGCCCCAGTCTCTGTGCCTCTCTGCGAGCAGTGCCATGGGCAGATGAGGCTGAGCAACAGTTTTCCAGGCTAGCTCTTTCTGCCTGAGAGCTATCTGCAGAAGTTCGAATTTTGAAAGCAGGGCTGCTGGAGGCCCCCTGCATGGACCACCTAAGCTACGTTTGAAGTTTGAGGGGACAAGAAAAGCAAGCAGCCCCAGTCTCTGTGCCTCTGTGCGAGCAGTGCCATGGGCAGATGAGGCTGAGCAACAGCTTTCCAGGCTAGCTCTTTCCGGCTGCGAGCTATCTGCAGACGTTCGCATTTTCAGAGAAGCGCTGCAGGAGTCCTGATGCACGGACCCCCAATGGTACGTTTGAATTTTGAGGCGGCAAGACAAGCAAGCAGCCCCAGTCTCTGTGCCTCTGTGCGAGCAGTGCCATGGGCAGATGAGGCTGAGCAACAGCTTTCCAGGCTACCTCTTTCTGCCTGCGAGCTATCTGCAGACGTTGGCATTTTGGGAGCAGGGCTGACGGACGCGCCCGACACGGAGCACCTAAGATACGTTTGAAGTTTGAGGTGGCAAGACAAGCAAGCAGCCCCAGTCTCTGTGCCTCTGTGCGAGCAGTGCCATGGGCAGATGACGCTGAGCAACATCTTTCCAGGCTACCTCTTTCTGGCTGCGAGCTATCTGCAGACATTCGCATTTCCAGAGCAGGGCTGCCGGAGGGCCCCCGCACTGAACCCAAAGCTTCGTTTGAAGTTTGAGGGGGCAAGACAAGCAAGCAGCCCCAGTCTCTGTGCCTCTGTGCGAGCAGTGCCATGGGCAGATGAGGCTGAGCAACAGCTTTCCAGGCTACCTCTTTCTGCCTGCGAGCTATCTGCAGACGTTCGCATTTTCGGAGAAGCGCTGCTGGAGGCCCCCTGACGGACCCCCAATGCTATGTTTGAAGTTTGAGGGGGCAAGACAAGCAAGCAGCCCCAGTCTCTGTGCCTCTGTGCGAGCAGTGCCATGGGCAGAAAAGGCTGAGCAACAGCTTTCCAGGCTAGCTCTTTCTACCTGCGATCTATCTGCACACGTTTGCATTTTGGGAGCAAGGCTGTTGGAGGTGCCCGGCACGGACCCCCAAAGCTACGTTTGAAGTTTGAGGGGGCAAGACAAGCAAGCAGCCCCAGTCTCTGTGCCTCTGTGCGAGCAGTGCCATGGGCAGATGAGGCTGAGCAACAGCTTTCCAGGCTACCTGTTTCTGCCTGCGAGCTATCTGCAGACGTTGGCATTTTGGGAGCAGGGCTGACGGACGCGCCCGACACGGAGCACCTAAGATACGTTTGAAGTTTGAGGTGGCAAGACAAGCAAGCAGCCCCAGTCTCTGTGCCTCTGTGCGAGCAGTGCCATGGGCAGATGAGGCTGAGCAACAGCTTTCCAGGCTACCTCTTTCTGCCTGCGAGCTAACTGCAGAAGTTCGAATTTTGAAAGCAGGGCTCCCGGAGGCGCCCGTCACAGACCACCTAAGCTACGTTTGAAGTTTGAGGGGACAAGAAAAGCAAGCAGCCCCAGTCTCTGTGCCTCTGTGCGAGCAGTGCCATGGGCAGATGAGGCTGAGCAACAGCTTTCCAGGCTAGCTCTTTCTGCCTGCGAGCTATCTGCAGACGTTCGCATTTTCAAAGAAGCGCTGCAGGAGTCCCGATGCACGGACCCCCAATGGTACGTTTGAAGTTTGAGGGGGCAAGACAAGCAAGCAGCCCCAGTCTCTGTGCCTCTGTGCGAGCAGTGCCATGGGCAGATGAGGCTGAGCAACAGCTTTCCAGGCTAGCTCTTTCTCCCTGCGAGCTATCTGCAGACATTCGCGTTTCGAAGCAGGGCTTCCGGAGGGCCCCTGCACTGAAACCAAAGCTACGTTTGAAGTTTGAGGGGCCAAGAGAAGGAAGCAGCCCCAGTCTCTGTGCCTCTGTGCGAGCAGTGCCATGGGTAGATGACGCTGAGCAACCGCTTTCCAGGCTAGCTCTTTCCGGCTGCGAGCTATCTGCAGACGTTCGCATATTTGGAGCAGGACTGCCGGAGACGCCCTGCACGGACCACCTAAGCTACGTTTAAAGTTTGAGGGGGCAAGACAAGCAAGCAGCCCCAGTCTCTGTGCCTCTGTGCGAGCAGTGCCATGGGCAGATGAGGCTGAGAAACAGCTTTCCAGGCTAGTTCTTTCTGGATGCGAGCTATCTGCAGACATTCGCATTTTCAGAGCAGGGCTGCCGGAGGCGCCCGACATGGACCACCTAAGCTACAATTGAAGTTTCAGGGGACAAGAAAAGCAAGCAGCCCCAGTCTCTGTGCCTCTGTGCGAGCAGTGCCATGGGCAGATGAGGCTGAGCAACAGCTTTCCAGGCTAGCTCTTTCTGCCTGCGACCTATCTGCAGATGTTCGCATTTTCGGAGAAGCGCTGCTGGAGGCCCCCTGACGGACACCCAATGCTATGTTTGAAGTTTGAGGGGGCAAGACAAGCAAGCAGCCCCAGTCTCTGTGCCTCTGTGCGAGCAGTGCCATGGGCAGAAAAGGCTGAGCAACAGCTTTCCAGGCTAGCTCTTTCTGCCTGCGAGCTATCTGCAGACGTTCGCATTTTCGGAGCTGGGCTGCTGGAGGCCCCCTGCACGGACCACCTAAGCTACATATGAAGTTTGAGGTGGCAAGACAAGCAAGCAGCCCCAGTCTCTGTGCCTCTGTGCGAGCAGTGCCATGGGCAGATGAGGCTGAGCAACAGCTTTCCAGGCTACCTCTTTCTGCCTGCGAGCTATCTGCAGAAGTTCGAATTTTGAAAGCAGGGCTGCCGGAGGCGCCCGTCTCAGACCACCTAAGCTACGTTTGAAGTTTGAGGGAACAAGAAAAGCAAGCAGCCCCAGTCTCTGTGCCTCTGTGCGAGCAGTGCCATGGGCAGATGAGGCTGAGCAACTGCTTTCCAGGCTAGCTCTTTCTGCCTGCGAGCTATCTGCAGACATTCGCATTTCCAGAGCAGGGCTGCCGGAGGGCCCCTGCACTGAAACCAAAGCTACGTTTGAAGTTTGAGGGGCCAAGAGAAGGAAGCAGCCCCAGTCTCTGTGCCTCTGTGCGAGCAGTGCCATGCGTAGATGACGCTGAGCAACCGCTTTCCAGGCTAGCTCTTTCCGGCTGCGAGCTATCTGCAGACGTTCGCATTTCTAGAGGAGGACTGCCGGAGACGCCCTGCACGGACCACCTAAGCTACGTTTAAAGTTTGAGGGGGCAAGACAAGCAAGCAGCCCCAGTCTCTGTGCCTCTGTGCGAGCAGTGCCATGGGCAGATGAGGCTGAGCACCAGCTTTCCAGGCTAGTTCTTTCTGGCTGTGAGCTATCTGCAGACATTCGCATTTTCAGAGCAGGGCTGCCGGAGGCGCCCGACATGGACCACCTAACCTACAATTGAAGTTTCAGGGGACAAGAAAAGCAAGCAGCCCCAGTCTCTGTGCCTCTGTGCGAGCAGTGCCATGGGCAGATGAGGCTGAGCAACATCTTTCCAGGCTACCTCTTTCTGCCTGCGAGCTATCTGCAGACGTTGGCAATTTCAGAGCAGAGCTGCCAGAGGCGCCCGTCACGGAGCACCTAAGATACGTTTGAAAATTAAGGTGGCAAGACAAGCAAGCAGCCCCAGTCTCTGTGCCTCTGTGCGAGCAGTGCCATGGGCAGATGAGGCTGAGCAACAGCTTTCCAGGCTACCTCTTTCTGGCTGCGAGCTATCTGCAGACGTTCGCATTTTCAGAGCAGGGCTGCCAGAGGCGCCCGGCACGGACCACCTAAGCTACGTTTGAAGTTTGAGAGGGCAAGACAAGCAAGCAGCCCCAGTCTCTGTGCCTCTATGCGAGCAGTGCCATGGGCAGATGAGGCTGAGCAACAGCTTTCCAGGCTAGCTCTTTCTGCCTGAGAGCTATCTGCAGACATTCGCATTTTGGGAGCAGGGCTGCTGGAGGCGCCCAACACGGACCACCTAAGCTACGTTTGAAGTTTGAGGTGGCAAGACAAGCAAGCAGCCCCAGTCTCTGTGCCTCTGTGCGAGCAGTGCCATGGGCAGATGAGGCTGAGAAACAGCTTCCTGGCTACCTCTTTCTGGCTGCGAGCTATCTGCAGACGTTCGCATTTTGGGAGCAGGGCTGCCAGAGGCGCCCGGCACGGACCACCTAAGCTACGTTTGAAGTTTGAGGTGGCAAGACAAGAAGGCAGCCCCAGTCTCTGTGCCTCTCTGCGAGCAGTGCCATGGGCAGATGAGGCTGAGCAACAGCTTTCCAGGCTAGCTCTTTCTGCCTGCGAGCTATCTGCAGAAGTTCGAATTTTGAAAGCAGGGCTGCCGGAGGCGCCCGTCACAGACCACCTAAGCTACGTTTGAAGTTTGAGGGGGCAAGACAAGAGAGCAGCCCCAGTCTCTGTGCCTCTGTGCGAGCAGTGCCATGGGCAGATGAGGCTGAGCACCAGCTTTCCAGGCTAGCTCTTTCTGCCGGCGAGCTATCTGCAGACGTTTGCATTTTCAGAGCAGAGCTGCCGGAGGCGCCCGACACGGACCACCTAAGCTACGTTTGAAGTTTGACGTGGCAAGACAAGCAAGCAGCCCCAGTCTCTGTGCCTCTCTGCGAGCAGTGCCATGGGTAGATGAGGCTGAGCAACAGCTTTCCAGGCTAGCTCTTTCTGCCTGCGAGCTATCTGCAGACGTTCGCATTTTCGGAGCAGCGCTGCCGGAGGCGCCCGGCACGGACCACCTAAGCTACATTTGAAGTTTGAGGGGGCAAGACAAGAGAGCAGCCCCAGTCTCTGTGCCTCTGTGCGAGCAGTGCCATGGGCAGATGAGGCTGAGCACCAGCTTTCCAGGCTAGTTCTTTCTGGCTGCGAGCTATCTGCAGACATTTGCATTTTCAGAGCAGGGCTGCCGGAGGCGCCCGACACGGACCACCTAAGCTACAAGTGAAGTTTCAGGGTACAAGACAAGCAAGCAGCCCCAGTCTCTGTGCCTCTGTGCGAGCAGTGCCATGGGCAGATGAGGCTGAGCAACAGCTTTCCAGGCTACCTGTTTCTGCCTGCGAGCTATCTGCAGACGTTGGCATTTTGGGAGCAGGGCTGACGGACGCGCCCGACACGGAGCACCTAAGATACGTTTGAAGTTTGAGGTGGCAAGACAAGCAAGCAGCCCCAGTCTCTGTGCCTCTGTGCGAGCAGTGCCATGGGCAGATGACGCTGAGCAACATCTTTCCAGGCTACCTCTTTCTGGCTGCGAGCTATCTGCAGACATTCGCATTTCCAGAGCAGGGCTGCCGGAGGGCCCCCGCACTGAACCCAAAGCTTCGTTTGAAGTTTGAGGGGGCAAGACAAGCAAGCAGCCCCAGTCTCTGTGCCTCTGTGCGAGCAGTGCCATGGGCAGATGAGGCTGAGCAACAGCTTTCCAGGCTACCTCTTTCTGCCTGCGAGCTATCTGCAGACGTTCGCATTTTCGGAGAAGCGCTGCTGGAGGCCCCCTGACGGACCCCCAATGCTATGTTTGAAGTTTGAGGGGGCAAGACAAGCAAGCAGCCCCAGTCTCTGTGCCTCTGTGCGAGCAGTGCCATGGGCAGAAAAGGCTGAGCAACAGCTTTCCAGGCTAGCTCTTTCTACCTGCGATCTATCTGCACACGTTTGCATTTTGGGAGCAAGGCTGTTGGAGGTGCCCGGCACGGACCCCCAAAGCTACGTTTGAAGTTTGAGGGGGCAAGACAAGCAAGCAGCCCCAGTCTCTGTGCCTCTGTGCGAGCAGTGCCATGGGCAGATGAGGCTGAGCAACAGCTTTCCAGGCTACCTGTTTCTGCCTGCGAGCTATCTGCAGACGTTGGCATTTTGGGAGCAGGGCTGACGGACGCGCCCGACACGGAGCACCTAAGATACATTTGAAGTTTGAGGTGGCAAGACAAGCAAGCAGCCCCAGTCTCTGTGCCTCTGTGCGAGCAGTGCCATGGGCAGATGACGCTGAGCAACATCTTTCCAGGCTACCTCTTTCTGGCTGAGAGCTATCTGCAGACGTTCGCATTTTCAGAGAAGCGCTGCAGGAGTCCCTATGCACGGACCCCCAATGGTACGTTTGAAGTTTGAGGCGGCAAGACAAGCAAGCAGCCCCAGTCTCTGTGCCTCTGTGCGAGCAGTGCCATGGGCAGATGAGGCTGAGCAACATCTTTCCAGGCTACCTCTTTCTGCCTGAGAGCTATCTGCAGACGTTTGCATTTTGGGAGCAAGGCTGTTGGAGGCGCCCGGCACGGACCACCAAATCTACGTTTGAAGTTTGAGGGGGCAAGACAAGCAAGCAGCCCCAGTCTCTGTGCCTCTGTGCGAGCAGTGCCATGGGCAGATGAGGCTGAGCAACAGCTTTCTAGGCTACCTCTTTCTGCCTGCGAGCTGTCTGCAGACGTTCGCATTTTGAAAGCAGGGCTGCCGGAGGCGCCCGGCACGGACCACCACAGCTACGTTTGAAGTTTGAGGCGGCAAGACAAGCAAGCAGCCCCAGTCTCTGTGCCTCTATGCGAGCAGTGCCATTGGCAGATGAGGCTGAGCAACAGCTTTCCAGGCTACCTCTTTCTGCCTGCGAGCTATCTGTATACGTTGCATTTTCAGAGCAGAGCTGCCGGAGGCGCCCGACACGGAGCACCTAATCTACGTTCGAAGTTTCACGTGGCAAGACAAGCAAGCAACCCCAGTCTCTGTGCCTCCATGCGAGCAGTGCCATGGGCAGATGAGGCTGAGCAACATCTTTCCTGGCTAGCTCTTTCTGCCTGCGAGCTATCTGCAGATGTTTGCATTTTCAGAGCAGGGCTGCCGGAGGCACCCGACACGGAGCACCTAAGATACGTTTGAAGTTTCAGGGGACAAGACAAGCAAGCAGCCCCAGTCTCTGTGCCTCTCTGCGAGCAGTGCCATGGGCAGATGAGGCTGAGCAACAGTTTTCCAGGCTAGCTCTTTCTGCCTGAGAGCTATCTGCAGAAGTTCGAATTTTGAAAGCAGGGCTGCTGGAGGCCCCCTGCATGGACCACCTAAGCTACGTTTGAAGTTTGAGGGGACAAGAAAAGCAAGCAGCCCCAGTCTCTGTGCCTCTGTGCGAGCAGTGCCATGGGCAGATGAGGCTGGAGCAACAGCTTTCCAGGCTAGCTCTTTCTGGCTGCGAGCTATCTGCAGACGTTCGCATTTTCAGAGAAGCGCTGCAGGAGTCCTGATGCACGGACCCCCAATGGTACGTTTGAATTTTGAGGCGGCAAGACAAGCAAGCAGCCCCAGTCTCTGTGCCTCTGTGCGAGCAGTGCCATGGGCAGATGAGGCTGAGCAACAGCTTTCCAGGCTAGCTCTTTCTGCCTGCGATCTATCTGCACACGTTTGCATTTTGGGAGCAAGGCTGTTGGAGGTGCCCGGCACGGACCCCCAAATCTACGTTTGAAGTTTGAGGGGGCAAGACAAGCAAGCAGCCCCAGTCTCTGTGCCTCTATGCGAGCAGTGCCATGGGCAGATGAGGCTGAGCAACAGCTTTCCAGGCTACCTCTTTCTGCCTGCGAGCTGTCTGCAGACGTTCGCATTTTGAAAGCAGGGCTGCCGGAGGCGCCCGGCACGGACCACCACAGATACGTTTGAAGTTTGAGAGGGCAAGACAAGCAAGCAGCCCCAGTCTCTGTGCCTCTGTGCGAGCAGTGCCATGGGCAGATGAGGCTGAGCAACAGCTTTCCAGGCTAGCTCTTTCTGCCTGCGAGCTATCTGCAGACGTTCGCATTTCCAGAGCAGGGCTGCCGGAGGGCCCCTGCACTGAACCCAAAGCTACGTTTGAAGTTTGAGGGGCCAAGAGAAGGAATCAGTCCCAGTCTCTGTGCCTCTGTGCGAGCAGTGCCATGCGTAGATGACGCTGAGCAACCGCTTTCCAGGCTAGCTCTTTCTGGCTGCGAGCTATCTGCAGACGTTCGCATTTTTGGAGCAGGGCTGCCGCAGACGCCCGGCACGGACCACCTAAGCTACGTTTAAAGTTTGAGGGGGCAAGACAAGCAAGCAGCCCCAGTCTCTGTGCCTCTGTGCGAGCAGTGCCATGGGCAGATGAGGCTGAGCAACAGCTTTCCAGGCTAGTTCTTTCTGGCTGCGAGCTATCTGCAGACATTCGCATTTTCGGAGAAGGGCTGCTGGAGGCCCCCTGCACGGACCACCTAAGCTACATTTGAAGTTTGAGAGGGCAAGACAAGCAAGCAGCCCCAGTCTCTGTGCCTCTGTGCGAGCAGTGCCATGGGCAGATGAGGCTGAGCAACAGCTTTCCAGGCTAGCTCTTTCTGCCTGCGAGCTATCTGCAAACGTTCGAATTTCCAGAGCAGGGCTGCCGGAGGGCCCCAGTACTGAAACCAAAGCTACGTTTGAAGTTTGAGGGGCCAAGAGAACGAAGCAGCCCCAGTCTCTGTGCCTCTGTGCGAGCAGTGCCATGGGCAGATGAGGCTGAGCAACATCTTTCCAGGCTACCTCTTTCTGCCTGCGAGCTATCTGCAGATGTTCGCATTTTCAGAGAAGCGCTGCTGGAGGCCCCCTGACGGACCCCCAATGCTATGTTTGAAGTTTGAGGGGGCAAGACAAGCAAGCAGCCCCACTCTCTGTGCCTCTGTGAGAGCAGTGCCATGGGCAGATGAGGCTGAGCAACAGCTTTCCAGGCTACCTCTTTCTGCCTGCGAGCTATCTGTATACGTTGCATTTTCAGAGCAGAGCTGCCGGAGGCGCCCGACACGGAGTACCTAAGCTACGTTTGAAGTTTCACGTGGCAAGATAAGCAAGCAGCCCCAGTCTCTGTGCCTCCATGCGAGCAGTGCCATGGGCAGACGAGGCTGAGCAACAGCTTTCCAGGCTAGCTCTTTCTGCCTGCGAGCTATCTGCAGATGTTTGCATTTTCAGAGCAGGGCTGCCGGAGGCACCCGACACGGAGCACCTAAGATACGTTTGAAGTTTCAGGGGACAAGACAAGCAAGCAGCCCCAGTCTCTGTGCCTCTCTGCGAGCAGTGCCATGGGCAGATGAGGCTGAGCAACAGTTTTCCAGGCTAGCTCTTTCTGCCTGAGAGCTATCTGCAGAAGTTCGAATTTTGAAAGCAGGGCTGCTGGAGGCCCCCTGCATGGACCACCTAAGCTACGTTTGAAGTTTGAGGGGACAAGAAAAGCAAGCAGCCCCAGTCTCTGTGCCTCTGTGCGAGCAGTGCCATGGGCAGATGAGGCTGAGCAACAGCTTTCCAGGCTAGCTCTTTCCGGCTGCGAGCTATCTGCAGACGTTCGCATTTTCAGAGAAGCGCTGCAGGAGTCCTGATGCACGGACCCCCAATGGTACGTTTGAATTTTGAGGCGGCAAGACAAGCAAGCAGCCCCAGTCTCTGTGCCTCTGTGCGAGCAGTGCCATGGGCAGATGAGGCTGAGCAACAGCTTTCCAGGCTACCTGTTTCTGCCTGCGAGCTATCTGCAGACGTTGGCATTTTGGGAGCAGGGCTGACGGACGCGCCCGACACGGAGCACCTAAGATACGTTTGAAGTTTGAGGTGGCAAGACAAGCAAGCAGCCCCAGTCTCTGTGCCTCTGTGCGAGCAGTGCCATGGGCAGATGACGCTGAGCAACATCTTTCCAGGCTACCTCTTTCTGGCTGCGAGCTATCTGCAGACATTCGCATTTCCAGAGCAGGGCTGCCGGAGGGCCCCCGCACTGAACCCAAAGCTTCGTTTGAAGTTTGAGGGGGCAAGACAAGCAAGCAGCCCCAGTCTCTGTGCCTCTGTGCGAGCAGTGCCATGGGCAGATGAGGCTGAGCAACAGCTTTCCAGGCTACCTCTTTCTGCCTGCGAGCTATCTGCAGACGTTCGCATTTTCGGAGAAGCGCTGCTGGAGGCCCCCTGACGGACCCCCAATGCTATGTTTGAAGTTTGAGGGGGCAAGACAAGCAAGCAGCCCCAGTCTCTGTGCCTCTGTGCGAGCAGTGCCATGGGCAGAAAAGGCTGAGCAACAGCTTTCCAGGCTAGCTCTTTCTACCTGCGATCTATCTGCACACGTTTGCATTTTGGGAGCAAGGCTGTTGGAGGTGCCCGGCACGGACCCCCAAAGCTACGTTTGAAGTTTGAGGGGGCAAGACAAGCAAGCAGCCCCAGTCTCTGTGCCTCTGTGCGAGCAGTGCCATGGGCAGATGAGGCTGAGCAACAGCTTTCCAGGCTACCTGTTTCTGCCTGCGAGCTATCTGCAGACATTCGCATTTCCAGAGCAGGGCTGACGGACGCGCCCGACACGGAGCACCTAAGATACGTTTGAAGTTTGAGGTGGCAAGACAAGCAAGCAGCCCCAGTCTCTGTGCCTCTGTGCGAGCAGTGCCATGGGCAGATGACGCTGAGCAACATCTTTCCAGGCTACCTCTTTCTGGCTGCGAGCTATCTGCAGACATTCGCATTTCCAGAGCAGGGCTGCCGGAGGGCCCCCGCACTGAACCCAAAGCTTCGTTTGAAGTTTGAGGGGGCAAGACAAGCAAGCAGCCCCAGTCTCTGTGCCTCTGTGCGAGCAGTGCCATGGGCAGATGAGGCTGAGCAACAGCTTTCCAGGCTACCTCTTTCTGCCTGCGAGCTATCTGTATACGTTGCATTTTCAGAGCAGAGCTGCCGGAGGCGCCCGACACGGAGCACCTAAGCTACGTTTGAAGTTTCACATGGCAAGACAAGCAAGCAGCCCCAGTCTCTGTGCCTCCATGCGAGCAGTGCCATGGGCAGACGAGGCTGAGCAACAGCTTTCCAGGCTAGCTCTTTCTGCCTGCGAGCTATCTGCAGATGTTTGCATTTTCAGAGCAGGGCTGCCGGAGGCACCCGACACGGAGCACCTAAGATACGTTTGAAGTTTCAGGGGACAAGACAAGCAAGCAGCCCCAGTCTCTGTGCCTCTCTGCGAGCAGTGCCATGGGCAGATGAGGCTGAGCAACAGTTTTCCAGGCTAGCTCTTTCTGCCTGAGAGCTATCTGCAGAAGTTCGAATTTTGAAAGCAGGGCTGCTGGAGGCCCCCTGCATGGACCACCTAAGATACGTTTGAAGTTTGAGGGGACAAGAAAAGCAAGCAGCCCCAGTCTCTGTGCCTCTGTGCGAGCAGTGCCATGGGCAGATGAGGCTGAGCAACAGCTTTCCAGGCTAGCTCTTTCTGCCTGCGAGCTATCTGCAGACGTTCGCATTTTCAGAGAAGCGCTGCAGAAGTCCTGATGCACGGACCCCCAATGGTACGTTTGAATTTTGAGGCGGCAAGACAAGCAAGCAGCCCCAGTCTCTGTGCCTCTGTGCGAGCAGTGCCATGGGCAGATGAGGCTGAGCAACAGCTTTCCAGGCTACCTGTTTCTGCCTGCGAGCTATCTGCAGACGTTGGCATTTTGGGAGCAGGGCTGACGGACGCGCCCGACACGGAGCACCTAAGATACGTTTGAAGTTTGAGGTGGCAAGACAAGCAAGCAGCCCCAGTCTCTGTGCCTCTGTGCGAGCAGTGCCATGGGCAGATGACGCTGAGCAACATCTTTCCAGGCTACCTCTTTCTGGCTGCGAGCTATCTGCAGACATTCGCATTTCCAGAGCAGGGCTGCCGGAGGGCCCCCGCACTGAACCCAAAGCTTCGTTTGAAGTTTGAGGGGGCAAGACAAGCAAGCAGCCCCAGTCTCTGTGCCTCTGTGCGAGCAGTGCCATGGGCAGATGAGGCTGAGCAACAGCTTTCCAGGCTAGCTCTTTCTGGCTGCGAGCTATCTGCAGACGTTCGCATTTTCGGAGAAGCGCTGCTGGAGGCCCCCTGACGGACCCCCAATGCTATGTTTGAAGTTTGAGGGGGCAAGACAAGCAAGCAGCCCCAGTCTCTGTGCCTCTGTGCGAGCAGTGCCATGGGCAGAAAAGGCTGAGCAACAGCTTTCCAGGCTAGCTCTTTCTACCTGCGATCTATCTGCACACGTTTGCATTTTGGGAGCAAGGCTGTTGGAGGTGCCCGGCACGGACCCCCAAAGCTACGTTTGAAGTTTGAGGGGGCAAGACAAGCAAGCAGCCCCAGTCTCTGTGCCTCTGTGCGAGCAGTGCCATGGGCAGATGAGGCTGAGCAACAGCTTTCCAGGCTACCTGTTTCTGCCTGCGAGCTATCTGCAGACGTTGGCATTTTGGGAGCAGGGCTGACGGACGCGCCCGACACGGAGCACCTAAGATACGTTTGAAGTTTGAGGTGGCAAGACAAGCAAGCAGCCCCAGTCTCTGTGCCTCTGTGCGAGCAGTGCCATGGGCAGATGACGCTGAGCAACATCTTTCCAGGCTACCTCTTTCTGGCTGCGAGCTATCTGCAGACATTCGCATTTCCAGATCAGGGCTGCCGGAGGGCCCCCGCACTGAACCCAAAGCTTCGTTTGAAGTTTGAGGGGGCAAGACAAGCAAGCAGCCCCAGTCTCTGTGCCTCTGTGCGAGCAGTGCCATGGGCAGATGAGGCTGAGCAACAGCTTTCCAGGCTAGCTCTTTCTGGCTGCGAGCTATCTGCAGACGTTCGCATTTTCGGAGAAGCGCTGCAGGAGTACCGAAGCACGGACCACCTAAGCTATGTTTGAAGTTTGAGAGGGCAAGACAAGCAAGCAGCCCCAGTCTCTGTGCCTCTGTGCGAGCAGTGCCATGGGCAGATGAGGCTGAGCACCAGCTTTCCAGGCTACCTCTTTCTGGCTGCGAGCTATCTGCAGACGTTCGCATATTTGGAGCAGGGATGCCGGAGGCGCCCGGCACGGACCACCTAAGCTAAGTTTGAAGTTTGAGGGGGCAAGACAAGCAAGCAGCCCCAGTCTCTGTGCCTCTGTGCGAGCAGTGCCATGGGCAGATGAGGCTGAGCAACAGCTTTCCAGGCTAGTTCTTTCTGGCTGCGAGCTATGTGCAGACGTTCGCATTTTAAGAGCAGGTCTGCTTGAGGCGCCCGGCACGGACCACCTAAGCTACGTTTGAAGTTTGAGGGGGCAAGACAAGCAAGCAGCCCCAGTCTCTGTGCCTCTGTGCGAGCAGTGCCATGGGCAGATGAGGCTGAGCAACAGCTTTCCAGGCTAGCTCTTTCTGCCTGAGAGCTATCTGCAGACATTCGCATTTTGGAAGCAGGGCTGCCGGAGGCGCCCAACACGGACCACCCAAGCTACGTTTGAAGTTTGAGGTGGCAAGACAAGCAAGCAGCCCCAGTCTCTGTGCCTCTGTGCGAGCAGTGCCATGGGCAGATGAGGCTGAGCAACAGCTTCCTGGCTAGCTCTTTCTGCCTGCGAGCTATCTGCAGACGTTCGCATTTTCGGAGCAGGTCTGCTGCATGCGCCCAGCACCGACCACCTAAGCTACGTTTGAAGTTTGAGGGGGCAAGACAAGCAAGCAGCCCCAGTCTCTGTGCCTCTGTGCGAGCAGTGCCATGGGCAGATGAGGCTGAGCAACAGCTTTCCAGGCTAGCTCTTTCTGCCTGCGAGCTATCTGCAGAAGTTCGAATTTTGAAAGCAGGGCTGCCGGAGGCGCCCGTCACAGACCACCTAAGCTACGTTTGAAGTTTGAGGTGGCAAGACAAGCAAGCAGCCCCAGTCTCTGTGCCTCTGTGCGAGCAGTGCCATGGGCAGATGAGGCTGAGAAACAGCTTTCCAGGCTAGCTCTTTCTGGCTGCGAGCTATCTGCAGACGTTCGCATTTTCGGAGCAGGGCTGCTGGATGCGCCCAGCACGGACCACCTAAGCTACGTTTGAAGTTTGAGGGGGCAAGACAAGCAAGCAGCCCCAGTCTCTGTGCCTCTGTGCGAGCAGTGCCATGGGCAGATGAGGCTGGAGCAACAGCTTTCCAGGCTAGCTCTTTCTGGCTGCGAGCTATCTGCAGACGTTCGCATTTTCAGAGAAGCGCTGCAGGAGTCCCGATGCACGGACCCCCAATGGTACGTTTGAAGTTTGAGGCGGCAAGACAAGCAAGCAGCCCCAGTCTCTGTGCCTCTGTGCGAGCAGTGCCATGGGCAGATGAGGCTGAGCAACATCTTTCCAGGCTACCTCTTTCTGCCTGAGAGCTATCTGCAGACGTTTGCATTTTGGGAGCAAGGCTGTTGGAGGCGCCCAGCACGGACCACCAAAGCTACGTTTGAAGTTTGAGGGAGCAAGACAAGCAAGCAGCCCCAGTCTCTGTGCCTCTGTGCGAGCAGTGCCATGGGCAGATGAGGCTGAGCAACAGCTTTCTAGGCTACCTCTTTCTGCCTGCGAGCTGTCTGCAGACGTTCGCATTTTGAAAGCAGGGCTGCCGGAGGCGCCCGGCACGGACCACCACAGCTACGTTTGAAGTTTGAGGCGGCAAGACAAGCAAGCAGCCCCAGTCTCTGTGCCTCTATGCGAGCAGTGCCATTGGCAGATGAGGCTGAGCAACAGCTTTCCAGGCTACCTCTTTCTGCCTGCGAGCTATCTGTATACGTTGCATTTTCAGAGCAGAGCTGCCGGAGGCGCCCGACACGGAGCACCTAAGCTACGTTTGAAGTTTCACGTGGCAAGACAAGCAAGCAGCCCCAGTCTCTGTGCCTCCATGCGAGCAGTGCCATGGGCAGATGAGGCTGAGCAACAGCTTTCCAGGCTAGCTCTTTCTGCCTGCGAGCTATCTGCAGATGTTTGCATTTTCAGAGCAGGGCTGCCGGAGGCACCCGACACGGAGCACCTAAGATACGTTTGAAGTTTCAGGGGACAAGACAAGCAAGCAGCCCCAGTCTCTGTGCCTCTCTGCGAGCAGTGCCATGGGCAGATGAGGCTGAGCAACAGTTTTCCAGGCTAGCTCTTTCTGCCTGAGAGCTATCTGCAGAAGTTCGAATTTTGAAAGCAGGGCTGCTGGAGGCCCCCTGCATGGACCACCTAAGCTACGTTTGAAGTTTGAGGGGACAAGAAAAGCAAGCAGCCCCAGTCTCTGTGCCTCTGTGCGAGCAGTGCCATGGGCAGATGAGGCTGGAGCAACAGCTTTCCAGGCTAGCTCTTTCTGGCTGCGAGCTATCTGCAGACGTTCGCATTTTCAGAGAAGCGCTGCAGGAGTCCTGATGCACGGACCCCCAATGGTACGTTTGAATTTTGAGGCGGCAAGACAAGCAAGCAGCCCCAGTCTCTGTGCCTCTGTGCGAGCAGTGCCATGGGCAGATGAGGCTGAGCAACAGCTTTCCAGGCTAGCTCTTTCTGCCTGCGATCTATCTGCACACGTTTGCATTTTGGGAGCAAGGCTGTTGGAGGTGCCCGGCACGGACCCCCAAATCTACGTTTGAAGTTTGAGGGGGCAAGACAAGCAAGCAGCCCCAGTCTCTGTGCCTCTGTGCGAGCAGTGCCATGGGCAGATGAGGCTGAGCAACAGCTTTCCAGGCTACCTGTTTCTGCCTGCGAGCTATCTGCAGACGTTGGCATTTTGGGAGCAGGGCTGACGGACGCGCCCGACACGGAGCACCTAAGATACGTTTGAAGTTTGAGGTGGCAAGACAAGCAAGCAGCCCCAGTCTCTGTGCCTCTGTGCGAGCAGTGCCATGGGCAGATGAGGCTGAGCAACATCTTTCCAGGCTACCTCTTTCTGGCTGCGAGCTATCTGCAGACGAACACATTTTCGGTGCAGGGCTGCCAGAGGCGCCCGGCACGGACCACCACAGCTACGTTTGAAGTTTGAGGCGGCAAGACAAGCAAGCAGCCCCAGTCTCTGTGCCTCTGTGCGAGCAGTGCCATGGGCAGATGAGGCTGAGCAACAGCTTTCCAGGCTAGCTCTTTCTGGCTGCGAGCTATCTGCAGACGTTCGCATTTTCGGAGAAGCGCTGCTGGAGGCCCCCTGACGGACCCCCAATGCTATGTTTGAAGTTTGAGGGGGCAAGACAAGCAAGAAGCCCCAGACTCTGTGCCTCTCTGCGAGCAGTGCCATGGGCAGATGAGGCTGAGCAACAGCTTTCCAGGCTAGCTCTTTCTGCCTGCGAGCTATCTGCAGACGTTCGAATTTCCAGAGCAGGGCTGCCGGAGGGCCCCTGCACTGAAACCAAAGCTACGTTTGAAGTTTGAGGGGCCAAGAGAAGGAAGCAGCCCCAGTCTCTGTGCCTCTGTGCGAGCAGTGCCATGCGTAGATGACGCTGAGCAACCGCTTTCCAGGCTACCTCTTTCTGTCTGCGAGCTATCTGCAGACGTTCGCATTTTTAGAGCAGGACTACCGGAGACGCCCGGCACGGACCACCTAAGCTACGTTTAAAGTTTGAGGGGGCAAGACAAGCAAGCAGCCCCAGTCTCTGTGCCTCTGTGCGAGCAGTGCCATGGGCAGATGAGGCTGAGCACCAGCTTTCCAGGCTAGTTCTTTCTGGCTGCGAGCTATCTGCAGACATTCGCATTTTCAGAGCAGGGCTGCCGGAGGCGCCCGACATGGACCACCTAAGATACAATTGAAGTTTCAGGGGACAAGAAAAGCAAGCAGCCCCAGTCTCTGTGCCTCTGTGCGAGCAGTGCCATGGGCAGATGAGGCTGAGCAACATCTTTCCAGGTTACCTCTTTCTGCCTGCGAGCTATCTGCAGATGTTCGCATTTTCAGAGAAGCGCTGCTGGAGGCCCCCTGACGGACCCCCAATGCTATGTTTGAAGTTTGAGGGGGCAAGACAAGCAAGCAGCCCCAGTCTCTGTGCCTCTGTGAGAGCAGTGCCATGGGCAGATGAGGCTGAGCAACAGCTTTCCAGGCTAGCTCTTTCTGCCTGCGACCTATCTGCGGATGTTCGCATTTTCGGAGAAGCGCTGCTGGAGGCCCCCTGCACGGACCACCACAGCTACGTTTGAAGTTTGAGGCAGCAAGACAAGCAAGCAGCCCCAGTCTCTGTGCCTCTGTGCGAGCAGTGCCATGGGCAGATGAGGCTGAGCAACAGCTTTCCAGCCTAGCTCTTTCTGCCTGCGAGCTATCTGCAGACGTTCGCATATTTGGAGCAGGGATGCCGCAGGCGCCCGGCACGGACCCCCAAAGCTACGTTTGAAGTTTCAGGGGACAAGACAAGCAAGCAGCCCCAGTCTCTGTGCCTCTCTGCGAGCAGTGCCATGGGCAGATGAGGCTGAGCAACAGTTTTCCAGGCTAGCTCTTTCTGCCTGAGAGCTATCTGCAGAAGTTCGAATTTTGAAAGCAGGGCTGCTGGAGGCCCCCTGCATGGACCACCTAAGCTACGTTTGAAGTTTGAGGGGACAAGAAAAGCAAGCAGCCCCAGTCTCTGTGCCTCTGTGCGAGCAGTGCCATGGGCAGATGAGGCTGGAGCAACAGCTTTCCAGGCTAGCTCTTTCTGGCTGCGAGCTATCTGCAGACGTTCGCATTTTCAGAGAAGCGCTGCAGGAGTCCTGATGCACGGACCCCCAATGGTACGTTTGAATTTTGAGGCGGCAAGACAAGCAAGCAGCCCCAGTCTCTGTGCCTCTGTGCGAGCAGTGTCATGGGCAGATGAGGCTGAGCAACAGCTTTCCAGGCTAGCTCTTTCTGCCTGCGATCTATCTGCACACGTTTGCATTTTGGGAGCAAGGCTGTTGGAGGTGCCCGGCACGGACCCCCAAATCTACGTTTGAAGTTTGAGGGGGCAAGACAAGCAAGCAGCCCCAGTCTCTGTGCCTCTGTGCGAGCAGTGCCATGGGCAGATGAGGCTGAGCAACAGCTTTCCAGGCTACCTGTTTCTGCCTGCGAGCTATCTGCAGACGTTGGCATTTTGGGAGCAGGGCTGACGGACGCGCCCGACACGGAGCACCTAAGATACGTTTGAAGTTTGAGGTGGCAAGACAAGCAAGCAGCCCCAGTCTCTGTGCCTCTGTGCGAGCAGTGCCATGGGCAGATGAGGCTGAGCAACATCTTTCCAGGCTACCTCTTTCTGGCTGCGAGCTATCTGCAGACGAACACATTTTCGGTGCAGGGCTGCCAGAGGCGCCCGGCACGGACCACCACAGCTACGTTTGAAGTTTGAGGCGGCAAGACAAGCAAGCAGCCCCAGTCTCTGTGCCTCTATGCGAGCAGTGCCATGGGCAGATGAGGCTGAGCAACAGCTTTCCAGGCTAGCTCTTTCTGGCTGCGAGCTATCTGCAGACGTTCGCATTTTCGGAGAAGCGCTGCTGGAGGCCCCCTGACGGACCCCCAATGCTATGTTTGAAGTTTGAGGGGGCAAGACAAGCAAGAAGCCCCAGACTCTGTGCCTCTCTGCGAGCAGTGCCATGGGCAGATGAGGCTGAGCAACAGCTTTCCAGGCTAGCTCTTTCTGCCTGCGAGCTATCTGCAGACGTTCGAATTTCCAGAGCAGGGCTGCCGGAGGGCCCCTGCACTGAAACCAAAGCTACGTTTGAAGTTTGAGGGGCCAAGAGAAGGAAGCAGCCCCAGTCTCTGTGCCTCTGTGCGAGCAGTGCCATGCGTAGATGACGCTGAGCAACCGCTTTCCAGGCTACCTCTTTCTGCCTGCGAGCTATCTGCAGACGTTCGCATTTTTAGAGCAGGACTGCCGGAGACGCCCGGCACGGACCACCTAAGCTACGTTTAAAGTTTGAGGGGGCAAGACAAGCAAGCAGCCCCAGTCTCTGTGCCTCTGTGCGAGCAGTGCCATGGGCAGATGAGGCTGAGCACCAGCTTTCCAGGCTAGTTCTTTCTGGCTGCGAGCTATCTGCAGACATTCGCATTTTCAGAGCAGGGCTGCCGGAGGCGCCCGACATGGACCACCTAAGATACAATTGAAGTTTCAGGGGACAAGAAAAGCAAGCAGCCCCAGTCTCTGTGCCTCTGTGCGAGCAGTGCCATGGGCAGATGAGGCTGAGCAACATCTTTCCAGGCTACCTCTTTCTGCCTGCGAGCTATCTGCAGATGTTCGCATTTTCAGAGAAGCGCTGCTGGAGGCCCCCTGACGGACCCCCAATGCTATGTTTGAAGTTTGAGGGGGCAAGACAAGCAAGCAGCCCCAGTCTCTGTGCCTCTGTGAGAGCAGTGCCATGGGCAGATGAGGCTGAGCAACAGTTTTCCAGGCTAGCTCTTTCTGCCTGCGACCTATCTGCGGATGTTCGCATTTTCGGAGAAGCGCTGCTGGAGGCCCCCTGACGGACCCCCAATGCTATGTTTGAAGTTTGAGGGGGCAAGACAAGCAAGCAGCCTCAGTCTCTGTGCCTCTGTGCGAGCAGTGCCATGGGCAGAAAAGGCTGAGCAACAGCTTTCCAGGCTAGCTCTTTCTGCCTGCGAGCTATCTGCAGACGTTCGCATTTTCGGAGCAGGGCTGCTGGAGGCCCCCTGCACGGACCACCTAAGCTACGTTTGAAGTTTGAGGCAGCAAGACAAGCAAGCAGCCCCAGTCTCTGTGCCTCTGTGCGAGCAGTGCCATGGGCAGATGAGGCTGAGCAACAGCTTTCCAGCCTAGCTCTTTCTGCCTGCGAGCTATCTGCAGACGTTCGCATATTTGGAGCAGGGATGCCGCAGGCGCCCGGCACGGACCCCCAAAGCTACGTTTGAAGTTTGAGGGGGCAAGACAAGCAAGCATCCCCAGTCTCTGTGCCTCTGTGCGAGCAGTGCCATGGGCAGATGAGGCTGAGCAACAGCTTTCCAGGCTAGTTCTTTCTGGCTGCGAGCTATGTGCAGACATTCGCATTTTATGAGCAGGGCTGCTGGAGGCGCCCGGCACGGACCACCTAAGCTACGTTTGAAGTTTGAGGTGGCAAGACAAGCAAGCAGCCCCAGTCTCTGTGCCTCTGTGCGAGCAGTGCCATGGGCAGATGAGGCTGAGCAACAGCTTTCCAGGCTAGCTCTTTCTGCCTGCGAGCTATCTGCAGACATTCGCATTTTGGAAGCAGGGCTTCCGGAGGCGCCCAACACGGACCACCCAAGCTACGTTTGAAGTTTGAGGTGGCAAGACAAGCAAGCAGCCCCAGTCTCTGTGCCTCTGTGCGAGCAGTGCCATGGGCAGATGAGGCTGGAGCAACAGCTTTCCAGGCTAGCTCTTTCTGGCTGCGAGCTATCTGCAGACGTTCGCATTTTCGGAGCAGGTCTGCTGCATGCGCCCAGCACCGACCACCTAAGCTACGTTTGAAGTTTGAGGGGGCAAGACAAGCAAGCAGCCCCAGTCTCTGTGCCTCTGTGCGAGCAGTGCCATGGGCAGATGAGGCTGAGCAACAGCTTTCCAGGCTAGCTCTTTCTGCCTGCGAGCTATCTGCAGAAGTTCGAATTTTGAAAGCAGGGCTGCCGGAGGCGCCCGTCACAGACCACCTAAGCTACGTTTGAAGTTTGAGGTGGCAAGACAAGCAAGCAGCCCCAGTCTCTGTGCCTCTGTGCGAGCAGTGCCATGGGCAGATGAGGCTGAGCAACAGCTTTCCAGGCTAGCTCTTTCTGGCTGCGAGCTATCTGCAGACGTTCGCATTTTCGGAGCAGGGCTGCTGGATGCGCCCAGCACGGACCACCTAAGCTACGTTTGAAGTTTGAGGGGGCAAGACAAGCAAGCAGCCCCAGTCTCTGTGCCTCTGTGCGAGCAGTGCCATGGGCAGATGAGGCTGAGCAACAGCTTTCCAGGCTACCTCTTTCTGCCTGAGAGCTATCTGCAGAAATTCGAATTTTGAAAGCAGGGCTGCCGGAGGCGCCCGTCACAGACCACCTAAGCTACGTTTGAAGTTTGAGGGGACAAGAAAAGCAAGCAGCCCCAGTCTCTGTGCCTCTGTGCGAGCAGTGCCATGGGCAGATGAGGCTGAGCAACAGCTTTCCAGGCTACCTCTTTCTGCCTGCGAGCTATCTGCAGAAGTTCGAATTTTGAAAGCAGGGCTGCCGGAGGCGCCCGTCACAGACCACCTAAGCTACGTTTGAAGTTTGAGGGGACAAGAAAAGCAAGCAGCCCCAGTCTCTGTGCCTCTGTGCGAGCAGTGCCATGGGCAGATGAGGCTGGAGCAACAGCTTTCCAGGCTAGCTCTTTCTGGCTGCGAGCTATCTGCAGACGTTCGCATTTTCAGAGAAGCGCTGCAGGAGTCCCGATGCACGGACCCCCAATGGTACGTTTGAAGTTTGAGGCGGCAAGACAAGCAAGCAGCCCCAGTCTCTGTGCCTCTGTGCGTGCAGTGCCATGGGCAGATGAGGCTGAGCAACATCTTTCCTGGCTAGCTCTTTCTGCCTGAGAGCTATCTGCAGACGTTTGCATTTTGGGAGCAAGGCTGTTGGAGGCGCCCGGCACGGACCCCCAAAGCTACGTCTGAAGTTTGAGGGGGCAAAACAAGCAAGCAGCCCCAGTATCTGTGCCTCTGTGCGAGCAGTGCCATGGGCAGATGAGGCTGAGCAACAGCTTTCCAGGTTACCTCTTTCTGCCTGCGAGCTGTCTGCAGACGTTCGCATTTTGAAAGCAGGGCTGCCGGAGGCGCCCGGCACGGACCACCACAGCTACGTTTGAAGTTTGAGGCGGCAAGACAAGCAAGCAGCCCCAGTCTCTGTGCCTCTATGCGAGCAGTGCCATTGGCAGATGAGGCTGAGCAACAGCTTTCCAGGCTACCTCTTTCTGCCTGCGAGCTATCTGCAGACGTTGCATTTTCAGAGCAGAGCTGCCGGAGGCGCCCGACACGCAGCACCTAAGCTACGTTTCAAGTTTCACGTGGCAAGACAAGCAAGCAGCCCCAGTCTCTGTGCCTCTGTGCGAGCAGTGCCATGGGCAGATGAGGCTGAGCAACAGCTTTCCAGGCTAGCTCTTTCTGCCTGCGAGCTATCTGCAGATGTTTGCATTTTCAGAGCAGGGCTGCCGGAGGCACCCGACACGGAGCACCTAAGATACGTTTGAAGTTTCAGGGGACAAGACAAGCAAGCAGCCCCAGTCTCTGTGCCTCTCTGCGAGCAGTGCCATGGGCAGATGAGGCTGAGCAACAGTTTTCCAGGCTACCTCTTTCTGCCTGAGAGCTATCTGCAGAAGTTCGAATTTTGAAAGCAGGGCTGCTGGAGGCCCCCTGCATGGATCACTTAAGCTACGTTTGAAGTTTGAGGGGACAAGAAAAGCAACAGCCCCAGTCTCTGTGCCTCTGTGCGAGCAGTGCCATGGGCAGATGAGGCTGGAGCAACAGCTTTCCAGGCTAGCTCTTTCTGGCTGCGAGCTATCTGCAGACGTTCGCATTTTCAGCGAAGCGCTGCAGGATTCCTGATGCACGGACCCCCAATGGTACGTTTGAATTTTGAGGCGGCAAGACAAGCAAGCAGCCCCAGTCTCTGTGCCTCTGTGCGAGCAGTGCCATGGGCAGATGAGGCTGAGCAACAGCTTTCCAGGCTAGCTCTTTCTGCCTGCGATCTATCTGCACACGTTTGCATTTTGGGAGCAAGGCTGTTGGAGGTGCCCGGCACGGACCCCCAAAGCTACGTTTGAAGTTTGAGGGGGCAAGAGAAGCAAGCAGCCCCAGTCTCTGTGCCTCTGTGCGAGCAGTGCCATGGGCAGATGAGGCTGAGCAACAGCTTTCCAGGCTACCTCTTTCTGCCTGCGAGCTATCTGCAGACGTTGGCATTTTGGGAGCAGGGCTGACGGACGCGCCCGACACGGAGCACCTAAGATACGTTTGAAGTTTGAGGTGGCAAGACAAGCAAACAGCCCCAGTCTCTGTGCCTCTGTGCGAGCAGTGCCATGGGCAGATGAGGCTGAGCAACATCTTTCCAGGCTACCTCTTTCTGGCTGCGAGCTATCTGCAGACATTCGCATTTCCAGAGCAGGGCTGCCGGAGGGCCCCCGCACTGAACCCAAAGCTTCGTTTGAAGTTTGAGGGGGCAAGACAAGCAAGAAGCCCCAGTCTCTGTGCCTCTGTGCGAGCAGTGCCATGGGCAGATGAGGCTGAGCAACAGCTTTCCAGGCTAGCTCTTTCTGGCTGCGAGCTATCTGCAGACGTTCGCATTTTGGGAGAAGCGCTGCTGGAGGCGCCCTGACGGACCCCCAATGCTATGTTTGAAGTTTGAGGGGGCAAGACAAGCAAGCAGCCCCAGTCTCTGTGCCTCTGTGAGAGCAGTGCCATGGGCAGATGAGGCTGAGCAACAGCTTTCCAGGCTAGCTCTTTCTGCCTGCGAGCTATCTGCAGATGTTCGCATTTTCGGAGAAGCGCTGCTGGAGGCCCCCTGACGGACCCCCAATGCTATATTTGAAGTTTAAGGGGGCAAGACAAGCAAGCAGCCCCAGTCTCTGTGCCTCTGTGCGAGCAGTGCCATGGGCAGATGAGGCTGAGCAACAGCTTTCCAGGCTAGCTCTTTCTGCCTGCGAGCTATCTGCAGACGTTCGCATTTTCGGAGCAGGGCTGCTGGAGGCGCCCGGCACGGACCACCTAAGCTACGTTTGAAGTTTGAGGTGGCAAGACAAGCAAGCAGCCCCAGTCTCTGTGCCTCTGTGCGAGCAGTGCCATGGGCAGATGAGGCTGAGCAAGAGCTTTCCAGGCTAGCTCTTTCTGGCTGCGAGCTATCTGCAGACATTCACATTTTCGGAGCAGGGCTGCTGGATGCGCCCAGCACGGACCACCTAAGCTACGTTTGAAGTTTGAGGGGGCAAGACAAGCAAGCAGCCCCAGTCTCTGTGCCTCTGTGCGAGCAGTGCCATGGGCAGATGAGGCTGAGCAACAGCTTTCCAGGCTACCTCTTTCTGCCTGCGAGCTGTCTGCAGACGTTCGCATTTTGAAAGCAGGGCTGCCGGAGGCGCCCGGCACGGACCACCACAGCTACGTTTGAGGTTTGAGGCGGCAAGACAAGCAAGCAGCCCCAGTCTCTGTGCCTCTATGCGAGCAGTGCCATTGGCAGATGAGGCTGAGCAACAGCTTTCCAGGCTAGCTCTTTCTGGCTGCGAGCTATCTGCAGACGTTCGCATTTTCAGAGAAGCGCTGCAGGAGTCCCGATGCACGGACCCCCAATGGTGCGTTTGAAGTTTGAGGCGGCAAGACAAGCAAGCAGCCCCAGTCTCTGTGCCTCTGTGCGAGCAGTGCCATGGGCAGATGAGGCTGAGCAACAGCTTTCCAGGCTAGCTCTTTCTGCCTGCGAGCTATCTGCAGACGTTTGCATTTTGGGAGCAGGGCTGTTGGAGGCGCCCGGCACGGACCCCCAAAGCTACGTTTGAAGTTTGAGGGGGCAAGACAAGCAAGCAGCCCCAGTCTCTGTGCCTCTGTGCGAGCAGTGCCATGGGCAGATGAGGCTGAGCAACATCTTTCCAGGCTACCTCTTTCTGCCTGAGAGCTATCTGCAGACATTCGCATTTCCAGAGCAGGGCTGCCGGAGGGCCCCCGCACTGAACCCAAAGCTTCGTTTGAAGTTTGAGGGGGCAAGACAAGCAAGAAGCCCCAGTCTCTGTGCCTCTGTGCGAGCAGTGCCATGGGCAGATGAGGCTGAGCAACAGCTTTCCAGGCTAGCTCTTTCTGGCTGCGAGCTATCTGCAGACGTTCGCATTTTCGGAGAAGCGCTGCTGGAGGCCCCCTGACGGACCCCCAATGCTATGTTTGAAGTTTGAGGGGGCAAGACAAGCAAGCAGCCCCAGTCTCTGTGCCTCTGTGCGAGCAGTGCCATGGGCAGATGAGGCTGAGCAACAGCTTTCCAGGCTAGCTCTTTCTGCCTGCGACCTATCTGCAGATGTTCGCATTCTCGGAGAAGAGCTGCTGGCCCCCCTGACGGACCCCCAATGCTATATTTGAAGTTTGAGGTGGCAAGACAAGCAAGCAGCCCCAGTCTCTGTGCCTCTGTGCGAGCAGTGCCATGGGCAGATGAGGCTGAGCAACAGCTTTCCAGGCTAGCTCTTTCTGGCTGCGAGCTATCTGCAGACGTTCGCATTTTCGGAGCAGGGCTGCTGGAGGCCCCCTGCACGGACCACCTAAGCTATGTTTGAAGTTTGAGGTGGCAAGACAAGCAAGCAGCCGCAGTCTCTGTGCCTCTGTGCGAGCAGTGCCATGGGCAGATGAGGCTGAGCAAGAGCTTTCCAGGCTAGCTCTTTCTGGCTGCGAGCTATCTGCAGACGTTCACATTTTCGGAGCAGGGCTGCTGGATGCGCCCAGCACGGACCACCTAAGCTACGTTTGAAGTTTGAGGGGGCAAGACAAGCAAGCAGCCCCAGTCTCTGTGCCTCTGTGCGAGCAGTGCCATGGGCAGATGAGGCTGAGCAACAGCTTTCCAGGCTACCTCTTTCTGCCTGAGAACTATCTGCAGAAGTTTGAATTTTGAAAGCAGGGCTGCCGGAGGCGCCCGTCACAGACCACCTAAGCTACGTTTGAAGTTTGAGGGGACAAGAAAAGCAAGCAGCTCCAGTCTCTCTGCCTCTGTGCGAGCAGTGCCATGGGCAGATGAGGCTGAGCAACAGCTTTCCAGGCTAGCTCTTTCTGCCTACGAGCTATCTGCACACGTTCGCATTTTCAGAGAAGCGCTGCAGGAGTCCCGATGCACGGACCCCCAATGGTACGTTTGAAGTTTGAGGCGGCAAGACAAGCAAGCAGCCCCAGTCTCTGTGCCTCTGTGCGAGCAGTGCCATGGGCAGATGAGGCTGAGCAACAGCTTTCCAGGCTACCTCTTTCTGCCTGCGAGCTATCTGCAGACGTTGGCATTTTGGGAGCAGGGCTGACGGACGCGCCCGACACGGAGCACCTAAGATACGTTTGAAGTTTGAGGTGGCAAGACAAGCAAGCAGCCCCAGTCTCTGTGCCTCTGTGCGAGCAGTGCCATGGGCAGATGACGCTGAGCAACATCTTTCCAGGCTACCTCTTTCTGGCTGCGAGCTATCTGCAGACATTCGCATTTCCAGAGCAGGGCTGCCGGAGGGCCCCCGCACTGAACCCAAAGATTCGTTTGAAGTTTGAGGGGGCAAGACAAGCAAGAAGCCCCAGTCTCTGTGCCTCTGTGCGAGCAGTGCCATGGGCAGATGAGGCTGAGCAACAGCTTTCCACGCTAGCTCTTTCTGCCTGCGAGCTATCTGCAGAAGTTCGAATTTTGAAAGCAGGGCTGCCGGAGGCGCCCGTCACAGACCACCTAAGCTACGTTTGAAGTTTGAGGGGACAAGACAAGCAAGCAGCCCCAGTCTCTGTGCCTCTGTGCGAGCAGTGCCATGGGCAGATGAGGCTGAGCAACACCTTTCCAGGCTACCTCTTTCTGCCTGAGAGCTATCTGCAGACGTTTGCATTTTGGGAGCAAGGCTGTTGGAGGCGCCCGGCACGGACCCCCAAAGCTACGTTTGAAGTTTGAGGGGGCAAGACAAGCAAGCAGCCCCAGTCTCTGTGCCTCTGTGCGAGCAGTGCCATGGGCAGATGAGGCTGAGCAACAGCTTTCCAGGCTACCTCTTTCTGCCTGCGGGCTGTCTGCAGACGTTCGCATTTTGAAAGCAGGGCTGCCGGAGGCGCCCGGCACGGACCACCACAGCTACGTTTGAAGTTTAAGGCGGCAAGACAAGCAAGCAGCCCCAGTCTCTGTGCCTCTATGCGAGCAGTGCCATTGGCAGATGAGGCTGAGCAACAGCTTTCCAGGCTACCTCTTTCTGCCTGCGAGCTATCTGCAGACGTTCGCATTTTCAGAGCAGAGCTGCCGGTGGCGCCCGACACGGAGCACCTAAGCTACGTTTGAAGAATCACGTGGCAAGAAAAGCAAGCAGCCCCAGTCTCTGTGCCTCCATGCGAGCAGTGCCATGGGCAGATGAGGCTGAGCAACAGCTTTCCAGGCTACCTCTTTCTGCCTGCGAGCTATCTGCAGATGTTTGCATTTTCAGAGCAGGGCTGCCGGAGGCACCCGACACGGAGCACCTAAGATACGTTTGAAGTTTCAGGGGACAAGACAAGCAAGCAGCCCCAGTCTCTGTGCCTCTCTGCGAGCAGTGCCATGGGCAGATGAGGCTGAGCAACAGTTTTCCAGGCTAGCTCTTTCTGCCTGAGAGCTATCTGCAGAAGTTCGAATTTTGAAAGCAGGGCTGCTGGAGGCCCCCTGCATGGACCACTTAAGCTACGTTTGAAGTTTGAGGGGACAAGAAAAGCAAGCAGCCCCACTCTCTGTGCCTCTGTGCGAGCAGTGCCATGGGCAGATGAGGCTGAGCAACAGCTTTCCAGGCTACCTCTTTCTGCCTGCGAGCTATCTGCAGACGTTGGCATTTTGGGAGTAGGGCTGACGGACGCGCCCGACACGGAGCACCTAAGATACGTTTGAAGTTTGAGGTGGCAAGACAAGCAAGCAGCCCCAGTCTCTGTGCCTCTGTGCGAGCAGTGCCATGGGCAGATGACGCTGAGCAACATCTTTCCAGGCTACCTCTTTCTGGCTGCGAGCTATCTCCAGACATTCGCATTTCCAGAGCAGGGCTGCCGGAGGGCCCCCGCACTGAACCCAAAGCTTCGTTTGAAGTTTGAGGGGGCAAGACAAGCAAGAAGCCCCAGTCTCTGTGCCTCTGTGAGAGCAGTGCCATGGGCAGATGAGGCTGAGCAACAGCTTTCCAGGCTAGCTCTTTCTGCCTGCGACCTATCTGCAGATGTTCGCATTTTCGGAGAAGCGCTGCTGGAGGCCCCCTGACGGACCCCCAATGCTATATTTGAAGTTTGAGGGGGCAAGACAAGCAAGCAGCCCCAGTCTCTGTGCCTCTGTGCGAGCAGTGCCATGGGCAGATGAGGCTGAGCAACAGCTTTCCAGGCTAGCTCTTTCTGCCTGCGAGCTATCTGCAGACGTTCGCATTTTCGGAGCAGGGCTGCTGGAGGCGCCCGACATGGACCACCTAAGCTACGTTTGAAGTTTGAGGTGGCAAGACAAGCAAGCAGCCACAGTCTCTGTGCCTCTGTGCGAGCAGTGCCATGGGCAGATGAGGCTGAGCAAGAGCTTTCCAGGCTAGCTCTTTCTGCCTGCGAGCTATCTGCAGACGTTTGCATTTTCGAAGCAGGGCTGCTGGATGCGCCCAGCACGGACCACCTAAGCTACGTTTGAAGTTTGAGGGGGCAAGACAAGCAAGCAGCCCCAGTCTCTGTGCCTCTGTGCGAGCAGTGCCATGGGCAGATGAGGCTGAGCAACAGCTTTCCAGGCTACCTCTTTCTGCCTGAGAGCTATCTGCAGAAGTTCGAATTTTGAAAGCAGGGCTGCCGGAGGCGCCCGTCACAGACCACCTAAGCTACGTTTGAAGTTTGAGGGGACAAGAAAAGCAAGCAGCCCCAGTCTCTGTGCCTCTGTGCGAGCAGTGCCATGGGCAGATGAGGCTGAGCAACAGCTTTCCAGGCTAGCTCTTTCTGGCTGCGAGCTATCTGCAGACGTTCGCATTTTCAGAGAAGCGCTGCAGGAGTCCCGATGCACGGACCCCCAATGGTACGTTTGAAGTTTGAGGCGGCAAGACAAGCAAGCAGACCCAGTCTCTGTGCCTCTGTGCGAGCAGTGCCATGGGCAGATGAGGCTGAGCAACAGCTTTCCAGGCTACCTCTTTCTGCCTGCGAGCTATCTGCAGACGTTTGCATTTTGGGAGCAAGGCTGTTGGAGGCGCCCGGCACGGACCCCCAAAGCTACGTTTGAAGTTTGAGGGGGCAAGACAAGCAAGCAGCCCCAGTCTCTGTGCCTCTGTGCGAGCAGTGCCATGGGCAGATGAGGCTGAGCAACAGCTTTCCAGGCTACCTCTTTCTGCCTGCGAGCTGTCTGCAGACGTTCGCATTTTGAAAGCAGGGCTGCCGGAGGCGCCCGGCACGGACCACCACAGCTACGTTTGAAGTTTGAGGCGGCAAGACAAGCAAGCAGCCCCAGTCTCTGTGCCTCTATGCGAGCAGTGCCATTGGCAGATGAGGCTGAGCAACAGCTTTCCAGGCTAGCTCTTTCTGGCTGCGAGCTATCTGCAGACGTTCGCATTTTTGGAGAAGCGCTGCTGGAGGCCCCCTGACGGACCCCCAATGCTATCTTTGAAGTTTGAGAGGGCAAGACAAGCAAGCAGCCCCAGTCTCTGTGCCTCTGTGAGAGCAGTGCCATGGGCAGATGAGGCTGAGCAACAGCTTTCCAGGCTAGCTCTTTCTGCCTGCGACCTATCTGCAGATGTTCGCATTTTCGGAGAAGAGCTGCTGGCCCCCCTGACGGACCCCCAATGCTATATTTGAAGTTTGAGGGGGCAAGACAAGCAAGCAGCCCCAGTCTCTGTGCCTCTCTGCGAGCAGTGCCATGGGCAGATGAGGCTGAGCAACAGCTTTCCAGGCTAGCTCTTTCTGCCTGCGAGCTATCTGCAGACGTTCGCATTTTCGGAGCAGGGCTGCTGGAGGCGCCCGACATGGACCACCTAAGCTACGTTTGAAGTTTGAGGTGGCAAGACAAGCAAGCAGCCCCAGTCTCTGTGCCTCTGTGCGAGCAGTGCCATGGGCAGATGAGGCTGAGCAAGAGCTTTCCAGGCTAGCTCTTTCTGGCTGCGAGCTATCTGCAGACGTTCACATTTTCGGAGCAGGGCTGCTGGATGCGCCCAGCACGGACCACCTAAGCTACGTTTGAAGTTTGAGGGGGCAAGACAAACAAGCAGCCCCAGTCTCTGTGCCTCTGTGCGAGCAGTGCCATGGGCAGATGAGGCTGAGCAACAGCTTTCCAGGCTACCTCTTTCTGCCTGAGAGCTATCTGCAGAAGTTCGAATTTTGAAAGCAGGGCTGCCGGAGGCGCCCGTCACAGACCACCTAAGCTACGTTTGAAGTTTGAGGGGACAAGAAAAGCAAGCAGCCCCAGTCTCTGTGCCTCTGTGCGAGCAGTGCCATGGGTAGATGAGGCTGAGCAACAGCTTTCCAGGCTAGCTCTTTCTGCCTGCGAGCTATCTGCAGACGTTCGCATTTTCAGAGAAGCGCTGCAGGAGTCCCGATGCACGGACCCCCAATGGTACGTTTGAAGTTTGAGGCGGCAAGACAAGCAAGCAGACCCAGTCTCTGTGCCTCTGTGCGAGCAGTGCCATGGGCAGATGAGGCTGAACAACAGCTTTCCAGGCTACCTCTTTCTGCCTGCGAGCTATCTGCAGACGTTTGCATTTTGGGAGCAAGGCTGTTGGAGGCGCCCGGCACGGACCCCCAAAGCTACGTTTGAAGTTTGAGGGGGCAAGACAAGCAAGCAGCCCCAGTCTCTGTGCCTCTGTGCGAGCAGTGCCATGGGCAGATGAGGCTGAGCAACAGCTTTCCAGGCTACCTCTTTCTGCCTGCGAGCTGTCTGCAGACGTTCGCATTTTGAAAGCAGGGCTGCCGGAGGCGCCCGGCACGGACCACCACAGCTACGTTTGAAGTTTGAGGCGGCAAGACAAGCAAGCAGCCCCAGTCTCTGTGCCTCTATGCGAGCAGTGCCATTGGCAGATGAGGCTGAGCAACAGCTTTCCAGGCTACCTCTTTCTGCCTGCGAGCTATCTGCAGACGTTGCATTTTCAGAGCAGAGCTGCCGGAGGCGCCCGACACGGACCCCCAATGGTACGTTTGAAGTTTGAGGGGGCAAGACAAGTAAGCAGCCCCAGTCTCTGTGCCTCCATGCGAGCAGTGCCATGGGCAGATGAGGCTGAGCAACAGCTTTCCAGGCTAGCTCTTTCCGGCTGCGAGCTATCTGCAGATGTTTGCATTTTCAGAGCAGGGCTGCCGGAGGCACCCGACACGGAGCACCTAAGATACGTTTGAAGTTTGAGGGGACAAGACAAGCAAGCAGCCCCAGTCTCTGTGCCTCTGTGCGAGCAGTGCCATGGGCAGATGAGGCTGAGCAACAGTTTTCCAGGCTAGCTCTTTCTGCCTGAGAGCTATCTGCAGAAGTTCGAATTTTGAAAGCAGGGCTGCCGGAGGCGCCCGTCACAGACCACCTAAGCTACGTTTGAAGTTTGAGGGGACAAGAAAAGCAAGCAGCCCCAGTCTCTGTGCCTCTGTGCGAGCAGTGCCATGGGCAGATGAGGCTGGAGCAACAGCTTTCCAGGCTAGCTCTTTCTGGCTGCGAGCTATCTGCAGACGTTCGCATTTTCAGAGAAGCGCTGCAGGAGTCCTGATGCACGGACCCCCAATGGTATGTTTCAATTTTGAGGCGGCAAGACAAGCAAGCAGCCCCAGTCTCTGTGCCTCTGTGCGAGCAGTGCCATGGGCAGATGAGGCTGAGCAACAGCTTTCCAGGCTAGCTCTTTCTGCCTGCGAGCTATCTGCACACGTTTGCATTTTGGGAGCAAGGCTGTTGGAGGTGCCCGGCACGGACCCCCAAAGCTACGTTTGAAGTTTGAGGGGGCAAGAGAAGCAAGCAGCCCCAGTCTCTGTGCCTCTGTGCGAGCAGTGCCATGGGCAGATGAGGCTGAGCAACAGCTTTCCAGGCTACCTCTTTCTGCCTGCGAGCTATCTGCAGACGTTGGCATTTTGGGAGCAGGGCTGACGGACGCGCCCGACACGGAGCACCTAAGATACGTTTGAAGTTTGAGGTGGCAAGACAAGCAAGCAGCCCCAGTCTCTGTGCCTCTGTGCGAGCAGTGCCATGGGCAGATGACGCTGAGCAACATCTTTCCAGGCTACCTCTTTCTGGCTGCGAGCTATCTGCTGATATTCGCATTTCCAGAGCAGGGCTGCCGGAGGGCCCCCGCACTGAACCCAAAGCTTCGTTTGAAGTTTGAGGGGGCAAGACAAGCAAGAAGCCCCAGTCTCTGTGCCTCTGTGCGAGCAGTGCCATGGGCAGATGAGGCTGAGCAACAGCTTTCCAGGCTAGCTCTTTCTGGCTGCGAGCTATCTGCAGACGTTCGCATTTTCAGAGAAGCGCTGCTGGAGGCCCCCTGACGGACCCCCAATGCTATGTTTGAAGTTTGAGGGGGCAAGACAAGCAAGCAGCCCCAGTCTCTGTGCCTCTGTGAGAGCAGTGCCATGGGCAGATGAGGCTGAGCAACAGCTTTCCAGGCTAGCTCTTTCTGCCTGCGACCTATCTGCAGATGTTCGCATTTTCGGAGAAGAGCTGCTGGCCCCCCTGACGGACCCCCAATGCTATATTTGAAGTTTGAGGGGGCAAGACAAGCAAGCAGCCCCAGTCTCTGTGCCTCTGTGCGAGCAGTGCCATGGGCAGATGAGGCTGAGCAACAGCTTTCCAGGCTAGCTCTTTCTGCCTGCGAGCTATCCGCAGACGTTCGCATTTTCGGAGCAGGGCTGCTGGAGGCCCCCTGCACGGACCACCTAAGCTATGTTTGAAGTTTGAGGTGGCAAGACAAGCAAGCAGCCCCAGTCTCTGTGCCTCTGTGCGAGCAGTGCCATGGGCAGATGAGGCTGAGCAAGAGCTTTCCAGGCTAGCTCTTTCTGGCTGCGAGCTATCTGCAGACGTTCACATTTTCGGAGCAGGGCTGCTGGATGCGCCCAGCACGGACCACTTAAGCTACGTTTGAAGTTTGAGGGGGCAAGACAAGCAAGCAGCCCCAGTCTCTGTGCCTCTGTGCGAGCAGTGCCATGGGCAGATGAGGCTGAGCAACAGCTTTCCAGGCTACCACTTTCTGCCTGAGAGCTATCTGCAGAAGTTCGAATTTTGAAAGCAGGGCTGCCGGAGGCGCCCGTCACAGACCACCTAAGCTACGTTTGAAGTTTGAGGGGACAAGAAAAGCAAGCAGCCCCAGTCTCTGTGCCTCTGTGCGAGCAGTGCCATGGGCAGATGAGGCTGAGCAACAGCTTTCCAGGCTAGCTCTTTCTGGCTGCGAGCTATCTGCAGACGTTCGCATTTTCAGAGAAGCGCTGCAGGAGTCCCGATGCACGGACCCCCAATGGTACGTTTGAAGTTTGAGGCGGCAAGACAAGCAAGCAGCCTCAGTCTCTGTGCCTCTGTGCGAGCAGTGCCATGGGCAGATGAGGCTGAGCAACAGCTTTCCAGGCTAGCTCTTTCTGCCTGCGAGCTATCTGCAGACGTTTGCATTTTCAGAGCAGAGCTGCCGGAGGCGCCCGACATGGACCACCTAAGCTACGACTGAAGTTTCAGGGGACAAGAAAAGCAAGCAGCCCCAGTCTCTGTGCCTCTGTGCGAGCAGTGCCATGGGCAGATGAGGCTGAGCAACAGTTTTCCAGGCTAGCTCTTTCTGCCTGAGAGCTATCTACAGACATTCGCATTTTGGGAGCAGGGCTGCCGGAGGCGCCCAACACGGACCACCCAAGCTACGTTTGAAGTTTGAGGTGGCAAGACAAGCAAGCAGCCCCAGTCTCTGTGCCTCTGTGCGAGCAGTGCCATGGGCAGATGACGCTGAGCAACATCTTTCCAGGCTACCTCTTTCTGGCTGTGAGCTATCTGCAGACATTCGCATTTCCAGAGCAGGGCTGCCAGAGGGCCCCCGCACTGAACCCAAAGCTACGTTTGAAGTTTGATGGGGGAAGAGAAGCAAGCAGCCCCAGTCTCTGTGCCTCTGTGCGAGCAGTGCCATGGGCAGATGAGGCTGAGCAACAGCTTTCCAGGCTAGCTCTTTCTGCCTGAGAGCTATCTGCACAAGTTCGAATTTTCAGAGCAGGGCTGCCGGAGGTGCCCGACACGTACCACCTAAGCTACGTTTGAAGTTTGAGAGGGCAAGACAAGCAAGCAGCCCCAGTCTCTGTGCCTCTGTGCGAGCAGTGCCATGGGCAGATGAGGCTGAGCAACAGCTTTCCTGGCTAGCTCTTTCTGGCTGCGAGCTATCTGCAGACGTTCGCATTTTCGGAGCAGGGCTACTGGAGGCGCCCGGCACGGACCACCTAAGCTACGTTTGAAGTTTGAGGTGGCAAGACAAGCAAGCAGCCCCAGTCTCTGTGCCTCTGTGCGAGCAGTGCCATGGGCAGATGAGGCTGAGCAACAGCTTTCCAGGCTACCTCGTTCTGGCTGCGAGCTATCTGCAGACGTTCGCATATTTGGAGCAGGGATGCCGGAGGCTCCCGGCGCGGACCACATAAGATACGTTTGAAGTTTGAGGGGGCAAAACAAGCAAGCAGCCCCAGTCTCTGTGCCTCTATGCGAGCAGTGCCATGGGCAGATGAGGTTGAGAAACAGCTTTCCAGGCTAGCTCTTCCTGCCTGCGAGCTATCTGCAGACGAACACATTTTCGGTGCAGGGCTGCCAGAGGCGCCCGGCACGGACCACCACAGCTACGTTTGAAGTTTGAGAGGGCAAGACAAGCAAGCAGCCCCAGTCTCTGTGCCTCTGTGCGAGTAGTGCCATGGGTAGATGAGGCTGAGTAACAGCTTTCCAGCCTAGCTCTTTCTGCCTGCGAGCTATCTGCAGACGTTTGCATTTTCAGAGCAGAGCTGCCAGAGGCGCCCGACACGGACCACCTAAGCTACAATTGAAATTTGAGGTGGCAAGACAAGCAAGCAGCCCCAGTCTTTGTGCCTCTCTGCGCGCAGTGCCATGGGCAGATGAGGCTGAGCAACAGCTTTCCAGGCTACCTCTTTCTGCCTGCGATCTATCTGCAGACGTTCACATTTTCAGAGCAGGGCTGCCGGAGGCGCCCGACATGGACCACCTAAGCTACAATTGAAGTTTCAGGAAGCAAGACAAGCAAGCAGCCCCAGTCTCTGTACGTCTGTGCGAGCAGTGCCATGGGCAGATGAGGCTGAGCCACAGCTTTCCAGGCTAGCCCTTTCTGCCTGCGAGCTATCTGCAGATGTTCCCATTTTCGTAGCAGGGCTGCTGGAGGCGCCCGGCACGGACCACCTAAGCTACGTTTGAAGTTTGAGGGGGCAAGACAAGCAAGCAGCCCCAGTCTCTGTGCCTCTGTGCGAGCAGTGCCATGGGCAGATGAGGCTGAGCAACAGCTTCCCAGGCTAGCTCTTTCTGGCTGCGAGCTATCTGCAGATGTTCGCATTTTCGGATTAGGGCTGCTGCAAGCGCCCGACACGGACCACCTAAGCTACGTTTGAAGTTTGAGGGGTCAAGACAAGCAAGCAGCCCCAGTCTCTGTGCCTCTGTGCGAGCAGTGCCATGGGCAGATGAGGCTGAGCAACAGCTTTCCAGGCTAGCTCTTTCTGGCTGTGAGCTATCTGCAGAAGCTCGAATTTTGAAAGCAGGGCCGCCGGAGGCGCCCGTCACAGACCACCTAAGCTACGTTTGAAGTTTGAGGTGGCAAGACAAGTAAGCAGCCCCAGTCTCTGTGCCTCTGTGCGAGCAGTGCCATGGGCAGATGAGGCTGAGCAACAGCTTTCCAGGCTAGCTCTTTCTGCTTGAGAGCTATCTGCAGACGTTCGCATTTCCAGGACAGGGCTACCGGAGGGCCCCTGCACTGAAACCAAAGCTACGTTTGAAGTTTGAGGGGCCAAGAGAAGGAAGCAGCCCCAGTCTCTGTGCCTCTGTGCGAGCAGTGCCATGCGTAGATGACGCTGAGCAACCGCTTTCCAGGCTAGCTCTTTCCGGCTGCGAGCTATCTGCAGAAGTTCGAATTTTGAAAGCAGGGCTGCCGGAGGCGCCCGTCACAGACCACCTAAGCTACATTTGAAGTTTGAGGGGACAAGAAAAGCAAGCAGCCCCAGTCTCTGTGCCTCTGTGCGAGCAGTGCCATGGGCAGATGAGGCTGAGCAACAGCTTTCCAGGCTAGCTCTTTCTGGCTGCGAGCTATCTGCAGACGTTCGCATTTTCAGAGAAGCGCTGCAGGAGTCCCGATGCACGGACACCCAATGGTACGTTTGAAGTTTGAGGCGGCAAGACAAGCAAGCAGCCCCAGTCTCTGTGCCTCTGTGCGAGCAGTGCCATGGGCAGATGAGGCTGAGCAACAGCTTTCCAGGCTACCTCTTTCTGCCTGCGAGCTATCTGCAGACGTTTGCATTTTCAGAGCAGAGCTGCCGGAGGCGCCCGACATGGACCACCTAAGCTACGACTGAAGTTTCAGGGGACAAGACAAGCAAGCAGCCCCAGTCTCTGTGCCTCTGTGCGAGCAGTGCCATGGGCAGATGAGGCTGAGCAACAGTTTTCCAGGCTAGCTCTTTCTGCTTGAGAGCTATCTACAGACATTCGCATTTTGGGAGCAGGGCTGCCGGAGGCGCCCAACACGGACCACCCAAGCTACGTTTGAAGTTTGAGGTGGCAAGACAAGCAAGCAGCCCCAGTCTCTGTGCCTCTGTGCGAGCAGTGCCATGGGCAGATGAGGCTGAGCAACAGCTTTCTAGGCTACCTCTTTCTGCCTGCGAGCTGTCTGCAGACGTTCGCATTTTGAAAGCAGGGCTGCCGGAGGCGCCCGGCACGGACCACCACAGCTACGTTTGAAGTTTGAGGCGGCAAGACAAGCAAGCAGCCCCAGTCTCTGTGCCTCTATGCGAGCAGTGCCATTGGCAGATGAGGCTGAGCAACAGCTTTCCAGGCTACCTCTTTCTGCCTGCGAGCTATCTGCAGACGTTGCATTTTCAGAGCAGAGCTGCCGGAGGCGCCCGACACGGACCCCCAATGGTACGTTTGAAGTTTGAGGGGGCAAGACAAGTAAGCAGCCCCAGTCTCTGTGCCTCCATGCGAGCAGTGCCATGGGCAGATGAGGCTGAGCAACAGCTTTCCAGGCTAGCTCTTTCCGGCTGCGAGCTATCTGCAGATGTTTGCATTTTCAGAGCAGGGCTGCCGGAGGCACCCGACACGGAGCACCTAAGATACGTTTGAAGTTTGAGGGGACAAGACAAGCAAGCAGCCCCAGTCTCTGTGCCTCTGTGCGAGCAGTGCCATGGGCAGATGAGGCTGAGCAACAGTTTTCCAGGCTAGCTCTTTCTGCCTGAGAGCTATCTGCAGAAGTTCGAATTTTGAAAGCAGGGCTGCCGGAGGCGCCCGGCACGGACCACCTAAGCTACGTTTGAAGTTTGAGGGGACAAGAAAAGCAAGCAGCCCCAGTCTCTGTGCCTCTGTGCGAGCAGTGCCATGGGCAGATGAGGCTGGAGCAACAGCTTTCCAGGCTAGCTCTTTCTGGCTGCGAGCTATCTGCAGACGTTCGCATTTTCAGAGAAGCGCTGCAGGAGTCCTGATGCACGGACCCCCAATGGTATGTTTCAATTTTGAGGCGGCAAGACAAGCAAGCAGCCCCAGTCTCTGTGCCTCTGTGCGAGCAGTGCCATGGGCAGATGAGGCTGAGCAACAGCTTTCCAGGCTAGCTCTTTCTGGCTGCGAGCTATCTGCACACGTTTGCATTTTGGGAGCAAGGCTGTTGGAGGTGCCCGGCACGGACCCCCAAAGCTACGTTTGAAGTTTGAGGGGGCAAGAGAAGCAAGCAGCCCCAGTCTCTGTGCCTCTGTGCGAGCAGTGCCATGGGCAGATGAGGCTGAGCAACAGCTTTCCAGGCTACCTCTTTCTGCCTGCGAGCTATCTGCAGACGTTGGCATTTTGGGAGCAGGGCTGACGGACGCGCCCGACACGGAGCACCTAAGATACGTTTGAAGTTTGAGGTGGCAAGACAAGCAAGCAGCCCCAGTCTCTGTGCCTCTGTGCGAGCAGTGCCATGGGCAGATGACGCTGAGCAACATCTTTCCAGGCTACCTCTTTCTGGCTGCGAGCTATCTGCTGATATTCGCATTTCCAGAGCAGGGCTGCCGGAGGGCCCCCGCACTGAACCCAAAGCTTCGTTTGAAGTTTGAGGGGGCAAGACAAGCAAGAAGCCCCAGTCTCTGTGCCTCTGTGCGAGCAGTGCCATGGGCAGATGAGGCTGAGCAACAGCTTTCCAGGCTAGCTCTTTCTGGCTGCGAGCTATCTGCAGACGTTCGCATTTTCAGAGAAGCGCTGCTGGAGGCCCCCTGACGGACCCCCAATGCTATGTTTGAAGTTTGAGGGGGCAAGACAAGCAAGCAGCCCCAGTCTCTGTGCCTCTGTGAGAGCAGTGCCATGGGCAGATGAGGCTGAGCAACAGCTTTCCAGGCTAGCTCTTTCTGCCTGCGACCTATCTGCAGATGTTCGCATTTTCGGAGAAGAGCTGCTGGCCCCCCTGACGGACCCCCAATGCTATATTTGAAGTTTGAGGGGGCAAGACAAGCAAGCAGCCCCAGTCTCTGTGCCTCTGTGCGAGCAGTGCCATGGGCAGATGAGGCTGAGCAACAGCTTTCCAGGCTAGCTCTTTCTGCCTGCGAGCTATCCGCAGACGTTCGCATTTTGGGAGCAGGGCTGCTGGAGGCCCCCTGCACGGACCACCTAAGCTATGTTTGAAGTTTGAGGTGGCAAGACAAGCAAGCAGCCCCAGTCTCTGTGCCTCTGTGCGAGCAGTGCCATGGGCAGATGAGGCTGAGCAAGAGCTTTCCAGGCTAGCTCTTTCTGGCTGCGAGCTATCTGCAGACGTTCACATTTTCGGAGCAGGGCTGCTGGATGCGCCCAGCACGGACCACCTAAGCTACGTTTGAAGTTTGAGGGGGCAAGACAAGCAAGCAGCCCCAGTCTCTGTGCCTCTGTGCGAGCAGTGCCATGGGCAGATGAGGCTGAGCAACAGCTTTCCAGGCTACCACTTTCTGCCTGAGAGCTATCTGCAGAAGTTCGAATTTTGAAAGCAGGGCTGCCGGAGGCGCCCGTCACAGACCACCTAAGCTACGTTTGAAGTTTGAGGGGACAAGAAAAGCAAGCAGCCCCAGTCTCTGTGCCTCTGTGCGAGCAGTGCCATGGGCAGATGAGGCTGAGCAACAGCTTTCCAGGCTAGCTCTTTCTGGCTGCGAGCTATCTGCAGACGTTCGCATTTTCAGAGAAGCGCTGCAGGAGTCCCGATGCACGGACCCCCAATGGTACGTTTGAAGTTTGAGGCGGCAAGACAAGCAAGCAGCCTCAGTCTCTGTGCCTCTGTGCGAGCAGTGCCATGGGCAGATGAGGCTGAGCAACAGCTTTCCAGGCTAGCTCTTTCTGCCTGCGAGCTATCTGCAGACGTTTGCATTTTCAGAGCAGAGCTGCCGGAGGCGCCCGACATGGACCACCTAAGCTACGACTGAAGTTTCAGGGGACAAGAAAAGCAAGCAGCCCCAGTCTCTGTGCCTCTGTGCGAGCAGTGCCATGGGCAGATGAGGCTGAGCAACAGTTTTCCAGGCTAGCTCTTTCTGCCTGAGAGCTATCTACAGACATTCGCATTTTGGGAGCAGGGCTGCCGGAGGCGCCCAACACGGACCACCCAAGCTACGTTTGAAGTTTGAGGTGGCAAGACAAGCAAGCAGCCCCAGTCTCTGTGCCTCTGTGCGAGCAGTGCCATGGGCAGATGACGCTGAGCAACATCTTTCCAGGCTACCTCTTTCTGGCTGTGAGCTATCTGCAGACATTCGCATTTCCAGAGCAGGGCTGCCAGAGGGCCCCCGCACTGAACCCAAAGCTACGTTTGAAGTTTGATGTTGGAAGAGAAGCAAGCAGCCCCAGTCTCTGTGCCTCTGTGCGAGCAGTGCCATGGGCAGATGAGGCTGAGCAACAGCTTTCCAGGCTAGCTCTTTCTGCCTGAGAGCTATCTGCACAAGTTCGAATTTTCAGAGCAGGGCTGCCGGAGGTGCCCGACACGTACCACCTAAGCTACGTTTGAAGTTTGAGAGGGCAAGACAAGCAAGCAGCCCCAGTCTCTGTGCCTCTGTGCGAGCAGTGCCATGGGCAGATGAGGCTGAGCAACAGCTTTCCTGGCTAGCTCTTTCTGGCTGCGAGCTATCTGCAGACGTTCGCATTTTCGGAGCAGGGCTACTGGAGGCGCCCGGCACGGACCACCTAAGCTACGTTTGAAGTTTGAGGTGGCAAGACAAGCAAGCAGCCCCAGTCTCTGTGCCTCTGTGCGAGCAGTGCCATGGGCAGATGAGGCTGAGCAACAGCTTTCCAGGCTACCTCGTTCTGGCTGCGAGCTATCTGCAGACGTTCGCATATTTGGAGCAGGGATGCCGGAGGCTCCCGGCGCGGACCACATAAGATACGTTTGAAGTTTGAGGGGGCAAAACAAGCAAGCAGCCCCAGTCTCTGTGCCTCTATGCGAGCAGTGCCATGGGCAGATGAGGTTGAGAAACAGCTTTCCAGGCTAGCTCTTCCTGCCTGCGAGCTATCTGCAGACGAACACATTTTCGGTGCAGGGCTGCCAGAGGCGCCCGGCACGGACCACCACAGCTACGTTTGAAGTTTGAGAGGGCAAGACAAGCAAGCAGCCCCAGTCTCTGTGCCTCTGTGCGAGTAGTGCCATGGGTAGATGAGGCTGAGTAACAGCTTTCCAGCCTAGCTCTTTCTGCCTGCGAGCTATCTGCAGACGTTTGCATTTTCAGAGCAGAGCTGCCAGAGGCGCCCGACACGGACCACCTAAGCTACAATTGAAATTTGAGGTGGCAAGACAAGCAAGCAGCCCCAGTCTTTGTGCCTCTCTGCGCGCAGTGCCATGGGCAGATGAGGCTGAGCAACAGCTTTCCAGGCTACCTCTTTCTGCCTGCGATCTATCTGCAGACGTTCACATTTTCAGAGCAGGGCTGCCGGAGGCGCCCGACATGGACCACCTAAGCTACAATTGAAGTTTCAGGAAGCAAGACAAGCAAGCAGCCCCAGTCTCTGTACGTCTGTGCGAGCAGTGCCATGGGCAGATGAGTCTGAGCCACAGCTTTCCAGGCTAGCCCTTTCTGCCTGCGAGCTATCTGCAGATGTTCCCATTTTCGTAGCAGGGCTGCTGGAGGCGCCCGGCACGGACCACCTAAGCTACGTTTGAAGTTTGAGGGGGCAAGACAAGCAAGCAGCCCCAGTCTCTGTGCCTCTGTGCGAGCAGTGCCATGGGCAGATGAGGCTGAGCAACAGCTTCCCAGGCTAGCTCTTTCTGGCTGCGAGCTATCTGCAGATGTTCGCATTTTCGGATTAGGGCTGCTGCAAGCGCCCGACACGGACCACCTAAGCTACGTTTGAAGTTTGAGGGGTCAAGACAAGCAAGCAGCCCCAGTCTCTGTGCCTCTGTGCGAGCAGTGCCATGGGCAGATGAGGCTGAGCAACAGCTTTCCAGGCTAGCTCTTTCTGGCTGTGAGCTATCTGCAGAAGCTCGAATTTTGAAAGCAGGGCCGCCGGAGGCGCCCGTCACAGACCACCTAAGCTACGTTTGAAGTTTGAGGTGGCAAGACAAGTAAGCAGCCCCAGTCTCTGTGCCTCTGTGCGAGCAGTGCCATGGGCAGATGAGGCTGAGCAACAGCTTTCCAGGCTAGCTCTTTCTGCTTGAGAGCTATCTGCAGACGTTCGCATTTCCAGGACAGGGCTACCGGAGGGCCCCTGCACTGAAACCAAAGCTACGTTTGAAGTTTGATGGGCCAAGAGAAGCAAGCAGCCCCAGTCTCTGTGCCTCTGTGCGAGCAGTGCCATGGGCAGATGAGGCTGAGCAACAGCTTTCCAGGCTACCTCTTTCTGCCTGCGAGCTATCTGCACAAGTTCGAATTTTCAGAGCAGGGCTGCCGGAGGTGCCCGACACGTACCACCTAAGCTACGTTTGAAGTTTGAGAGGGCAAGACAAGCAAGCAGCCCAGTCTCTGTGCCTCTGTGCGAGCAGTGCCATGGGCAGATGAGGCTGAGCAACAGCTTTCCAGGCTAGCTCTTTCTGGCTGCGAGCTATCTGCAGACGTTCGCATTTTCGGAGCAGGGCTGCCAGAGGCGCCCGGCACGGACTACCACAGCTACGTTTGAAGTTTGACAGGGCAAGACAAGCAAGCAGCCCCAGTCTCTGTGCCTCTGTGCGAGTAGTGCCATGGGTAGATGAGGCTGAGCAACAGCTTTCCAGCCTAGCTCTTTCTGCCTGCGAGCTATCTGCAGACGTTTGCATTTTCAGAGCAGAGCTGCCAGAGGCGCCCGACACGGACCACCTAAGATACAATTGAAGTTTGAGGTGGCAAGACAAGCAAGCAGCCCCAGTCTCTGTGCCTCTCTGCGCGCAGTGCCATGGGCAGATGAGGCTGAGCAACAGCTTTCCAGGCTAGCTCTTTCTGCCTGCGAGCTATCTGCAGACGTTCACATTTTCAGAGCAGGGCTGCCGGAGGCGCCCGACATGGACCACCTAAGCTACAATTGAAGTTTCAGGAAGCAAGACAAGCAAGCAGCCCCAGTCTCTGTACCTCTGTGCGAGCAGTGCCATGGGCAGATGAGACTGAGCCACAGCTTTCCAGGCTAGCCCTTTCTGCCTGCCAGCTATCTGCAGACGTTCCCATTTTCGTAGCAGGGCTGCTGGAGGCGCCCGGCACGGACCACCTAAGCTACGTTTGAAGTTTGAGGTGGCAAGACAAGCAAGCAGCCCCAGTCTCTGTGCCTCTGTGCGAGCAGTGCCATGGGCAGATGAGGCTGAGCAACAGCTTTCCAGGCTAGCTCTTTCTGCCTGCGAGCTATCTGCAGACATTCACATTTTCAGAGCAGGGCTGCCGGAGGCCCCCTGCACGCAACCCAAAGATACATTTGAAGTTTGAGGGGGCAAGACAAGTAAGCAGCCCCAGTCTCTGTGCCTCTGTGCGAGCAGTGCCATGGGCAGATGAGGCTGAGCAACAGCTTTCCAGGCTAGCTCTTTCTGCCTGCGAGCTATCTGCAGACATTCGCATTTTGGGAGCAGCGCTGCCGGAGGCGCCCGACAAGTACCACCTAAGTTATGTTTGAAGTTTGAGAGGGCAAGACAAGCAAGCAGCCCCAGTCTCTGTGCCTCTGTGCGAGCAGTGCCATGGGCAGATGAGGCTGAGCAACAGCTTCCCAGGCTAGCTCTTTCTGGCTGCGAGCTATCTGCAGATGTTCGCATTTTCGGATTAGGGCTGCTGCAAGCGCCCGACACGGACCACCTAAGCTACGTTTGAAGTTTGAGGGGGCAAGACAAGCAAGCAGCCCCAGTCTCTGTGCCTCTGTGCGAGCAGTGCCATGGGCAGATGAGGCTGAGCAACAGCTTTCCAGGCTAGCTCTTTCTGCCTGCGAGCTATCTGCAGAAGCTCGAATTTTGAAAGCAGGGCTGCCGGAGGCTCCCGGCGCGGACCACCTAAGCTACGTTTGAAGTTTGAGGTGGCAAGACAAGCAAGCAGCCCCAGTCTCTGTGCCTCTGTGCGAGCAGTGCCATGGGTAGATGAGGCTGAGCACCAGCTTTCCAGGTTAGCTTTTTCTGGCTGCGAGCTATCTGCAGACGTTCGCATATTTGGAGCTGGGATGCCGGAGGTGCCCGGCACGGACCACCTAAGCTACGTTTGAAGTTTGAGGGGGCAAAACAAGCAAGCAGCCCCAGTCTCTGTGCCTCTATGCGAGCAGTGCCATGGGCAGATGAGGTTGAGAAACAGCTCTCCAGGCTACCTCTTTCTGGCTGCGAGCTATCTGCAGACGTTCGCATTTTCAGAGAAGCGCTGCAGGAGTCCCAATGCACGGACCACCAATGGTACGTTTGAAGTTTGAGGCGGCAAGACAAGCAAGCAGCCCCAGTCTCTGTGCCTCTGTGCGAGCAGTGCCATGGGCAGATGAGGCTGAGCAACAGCTTTCCAGGCTAGCTCTTTCTGCCTGCGAGCTATCTGCAGATGTTTGCATTTTGGGAGCAAGGCTGTTGGAGGCGCCCGCAACGGACCCCCAAAGCTACGTTTGAAGTTTGAGGGGGCAAGACAAGCAAGCAGCCCCAGTCTCTGTGCCTCTGTGCGAGCAGTGCCATGCGTAGATGACGCTGAGCAACCGCTTTCCAGGATAGCTCTTTCCGGCTGCGAGCTATCTGCAGACGTTCGCATTTTTAGAGCAGGACTGCCGGAGACGCCCGGCACGGACCACCTAAGCTACGTTTAAAGTTTGACGGGGCAAGGCAAGCAAGCAGCCCCAGTCTCTGTGCCTCTGTGCGAGCAGTGCCATGGGCAGATGAGGCTGAGCACCAGCTTTCCAGGCTAGTTCTTTCTGGCTGCGAGCTATCTGCAGACATTCGCATTTTCAGAGCAGGGCTGCCGGAGGCGCCCGACATGGAACACCTAAGCTACAATTCAAGTTTGAGGGGACAAGAAAAGCAAGCAACCCCAGTCTCTGTGCCTCTGTGCGAGCAGTGCCATGGGCAGATGAGGCTGAGCAACAGCTTTCCAGGCTAGCTCTTTCTGCCTGCGAGCTATCTGCAGACGTTATCATTTTGGGAGCAGGGCTGACGGACGCGACCGACACGGACCACCTAAGCTACGTTTGAAGTTTGAGGTGGCAAGACAAGCAAGCAGCCCCAGTCTCTGTGCCTCTGTGCGAGCAGTGCCATGGGCAGATGACACTGAGCAACATCTTTCCAGGCTACCTCTTTCTGGCTGAGAGCTATCTGCAGACATTCGCATTTTCAGAGCAGGGCTGCCGGAGGGCCCCCGCACTGAACCCAAAGCTTCGTTTGAAGTTTGAGGGGGCAAGACAAGCAAGAAGCCCCAGTCTCTGTGCCTCTGTGCGAGCAGTGCCATGGGAAGATGAGGCTGAGCAACAGCTTTCCAGGCTAGCTCTTTCTGCCTGCGAGCTATCTGCAGACGTTCGCATTTTCGGAGAAGCGCTGCTGGAGGCCCCCTGATGGACCCCCAATGCTATGTTTGAAGTTTGAGGGGGCAAGACAAGCAAGCAGCCCCAGTCTCTGTGCCTCTGTGAGAGCAGTGCCATGGGCAGATGAGGCTGAGCAACAGCTTTCCAGGCTAGCTCTTTCTGCCTGCGACCTATCTGCAGATGTTCGCATTTTCGGAGAAGCGCTGCTGGAGGCCCCCTGACGGACCCCCAATGCTATATTTGAAGTTTGAGGGGGCAACACAAGCAAGCAGCCCCAGTCTCTGTGCCTCTGTGCGAGCAGTGCCATGGGCAGATGAGGCTGAGCAACAGCTTTCCAGGCTAGCTCTTTCTGGCTGCAAGCTATCTGCAGACGTTCACATTTTCGGAGCAGGGCTGCTGGATGCGCCCAGCACGGACCACCTAAGCTACGTTTGAAGTTTGAGGGGGCAAGACAAGCAAGCAGCCCCAGTCTCTGTGCCTCTGTGCGAGCAGTGCCATGGGCAGATGAGGCTGAGCAACAGCTTTCCAGGCTACCTCTTTCTGCCTGAGAGCTATCTGCAGAAGTTCGAATTTTTAAAGCAGGGCTGCCGGAGGCGCCCGTCACAGACCACCTAAGCTACGTTTGAAGTTTGAGGGTACAAGAAAAGCAAGCAGCCCCAGTCTCTGTGCCTCTGTGCGAGCAGTGCCATGGGCAGATGAGGCTGAGCAACAGCTTTCCAGGCTAGCTCTTTCTGGCTGCGAGCTATCTGCAGACGTTCGCATTTTCAGAGAAGCGCTGCAGGAGTCCCGATGCACGGACCCCCAATGGTACGTTTGAAGTTTGAGGCGGCAAGACAAGCAAGCAGCCCCAGTCTCTGTGCCTCTGTGCGAGCAGTGCCATGGGCAGATGAGGCTGAGCAACAGCTTTCCAGGCTAGCTCTTTCTGCCTGCGAGCTATCTGCAGACGTTCGCATTTTGGGAGCAAGGCTGTTGGAGGCGCCCGACACGGACCCCCAAAGCTACGTTTGAAGTTTGAGGCGGCAAGACAAGCAAGCAGCCCCAGTCTCTGTGCCTCTGTGCGAGCAGTGCCATGGGCAGATGAGGCTGAGCAACAGCTTTCCAGGCTACCTCTTTCTGCCTGCGAGCTGTCTGCAGACGTTCGCATTTTGAAAGCAGGGCTGCCGGAGGCGCCCGGCACGGACCACCACAGCTACGTTTGAAGTTTGAGGGGGCAAGACAAGCAAGCAGCCCCAGTCTCTGTGCCTCTGTGCGAGCAGTGCCATTGGCAGATGAGGCTGAGCAACAGCTTTCCAGGCTAGCTCTTTCTGCCTGCGAGCTATCTGCAGACGATGCATTTTCAGAGCAGAGCTGCCGGAGGCGCCCGACACGGAGCACCTAAGCTACGTTTGAAGTTTCACGTGGCAAGACAAGCAAGCAGCCCCAGTCTCTGTGCCTCTGTGCGAGCAGTGCCATGGGCAGATGAGGCTGAGCAACAGCTTTCCAGGCTAGCTCTTTCTGCCTGCGAGCTATCTGCAGATGTTTGCATTTTCAGAGCAGGGCTGCTGGAGGCACCCGACACGGAGCACCTAAGATACGTTTGAAGTTTGAGGGGACAAGACAAGCAAGCAGCCCCAGTCTCTGTGCCTCTGTGCGAGCAGTGCCATGGGCAGATGAGGCTGAGCAAAAGTTTTCCAGGCTAGCTCTTTCTGCCTGAGAGCTATCTGCAGAAGTTCGAATTTTCAAAGCAGGGCTGCCGGAGGCGCCCGTCACAGACCACCTAAGCTACGTTTGAAGTTTGAGGGAACAAGAAAAGCAAGCAGCCCCAGTCTCTGTGCCTCTGTGCGAGCAGTGCCATGGGCAGATGAGGCTGAAGCAACAGCTTTCCAGGCTAGCTCTTTCTGCCTGCGAGCTATCTGCAGACGTTCGCATTTTCAGAGAAGCGCTGCAGGAGTCCTGATGCACGGACCCCCAATGGTACGTTTGAATTTTGAGGCGGCAAGACAAGCAAGCAGCCCCAGTCTCTGTGCCTCTGTGCGAGCAGTGCCATGGGCAGATGAGGCTGAGCAACAGCTTTCCAGGCTAGCTCTTTCTGCCTGCGAGCTATCTGCACACGTTTGCATTTTGGGAGCAAGGCTGTTGGAGGTGCTCGGCACGGACCCCCAAAGCTACGTTTGAAGTTTGAGGGGGCAAGACAAGCAAGCAGCCCCAGTCTCTGTGCCTCTGTGCGAGCAGTGCCATGGGCAGATGACGCTGAGCAACATCTTTCCAGCCTACCTCTTTCTGGCTACGAGCTATCTGCAGACATTCGCATTTCCAGAGCAGGGCTACCGGAGGGCCCCCGCACTGAACCCAAAGCTTCGTTTGAAGTTTGAGGGGGCAAGACAAGCAAGAAGCCCCAGTCTCTGTGCCTCTGTGCGAGCAGTGCCATGGGAAGATGAGGCTGAGCAACAGCTTTCCAGGCTAGCTCTTTCTGGCTGCGAGCTATCTGCAGACGTTCGCGTTTTCGGATAAGCGCTGCTGGAGGCCCCCTGACGGACCCCCAATGCTATGTTTGAAGTTTGAGGGGGCAAGACAAGCAAGCAGCCCCAGTCTCTGTGCCTCTGTGAGAGCAGTGCCATGGGCAGATGAGGCTGAGCAACAGCTTTCCAGGCTAGCTCTTTCTGCCTGCGACCTATCTGCAGATGTTCGCATTTTCGGAGCAGGACTGCTGGAGGCCCCCTGCACGGACCACCTAAGCTACGTTTGAAGTTTGAGGTGGCAAGACAAGCAAGCAGCCCCAGTCTCTGTGCCTCTGTGCGAGCAGTGCCATGGGCAGATGAGGCTGAGCAACAGCTTTCCAGGCTAGATCTTTCTGGCTGCAAGCTATCTGCAGACGTTCACATTTTCGGAGCAGGGCTGCTGGATGCGCCCAGCACGGACCACCTAAGCTACGTTTGAAGTTTGAGGGGGCAAGACAAGCAAGCAGCCCCAGTCTCTGTGCCTCTGTGCGAGCAGTGCCATGGGCAGATGAGGCTGAGCAACAGCTTTCCAGGCTAGCTCTTTCTGCCTGCGAGCTATCTGCAGACGTTTGCATTTTGGGAGCAAGGCTGTTGGAGGCGCCCGGCACGGACCCCCAAAGATACGTTTGAAGTTTGAGGCGGCAAGACAAGCAAGCAGCCCCAGTCTCTGTGCCTCTGTGCGAGCAGTGCCATGGGCAGATGAGGCTGAGCAACAGCTTTCCAGGCTACCTCTTTCTGCCTGCGAGCTGTCTGCAGACGTTCGCATTTTGAAAGCAGGGCTGCCGGAGGCGCCCGGCACTGACCACCACAGCTACGTTTGAAGTTTGAGGGGGCAAGACAAGCAAGCAGCCCCAGTCTCTGTGCCTCTGTGCGAGCAGTGCCATTGGCAGATGAGGCTGAGCAACAGCTTTCCAGGCTACCTCTTTCTGCCTGCGAGCTATCTGCAGACGATGCATTTTCAGAGCAGAACTGCCGGAGGCGCCCGACACGGAGCACCTAAGCTACGTTTGAAGTTTCACGTGGCAAGACAAGCAAGCAGCCCCAGTCTCTGTGCCTCTGTGCGAGCAGTGCCATGGGCAGATGAGGCTGAGCAACAGCTTTCCAGGCTAGCTCTTTCTGCCTGCGAGCTATCTGCAGACGTTCGCATTTTCAGAGAAGCGCTGCAGGAGTCCTGATGCACGGACCCCCAATGGTACGTTTGAATTTTGAGGCGGCAAGACAAGCAAGCAGCCCCAGTCTCTGTGCCTCTGTGCGAGCAGTGCCATGGGCAGATGAGGCTGAGCAACAGCTTTCCAGGCTAGCTCTTTCTGCCTGCGAGCTATCTGCACACGTTTGCATTTTGGGAGCAAGGCTGTTGGAGGTGCTCGGCACGGACCCCCAAAGCTACGTTTGAAGTTTGAGGGGGCAAGACAAGCAAGCAGCCCCAGTCTCTGTGCCTCTGTGCGAGCAGTGCCATGGGCAGATGACGCTGAGCAACATCTTTCCAGCCTACCTCTTTCTGGCTACGAGCTATCTGCAGACATTCGCATTTCCAGAGCAGGGCTGCCGGAGGGCCCCCGCACTGAACCCAAAGCTTCGTTTGAAGTTTGAGGGGGCAAGACAAGCAAGAAGCCCCAGTCTCTGTGCCTCTGTGCGAGCAGTGCCATGGGAAGATGAGGCTGAGCAACAGCTTTCCAGGCTAGCTCTTTCTGGCTGCGAGCTATCTGCAGACGTTCGCATTTTCGGATAAGCGCTGCTGGAGGCCCCCTGACGGACCCCCAATGCTATGTTTGAAGTTTGAGGGGGCAAGACAAGCAAGCAGCCCCAGTCTCTGTGCCTCTGTGAGAGCAGTGCCATGGGCAGATGAGGCTGAGCAACAGCTTTCCAGGCTAGCTCTTTCTGCCTGCGACCTATCTGCAGATGTTCGCATTTTCGGAGCAGGACTGCTGGAGGCCCCCTGCACGAACCACCTAAGCTACGTTTGAAGTTTGAGGTGGCAAGACAAGCAAGCAGCCCCAGTCTCTGTGCCTCTGTGCGAGCAGTGCCATGGGCAGATGAGGCTGAGCAACAGCTTTCCAGGCTAGATCTTTCTGGCTGCAAGCTATCTGCAGACGTTCACATTTTCGGAGCAGGGCTGCTGGATGCGCCCAGCACGGACCACCTAAGCTACGTTTGAAGTTTGAGGGGGCAAGACAAGCAAGCAGCCCCAGTCTCTGTGCCTCTGTGCGAGCAGTGCCATGGGCAGATGAGGCTGAGCAACAGCTTTCCAGGCTACCTCTTTCTGCCTGAGAGCTATCTGCAGAAGTTCGAATTTTAAAAGCAGGGCTGCCGGAGGCGCCCGTCACAGACCACCTAAGCTACGTTTGAAGTTTGAGGGGACAAGAAAAGCAAGCAGCCCCAGTCTCTGTGCCTCTGTGCGAGCAGTGCCATGGGCAGATGAGGCTGAGCAACAGCTTTCCAGGCTAGCTCTTTCTGGCTGCGAGCTATCTGCAGACTTTCGCATTTTCAGAGATGCGCTGCAGGAGTCCCGATGCACGAACCCCCAATGGTACGTTTGAAGTTTGAGGCGGCAAGACAAGCAAGCAGCCCCAGTCTCTGTGCCTCTGTGCGAGCAGTGCCATGGGCAGATGAGGCTGAGCAACAGCTTTCCAGGCTAGCTCTTTCTGCCTGCGAGCTATCTGCAGACGTTTGCATTTTGGGAGCAAGGCTGTTGGAGGCGCCCGGCACGGACCCCCAAAGATACGTTTGAAGTTTGAGGCGGCAAGACAAGCAAGCAGCCCCAGTCTCTGTGCCTCTGTGCGAGCAGTGCCATGGGCAGATGAGGCTGAGCAACAGCTTTCCAGGCTACCTCTTTCTGCCTGCGAGCTGTCTGCAGACGTTCGCATTTTGAAAGCAGGGCTGCCGGAGGCGCCCGGCACTGACCACCACAGCTACGTTTGAAGTTTGAGGGGGCAAGACAAGCAAGCAGCCCCAGTCTCTGTGCCTCTGTGCGAGCAGTGCCATTGGCAGATGAGGCTGAGCAACAGCTTTCCAGGCTACCTCTTTCTGCCTGCGAGCTATCTGCAGACGATGCATTTTCAGAGCAGAACTGCCGGAGGCGCCCGACACGGAGCACCTAAGCTACGTTTGAAGTTTCACGTGGCAAGACAAGCAAGCAGCCCCAGTCTCTGTGCCTCTGTGCGAGCAGTGCCATGGGCAGATGAGGCTGAGCAACAGCTTTCCAGGCTAGCTCTTTCTGCCTGCGAGCTATCTGCAGATGTTTGCATTTTCAGCGCAGGGCTGCTGGAGGCACCCGACACGGAGCACCTAAGATACGTTTGAAGTTTGAGGGGACAAGACAAGCAAGCAGCCCCAGTCTCTGTGCCTCTGTGCGAGCAGTGCCATGGGCAGATGAGGCTGAGCAAAAGTTTTCCAGGCTAGCTCTTTCTGCCTGAGAGCTATCTGCAGAAGTTCGAATTTTGAAAGCAGGGCTGCCGGAGGCGCCCGTCACAGACCACCTAAGCTACGTTTGAAGTTTGAGGGAACAAGAAAAGCAAGCAGCCCCAGTCTCTGTGCCTCTGTGCGAGCAGTGCCATGGGCAGATGAGGCTGGAGCAACAGCTTTCCAGGCTAGCTCTTTCTGGCTGCGAGCTATCTGCAGACGTTCGCATTTTCAGAGAAGCGCTGCAGGAGTCCTGATGCACGGACCCCAATGGTACGTGTGAATTTTGAGGCGGCAAGACAAGCAAGCAGCCCCAGTCTCTGTGCCTCTGTGCGAGCAGTGCAATGGGCAGATGAGGCTGAGCAACAGCTTTCCAGGCTAGCTCTTTCTGCCTGCGAGCTATCTGCACACGTTTGCATTTTGGGAACAAGGCTGTTGGAGGTGCCCGGCACGGACCTCCAAAGCTACGTTTGAAGTTTGAGGGGGCAAGACAAGCAAGCAGCCCCAGTCTCTGTGCCTCTGTGCGAGCAGTGCCATGGGCAGATGAGGCTGAGCAACAGCTTTCCAGGCTACCTCTTTCTGCCTGCGAGCTATCTGCAGACGTTGGCATTTTGGGAGTAGGGCTGACGGACGCGCCCGACACGGAGCACCTAAGATACGTTTGAAGTTTGAGGTGGCAATACAAGCAAGCAGCCCCAGTCTCTGTGCCTCTGTGCGAGCAGTGCCATGGGCAGATGACGCTGAGCAACATCTTTCCAGCCTACCTCTTTCTGGCTGCGAGCTATCTGCAGACATTCGCATTTCCAGAGCAGGGCTACCGGAGGGCCCCCGCACTGAACCCAAAGCTTCGTTTGAAGTTTGAGGGGGCAAGACAAGCAAGAAGCCCCAGTCTCTGTGCCTCTGTGCGAGCAGTGCCATGGGCAGATGAGGCTGAGCAACAGCTTTCCAGGCTAGCTCTTTCTGGCTGCGAGCTATCTGCAGACGTTCGCATTTTCGGATAAGCGCTGCTGGAGGCCCCCTGACGGACCCCCAATGCTATGTTTGAAGTTTGAGGGGGCAAGACAAGCAAGCAGCCCCAGTCTCTGTGCCTCTGTGAGAGCAGTGCCATGGGCAGATGACGCTGAGCAACAGCTTTCCAGGCTAGCTCTTTCTGCCTGCGAGCTATCTGCAGACGTTCGCATTTTCGGAGCAGGGCTGCTGGAGGCACCCGACACGGAGCACCTAAGATACGTTTGAAGTTTGAGGGGACAAGACAAGCAAGCAGCCCCAGTCTCTGTGCCTCTGTGCGAGCAGTGCCATGGGCAGATGAGGCTGAGCAAAAGTTTTCCAGGCTAGCTCTTTCTGCCTGAGAGCTATCTGCAGAAGTTCGAATTTTGAAAGCAGGGCTGCCGGAGGCGCCCGTCACAGACCACCTAAGCTACGTTTGAAGTTTGAGGGGACAAGAAAAGCAAGCAGCCCCAGTCTCTGTGCCTCTGTGCGAGCAGTGCCATGGGCAGATGAGGCTGAGCAACAGCTTTCCAGGCTAGCTCTTTCTGGCTGCGAGCTATCTGCAGACGTTCGCATTTTCAGAGAAGCGCTGCAGGAGTCCTGATGCACGGACCCCCAATGGTACGTTTCAATTTTGAGGCGGCAAGACAAGCAAGCAGCCCCAGTCTCTGTGCCTCTGTGCGAGCAGTGCCATGGGCAGATGAGGCTGAGCAACCGCTTTCCAGGCTAGCTCTTTCTGCCTGCGAGCTATCTGCACACGTTTGCATTTTGGGAGCAAGGCTGTTGGAGGTGCCCGGCACGGACCCCCAAAGCTACGTTTGAAGTTTGAGGGGGCAAGACAAGCAAGCAGCCCCAGTCTCTGTGCCTCTGTGCGAGCAGTGCCATGGGCAGAAAAGGCTGAGCAACAGCTTTCCAGGCTACCTCTTTCTGCCTGTGAGCTATCTGCAGACGTTGGCATTTTGGGAGTAGGGCTGACGGACGCGCCCGACACGGAGCACCTAAGATACGTTTGAAGTTTGAGGTGGCAATACAAGCAAGCAGCCCCAGTCTCTGTGCCTCTGTGCGAGCAGTGCCATGGGCAGATGACGCTGAGCAACATCTTTCCAGGCTACCTCTTTCTGGCTGCGAGCTATCTGCAGACATTCGCATTTCCAGATCAGGGCTGCCGGAGGGATCCCGCACTGAACCCAAAGCTTCGTTTGAAGTTTGAGGGGGCAAGACAAGCAAGAAGCCCCAGTCTCTGTGCCTCTGTGCGAGCAGTGCCATGGGAAGATGAGGCTGAGCAACAGCTTTCCAGGCTAGCTCTTTCTGGCTGCGAGCTATCTGCAGACGTTCGCATTTTCGGATAAGCGCTGCTGGAGGCCCCCTGACGGACCCCCAATGCTATGTTTGAAGTTTGAGGGGGCAAGACAAGCAAGCAGCCCCAGTCTCTGTGCCTCTGTGAGAGCAGTGCCATGGGCAGATGAGGCTGAGCAACAGCTTTCCAGGCTAGCTCTTTCTGCCTGCTAGCTATCTGCAGACGTTCGCATTTTCGGAGCTGGGCTGCCGGAGGCCTCCTGCACGGACCACCTAAGCTACGTTTGAAGTTTGAGGTGGCAAGACAAGCAAGCAGCCCCAGTCTCTGTGCCTCTGTGCGAGCAGTGCCATGGGCAGATGAGGCTGAGCAACAGCTTTCCAGGCTAGCTCTTTCTGCCTGCGAGCTATCTGCAGACGTTCGCATTTTCGGAGCAGGGCTGCTGGATGCGCCCAGCACGGACCACCTAAGCTACGTTTGAAGTTTGAGGTGGCAAGACAAGCAAGCAGCCCCAGTCTCTGTGCCTCTGTGCGAGCAGTGCCATGGGCAGATGAGGCTGAGCAACAGCTTTCCAGGCTAGCTCTTTCTGCCTGCGAGCTATCTGCAGACGTTCGCATCTTGGGAGCAGGGCTGCTGGATGCGCCCAGCACGGACCACCTAAGCTACGTTTGAAGTTTGAGGTGGCAAGACAAGCAAGCAGCCCCAGTCTCTGTGCCTCTGTGCGAGCAGTGCCATGGGCAGATGAGGCTGAGCAACAGCTTTCCAGGCTAGCTCTTTCTGCCTGCGAGCTATCTGCAGACGTTCGCATCTTGGGAGCAGGGCTGCTGGAGGCCCCCTGCATGGACCACCTAAGCTACGTTTGAAGTTTGAGGTGGCAAGACAAGCAAGCAGCCCCAGTCTCTGTGCCTCTGTGCGAGCAGTGCCATGGGCAGATGAGGCTGAGCAACAGCTTCCTGGCTAGCTCTTTCTGGCTGAGAGCTATCTGCAGACGTTCGCATTTTCGGAGCAGGGCTGCTGCATGCCCCCGGCACGGACCACCTAAGCTACCTTTGAAGTTTGAGGGGGCAAGACAAGCAAGCAGCCCCAGTCTCTGTGCCTCTGTGCGAGCAGTGCCATGGGCAGATGAGGCTGAGCAACAGCTTTCCAGGCTAGCCCTTTCCGGCTGCGAGCTATCTGCAGAAGTTTGAATTTTGAAAGCAGGGCTGCCGGAGGCGCCCGTCACAGACCACCTAAGCTACGTTTGAAGTTTGAGGGGGCAAGACAAGCAAGCAGCCCCAGTCTCTGTGCCTCTGTGCGAGCAGTGCCATGGGTAGATGAGGCTGAGCACCAGCTTTCCAGGTTAGCTCTTTCTGGCTGCGAGCTATCTGCAGACGTTCGCATATTTGGAGCAGGGATGCCGGAGGCGCCCGGCACGGACCACCTAAGATACGTTTGAAGTTTGAGGGGGCAAGACAAGCAAGCAGCCCCAGTCTCTGTGCCTCTGTGCGAGCAGTGCCATGGGCAGATGACGCTGAGCAACATCTTTCCAGGCTACCTCTTTCTGGCTGCGAGCTATCTGCAGACATTCGCATTTCCAGAGCAGGGCTGCCGGAGGGATCCCGCACTGAACCCAAAGCTTCGTTTGAAGTTTGAGGGGGCAAGACAAGCAAGAAGCCCCAGTCTCTGTGCCTCTGTGCGAGCAGTGCCATGGGAAGATGAGGCTGAGCAACAGCTTTCCAGGCTAGCTCTTTCTGGCTGCGAGCTATCTGCAGACGTTCGCATTTTCGGATAAGCGCTGCTGGAGGCCCCCTGACGGACCCCCAATGTTATGTTTGAAGTTTGAGGGGGCAAGACAAGCAAGCAGCCCCAGTCTCTGTGCCTCTGTGAGAGCAGTGCCATGGGCAGATGAGGCTGAGCAACAGCTTTCCAGGCTAGCTCTTTCTGCCTGCGAGCTATCTGCAGACGTTCGCATTTTCGGAGCTGGGCTGCTGGAGGCCTCCTGCACGGACCACCTAAGCTACGTTTGAAGTTTGAGGGGGCAAGACAAGCAAGCAGCCCCAGTCTCTGTGCCTCTGTGCGAGCAGTGCCATGGGCAGATGAGGCTGAGCAACAGCTTTCCAGGCTAGCTCTTTCTGGCTGCGAGCTATCTGCAGACGTTCGCATCTTCGGAGCAGGGCTGCTGGATGCGCCCAGCACGGACCACCTAAGCTACGTTTGAAGTTTGAGGTGGCAAGACAAGCAAGCAGCCCCAGTCTCTGTGCCTCTGTGCGAGCAGTGCCATGGGCAGATGAGGCTGAGCAACAGCTTTCCAGGCTAGCTCTTTCTGCCTGCGAGCTATCTGCAGAAGTTCGAATTTTGAAAGCAGGGCTGCCGGAGGCGCCCGTCACAGACCACCTAAGCTACGTTTGAAGTTTGAGGGGACAAGAAAAGCAAGCAGCCCCAGTCTCTGTGCCTCTGTGCGAGCAGTGCCATGGGCAGATGAGGCTGAGCAACAGCTTTCCAGGCTAGCTCTTTCTGGCTGCGAGCTATCTGCAGACGTTCGCATTTTCAGAGAAGCGCTGCAGGAGTCCTGATGCACGGACCCCCAATGGTACGTTTGAAGTTTGAGGCGGCAAGACAAGCAAGCAGCCCCAGTCTCTGTGCCTCTGTGCGAGCAGTGCCATGGGCAGATGAGGCTGAGCAACAGCTTTCCAGGCTAGTTCTTTCTGCCTGCGAGCTATCTGCAGACGTTTGCATTTTGGGAGCAAGGCTGTTGGAGGCGCCCGGCACGGACCCCCAAAGCTACGTTTGAAGTTTGAGGGGGCAAGACAATCAAGCAGCCCCAGTCTCTGTGCCTCTGTGCGAGCAGTGCCATGGGCAGATGAGGCTGAGCAACAGCTTTCCAGGCTAGCTCTTTCTGCCTGCGAGCTGTCTGCAGACGTTCGCATTTTGCGAGCAGGGCTGCCGGAGGTGCCCGGCACGGACCACCACAGCTACGTTTGAAGTTTGACAGGGCAAGACAAGCAAGAAGCCCCAGTCTCTGTGCCTCTATGCGAGCAGTGCCATTGGCAGATGAGGCTGAGCAACAGCTTTCCAGGCTACCTCTTTCTACCTGCGAGCTATCTGCAGACGTTGGCATTTTCAGAGCAGAGCTGCCGGAGGCGCCCGACACGGACCACCTAAGATACGTTTGAAGTTTCAGGTGGCAAGACAAGCAAGCAGCCCCAGTCTCTGTGCCTCCATGCGAGCAGTGCCATGGGCAGATGAGGCTGAGCAACAGCTTTCCAGGCTACCTCTTTCTGCCTGCGAGCTATCTGCAGATGTTCGCATTTTCAGAGCAGGGCTGCTGGAGGCGCCCGGCACGGACCACCTAAGCTACGTTTGAAGTTTGAGAGGGCAAGAGAAGCAAGCAGCCCCAGTCTCTGTGCCTCTGTGCGAGCAGTGCCATGGGCAGATGAGGCTGAGCAACAGCTTTCCAGGCTAGCTCTTTCTGCCTGCGAGCTATCTGCAGACGTTCGCATCTTGGGAGCAGGGCTGCTGGAGGCCCCCTGCATGGACCACCTAAGCTACGTTTGAAGTTTGAGGTGGCAAGACAAGCAAGCAGCCCCAGTCTCTGTGTCTCTGTGCGAGCAGTGCCATGGGCAGATGAGGCTGAGCAACAGCTTCCTGGCTAGCTCTTTCTGGCTGCGAGCTATCTGCAGACGTTCGCATTTTCGGAGCAGGGCTGCTGCATGCCCCCGACACGGACCACCTAAGCTACGTTTGAAGTTTGAGGGGGCAAGACAAGCAAGCAGCCCCAGTCTCTGTGCCTCTGTGCGAGCAGTGCCATGGGCAGATGAGGCTGAGCAACAGCTTTCCAGGCTAGCCCTTTCCGGCTGCGAGCTATCTGCAGAAGTTTGAATTTTGAAAGCAGGGCTGTTGGAGGCGCCCGGCACGGACCCCCAAAGCTACGTTTGAAGTTTGAGGGGGCAAGACAATCAAGCAGTCCCAGTCTCTGTGCCTCTGTGCGAGCAGTGCCATGGGCAGATGAGGCTGAGCAACAGCTTTCCAGGCTAGCTCTTTCTGCCTGCGAGCTGTCTGCAGACGTTCGCATTTTGAAACCAGGGCTGCCGGAGGTGCCCGGCACGGACCACCACAGCTACGTTTGAAGTTTGACAGGGCAATACATGCAAGCAGCCCCAGTCTCTGTGCCTCTATGCGAGCAGTGCCATTGGCAGATGAGGCTGAGCAACAGCTTTCCAGGCTACCTCTTTCTACCTGCGAGCTATCTGCAGACGTTGGCATTTTCAGAGCAGAGCTGCCGGAGGCGCCCGACACGGACCACCTAAGATACGTTTGAGGTTTCAGGTGGCAAGACAAGCAAGCAGCCCCAGTCTCTGTGCCTCCATGCGAGCAGTGCCATGGGCAGATGAGGCTGAGCAACAGCTTTCCAGGCTACCTCTTTCTGCCTGCGAGCTATCTGCAGATGTTCGCATTTTCAGAGCAGGGCTGCTGGAGGCGCCCGGCACGGACCACCTAAGCTACGTTTGAAGTTTGAGAGGGCAAGACAAGCAAGCAGCCCCAGTCTCTGTGCCTCTGTGCGAGCAGTGCCATGGGCAGATGAGGCTGAGCAACAGCTTTCCAGGCTAGCTCTTTCTGCCTGCGAGCTATCTGCAGACGTTCGCATCTTGGGAGCAGGGCTGCTGGAGGCCCCCTGCATGGACCACCTAAGCTACGTTTGAAGTTTGAGGTGGCAAGACAAGCAAGCAGCCCCAGTCTCTCTGCCTCTGTGCGAGCAGTGCCATGGGCAGATGAGGCTGAGCAACAGCTTCCTGGCTAGCTCTTTCTGGCTGCGAGCTATCTGCAGACGTTCGCATTTTCGGAGCAGGGCTGCTGCATGCGCCCGGCACGGACCACCTAAGCTACGTTTGCAGTTTCAGGGGGCAAGACAAGCAAGCAGCCCCAGTCTCTGTGCCTCTGTGCGAGCAGTGCCATGGGCAGATGAGGCTGAGCAACAGCTTTCCAGGCTAGCCCTTTCCGGCTGCGAGCTATCTGCAGAAGTTTGAATTTTGAAAGCAGGGCTGCCGGAGGCGCCCGTCACAGACCACCTAAGCTACGTTTGAAGTTTGAGGGGGTAAGACAAGCAAGCAGCCCCAGTCTCTGTGCCTCTGTGCGAGCAGTGCCATGGGTAGATGAGGCTGAGCACCAGCTTTCCAGGTTAGCTCTTTCTGGCTGCGAGCTATCTGCAGACGTTCGCATATTTGGAGCAGGGATGCCGGAGGTGCCCGGCACGGACCACCTAAGATACGTTTGAAGTTTGAGGGGGCAAAACAAGCAAGCAGCCCCAGTCTCTGTGCCTCTGTGCGAGCAGTGCCATGGGCAGATGAGGTTGAGAAACATCTTTCCAGGCTAGCTCTTCCTGCCAGCGAGCTATCTGCAGACGAACACATTTTCGGTGCAGGGCTGCCGGAGGCGCCCGGCACGGACCACCACAGCTACGTTTGAAGTTTGACAGGGCAAGACAAGCAAGCAGCCCCAGTCTCTCTGCCTCTGTGCGAGCAGTGCCATGGGCAGATGAGACTGAGCAACAGCTTTCCAGGCTAGCTCTTTCTGCCTACGAGCTATCTGCAGACGTTCGCATTTTCGGAGCAGGGCTGCTGGAGGCCCCCTGCACCGACCACCTAAGCTACGTTTGAAGTTTGAGGTGGCAAGACAAGCAAGCAGCCCCAGTCTCTGTGCCTCTGTGCGAGCAGTGCCATGGGCAGATGAGGCTGAGCAACAGCTTTCCTGGCTAGCTCTTTCTGGCTGCGAGCTATCTGCAGAAGTTCGAATTTTGAAAGCAGGGCTGCCGGAGGCGCCCGTCACAGACCACCTAAGCTACGTTTGAAGTTTGAGGGGACAAGAAAAGCAAGCAGCCCCAGTCTCTGTGCCTCTGTGCGAGCAGTGCCATGGGCAGATGAGGCTGAGCAACAGCTTTCCAGGCTACCTTTTTCTGGCTGCGAGCTATCTGCAGACGTTCGCATATTTAGAGCAGGGATGCCGGAGGCGCCCATAAAGGACCACCTAAGATACGTTTCAAGTTTGAGGGGGCAAAACAAGCAAGCAGCCCCAGTCTCTGTGCCTCTATGCGAGTAGTGCCATGGGCAGATGAGGTTGAGCAACAGCTTTCCAGGCTAGCTCTTTCTGCCTGCGAGCTATCTGCAGACGAACACATTTTCGGAGCAGGGCTGCCAGAGGCGCCCGGCACGGACCACCACACCTACGTTTAAACTTTGACAGGGCAAGACAAGCAAGCAGCCCCAGTCTCTGTGCCTCTGTGCGAGCAGTGCCATGGGCAGATGAGGCTGAGCAACAGCTTTCCAGGCTACCTCTTTCTGCCTGCGAGCTATCTGCAGACGTTTGCATTTTCAGAGCAGAACTGCCGGACGCGCCCGACACGGACCACCTAAGCTACGTTTGAAGTTTGAGGGGGCAAGACAAGCAAGCAGCCCCAGTCTCTGTGCCTCTGTGCGAGCAGTGCCATGGGCAGATGAGGCTGAGCAACAGCTTTCCAGGCTAGCTCTTTCTGGCTGCGAGCTATCTGCAGACGTTCGCATTTTCGGAGCAGGGCTGCCGGAGGCGCCCGGCACGGACCACCTACGCTACATTTGAAGTTTGAGGGGGCAAGACAAGAGAGCAGCCCCAGTGTCTGTGCCTCTGTGCGAGCAGTGCCATGGGCAGATGAGGCTGAGCAACAGCTTTCCAGGCTAGTTCTTTCTGGCTGCGAGCTATCTGCAGACATTCGCATTTTCAGAGCAGGGCTGCCGGAGGCGCCCGACATGGACCACCTAAGCTACGAGTGAAGTTTCAGGGGACAAGAAAAGCAAGCAGCCCCAGTCTCTGTGCCTCTGTGCGAGCAGTGCCATGGGCAGATGAGGCTGAGCAACAGCTTTCCAGGCTAGCTCTTTCTGCCTGCGAGCTATCTGCAGAAGTTCGAATTTTGAAAGCAGGGCTGCCGGAGGCGCCCGTCACAGACCACCTAAGCTACGTTTGAAGTTTGAGGGGCCAAGAAAAGCAAGCAGCCCCAGTCTCTGTGCCTCTGTGCGAGCAGTGCCATGGGCAGATGAGGCTGAGCAACAGCTTTCCAGGCTAGCTCTTTCTGGCTGCGAGCTATCTGCAGACGTTCGCATTTTCAGAGAAGCGCTGCAGGAGTCCTGATGCACGGACCCCCAATGGTACGTTTGAAGTTTGAGGCGGCAAGACAAGCAAGCAGCCCCAGTCTCTGTGCCTCTGTGCGAGCAGTGCCATGGGCAGATGAGGCTGAGCAACAGCTTTCCAGGCTAGCTCTTTCTGCCTGCGAGCTATCTGCAGACGTTTGCATTTTGGGAGCAAGGCTGTTGGAGGCGCCCGGCACGGACCCCCAAAGCTACGTTTGAAGTTTGAGGGGGCAAGACAATCAAGCAGCCCCAGTCTCTGTGCCTCTGTGCGAGCAGTGCCATGGGCAGATGAGGCTGAGCAACAGCTTTCCAGTCTAGCTCTTTCTGCCTGCGAGCTGTCTGCAGACGTTCGCATTTTGCGAGCAGGGCTGCCGGAGGTGCCCGGCACGGACCACCACAGCTACGTTTGAAGTTTGACAGGGCAAGACAAGCAAGAAGCCCCACTCTCTGTGCCTCTATGCGAGCAGTGCCATTGGCAGATGAGGCTGAGCAACAGCTTTCCAGGCTACCTCTTTCTACCTGCGAGCTATCTGCAGACGTTGGCATTTTCAGAGCAGAGCTGCCGGAGGCGCCCGACACGGACCACCTAAGATACGTTTGAAGTTTCAGGTGGCAAGACAAGCAAGCAGCCCCAGTCTCTGTGCCTCCATGCGAGCAGTGCCATGGGCAGATGAGGCTGAGCAACAGCTTTCCAGGCTACCTCTTTCTGCCTGCGAGCTATCTGCAGATGTTCGCATTTTCAGAGCAGGGCTGCAGGAGGCGCCCGGCACGGACCACCTAAGCTACGTTTGAAGTTTGAGAGGGCAAGAGAAGCAAGCAGCCCCAGTCTCTGTGCCTCTGTGCGAGCAGTGCCATGGGCAGATGAGGCTGAGCAACAGCTTTCCAGGCTAGCTCTTTCTGCCTGCGAGCTATCTGCAGACGTTCGCATCTTGGGAGCAGGGCTGCTGGAGGCCCCCTGCATGGACCACCTAAGCTACGTTTGAAGTTTGAGGTGGCAAGACAAGCAAGCAGCCCCAGTCTCTGTGTCTCTGTGCGAGCAGTGCCATGGGCAGATGAGGCTGAGCAACAGCTTCCTGGCTAGCTCTTTCTGGCTGCGAGCTATCTGCAGACGTTCGCATTTTCGGAGCAGGGCTGCTGCATGCCCCCGACACGGACCACCTAAGCTACGTTTGAAGTTTGAGGGGGCAAGACAAGCAAGCAGCCCCAGTCTCTGTGCCTCTGTGCGAGCAGTGCCATGGGCAGATGAGGCTGAGCAACAGCTTTCCAGGCTAGCCCTTTCCGGCTGCGAGCTATCTGCAGAAGTTTGAATTTTGAAAGCAGGGCTGTTGGAGGCGCCCGGCACGGACCCCCAAAGCTACGTTTGAAGTTTGAGGGGGCAAGACAATCAAGCAGTCCCAGTCTCTGTGCCTCTGTGCGAGCAGTGCCATGGGCAGATGAGGCTGAGCAACAGCTTTCCAGGCTAGCTCTTTCTGCCTGCGAGCTGTCTGCAGACGTTCGCATTTTGAAACCAGGGCTGCCGGAGGTGCCCGGCACGGACCACCACAGCTACGTTTGAAGTTTGACAGGGCAATACATGCAAGCAGCCCCAGTCTCTGTGCCTCTATGCGAGCAGTGCCATTGGCAGATGAGGCTGAGCAACAGCTTTCCAGGCTACCTCTTTCTACCTGCGAGCTATCTGCAGACGTTGGCATTTTCAGAGCAGAGCTGCCGGAGGCGCCCGACACGGACCACCTAAGATACGTTTGAAGTTTCAGGTGGCAAGACAAGCAAGCAGCCCCAGTCTCTGTGCCTCCATGCGAGCAGTGCCATGGGCAGATGAGGCTGAGCAACAGCTTTCCAGGCTAGCTCTTTCTGCCTGCGAGCTATCTGCAGACGTTCGCATCTTGGGAGCAGGGCTGCTGGAGGCCCCCTGCATGGACCACCTAAGCTACGTTTGAAGTTTGAGGGGGCAAGACAAGCAAGCAGCCCCAGTCTCTCTGCCTCTGTGCGAGCAGTGCCATGGGCAGATGAGGCTGAGCAACAGCTTCCTGGCTAGCTCTTTCTGGCTGCGAGCTATCTGCAGACGTTCGCATTTTCGGAGCAGGGCTGCTGCATGCGCCCGGCACGGACCACCTAAGCTACGTTTGCAGTTTCAGGGGGCAAGACAAGCAAGCAGCCCCAGTCTCTGTGCCTCTGTGCGAGCAGTGCCATGGGCAGATGAGGCTGAGCAACAGCTTTCCAGGCTAGCCCTTTCCGGCTGCGAGCTATCTGCAGAAGTTTGAATTTTGAAAGCAGGGCTGCCGGAGGCGCCCGTCACAGACCACCTAAGCTACGTTTGAAGTTTGAGGGGGTAAGACAAGCAAGCAGCCCCAGTCTCTGTGCCTCTGTGCGAGCAGTGCCATGGGTAGATGAGGCTGAGCACCAGCTTTCCAGGTTAGCTCTTTCTGGCTGCGAGCTATCTGCAGACGTTCGCATATTTGGAGCAGGGATGCCGGAGGCGCCCGGCACGGACCACCTAAGATACGTTTGAAGTTTGAGGGGGCAAAACAAGCAAGCAGCCCCAGTCTCTGTGCCTCTGTGCGAGCAGTGCCATGGGCAGATGAGGTTGAGAAACATCTTTCCAGGCTAGCTCTTCCTGCCAGCGAGCTATCTGCAGACGAACACATTTTCGGTGCAGGGCTGCCGGAGGCACCCTGACGCACCCCCAATGCTATGTTTGAAGTTTGAGGGGGCAAGACAAGCAAGCAGCCCCAGTCTCTCTGCCTCTGTGCGAGCAGTGCCATGGGCAGAAAAGGCTGAGCAACAGCTTTCCAGGCTAGCTCTTTCTGCCTGCGAGCTATCTGCAGACGTTCGCATTTTCGGAGCAGGGCTGCTGGAGGCCCCCTGCAAGGACCACCTAAGCTATGTTTGAAGTATGAGAGGGCAAGACAAGCAAGCAGCCCCAGTCTCTGTGCCTCTGTGCGAGCAGTGCCATGGGCAGATGAGGTTGAGAAACTGCTTTCCAGGCTAGCTCTTCCTGCCAGCGAGCTATCTGCAGACGTTCGCATTTTCGGTGCAGGGCTGCCAGAGGCGCCCGGCACGGACCACCACAGCTACGTTTGAAGTTTGACAGGGCAAGACAAGGAAGCAGCCCCAGTCTCTGTGCCTCTGTGCGAGCAGTGCCATGGGCAGATGAGGCTGAGCAACAGCTTTCCAGGCTACCTCTTTCTACCTGCGAGCTATCTGCAGACGTTGGCATTTTCAGAGCAGAGCTGCCGGAGGCGCCCGACACGGACCACCTAAGATACGTTTGAAGTTTCAGGTGGCAAGACAAGCAAGCAGCCCCAGTCTCTGTGCCTCCATGCGAGCAGTGCCATGGGCAGATGAGGCTGAGCAACAGCTTTCCAGGCTACCTCTTTCTGGCTGCGAGCTATCTGCAGACGTTCGCATTTTCGGAGCAGGGCTGCTGCATGCCCCCGGCACGGACCACCTAAGCTACGTTTGAAGTTTGAGGGGGCAAGACAAGCAAGCAGCCCCAGTCTCTGTGCCTCTGTGCGAGCAGTGCCATGGGCAGATGAGGCTGAGCAACAGCTTTCCAGGCTAGCCCTTTCCGTCTGCGAGCTATCTGCAGAAGTTTGAATTTTGAAAGCAGGGCTGCCGGAGGCGCCCGTCACAGACCACCTAAGATACGTTTGAAGTTTGAGGTGGCAAGACAAGCAAGCAGCCCCAGTCTCTGTGCCTCTGTGCGAGCAGTGCCATGGGTAGATGAGGCTGAGCAACAGCTTTCCAGGTTAGCACTTTCTGCCTGCGAGCTATCTGCAGACGTTCGCATATTTGGAGCAGGGATGCCGGAGGCGCCCGGCACGGACCACCTAAGATACATTTGAAGTTTGAGGGGGCAAAACAAGCAAGCAGCCCCAGTCTCTGTGCCTCTGTGCGAGCAGTGCCATGGGCAGATGAGGTTGAGAAACAGCTTTCCAGGCTAGCTCTTCCTGCCAGCGAGCTATCTGCAGACGTTCGCATTTTCGGTGCAGGGCTGCCAGAGGCGCCCGGCACGGACCACCACAGCTACGTTTGAAGTTTGACAGGGCAAGACAAGCAAGCAGCCCCAGTCTCTGTGCCTCTGTGCGAGCAGTGCCATGGGCAGATGAGGCTGAGCAACAGCTTTCCAGGCTAGCTCTTTCTGGCTGCGAGCTATCTGCAGACGTTCACATTTTCGGAGCAGGGCTGCCGGAGGCGCCCGGCACGGACCACCTACGCTTCATTTCAATTTTGAGGTGGCAAGACAAGACAGCAGCCCCAGGGTCTGTGCCTCTGTGCGAGCAGTGCCATGGGCAGATGAGGCTGAGCACCAGCTTTCCAGGCTAGTTCTTTCTGCCTGCGAGCTATCTGCAGACATTCGCATTTTCAGAGCAGGGCTGCCGGAGGCGCCCGACATGGACCACCTAAGTTACAAGTGAAGTTTCAGGGGACAAGAACAGCAAGCAGCCCCAGTCTCTGTGCCTCTGTGCGAGCAGTGCCATGGGCAGATGAGGCTGAGCAACAGCTTTCCAGGCTAGCTCTTTCTGCCTGCGAGCTATCTGCAGACGTTCGCATTTTTAGAGAAGCGCTGCAGGAGTCCCGATGCACGGACCCCCAAAGGTACGTTTGAAGTTTGAGGCGGCAAGACAAGCAAGCAGCCCCAGTCTCTGTGCCTCTGTGCGAGCAGTGCCATGGGCAGATGAGGCTGAGCAACAGCTTTCCAGGCTAGCTCTTTCTGCCTGATAGCTATCTGCAGACGTTCGCATTTCCAGAGCAGGGCTGCCGGAGGGCCCCTGCACTGAAACCAAAGCTACGTTTGAAGTTTGAGAGGCCAAGAGAAGCAAGCAGCCCCAGTCTCTGTGCCTCTGTGAAAGCAGTGCCATGGGCAGATGAGGTTGAGAAACTGCTTTCCAGGCTAGCTCTTCCTGCCAGCGAGCTATCTGCAGACGTTCGCATTTTCGGTGCAGGGCTGCCAGAGGCGCCCGGCACGGACCACCACAGCTACGTTTGAAGTTTGACAGGGCAAGACAAGGAAGCAGCCCCAGTCTCTGTGCCTCTGTGCGAGCAGTGCCATGGGCAGATGAGGCTGAGCAACAGCTTTCCAGGCTACCTCTTTCTGCCTGCGAGCTATCTGCAGACGTTGGCATTTTCAGAGCAGAGCTGCCGGAGGCGCCCGACACGGACCACCTAAGATACGTTTGAAGTTTCAGGTGGCAAGACAAGCAAGCAGCCCCAGTCTCTGTGCCTCCATGCGAGCAGTGCCATGGGCAGATGAGGCTGAGCAACAGCTTTCCAGGCTACCTCTTTCTGGCTGCGAGCTATCTGCAGACGTTCGCATTTTCGGAGCAGGGCTGCTGCATGCCCCCGGCACGGACCACCTAAGCTACGTTTGAAGTTTGAGGGGGCAAGACAAGCAAGCAGCCCCAGTCTCTGTGCCTCTGTGCGAGCAGTGCCATGGGCAGATGAGGCTGAGCAACAGCTTTCCAGGCTAGCCCTTTCCGTCTGCGAGCTATCTGCAGAAGTTTGAATTTTGAAAGCAGGGCTGCCGGAGGCGCCCGTCACAGACCACCTAAGATACGTTTGAAGTTTGAGGTGGCAAGACAAGCAAGCAGCCCCAGTCTCTGTGCCTCTGTGCGAGCAGTGCCATGGGTAGATGAGGCTGAGCAACAGCTTTCCAGGTTAGCACTTTCTGCCTGCGAGCTATCTGCAGACGTTCGCATATTTGGAGCAGGGATGCCGGAGGCGCCCGGCACGGACCACCTAAGATACATTTGAAGTTTGAGGGGGCAAAACAAGCAAGCAGCCCCAGTCTCTGTGCCTCTGTGCGAGCAGTGCCATGGGCAGATGAGGTTGAGAAACAGCTTTCCAGGCTAGCTCTTCCTGCCAGCGAGCTATCTGCAGACGTTCGCATTTTCGGTGCAGGGCTGCCAGAGGCGCCCGGCACGGACCACCACAGCTACGTTTGAAGTTTGACAGGGCAAGACAAGCAAGCAGCCCCAGTCTCTGTGCCTCTGTGCGAGCAGTGCCATGGGCAGATGAGGCTGAGCAACAGCTTTCCAGGCTAGCTCTTTCTGGCTGCGAGCTATCTGCAGACGTTCACATTTTCGGAGCAGGGCTGCCGGAGGCGCCCGGCACGGACCACCTACGCTTCATTTCAATTTTGAGGTGGCAAGACAAGACAGCAGCCCCAGGGTCTGTGCCTCTGTGCGAGCAGTGCCATGGGCAGATGAGGCTGAGCACCAGCTTTCCAGGCTAGTTCTTTCTGCCTGCGAGCTATCTGCAGACATTCGCATTTTCAGAGCAGGGCTGCCGGAGGCGCCCGACATGGACCACCTAAGTTACAAGTGAAGTTTCAGGGGACAAGAACAGCAAGCAGCCCCAGTCTCTGTGCCTCTGTGCGAGCAGTGCCATGGGCAGATGAGGCTGAGCAACAGCTTTCCAGGCTAGCTCTTTCTGCCTGCGAGCTATCTGCAGACGTTCGCATTTTTAGAGAAGCGCTGCAGGAGTCCCGATGCACGGACCCCCAAAGGTACGTTTGAAGTTTGAGGCGGCAAGACAAGCAAGCAGCCCCAGTCTCTGTGCCTCTGTGCGAGCAGTGCCATGGGCAGATGAGGCTGAGCAACAGCTTTCCAGGCTAGCTCTTTCTGCCTGATAGCTATCTGCAGACGTTCGCATTTCCAGAGCAGGGCTGCCGGAGGGCCCCTGCACTGAAACCAAAGCTACGTTTGAAGTTTGAGAGGCCAAGAGAAGCAAGCAGCCCCAGTCTCTGTGCCTCTGTGAAAGCAGTGCCATGGGCAGAAAAGGCTGAGCAACAGCTTTCCAGGCTACCTCTTTCTGCCTGCGACCTATCTGCAGACGAACACATTTTCGGTGCAGGGCTGCCAGAGGCGCCCGGCACGGATCACCACAGCTACGTTTGAACTTTGACAGGGCAAGACAAGCAAGCAGCCCCAGTCTCTGTGCCTCTCTGCGAGCAGTGCCATGGGCAGATGAGGCTGAGCAACAGCTTTCCAGGCTACCTCTTTCTGCCTGCGAGCTATCTGCAGACGTTCGCATTTTCAGAGCAGGGCTGCCGGAGGCCCCCTGCACGGACCACCTAAGCTACGTTTGAAGTTTGAGGTGGCAAGACAAGCAAGCAGCCCCAGTCTCTGTGCCTCTGTGCGACCAGTGCCATGGGCAGATGAGGCTGAGCAACAGCTTTCCAGGCTACCTCTTTCTGCCTGCGAGCTATCTGCAGACGTTCGCATTTTCGGAGAAGCGCTGCTGGAGGCCCCCTGACGGACCCCCAATGCTATGTTTGAAGTTTGAGAGGGCAAGACAAGCAAGCAGCCCCAGTCTCTGTGCCTCTGTGCGAGCAGTTCCATAGGCAGATGAGGCTGAGCAACAGCTTTCCAGGCTAGCTCTTTCTGGCTGCGAGCTATCTGCAAACGTTCGCATTTTCGGAGCAGGGCTGCTGGAGGCCCCCTGCACGACCACCTAAGCTACGTTTGAAGTTTGAGGTGGCAAGACAAGCAAGCAGCCCCAGTCTCTGTGCCTCTGTGCGAGCAGTGCCATGGGCAGATGAGGCTGAGCAACCGCTTTCCAGGCTAGCTCTTTCTGCCTGCGAGCTATCTGCAGACGTTCGCATTTTCGGAGCAGGGCTGCTGGATGCGCCCGGCACGGACCACCTAAGATACGTTTGAAGTTTGAGAGGGCAAAACAAGTAAGCAGCCCCAGTCTCTGTGCCTCTGTGCGAGCAGTGCCATGGGCAGATGAGGCTGAGCAACAGCTTTCCAGGCTAGATCTTTCTGCCTGCGAGCTATCTGCAGAAGTTCGAATTTTGAAAGCAGGGCTGCCGGAGGCGCCCGTCACAAACCACCTAAGCTACGTTTGAAGTTTGAGGGGGCAAGAAAAGCAAGCAGCCCCAGTCTCTGTGCCTCTGTGCGAGCAGTGCCATGGGCAGATGAGGCTGAGCAACAGCTTTCCAGGCTAGCTCTTCCTGCCTGCGAGCTATCTGCAGACGTTCGCATATTTGGAGCAGGGATGCCGGAGGCGCCCGACACGGACCACCTAAGATACGTTTGAAGTTTGAGGGGGCAAAACAAGCAAGCAGCCCCAGTCTCTGTGCCTCTATGCGAGCAGTGCCATGGGCAGATGAGGTTTAGCAACAGCTTTCCAGGCTAGCTCTTTCTGCCTGCGAGCTATATGCAGACGAACACATTTTCGGTGCAGGGCTGCCAGAGGCGCCCGGCACGGACCACCACAGCTACGTTTGAACTTTGACAGGGCAAGACAAGCAAGCAGCCCCAGTCTCTGTGCCTCTGTGCGAGCAGTGCCATGGGCAGATGAGGCTGAGCAACAGCTTTCCAGGCTACCTCTTTCTGGCTGCGAGCTACCTGCACATGTTCGCAGTTTCAGAGCAGAGCTGCCGGACGCGCCCGACACGGACCACCTAAGCTACGTTTGAACTTTGACATGGCAAGACAAGCAAGCAGCCCCAGTCTCTGTGCCTCTGTGCGAGCAGTGCCATGGGCAGATGAGGCTGAGCAACAGCTTTCCAGGCTAGCTCTTTCTGGCTGCGAGCTATCTGCAGACGTTCACATTTTCGGAGCAGGGCTGCCGGAGGCGCCCGGCACGGACCACCTACGCTTCATTTCAATTTTGAGGTGGCAAGACAAGACAGCAGCCCCAGGGTCTGTGCCTCTGTGCGAGCAGTGCCATGGGCAGATGAGGCTGAGCACCAGCTTTCCAGGCTAGTTCTTTCTGCCTGCGAGCTATCTGCAGACATTCGCATTTTCAGAGCAGGGCTGCCGGAGGCGCCCGACATGGACCACCTAAGTTACAAGTGAAGTTTCAGGGGACAAGAACAGCAAGCAGCCCCAGTCTCTGTGCCTCTGTGCGAGCAGTGCCATGGGCAGATGAGGCTGAGCAACAGCTTTCCAGGCTAGCTCTTTCTGCCTGCGAGCTATCTGCAGACGTTCGCATTTTTAGAGAAGCGCTGCAGGAGTCCCGATGCACGGACCCCCAAAGGTACGTTTGAAGTTTGAGGCGGCAAGACAAGCAAGCAGCCCCAGTCTCTGTGCCTCTGTGCGAGCAGTGCCATGGGCAGATGAGGCTGAGCAACAGCTTTCCAGGCTAGCTCTTTCTGCCTGATAGCTATCTGCAGACGTTCGCATTTCCAGAGCAGGGCTGCCGGAGGGCCCCTGCACTGAAACCAAAGCTACGTTTGAAGTTTGAGAGGCCAAGAGAAGCAAGCAGCCCCAGTCTCTGTGCCTCTGTGAAAGCAGTGCCATGGGCAGAAAAGGCTGAGCAACAGCTTTCCAGGCTACCTCTTTCTGCCTGCGACCTATCTGCAGACGAACACATTTTCGGTGCAGGGCTGCCAGAGGCGCCCGGCACGGATCACCACAGCTACGTTTGAACTTTGACAGGGCAAGACAAGCAAGCAGCCCCAGTCTCTGTGCCTCTCTGCGAGCAGTGCCATGGGCAGATGAGGCTGAGCAACAGCTTTCCAGGCTACCTCTTTCTGCCTGCGAGCTATCTGCAGACGTTCGCATTTTCAGAGCAGGGCTGCCGGAGGCCCCCTGCACGGACCACCTAAGCTACGTTTGAAGTTTGAGGTGGCAAGACAAGCAAGCAGCCCCAGTCTCTGTGCCTCTGTGCGACCAGTGCCATGGGCAGATGAGGCTGAGCAACAGCTTTCCAGGCTACCTCTTTCTGCCTGCGAGCTATCTGCAGACGTTCGCATTTTCGGAGAAGCGCTGCTGGAGGCCCCCTGACGGACCCCCAATGCTATGTTTGAAGTTTGAGAGGGCAAGACAAGCAAGCAGCCCCAGTCTCTGTGCCTCTGTGCGAGCAGTTCCATAGGCAGATGAGGCTGAGCAACAGCTTTCCAGGCTAGCTCTTTCTGGCTGCGAGCTATCTGCAAACGTTCGCATTTTCGGAGCAGGGCTGCTGGAGGCCCCCTGCACGACCACCTAAGCTACGTTTGAAGTTTGAGGTGGCAAGACAAGCAAGCAGCCCCAGTCTCTGTGCCTCTGTGCGAGCAGTGCCATGGGCAGATGAGGCTGAGCAACCGCTTTCCAGGCTAGCTCTTTCTGCCTGCGAGCTATCTGCAGACGTTCGCATTTTCGGAGCAGGGCTGCTGGATGCGCCCGGCACGGACCACCTAAGATACGTTTGAAGTTTGAGAGGGCAAAACAAGTAAGCAGCCCCAGTCTCTGTGCCTCTGTGCGAGCAGTGCCATGGGCAGATGAGGCTGAGCAACAGCTTTCCAGGCTAGATCTTTCTGCCTGCGAGCTATCTGCAGAAGTTCGAATTTTGAAAGCAGGGCTGCCGGAGGCGCCCGTCACAAACCACCTAAGCTACGTTTGAAGTTTGAGGGGGCAAGAAAAGCAAGCAGCCCCAGTCTCTGTGCCTCTGTGCGAGCAGTGCCATGGGCAGATGAGGCTGAGCAACAGCTTTCCAGGCTACCTCTTCCTGCCTGCGAGCTATCTGCAGACGTTCGCATATTTGGAGCAGGGATGCCGGAGGCGCCCGACACGGACCACCTAAGATACGTTTGAAGTTTGAGGGGGCAAAACAAGCAAGCAGCCCCAGTCTCTGTGCCTCTATGCGAGCAGTGCCATGGGCAGATGAGGTTTAGCAACAGCTTTCCAGGCTAGCTCTTTCTGCCTGCGAGCTATATGCAGACGAACACATTTTCGGTGCAGGGCTGCCAGAGGCGCCCGGCACGGACCACCACAGCTACGTTTGAACTTTGACAGGGCAAGACAAGCAAGCAGCCCCAGTCTCTGTGCCTCTGTGCGAGCAGTGCCATGGGCAGATGAGGCTGAGCAACAGCTTTCCAGGCTACCTCTTTCTTGCTGCGAGCTACCTGCACATGTTCGCAGTTTCAGAGCAGAGCTGCCGGACGCGCCCGACACGGACCACCTAAGCTACGTTTGAACTTTGACATGGCAAGACAAGCAAGCAGCCCCAGTCTCTGTGCCTCTGTGCGAGCAGTGCCATGGGCAGATGAGGCTGAGCAACAGCTTTCCAGGCTAGCTCTTTCTGCCTGTGAGCTATCTGCAGAAGTTCGAATTTTGAAAGCATGGCTGCCGGAGGCGCCCGTCACAGACCACCTAAGCTACGTTTGAACTTTGAGGGGACAAGAAAAGCAAGCAGCCCCAGTGTCTGTGCCTCTTTGCGAGCAGTGCCATGGACAGATGAGGCTGAGCACCAGCTTTCCATGCTAGTACTTTCTGGCTGCGAGCTATCTGCAGACATTCGCATTTTCAGAGCAGGGCTGCCGGAGGCGCCCGACATGGACCACCTAAGCTACAAGTGAAGTTTCAGGGGACAAGAAAAGCAAGCAGCCCCAGTCTCTGTGCCTCTGTGCGAGCAGTGCCATGGGCAGATGAGGCTGAGCAACATCTTTCCAGGCTACCTCTTTCTGCCTGCGAGCTATCTGCAGACATTCGCATTTTCGGAGAAGCGCTGCTGGAGGCCCCCTGACGGACCCCCAATGCTATGTTTGAAGTTTGAGGGGGCAAGACAAGCAAGCAGCCCCAGTCTCTGTGCCTCTGTGCGAGCAGTGCCATGGGCAGAAAAGGCTGAGCAACAGCTTTCCAGGCTAGCTCTTTCTGCCTGCGAGCTATCTGCACATGTTCGCAGTTTCAGAGCAGAGCTGCCGGACGCGCCCGACACGGACCACCTCAGCTACGTTTGAACTTTGACATGGCAAGACAAGCAAGCAGCCCCAGTCTCTGTGCCTCTGTGCGAGCAGTGCCATGGGCAGATGAGGCTGAGCAACAGCTTTCCAGGCTAGCTCTTTCTGCCTGCGAGCTATCTGCAGACGTTCGCATTTTCGGAGCAGGGCTGACGGAGGCGCCCGGCACGGACCACCTACGCTACATTTGAAGTTTGAGGGGGCAAGACAAGCAAGCAGCCCCAGTCTCTGTGCCTCTGTGCGAGCAGTGCCATGGGCAGATGAGGCTGAGCACCAGCTTTCCAGGCTAGTTCTTTCTGGCTGCGAGCTATCTGCAGACATTCGCTTTTTCAGAGCAGGGCTGCCGGAGGCGCCACACATGGACCACCTAAGCTACAAGTGAAGTTTCAGGGGACAAGAAAAGCAAGGAGCCCCAGTCTCTGTGCCTCTGTGCGAGCAGTGCCATGGGAAGATGAGGCTGAGCAACATCTTTCCAGGCTACCTCTTTCTGCCTGCGAGCTATCTGCAGATGTTCGCATTTTCACAGAAGCGCTGCTGGAGGCCCCCTGACGGACCCCCAATGCTATGTTTGAAGTTTGAGGGGGCAAGACAAGCAAGCAGCCCCAGTCTCTGTGCCTCTGTGCGAGCAGTGCCATGGGCAGAAAAGGCTGAGCAACAGCTTTCCAGGCTAGCTCTTTCTGCCTGCGAGCTATCTGCAGACATTCGCATTTTCGGAGCAGGGCTGCTGGAGGCCCCCTGCAAGGACCACCTAAGCTACGTTTGAAGTTTGAGGTGGCAAGACGAGCAAACAGCCCCAGTCTCTGTGCCTCTGTGTGAGCAGTGCCATGGGCAGATGAGGCTGAGCAACAGCTTTCCTGGCTAGCTCTTTCTGGCTGCGAGCTATCTGCAGACGTTCGCATTTTCGGAGAAGCGCTGCTGGAGGCCCCCTGACGGACCCCCAATGCTATGTTTGAAGTTTGAGGGGGCAAGACAAGCAAGCAGCCCGAGTCTCTGTGCCTCTGTGCGAGCAGTGCCATGGGCAGATGAGGCTGAGCAACAGCTTTCCAGGCTAGCTCTTTCTGCCTGCGAGCTATCTGCAGACGTTCGCATTTTGGGAGCAGGGCTGCCGGAGGCGCCCATCACAGACCACCTAAGCTACGTTTGAAGTTTGAGGGGACAAGAAAAGCAAGCAGCCCCAGTGTCTGTGCCTCTTTGCGAGCAGTGCCATGGGCAGATGAGGCTGAACACCAGCTTTCCATGCTAGTACTTTCTGGCTGCGAGCTATCTGCAGACATTCGCATTTTCAGAGCAGGGCTGCCGGAGGCGCCCGACATGGACCACCTAAGCTACAAGTGAAGTTTCAGGGGACAAGAAAAGCAAGCAGCCCCAGTCTCTGTGCCTCTGTGCGAGCAGTGCCATGGGCAGATGAGGCTGAGCAACATCTTTCCAGGCTACCTCTTTCTGCCTGCGAGCTATCTGCAGACATTCGCATTTTCGGAGAAGCGCTGCTGGAGGCCCAATGACGGACCCCAAATGCTATGTTTGAAGTTTGAGGGGGCAAGACAAGCAAGCAGCCCCAGTCTCTGTGCCTCTGTGCGAGCAGTGCCATGGGCAGAAAAGGCTGAGCAACAGCTTTCCAGGCTAGCTCTTTCTGCCTGCGAGCTGTCTGCAGACATTCGCATTTTTAGAGCAGGACTGCTTGAGGGCCCCTGCACTGAAACCAAAGCTACGTTTGAAGTTTGAGAGGCCAAGAGAAGCAAGCAGCCCCAGTCTCTGTGCCTCTGTGAAAGCAGTGCCATGGGCAGAAAAGGCTGAGCAACAGCTTTCCAGGCTAGCTCTTTCTGCCTGCGACCTATCTGCAGACGAACACATTTTCGGTGCAGGGCTGCCAGAGGCGCCCGGCACGGACCACCACAGCTACGTTTGAACTTTGACAGGGCAAGACAAGCAAGCAGCCCCAGTCTCTGTGCCTCTCTGCGAGCAGTGCCATGGGCAGATGAGGCTGAGCAACAGCTTTCCAGGCTAGCTCTTTCTGGCTGCGAGCTATCTGCAGACGTTCACATTTTCGGAGCAGGGCTGCTGGATGCGCCCGGCACGGACCACCTAAGATACGTTTGAAGTTTGAGGGGGCAAAACAAGTAAGCAGCCCCAGTCTCTGTGCCTCTGTGCGAGCAGTGCCATGGGCAGATGAGGCTGAGCAACAGCTTTCCAGGCTAGCTCTTTCTGCCTGCGAGGTATCTGCAGAAGTTCGAATTTTGAAAGCAGGGCTGCCGGAGGTGCCCGTCACAGACCACCTAAGCTACGTTTGAAGTTTGAGGGGGCAAGAAAAGCAAGCAGCCCCAGTCTCTGTGCCTCTGTGCGAGCAGTGCCATGGGCAGATGAGGCTGAGCAACAGCTTTCCAGGCTACCTCTTTCTGGCTGCGAGCTATCTGCAGACGTTCGCATATTTGGAGCAGGGATGCCGGAGGCGCCCGACACGGACCACCTAAGATACGTTTGAAGTTTGAGGGGGCAAAACAAGCAAGCAGCCCCAGTCTCTGTGCCTCTATGCGAGCAGTGCCATGGGCAGATGAGGTTTAGCAACAGCTTTCCAGGCTTGCTCTTTCTGCCTGCGAGCTATATGCAGACGAACACATTTTCGGTGCAGGGCTGCCAGAGGCGCCCGGCACGGACCACCACAGCTACATTTGAAGTTTGAGGGGGCAAGACAAGCAAGCAGCCCCAGTCTCTGTGCCTCTGTGCGAGCAGTGCCATGGGCAGATGAGGCTGAGCAACAGCTTTCCAGGCTACTTCTTTCTGGCTGCGAGCTATCTGCAGACATTCGCTTTTTCAGAGCAGGGCTGCCGGAGGCGCCACACATGGACCACCTAAGCTACAAGTGAAGTTTCAGGGGACAAGAAAAGCAAGCAGCCCCAGTCTCTGTGCCTCTGTGCGAGCAGTGCCATGGGCAGATGAGGCTGAGCAACATCTTTCCAGGCTACCTCTTTCTGCCTGCGAGCTATCTGCAGATGTTCGCATTTTCACAGAAGCGCTGCTGGAGGCCCCCTGACGGACCCCCAATGCTATGTTTGAAGTTTGAGGGGGCAAGACAAGCAAGCAGCCCCAGTCTCTGTGCCTCTGTGCGAGCAGTGCCATGGGCAGAAAACGCTGAGCAACAGCTTTCCAGGCTAGCTCTTTCTGCCTGCGAGCTATCTGCAGACATTCGCATTTTCGGAGCAGGGCTGCTGGAGGCCCCCTGCAAGGACCACCTAAGCTACGTTTGAAGTTTGAGGTGGCAAGACGAGCAAACAGCCCCAGTCTCTGTGCCTCTGTGTGAGCAGTGCCATGGGCAGATGAGGCTGAGCAACAGCTTTCCTGGCTAGCTCTTTCTGGCTGCGAGCTATCTGCAGACGTTCGCATTTTCGGAGAAGCGCTGCTGGAGGCCCCCTGACGGACCCCCAATGCTATGTTTGAAGTTTGAGGGGGCAAGACAAGCAAGCAGCCCCAGTCTCTGTGCCTCTGTGCGAGCAGTGCCCTGGGCAGATGAGGCTGAGCAACAGCTTTCCAGGCTAGCTCTTTCTGCCTGCGAGCTATCTGCAGACGTTCGCATTTTCGGAGCAGGGCTTCTGGAGGCCCCGTGCACGGACCACCTAAGCTACGTTTGAAGTTTGAGGTGGCAAGACAAGCAAGCAGCCCCAGTCTCTGTGCCTCTGTGCGAGCAGTGCCATGGGCAGATGAGGCTGAGCAACAGCTTTCCAGGCTAGCTCTTTCTGCCTGCGAGTTATCTGCAGAAGTTCGAATTTTGAAAGCAGGGCTGCCGGAGGCACCCGTCACAGACCACCTAAGCTACGTTTGAATTTTGAGGGGACAAGAAAAGCAAGCAGCCCCAGTCTCTGTGCCTCTGTGTGAGCAGTGCCATGGGCAGATGAGGCTGAGCAACAGCTTTCCAGGCTACCTCTTTCTGCCTGCGATCTATCTGCAGACGTTCGCATTTTCTGAGCAGGGCTGCCGGAGGCGCCCGGCACGGACCACCTACGCTACATTTCAAGTTTGAGGGGGCAAGACAAGCAAGCAGCCCCAGTCTCTGTGCCTCTGTGCGAGCAGTGCCATGGGCAGATGTGGCTGAGCACCAGCTTTCCAGGCTAGTTCTTTCTGGCTGCGAGCTATCTGCAGACATTCGCATTTTCAGAGCAGGGCTGCCGGAGGCGCCCGGCATGGACCACCTAAGCTACAAGTGAAGTTTCAGGGAACAAGAAAAGCAAGCAGCCCCAGTCTCTGTGCCTCTGTGCGAGCAGTGCCATGGGCAGATGAGGCTGAGCAACAGCTTTCCTGGCTAGCTCTTTCTGGCTGCGAGCTATCTGCAGACGTTCGCATTTTCGGAGCAGGGCTGCTGGATGCGCCCAGCACGGACCACCTAAGCTACGTTTGAAGTTTGAGGGGGCAAGACAGCAAGCAGCCCCAGTCTCTCTGCCTCTGTGCGAGCAGTGCCATGGGCAGATGAGGCTGAGCAACAGCTTTCCAGGCTACCTCTTTCTGGCTGCGAGCTATCTGCAGAAGTTCGAATTTTGAAAGCAGGGCTGCCGGAGGCGCCCGTCACAGACCACCTAAGCTACGTTTGAAGTTTAGGGGACAAGAAAAGCAAGCAGCCCCAGTCTCTGTGCCTCTGTGCGAGCAGTGCCATGGGCAGATGAGGCTGAGCAACAGCTTTCCAGGCTACCTCTTTCTGGCTGCGAGCTATCTGCAGACGTTCGCATTTTTGGAGAAGCGCTGCAGGAGTCCCGATGCACGGGCCCCCAATGGTACTTTTGAAGTTTGAGGCGGCAAGACAAGCAAGCAGCCCCAGTCTCTGTGCCTCTGTGCGAGCAGTGCCATGGGCAGATGAGGCTGAGCAACAGCTTTCCAGGCTAGCTCTTTCTGCCTGCGAGCTATCTGCAGACGTTTGCATTTTGGGAGCAAGGCTGTTGGAGGCGCTCGGCACCGACCCCCAAAGCTACGTTTGAAGTTTGAGGGGGCAAGACAAGCAAGCAGCCCCAGTCTCTGTGCCTCTGTGCGAGCAGTGCCATGGGCAGATGAGGCTGAGCAACAGCTTTCCAGGCTAGCTCTTTCTGCCTGCGAGCTGTCTGCAGATGTTCGCATTTTGAAAGCTGGGCTGCCGGAGGCGCCCGGCACGGACCACCACAGCTACGTTTGAAGTTTGAGAGGGCAAGACAAGCAAGCAGCCCCCGTCTCTGTGCCTCTGTGCGAGCAGTGCCATGGGCAGATGAGGCTGAGCAACAGCTTTCCAGGCTAGCTCTTTCTGCCTGCGAGCTATCTGCAGACGTTCGCATTTTCGGAGCAGGGCTGCCGGAAGTGCCCGGCACGGACCACCTAAGCTACAAGTGAAGTTTCAGGGGACAAGAAAAGCAAGCAGCCCCAGTCTCTGTGCCTCTGTGCGAGCAGTGCCATGGGCAGATGAGGCTGAGCAACAGCTTTCCAGGCTAGCTCTTTCTGCCTGCGAGCTATCTGCAGACGTTCGCATTTTCGGAGCAGGGCTGCTGGATGCGCCCAGCACGGACCACCTAAGCTACGTTTGAAGTTTGAGGGGGCAAGACAGCAAGAAGCCCCAGTCTCTGTGCCTCTGTGCGAGCAGTGCCATGGGCAGATGAGGCTGAGCAACAGCTTTCCTGGCTAGCTCTTTCTGCCTGCGAGCTATCTGCAGAAGTTCGAATTTTGAAAGCAGGGCTGCCGGAGTCGCCCGTCACAGACCACCTAAGCTACGTTTGAAGTTTGAGGGGACAAGACAAGCAAGCAGCCCCAGTCTCTGTGCCTCTGTGCGAGCAGTGCCATGGGCAGAAAAGGCTGAGCAACAGCTTTCCAGGCTACCTCTTTCTGGCTGCGAGCTATCTGCAGACGTTCGCATACTGGGAGCAGGGATGCCGGAGGCGCCCGGCACGGACCACCTAAGATACGTTTGAAGTTTGAGGGGGCAAAATAAGCAAGCAGCCCCAGTCTCTGTGCCTCTATGCGAGCAGTGCCATGGGCAGATGAGGTTGAGCAACAGCTTTCCAGCCTAGCTCTTTCTGCCTGCGAGCTATCTGCAGACGAACACATTTTCGGTGCAGGGCTGCCGGAGGTGCCCGGCACGGACCACCTAAGATGCGTTTGAACTTTGACAGGGCAAGACGAGCAAGCAGCCCCAGTCTCTGTGCCTCTGTGCGAGCAGTGCCATGGGCAGATGAGGCTGAGAAACAGCTTTCCAGGCTACCTCTTTCTGCCTGCGAGCTATCTGCAGACGTTTGCTTTTTCAGAGCAGAGCTGCCGGAGGCGCCCGACACGGACCACGTAAGCTACGTTTGAAGTTTGAGGTGGCAAGACAAGCAAGCAGCCCCAGTCTCTGTGCCTCTGTGCGAGCAGTGCCATGGGCAGATGAGGCTGAGCAACAGCTTTCCAGGCTAGCTCTTTCTGCCTGCGAGCTATCTGCAGACGTTCGCATTTTCGGTGCAGGGCTGCTGGATGCGCCCAGCACGGACCACCTAAGCTATGTTTGAATTTTGAGGGGGCAAGACAGCAAGAAGCCCCAGTCTCTGTGCCTCTGTGCGAGCAGTGCCATGGGCAGATGAGGCTGAGCAACAGCTTTCCAGGCTAGCTCTTTCTGCCTGCGAGCTATCTGCAGAAGTTCGAATTTTGAAAGCAGGGCTGCCGGAGGTGCCCGTCACAGACCACCTAAGCTACGTTTGAAGTTTGAGGGGACAAGAAAAGCAAGCAGCCCCAGTCTCTGTGCCTCTGTGCGAGCAGTGCCATGGGCAGATGAGGCTGAGCAACAGCTTTCCAGGCTACCTCTTTCTGGCTGCGAGCTATCTGCAGACGTTCGCATATTTGGAGCAGGGATGCCGGAGGCGCCCGACACGGACCACCTAAGATACGTTTGAAGTTTGAGGGGGCAAAACAAGCAAGCAGCCCCAGTCTCTGTGCCTCTATGCGAGCAGTGCCATGGGCAGATGAGGTTTAGCAACAGCTTTCCAGGCTAGCTCTTTCTGCCTGCGAGCTATATGCAGACGAACACATTTTCGGTGCAGGGCTGCCAGAGGCGCCCGGCACGGACCACCACAGCTACGTTTGAACTTTGACAGGGCAAGACAAGCAAGCAGCCCCAGTCTCTGTGCCTCTGTGCGAGCAGTGCCCTGGGCAGATGAGGCTGAGCAACAGCTTTCCAGGCTACCTCTTTCTGGCTGCGAGCTATCTGCACATGTTCGCAGTTTCAGAGCAGAGCTGCCGGACGCGCCCGACACGGACCACCTAAGCTACGTTTGAACTTTGACATGGCAAGACAAGCAAGCAGCCCCAGTCTCTGTGCCTCTGTGCGAGCAGTGCCATGGGCAGATGAGGCTGAGCACCAGCTTTCCAGGCTAGCTCTTTCTGGCTGCGAGCTATCTGCAGACGTTCGCATTTTCGGAGCAGGGCTGACGGAGGCGCCCGGCACGGACCACCTACGCTACATTTGAAGTTTGAGGTGGCAAGACAAGCAAGCAGCCCCAGTCTCTGTGCCTCTGTGCGAGCAGTGCCATGGGCAGATGAGGCTGAGCACCAGCTTTCCAGGCTAGTTCTTTCTGGCTGCGAGCTATCTGCAGACATTCGCTTTTTCAGAGCAGGGCTGCCGGAGGCGCCACACATGGACCACCTAAGCTACAAGTGAAGTTTCAGGGAACAAGAAAAGCAAGCAGCCCCAGTCTCTGTGCCTCTGTGCGAGCAGTGCCATGGGCAGATGAGGCTGAGCAACATCTTTCCAGGCTACCTCTTTCTGCCTGCGAGCTATCTGCAGATGTTCGCATTTTCACAGAAGCGCTGCTGGAGGCCCCCTGACGGACCCCCAATGCTATGTTTGAAGTTTGAGGGGGCAAGACAAGCAAGCAGCCCCAGTCTCTGTGCCTCTGTGCGAGCAGTGCCATGGGCAGAAAAGGCTGAGCAACAGCTTTCCAGGCTAGCTCTTTCTGCCTGCGAGCTATCTGCAGACATTCGCATTTTCGGAGCAGGGCTGCTGGAGGCCCCCTGCAAGGACCACCTAAGCTACGTTTGAAGTTTGAGGTGGCAAGACGAGCAAACAGCCCCAGTCTCTGTGCCTCTGTGTGAGCAGTGCCATGGGCAGATGAGGCTGAGCAACAGCTTTCCTGGCTAGCTCTTTCTGGCTGCGAGCTATCTGCAGACGTTCGCATTTTCGGAGAAGCGCTGCTGGAGGCCCCCTGACGGACCCCCAATGCTATGTTTGAAGTTTGAGGGGGCAAGACAAGCAAGCAGCCCCAGTCTCTGTGCCTCTGTGCGAGCAGTGCCATGGGCAGATGAGGCTGAGCAACAGCTTTCCAGGCTAGCTCTTTCTGGCTGCGAGCTATCTGCAGACGTTTGCATTTTCAGAGCAGAGCTGCCGGAGGTGCCCGACACGGACCACCACACCTACGTTTGAACTTTGACTGGGCAAGACAAGCAAGCAGCCCCAGTCTCTGTGCCTCTGTGCGAGCAGTGCCATGGGCAGATGAGGCTGAGCAACAGCTTTCCAGGCTAGCTCTTTCTGCCTGTGAGCTATCTGCAGAAGTTCGAATTTTGAAAGCAGGGCTGCTGGAGGCGCCCGTCACAGACCACCTAAGCTACGTTTGAAGTTTGAGGGGACAAGAAAAGCAAGCAGCCCCAGTCTCTGTGCCTCTGTGCGAGCAGTGCCATGGGCAGATGAGGCTGAGCACCAGCTTTCCAGGCTAGTTCTTTCTGGCTGCGAGCTATTTGCAAACATTCGCATTTTTAGAGCAGGGCTGCCGGAGGCGCCCGACATGGACCACCTAAGCTACAAGTGAAGTTTCAGGGGACAAGAAAAGCAAGCAGCCCCAGTCTCTGTGCCTCTGTGCGAGCAGTGCCATGGGCAGATGAGGCTGAGCAACAGTTTTCCAGCCTAGCTCTTTCTGCCTGCGAGCTATCTGCAGACGTTCGCATATTTAGAGCAGGGATGCCGGAGGCGCCCGGCACGGACCACCTAAGATACGTTTGAAGTTTGAGGGGGCAAAACAAGCAAGCAGCCCCAGTCTCTTTGCCTCTATGCGAGTAGTGCCATGGGCAGATGAGGCTGAGCAACAGCTTTCCAGGCTACCTCTTTCTGGCTGCGAGCTATCTGCAGACGTTTGCATTTTCAGAGCAGAGCTGCCGGAGGTGCCCGACACGGACCACCACACCTACGTTTGAACTTTGACTGGGCAAGACAAGCAAGCAGCCCCAGTCTCTGTGCCTCTGTGCGAGCAGTGCCATGGGCAGATGAGGCTGAGCAACAGCTTTCCAGGCTACCTCTTTCTGCCTGCGATCTATCTGCAGACGTTCGCATTTTCTGAGCAGGGCTGCCGGAGGCGCCCGACACGGACCACCTAAGCTACATTTGAAGTTTGAGGGGGCAAGACAAGCAAGCAGCCCCAGTCTCTGTGCCTCTGTGCGAGCAGTGCCATGGGCAGATGTGGCTGAGCACCAGCTTTCCAGGCTAGTTCTTTCTGGCTGCGAGCTATCTGCAGACATTCGCATTTTCAGAGCAGGGCTGCCGGAGGCGCCCGGCATGGACCACCTAAGCTACAAGTGAAGTTTCAGGGAACAAGAAAAGCAAGCAGCCCCAGTCTCTGTGCCTCTGTGCGAGCAGTGCCATGGGCAGATGAGGCTGAGCAACAGCTTTCCTGGCTAGCTCTTTCTGGCTGCGAGCTATCTGCAGACGTTCGCATTTTCGGAGCAGGGCTGCTGGATGCGCCCAGCACGGACCACCTAAGCTACGTTTGAAGTTTGAGGGGGCAAGACAGCAAGCAGCCCCAGTCTCTCTGCCTCTGTGCGAGCAGTGCCATGGGCAGATGAGGCTGAGCAACAGCTTTCCAGGCTACCTCTTTCTGGCTGCGAGCTATCTGCAGAAGTTCGAATTTTGAAAGCAGGGCTGCCGGAGGCGGTCGTCACAGACCACCTAAGCTACGTTTGAAGTTTGAGGGGACAAGAAAAGCAAGCAGCCCCAGTCTCTGTGCCTCTGTGCGAGCAGTGCCATGGGCAGATGAGGCTGAGCAACAGCTTTCCAGGCTACCTCTTTCTGGCTGCGAGCTATCTGCAGACGTTCGCATTTTTGGAGAAGCGCTGCAGGAGTCCCGATGCACGGGCCCCCAATGGTACTTTTGAAGTTCGAGGCGACAAGACAAGCAAGCAGCCCCAGTCTCTGTGCCTCTGTGCGAGCAGTGCCATGGGCAGATGAGGCTGAGCAACAGCTTTCCAGGCTAGCTCTTTCTGGCTGCGAGCTATCTGCAGACGTTTGCATTTTGGGAGCAAGGCTGTTGGAGGCGCCCGGCACGGACCCCCAAAGCTACGTTTGAAGTTTGAGGGGGCAAGACAAGCAAGCAGCCCCAGTCTCTGTGCCTCTGTGCGAGCAGTGCCATGGGCAGATGAGGCTGAGCAACAGCTTTCCAGGCTAGCTCTTTCTGCCTGCGAGCTGTCTGCAGATGTTCGCATTTTGAAAGCTGGGCTGCCGGAAGTGCCCGGCACGGACCACCTAAGCTACGTTTGAAGTTTGAGAGGGCAAGACAAGTAAGCAGCCCCAGTCTCTGTGCCTCTGTGCGAGCAGTGCCATGGGCAGATGAGGCTGAGCACCAGCTTTCCAGGCTAGTTCTTTCTGGCTGCGAGCTATCTGCAGACATTCGCATTTTCAGAGCAGGGCTGAAGGAGGCGCCCGACTTGGACCACCTAAGCTACAAGTGAAGTTTCAGGGGACAAAAAAGCAAGCAGCCCCAGTCTCTGTGCCTCTGTGCGAGCAGTGCCATGGGCAGATGAGGCTGAGCAACAGCTTTCCAGGCTAGCTCTTTCTGCCTGCGAGCTATCTGCAGACGTTCGCATTTTCGGAGCAGGGCTGCTGGATGCGCCCAGCACGGACCACCTAAGCTACGTTTGAAGTTTGAGGGGGCAAGACAGCAAGAAGCCCCAGTCTCTGTGCCTCTGTGCGAGCAGTGCCATGGGCAGATGAGGCTGAGCAACAGCTTTCCAGGCTAGCTCTTTCTGCCTGCGAGCTATCTGCAGACGTTCGCATTTTCAGAGCAGGGCTGCCGGAGGGCCCCTGCACTGAAACCAAAGCTACGTTTGAAGTTTGAGAGGCCAAGAGAAGCAAGCAGCCCCAGTCTCTGTGCCTCTGTGCGAGCAGTGCCATGGGCAGATGACGCTGAGCAACCGCTTTCCAGGCTAGCTCTTTCCGGCTGCGAGCTATCTGCAGATGTTCGCATTTTTAGAGCAGGACTGCCGGAGACGCCCGGCACGGACCACCTAAGCTACGTTTAAAGTTTGAGGGGGCAAGACAAGCAAGCAGCCCCAGTCTCTGTGCCTCTGTGCGAGCAGTGCCATGGGCAGATGAGGCTGAGCAACAGCTTTCCAGGCTAGTTCTTTCTGCCTGCGAGCTATCTGCAGATGTTCGCATTTTCAGAGAAGCGCTGCTGGAGGCCCCCTGACGGACCCCCAATGCTATGTTTGAAGTTTGAGGGGGAAGACAAGCAAGCAGCCCCAGTCTCTGTGCCTCTGTGTGAGCAGTGCCATGGGCAGAAAAGGCTGAGCAACAGCTTTCCAGGCTAGCTCTTTCTGCCTGCCAGCTATCTGCAGACGTTCGCATTTTCGGAGCAGGGCTGCTGGAGGACCCTGCACGGACCACCTAAGCTACGTTTGAAGTTTGAGGTGGCAAGACAAGCAAGCAGCCCCAGTCTCTGTGCCTCTGTGCGAGCAGTGCCATGGGCAGATGAGGCTGAGCAACAGCTTTCCAGGCTACCTCTTTCTGGCTGCGAGCTATCTGCAGACCTTCGCATATTGGGAGCAGGGATGCCGGAGGCGCCCGGCACGGACCACCTAAGATACATTTGAAGTTTGAGGGGGTAAAATAAGCAAGCAGCCCCAGTCTCTGTGCCTCTATGCGAGCAGTGCCATGGGCAGATGAGGTTGAGCAACAGCTTTCCAGGCTACCTCTTTCTGCCTGCGAGCTATCTGCAGACGAACACATTTTCGGTGCAGGGCTGCCGGAGGCGCCCGGCACGGACCACCTAAGATGCGTTTGAACTTTGACAGGGCAAGACAAGCAAGCAGCCCCAGTCTCTGTGCCTCTGTGCGAGCAGTGCCATGGGCAGATGAGGCTGAGAAACAGCTTTCCAGGCTACCTCTTTCTGCCTGCGAGCTATCTGCAGACGTTCGCATTTTCTGAGCAGGGCTGCCGGAGGCGCCCGACATGGACCACCTAAGCTACAAGTGAAGTTTCAGGTGACAAGAAAAGCAAGTAGCCCCAGTCTCTGTGCCTCTGTGCGAGCAGTGCCATGGGCAGATGAGGCTGAGCACCAGCTTTCCAGCCTAGCTCTTTCTGCCTGCGAGCTATCTGCAGACGTTCGCATTTTCGGAGCAGGGCTGCTGGATGCGCCCAGCACGGACCACCTAAGCTATGTTTGAAGTTTGAGGGGGCAAGACAGCAAGAAGCCCCAGTCTCTGTGCCTCTGTGCGAGCAGTGCCATGGGCAGATGAGGCTGAGCAACAGCTTTCCAGGCTAGCTCTTTCTGCCTGCGAGCTATCTGCAGAAATTCGAATTTTGAAAGCAGGGCTGCCGGAGGTGCCCGTCACAGACCACCTAAGCTACGTTTGAAGTTTGAGGGGACAAGAAAAGCAAGCAGCCCCAGTCTCTGTGCCTCTCTGCGAGCAGTGCCATGGGCAGATGAGGCTGAGCAACAGCTTTCCAGGCTACCTCTTTCTGGCTGCGAGCTATCTGCAGACGTTCGCATTTTTGGAGAAGCGCTGCAGGAGTCCCGATACACGGACCCCCAATGGTACGTTTGATGTTTGAGGCGGCAAGACAAGCAAGCAGCCCCAGTCTCTGTGCCTCTGTGTGAGCAGTGCCATGGGCAGATGAGGCTGAGCAACAGCTTTCCAGGCTAGCTCTTTCTGCCTGCGAGCTATCTGCAGACGTTTGCATTTTGGGAGCAAGGCTGTTGGAGGCGCTCGGCACGGACCCCCAAAGCTACGTTTGAAGTTTGAGGGGGCAAGACAAGCAAGCAGCCCCAGTCTCTGTGCCTCTCTGCGAGCAGTGCCATGGGCAGATGAGGCTGAGCAACAGCTTTCCAGGCTAGCTCTTTCTGCCTGCGAGCTGTCTGCAGACGTTCGCATTTTGAAAGCAGGGCTGCCGGAGGCGCCCGGCACGGACCACCACAGCTACGTTTGAAGTTTGAGAGGGCAAGACAAGTAAGCACCCCAGTCTCTGTGCCTCTGTGCGAGCAGTGCCATGGGCAGATGAGGCTGAGCAACAGCTTTCCAGGCTAGCTCTTTCTGCCTGCGAGCTATCTGCAGACGTTCGCATTTCCAGAGCAGTTCTGCCGGAGGGCACCTGCAGTGAAACCAAAGTTACGTTTGAAGTTTGAGAGGCCAAGAGAAGCAAGCAGCCCCAGTTGCTGTGCCTCTGTGCGAGCAGTGCCATGCGTAGATGACGCTGAGCAACCGCTTTCCAGGCTAGCTCTTTCTGGCTGCGAGCTATCTGCAGATGATCGCATTTTTAGAGCAGGACTGCCGGAGACGCCCGGCACGGACAACCTAAGCTAAGTTTAATGTTTGAGGGGGCAAGACAAGCAAGCAGCCCCAGTCTCTGTGCTTCTGTGCGAGCAGTGCCATGGGCAGATGAGGCTGAGCACCAGCTTTCCAGGCTAGTTCTTTCTGTCTGCGAGCTATCTGCAGACATTCGCATTTTCAGAGCAGGGCTGCCGGAGGCGCCCGACATGGACCACCTAAGCTACAATTGAAGTTTCAGGGGACAAGAAAATCAAGCAGCCCCAGTCTCTGTGCCTCTGTGCGAGCAGTGCCATGGGCAGATGAGGCTGAGCAACAGCTTTCCTGGCTAGCTCTTTCTGGCTGCGAGCTATCTGCAGACGAACACATTTTCGGTGCAGGGCTGCCGGAGGCGCCCGACACGGACCACCTAAGCTACGTTTGAAGTTTGAGGTGGCAAGACAAGCAAGCAGCCCCAGTCTCTGTGCCTCTGTGCGAGCAGTGCCATGGGCAGATGAGGCTGAGCAACAGCTTTCCAGCCTAGCTCTTTCTGCCTGCGAGCTATCTGCAGACGTTCGCATTTTCTGAGCAGGGCTGCCGGAGGCGCCCGGCACGGACCACCTACGCTACATTTGAAGTTTGAGGGGGCAAGACAAGAGAGCAGCCCCAGTCTCTGTGCCTCTGTGCGAGCAGTGCCATGGGCAGATGAGGCTGAGCACCAGCTTTCCAGGATAGTTCTTTCTGGCTGCGAGCTATCTGCAGATATTCGCATTTTCAGAGCAGGGCTGCCGGAGGCGCCCGACATGGACCACCTAAGCTACAAGTGAAGTTTCAGGTGACAAGAAAAGCAAGTAGCCCCAGTCTCTGTGCCTCTGTGCGAGCAGTGCCATGGGCAGATGAGGCTGAGCAACAGCTTTCCAGCCTAGCTCTTTCTGCCTGCGAGCTATCTGCAGACGTTCGCATTTTCGGAGCAGGGCTGCTGGATGCGCCCAGCACGGACCACCTAAGCTATGTTTGAAGTTTGAGGGGGCAAGACAGCAAGAAGCCCCAGTCTCTGTGCCTCTGTGCGAGCAGTGCCATGGGCAGATGAGGCTGAGCAACAGCTTTCCAGGCTAGCTCTTTCTGGCTGCGAGCTATCTGCAGACGTTCGCATTTTCGGAGAAGCGCTGCTGGAGGTCCCCAGACGCACCCCCAATGCTATGTTTGAAGTTTGAGGAGGCAAGACAAGCAAGCAGCCCCAGTCTCTGTGCCTCTGTGCGAGCAGTGCCATGGGCAGATGAGGTTGAGCAACAGCTTTCCAGCCTAGCTCTTTCTGCCTGCGAGCTATCTGCAGACGTTCGCATTTTCAGAGCAGGGCTGCCGGAGGCGCCCGGCACGGACAACCTACGCTACATTTGAAGTTTGAGGGGGCAAGACAAGAGAGCAGCCCCAGTCTCTGTGCCTCTGTGCGAGCAGTGCCATGGGCAGATGAGGCTGAGCACCAGCTTTCCAGGATAGTTCTTTCTGGCTGCGAGCTATCTGCAGACATTCGCATTTTCAGAGCAGGGCTGCCGGAGGCGCCCGACATGGACCACCTAAGCTACAAGTGAAGTTTCAGGTGACAAGAAAAGCAAGCAGCCCCAGTCTCTGTGCCTCTGTGCGAGCAGTGCCATGGGCAGATGAGGCTGAGCAACAGCTTTCCTGGCTAGCTCTTTCTGGCTGCGAGCTATCTGCAGACGTTCGCATTTTCGGAGCTGGGCTGCTGGATGCGCCCAGCACGGACCACCTAAGCTATGTTTGAAGTTTGAGGGGGCAAGACAGCAAGAAGCCCCAGTCTCTGTGCCTCTGTGCGAGCAGTGCCATGGGCAGATGAGGCTGAGCAACAGCTTTCCAGGCTAGCTCTTTCTGCCTGCGAGCTATCTGCAGAAGTTCGAATTTTGAAAGCAGGGCTGCCGGAGGCGCCCGTCACAGACCACCTAAGCTACGTTTGAAGTTTGAGGGGACAAGAAAAGCAAGCAGCCCCAGTCTCTGTGCCTCTGTGCGAGCAGTGCCATGGGCAGATGAGGCTGAGCAACAGCTTTCCAGGCTACCTCTTTCTGCCTGCGAGCTATCTGCAGACGTTCGCATTTTTGGAGAAGCGCTGCAGGAGTCCCGATACACGGACCCCCAATGGTACGTTTGAAGTTTGAGGCGGCAAGACAAGCAAGCAGCCCCAGTCTCTGTGCCTCTGTGCGAGCAGTGCCATGGGCAGATGAGGCTGAGCAACAGCTTTCCAGGCTAGCTCTTTCTGCCTGCGAGCTATCTGCAGACGTTCGCATTTTCGGAGCAGGGCTGCCGGAAGTGCCCGGCACGGACCACCTAAGCTACGTTTGAAGTTTGAGGGGGCAAGACAAGCAAGCAGCCCCAGTCTCTGTGCCTCTGTGCGAGCAGTGCCATGGGCAGATGAGGCTGAGCAACAGCTTTCCAGGCTAGCTCTTTCTGCCTGCGAGCTATCTGCAGACGTTCGCATTTTTAGAGCAGGGCTGCCGGAGGGCCCCTGCACTGAAACCAAAGCTACGTTTGAGGTTTGAGAGGCCAAGACAAGCAAGCAGCCCCAGTCCCTGTGCCTCTGTGCGAGCAGTGCCATGGGCAGATGAGGCTGAGCAACAGCTTTCCTGGCTAGCTCTTTCTGCCTGCGAGCTATCTGCAGACGTTCGCATTTTCGGAGCAGGGCTGCTGGATGCGCCCAGCACGGACCACATAAGCTACGTTTGAAGTTTGAGGGGGCAAGACAAGCAAGCAGCCCCAGTCTCTGTGCCTCTGTGCGAGCAGTGCCATGGGCAGATGAGGCTGAGTAACATCTTTCCAGGCTAGCACTTTCTGCCTGTGAGCTATCTGCAGAAGTTCGAATTTTGAAAGCAGTGCTGCCGGAGGCGCGCGTCACAGACCACCTAACGTACGTTTGAATTTTGAGGGGACAAGAAAAGCAAGCAGCCCCAGTCTCTGTGCCTCTGTGCGAGCAGTGCCATGGGCAGATGAGGCTGAGCAACAGCTTTCCAGGCTACCTCTTTCTGGCTGCGAGCTATCTGCAGACGTTCGCATTTTCAGAGAAGCGCTGCAGGAGTCCAGATGCACGGACCCCCAATGGTACGTTTGAAGTTTGAGGTGGCAAGACAAGCAAGCAGCCCCAGTCTCTGTGCCTCTGTGCGAGCAGTGCCATGGGCAGAAAAGGCTGAGCAACAGCTTTCCAGGCTAGCTCTTTCTGCCTGCGAGCTATCTGCAGACGTTCGCATTTTCGGAGCAGGGCTGCTGGAGCCCCCTGCACGGACCACCTAAGCTACGTTTGAAGTTTGAGGTGGCAAGACAAGCAAGCAGCCCCAGTCTCTGTGCCTCTGTGCGAGCAGTGCCATGGGCAGATGAGGCTGAGCAACAGCTTTCCTGGCTAGCTCTTTCTGGCTGCGAGCTATCTGCAGACGTTCGCATTTTCGGAGCAGGGCTGCTGGATGCGCCCAGCACGGACCACCTAAGCTACGTTTGAAGTTTGAGGGGGCAAGACAGCAAGAAGCCCCAGTCTCTGTGCCTCTGTGCGAGCAGTGCCATGGGCAGATGAGGCTGAGCAACAGCTTTCCAGGCTACCTCTTTCTGCCTGCGAGCTATCTGCAGAAGTTCGAATTTTGAAAGCAGGGCTGCCGGAGGCGCCCGTCACAGACCACCTAAGCTACGTTTGAAGTTTGAGGGGACAAGAAAAGCAAGCAGCCCCAGTCTCTGTGCCTCTGTGCGAGCAGTGCCATGGGCAGATGAGGCTGAGCAACAGCTTTCCAGGCTACCTCTTTCTGCCTGCGAGCTATCTGCAGACGTTCGCATTTTTGGAGAAGCGCTGCAGGAGTCCCGATACACGGACCCCCAATGGTACGTTTGAAGTTTGAGGCGGCAAGACAAGCAAGCAGCCCCAGTCTCTGTGCCTCTGTGCGAGCAGTGCCATGGGCAGATGAGGCTGAGCAACAGCTTTCCAGGCTAGCTCTTTCTGCCTGCGAGCTATCTGCAGACGTTCGCATTTTCGGAGCAGGGCTGCCGGAAGTGCCCGGCACGGACCACCTAAGCTACGTTTGAAGTTTGAGGGGGCAAGACAAGCAAGCAGCCCCAGTCTCTGTGCCTCTGTGCGAGCAGTGCCATGGGCAGATGAGGCTGAGCAACAGCTTTCCAGGCTAGCTCTTTCTGCCTGCGAGCTATCTGCAGACGTTCGCATTTTTAGAGCAGGGCTGCCGGAGGGCCCCTGCACTGAAACCAAAGCTACGTTTGAGGTTTGAGAGGCCAAGACAAGCAAGCAGCCCCAGTCCCTGTGCCTCTGTGCGAGCAGTGCCATGGGCAGATGAGGCTGAGCAACAGCTTTCCTGGCTAGCTCTTTCTGCCTGCGAGCTATCTGCAGACGTTCGCATTTTCGGAGCAGGGCTGCTGGATGCGCCCAGCACGGACCACATAAGCTACGTTTGAAGTTTGAGGGGGCAAGACAAGCAAGCAGCCCCAGTCTCTGTGCCTCTGTGCGAGCAGTGCCATGGGCAGATGAGGCTGAGTAACATCTTTCCAGGCTAGCACTTTCTGCCTGTGAGCTATCTGCAGAAGTTCGAATTTTGAAAGCAGTGCTGCCGGAGGCGCGCGTCACAGACCACCTAACGTACGTTTGAATTTTGAGGGGACAAGAAAAGCAAGCAGCCCCAGTCTCTGTGCCTCTGTGCGAGCAGTGCCATGGGCAGATGAGGCTGAGCAACAGCTTTCCAGGCTACCTCTTTCTGGCTGCGAGCTATCTGCAGACGTTCGCATTTTCAGAGAAGCGCTGCAGGAGTCCAGATGCACGGACCCCCAATGGTACGTTTGAAGTTTGAGGTGGCAAGACAAGCAAGCAGCCCCAGTCTCTGTGCCTCTGTGCGAGCAGTGCCATGGGCAGAAAAGGCTGAGCAACAGCTTTCCAGGCTAGCTCTTTCTGCCTGCGAGCTATCTGCAGACGTTCGCATTTTCGGAGCAGGGCTGCTGGAGCCCCCTGCACGGACCACCTAAGCTTCGTTTGAAGTTTGAGGTGGCAAGACAAGCAAGCAGCCCCAGTCTCTGTGCCTCTGTGCGAGCAGTGCCATGGGCAGATGAGGCTGAGCAACAGCTTTCCAGGCTAGCTCTTTCTGGCTGCGAGCTATCTGCAGACGTTCGCATTTTCGGAGCAGGGCTGCTGGATGCGCCCAGCACGGACCACCTAAGCTACGTTTGAAGTTTGAGGGGGCAAGACAGCAAGAAGCCCCAGTCTCTGTGCCTCTGTGCGAGCAGTGCCATGGGCAGATGAGGCTGAGCAACAGCTTTCCAGGCTACCTCTTTCTGCCTGCGAGCTATCTGCAGAAGTTCGAATTTTGAAAGCAGGGCTGCCGGAGGCGCCCGTCACAGACCACCTAAGCTACGTTTGAAGTTTGAGGGGACAAGAAAAGCAAGCAGCCCCAGTCTCTGTGCCTCTGTGCGAGCAGTGCCATGGGCAGATGAGGCTGAGCACCAGCTTTCCAGGCTAGTTCTTTCTGGCTGCGAGCTATCTGCAGACATTCGCATTTTCAGAGCAGGGCTGCCGGAAGCGCCCGACATGGACCACCTAAGCTACAATTGAAGTTTCAGGGGACAAGAAAAGCAAGCAGCCCCAGTCTCTGTGCCTCTGTGCGAGCAGTGCCATGGGCAGATGAGGCTGAGCAACAGCTTTCCAGGCTACCTCTTTCTGCCTGCGAGCTGTCTGCAGACGTTCGCATTTTGAAAGCAGGGCTGCCGGAGGCGCCCGGCACGGACCACCACAGATACGTTTGAAGTTTGAGGGGGCAAGACAAGCAAGCAGCCCCAGTCTCTGTGCCTCTATGCGAGCAGTGCCATTGGCAGATGAGGCTGAGCAACAGCTTTCCAGGCTACCTCTTTCTGCCTGCGAGCTATCTGCAGACGTTGCATTTTCAGAGCAGAGCTGCCGGAGGCGCCCGACACGGAGCACCTAAGCTACGTTTGAAGTTTCACGTGGCAAGACAAGCAAGCAGCCCCAGTCTCTGTGCCTCCATGCGAGCAGTGCCATGGGCAGATGAGGCTGAGCAACAGCTTTCCAGGCTAGCTCTTTCTGCCTGCGAGCTATCTGCAGATGCTTGCATTTTCAGAGCAGGGCTGCCGGAGGCACCCGACACGGACCACCTAAGATACGTTTGAAGTTTCAGGGGACAAGACAAGCAAGCAGCCCCAGTCTCTGTGCCTCTCTGCGAGCATTGCCATGGGCAGATGAGGCTGAGCAACAGCTTTCCAGGCTACCTCTTTCTGCCTGCGAGCTATCTGCAGAAGTTCGAATTTTGAAAGCAGGGCTGCCGGAGGCGCCCGTCACACACCACCTAAGCTACGTTTGAAGTTTGAGGGGACAAGAAAAGCAAGCAGCCCCAGTCTCTGTGCCTCTGTGCGAGCAGTGCCATGGGCAGATGAGGCTGAGCAACAGCTTTCCAGGCTACCTCTTTCTGGCTGCAAGCTATCTGCAGACGTTCGCATTTTCAGAGATACGCTGCAGGAGTCCCGATGCACGGACCCCCAATGGTACGTTTGAAGTTTGAGGCGGCAAGACAAGCAAGCAGCCCCAGTCTCTGTGCCTCTGTGCGAGCAGTGCCATGGGCAGATGAGGCTGAGAAACAGCTTTCCAGGCTACATTTTTCTGGCTGCGAGCTATCTGCAGACGTTTGCATTTTGGGAGCAAGGCTGTTGGAGGCGCCCGGCACGGACACCCAAAGCTACGTTTGAAGTTTGAGGCGGCAAGACAAGCAAGCAGCCCCAGTCTCTGTGCCTCTCTGCGAGCAGTGCCATGGGCAGATGAAGCTGAGCAACAGCTTTCCAGGCTAGCTCTTTCTGCCTGCGAGCTATCTGCAGATGCTTGCATTTTCAGAGCAGGGCTGCCGGAGGCACCCGACACGGAGCACCTAAGATACGTTTGAAGTTTCAGGGGACAAGACAAGCAAGCAGCCCCAGTCTCTGTGCCTCTCTGTGAGCAGTGCCATGGGCAGATGAGGCTGAGCAACAGCTTTCCAGGCTAGCTCTTTCTGCCTGCGAGCTATCTGCAGAGGTTCGAATTTTGAAAGCAGGGCTGCCGGAGGCGCCCGTCACAGACCACCTAAGCTACGTTTGAAGTTTGAGGGGACATGAAAATCAAGCAGCCCCAGTCTCTGTGCCTCTGTGCGAGCAGTGCCATGGGCAGATGAGGCTGAGCAACAGCTTTCCAGGCTACCTCTTTCTGCCTGCGAGCTGTCTGCAGACGTTCGCATTTTGAAAGCAGGGCTGCCGGAGGCGCCCGGCACGGACCACCACAGCTACGTTTGAAGTTTGAGGCGGCAAGACAAGCAAGCAGCCCCAGTCTCTGTGCCTCTATGCGAGCAGTGCCATTGGCAGATGAGGCTGAGCAACAGCTTTCCAGGCTACCTCTTTCTGGCTGCGAGCTATCTGCAGACATTCGCATATTTGGAGCAGGGATGCCGGAGGCGCCCGGCACGGACCACCTAAGATACTTTTGAAGTTTGAGGGGGCAAAACAAGCAAGCAGCCCCAGTCTCTGTGCCTCTATGCGAGCAGTGCCATGGGCAGATGAGGTTGAGCAACAGCTTTCCAGGCTAGCTCTTTCTGCCTGCGAGCTATCTGCAGACGAACACATTTTCGGTGCAGGGTTGCCGGAGGCACCCGGCACGGACCACCACAGCTACATTTGAACTTTGACTGGGCAAGACAAGCAAGCAGCCCCAGTCTCTGTGCCTCTGTGCGAGCAGTGCCATGGGCAGATGAGGCTGAGCAACATCTTTCCAGGCTACCTCTTTCTGCCTGCGAGCTATCTGCAGAAGTTCGAATTTTGAAAGCAGGGCTGCCGGAGGCGCCCGTCACAGACCACCTAAGCTACGTTTGAAGTTTGAGGGGACAAGACAAGCAAGCAGCCCCAGTCTCTGTGCCTCTGTGCGAGCAGTGCCATGGGCAGATGAGGCTGAGCAACAGCTTTCCAAGCTACCTCTTTCTGGCTGCGAGCTATCTGCAGACGTTCGCATTTTCAGAGAAGCGCTGCAGGAGTCCCGATGCACGGACCCCCAATGGTACGTTTGAAGTTTGAGGCGGCAAGACAAGCAAGCAGCCCCAGTCTCTGTGCCTCTGTGCGAGCAGTGCCATGGGCAGATGAGGCTGAGAAACAGCTTTCCAGGCTAGCTCTTTCTGCCCGCGAGCTATCTGCAGACGTTTGCATTTTGGGAGCAAGGCTGTTGGAGGCGCCCGGCACGGACCCCCAAAGCTACGTTTAAAGTTTGAGGGGGCAAGACAAGCAAGCAGCCCCAGTCTCTGTGCCTCTCTGCGAGCAGTGCCATGGGCAGATGAGGCTGAGCAACAGCTTTCCAGGCTAGCTCTTTCTGCCTGCGAGCTCTCTGCAGACGTTCGCATTTTTAGAGCAGGGCTGCCGGAGGGCCCCTGCACTGAAACCAAAGCTACGTTTGAAGTTTGAGAGGCCAAGACAAGCAAGCAGCCCCAGTCTCTGTGCCTCTGTGCGAGCAGTGCCATGGGCAGATGAGGCTGAGCAACAGCTTTCCTGGCTAGCTCTTTCTGCCTGCGAGCTATCTGCAGACGTTCGCATTTTCGGAGCAGGGCTGCTGGATGCGCCCAGCACGGACCACATAAGCTACGTTTGAAGTTTGAGGGGGCAAGACAAGCAAGCAGCCACAGTCTCTCTGCCTCTGTGCGAGCAGTGCCATGGGCAGATGAGGCTGAGTAACAGCTTTCCAGGCTAGCTCTTTCTGCCTGTGAGCTATCTGCAGAAGTTCGAATTTTGAAAGCAGGGCTGCCGGAGGCGCCCGTCACAGACCACCTAAGCTACGTGTGAAGTTTGAGGGGACAAGAAAAGCAAGCAGCCCCAGTCTCTGTGCCTCTGTGCGAGCAGTGCCATGGGCAGATGAGGCTGAGCAACAGCTTTCCAGGCTACCTCTTTCTGGCTGCGAGCTATCTGCAGACGTTCGCATATTTGGAGCAGGGATGCCGGAGGCGCCCGGCACGGACCACCTAAGATACGTTTGAAGTTTGAGGGGGCAAAACAAGCAAGCAGCCCCAGTCTCTGTGCCTCTATGCGAGCAGTGCCATGGGCAGATGAGGTTGAGCAACAGCTTTCCAGCCTAGCTCTTTCTGCCTGCGAGCTATCTGCAGACGTTCGCATTTTCGGTGCAGGGCTGCCGGAGGTGCCCGGCACAGACCACCACAGCTACATTTGAACTTTGACTGGGCAAGACAAGCAAGCAGCCCCAGTCTCTGTGCCTCTGTGCGAGCAGTGCCATGGGCAGATGAGGCTGGGCAACATCTTTCCAGGCTACCTCTTTCTGCCTGCGAGCTATCTGCAGACGTTCTCATTTTCGGAGCAGGGCTGCCGGAGGCGCCCGGCACGGACCACCTACGCTACATTTGAAGTTTGAGGGGGCAAGACAAGAGAGCAGCCCCAGTCTCTGTGCCTCTGTGCGAGCAGTGCCATGGGCAGATGAGGCTGAGCACCAGCTTTCCAGGCTACTTATTTCTGGCTGCGAGCTATCTGCAGACATTAGCATTTTCAGAGCAGGGCTGCCGGAGGCGCCCGACATGGACCACCTAAGCTACAAGCGAAGTTTCAGGGGACAAGAAAAGCAAGCAGCCCCAGTCTCTGTGCCTCTGTGCGAGCAGTGCCATGGGCAGATGAGGCTGAGCACCAGCTTTCCAGGCTACTTATTTCTGCCTGCGAGCTATCTGCAGACGTTCGCATTTTTAGAGCAGGGCTGCCGGAGGGCCCCTGCACTGAAACCAAAGCTACGTTTGAAGTTTGAGAGGCCAAGACAAGCAAGCAGCCCCAGTCCCTGTGCCTCTGTGCGAGCAGTGCTATGGGCAGATGAGGCTGAGCAACAGCTTTCCTGGCTAGCTCTTTCTGCCTGTGAGCTATCTGCAGAAGTTCGAATTTTGAAAGCAGGGCTGCCGGAGGCGCCCGTCACAGACCACCTAAGCTACGTTTGAAGTTTGAGGGGACAAGAAAAGCAAGCAGCCCCAGTCTCTGTGCCTCTGTGCGAGCAGTGCCATGGGCAGATGAGTCTGAGCAACAGCTTTCCAGGCTACCTCTTTCTGCCTGCGAGCTATCTGCAGACATTCGCATTTTCGGAGAAGCGCTGCTGGAGGCCCAATGACGGACCCCAAATGCTATGTTTGAAGTTTGAGGGGGCAAGACAAGCAAGCAGCCCCAGTCTCTGTGCCTCTGTGCGAGCAGTGCCATGGGCAGATGAGGCTGAGCAACAGCTTTCCAGGCTAGCTCTTTCTGCCTGCGAGCTATCTGCAGACGTTCGCATTTTTAGAGCAGGGCTGCCGGAGGGCCCCTGCACTGAAACCAAAGCTACGTTTGAAGTTTGAGAGGCCAAGACAAGCAAGCAGCCCCAGTCCCTGTGCCTCTGTGCGAGCAGTGCCATGGGCAGATGAGGCTGAGCAACAGCTTTCCAGGCTAGCTCTTTCTGCCTGCGAGCTATCTGCAGACGTTCGCATTTTCGGAGCAGGGCTGCTGGATGCGCCCAGCACGGACCACCTAAGCTACGTTTGAAGTTTGAGGGGGCAAGACAAGCAAGCAGCCCCAGTCTCTGTGCCTCTGTGCGAGCAGTGCCATGGGCAGATGAGGCTGAGTAACAGCTTTCCAGGCTAGCTCTTTCTGCCTGCGAGCTATCTGCAGAAGTTAGAATTTTGAAAGCAGGGCTGCCGGAGGCGCCCGTCACAGACCACCTAAGCTACGTTTGAAGTTTGAGGGGACAAGAAAAGCAAGCAGCCCCAGTCTCTGTGCCTCTGTGCGAGCAGTGCCATGGGTAGATGAGGCTGAGCAACAGCTTTCCAGGCTAGCTCTTTCTGCCTGCCAGCTATCTGCAGACGTTCGCATTTTCAGAGAAGCGCTGCAGGAGTCCCGATGCACGGACCCCCAATGGTACGTGTGAAGTTGGAGGCGGCAAGACAAGCAAGCAGCCCCAGTCTCTGTGCCTCTGTGCGAGCAGTGCCATGGGCAGATGAGGCTGAGCAACAGCTTTCCAGGCTAGCTCTTTCTGCCTGCGAGCTATCTGCAGACGTTCGCATTTTGGGAGCAGGGCTGCCGGAGGGCCCCTGCACTGAAACCAAAGCTACGTTTGAAGTTTGAGAGGCCAAGAGAAGCAAGCAGCCCCAGTCTCTTTGCCTCTGTGCGAGCAGTGCCATGCGTAGATGACGCTGAGCAACCGCTTTCCAGGCTAGCTCTTTCCGGCTGCGAGCTATCTGCAGACGTTCGCATTTTTAGAGCAGGACTGCCGGAGACGCTCGGCACGGACCACCTAAGCTATGTTTATAGTTTGAGGGGGCAAGACAAGCAAGCAGCCCCAGTCTCTGTGCCTCTGTGCGAGCAGTGCCATGGGCAGATGAGGCTGAGCACCAGCTTTCCAGGCTAGTTCTTTCTGGCTGCGAGCTATCTGCAGACGTTCGCATATTTGGAGCAGGGATGCCGGAGGCGCCCATAAAGGACCACCTAAGATACGTTTGAAGTTTGAGGGGGCAAAACAAGCAAGCAGCCCCAGTCTCTGTGCCTCTATGCGAGCAGTGCCATGGGCAGATGAGGTTGAGCAACAGCTTTCCAGCCTAGCTCTTTCTGCCTGCGAGCTATCTGCAGACGAACACATTTTCGGTGCAGGGCTGCAAGAGGCGCCCGGCACGGACCACCACAGCTACGTTTGAAGTTTGAGAGGGCAAGACAAGCAAGCAGCCCCAGTCTCTGTGCCTCTGTGCGAGCAGTGCCATGGGCAGATGAGGCTGAGCAACAGCTTTCCAGGCTACCTCTTTCTGCCTGCGAGCTATCTGCAGACGTTTGCATTTTCAGAGCAGAGCTGCCGGAGGCGCCCGACACGGACCACCTAAGCTACGTTTGAAGTTTGAGGTGGCAAGACAAGCAAGCAGCCCCAGTCTCTGTGCCTCTCTGCGAGCAGTGCCATGGGCAGATGAGGCTGAGCAACAGCTTTCCAGGCTACCTCTTTCTGGCTGCGAGCTATCTGCAGACGTTCGCATTTTCGGAGCAGGGCTGCTGGAGGCGCCCGGCACTAACCACCTACGCTACATTTGAAGTTTGAGGGGGCAAGACAAGAGAGCAGCCCCAGTCTCTGTGCCTCTGTGCGAGCAGTGCCATGGGCAGATGAGGCTGAGCACCAGCTTTCCAGGCTAGTTCTTTCTGGCTGCGAGCTAGCTGCAGACATTCGCATTTTCAGAGCAGGGCTGCCGGAGGCGCCCGACATGGACCACCTAAGCTACAATTGAAGTTTCAGGGGACAAGAAAAGCAAGCAGCCCCAGTCTCTGTGCCTCTGTGCGAGCAGTGCCATGGGCAGATGAGGCTGAGCACCAGCTTTCCAGGCTACATTTTTCTGGCTGCGAGCTATCTGCAGACATTCGCCTTTTCGGGGAAGCGCTGCTGGAGGCCCCCTGACGGACCCCCAATGCTATCTTTGAAGTTTGAGGGGGCAAGACAAGCAAGCAGCCCCAGTCTCTGTGCCTCTGTGCGAGCAGTGCCATGGGCAGATGAGGCTGAGCAACAGCTTTCCAGGCTAGCTCTTTCTGCCTGCGACCTATCTGCAGATGTTCCCATTTTCGAAGCAGGGATGCCGGAGGCGCCCGACATGGACCACCTAAGCTACTTTTGAAGTTTCAGGGGACAAGAAAAGCAAGCAGCCCCAGTCTCTGTGCCTCTGTGCGAGCAGTGCCCTGGGCAGATGAGGCTGAGCAACAGCTTTCCAGGCTAGCACTTTCTGCCTGCGAGGTATCTGCAGACGTTCGCATTTTCGGAGCAGGGCTGCTGGATGCGCCCAGCACGGACCACCTAAGCTACGATTGAAGTTTCAGGGGACAAGAAAAGCAAGCAGCCCCAGTCTCTGTGCCTCTGTGCGAGCAGTGCCCTGGGCAGATGAGGCTGAGTAACAGCTTTCCAGGCTACCTCTTTATGCCTGCGAGCTATCTGCAGAAGTTCGAATTTTGAAAGCAGGGCTGCCGGAGGCGCCCGTCACAGACCACCTAGGCTACGTTTGAAGTTTGAGGGGACAAGAAAAGCAAGCAGCCCCAGTCTCTGTGCCTCTGTGCGAGCAGTGCCATGGGCAGATGAGGCTGAGCAACAGCTTTCCAGGCTACCTCTTTCTGGCTGCGAGCTATCTGCAGACGTTCGCATTTTCAGAGAAGCGCTGCAGGAGTCCCGATGCACGGACCCCCAATGGTACGTTTGAAGTTTGAGGTGGCAAGACAAGCAAGCAGCCCCAGTCTCTGTGCCTCTGTGCGAGCAGTGCCATGGGCAGATGAGGCTGAGCAACAGCTTTCCAGGCTAGCTCTTTCTGCCTGCGAGCTATCTGCAGACGTTTGCATTTTGGGAGCAAGGCTGTTGGAGGCGCCCGGCACGGACCCCCAAAGCTACGTTTGAAGATTGAGGGGGCAAGACAAGCAAGCAGCCCCAGTCTCTGTGCCTCTCTGCGAGCAGTGCCATGGGCAGATGAGGCTGAGCAACAGCTTTCCAGGCTAGCTCTTTTTGCCTGCGAGCTATCTGCAGACGTTCGCATTTTTAGAGCAGGGCTGCCGGAGGGCCACTGCACTGAAACCAAAGCTACGTTTGAAGTTTGAGAGGCCAAGACAAGCAAGCAGGCCCAGTCCCTGTGCCTCTGTGCGAGCAGTGCCATGGGCAGATGAGGCTGAGCAACAGCTTTCCAGGCTAGCTCTTTCTGCCTGCGAGCTATCTGCAGACGTTCACATTTTCGGAGCAGGGCTGCTGGATGCGCCCAGCACGGACCACCTAAGCTACGTTTGAAGTTTGAGGGGGCAAGACAAGCAAGCAGCCCCAGTCTCTGTGCCTCTGTGCGAGCAGTGCCATGGGCAGATGAGGCTGAGTAACAGCTTTCCAGGCTAGCTCTTTCTGCCTGCGAGCTATCTGCAGAAGTTCGAATTTTGAAAGCAGGGCTGCCGGAGGCGCCCGTCACAGACCACCTAAGCTACGTTTGAAGTTTCAGGGGGCAAGACAAGCAAGCAGCCCCAGTCTCTGTGCCTCTGTGCGAGCAGTGCCATGGGCAGATGAGGCTGAGCACCAGCTTTCCAGGCTAGTTCTTTCTGGCTGCGAGCTATCTGCAGACGTTCGCATATTTGGAGCAGGGATGCCGGAGGCGCCCATAAATGACCACCTAAGATACGTTTGAAGTTGGAGGGGGCAAAACAAGCAAGCAGCCCCAGTCTCTGTGCCTCTATGCGAGCAGTGCCATGGGCAGATGAGGTTGAGCAACAGCTTTCCTGGCTAGCACTTTCTGCCTGCGAGCTATCTGCAGACGAACACATTTTCGGTGCAGGGCTGCAAGAGGCGCCCGGCACGGACCACCACAGCTACGTTTGAAGTTTGAGAGGGCAAGACAAGCAAGCAGCCCCAGTCTCTGTGCCTCTGTGCGAGCAGTGCCATGGGCAGATGAGGCTGAGCAACAGCTTTCCAGGCTACCTCTTTCTGCCTGCGAGCTATCTGCAGACGTTTGCATTTTCAGAGCAGAGGTGCCGGAGGCGCCCGACACGGACCACCTAAGCTACGTTTGAAGTTTGAGGTGGCAAGACAAGCAAGCAGCCCCAGTCTCTGTGCCTCTGTGCGAGCAGTTCCATGGGCAGATGAGGCTGAGCAACAGCTTTCCAGGCTACCTCTTTCTGGCTGCGAGCTATCTGCAGACGTTCGCATTTTCGGAGCAGGGCTGCTGGAGGCGCCCGGCACTAACCACCTACGCTACATTTGAAGTTTGAGGGGGCAAGACAAGAGAGCAGCCCCAGTGTCTGTGCCTCTGTGCGAGCAGTGCCATGGGCAGATGAGGCTGAGCACCAGCTTTCCAGGCTAGTTCTTTCTGGCTGCGAGCTAGCTGCAGACATTCGCATTTTCAGAGCAGGGCTGCCGGAGGCGCCCGACATGGACCACCTAAGCTACAATTGAAGTTTCAGGGGACAAGAAAAGCAAGCAGCCCCAGTCTCTGTGCCTCTGTGCGAGCAGTGCCATGGGCAGATGAGGCTGAGCACCAGCTTTCCAGGCTACATTTTTCTGGCTGCGAGCTATCTGCAGATGTTCGCCTTTTCGGGGAAGCGCTGCTGGAGGCCCCCTGACGGACCCCCAATGCTATCTTTGAAGTTTGAGGGGCAAGACAAGCAAGCAGCCCCAGTCTCTGTGCCTCTGTGCGAGCAGTGCCATGGGCAGATGAGGCTGAGCAACAGCTTTCCAGGCTAGCTCTTTCTGGCTGCGAGCTATCTGCAGACGTTCGCATTTGCAGAGAAGCTCTGCAGGAGTCCCGATGCACGGACCCCCAATGCTACGTTTGAAGTTTGAGGTGTCACGACAAGCAAGCAGCCCCAGTCTCTGTGCCTCTCTGCGAGCAGTGCCATGGGCAGATGAGGCTGAGAAACAGCTTTCCAGGCTAGCTCTTTCTGGCTGCGAGCTATCTGCACACGTTTGCATTTTCAGAGCAGGTATGCCGGAGGCGCCCGACACGGAGCACCTAAGATACGTTTGATGTTTCAGGTGGCAAGACAAGCAAGCAGCCCCAGTCTCTGTGCCTCTGTGCGAGCAGTGCCATGGGCAGATGAGGCTGAGCAACAGCTTTCCAGGCTAGCTCTTTCTGCCTGCCAGCTATCTGCAGATGTTCGCATTTTCAGAGCAGGGCTGCCGGAGGCGCCCGACATGGACCACCTAAGCTACAATTGAATTTTCAGGGGGCAAGACAAGCAAGCAGCCCCAGTCTCTGTACCTCTGTGCGAGCAGTGCCATGGGCAGATGCGGCTGAGCAACAGCTTTCCAGGCTAGCTCTTTCTGCCTGCGAGCTATCTGCAGACGTTCGCATTTTCGTAGCAGGGCTGCCGGAGGCGCCCAGCACGGACCACCTAAGCTACGTTTGAAGTTTGAGAGGGCAAGACAAGCAAGCAGCCCCAGTCTCTGTGCCTCTGTGCGAGCAGTGCCATGGGCAGATGAGGCTGAGCAACAGCTTTCCAGGCTAGCTCTTTCTGCCTGTGAGCTATCTGCAGACGTTCGCATTTCCAGAGCAGAGCTGCCGGAGGGCCCCTGCACTGAAACCAAAGCTACGTTTGAAGTTTGAGGGGCCAAGAGAAGCAAGCAACCCCAGTCTCTGTGCCTCTCTGCGAGCAGTGCCATGGGCAGATGAGGCTGAGCAACAGCTTTCCAGGCTAGCTCTTTCTGCCTGCGAGCTATCTGCAGACGTTCGCATTTTCAGAGCAGGGCTGCAGGAGGCGCCAGACACGATGCACCTAAGCTACGTTTGAAGATTGAGGGGGCAAGACAAGCAAGCAGCCCTAGTCTCTATACCTCTGTGCGAGCAGTGCCATGGGCAGATGAGGCTGAGCAACAGCTTTCCAGGCTAGCTCTTTCTGCCTGCGACCTATCTGCAGATGTTCCCATTTTCGAAGCAGGGATGCCGGAGGCGCCCGACATGGACCACCTAAGCTACGTTTGAAGTTTCAGGGGACAAGAAAAGCAAGCAGCCCCAGTCTCTGTGCCTCTGTGCGAGCAGTGCCCTGGGCAGATGAGGCTGAGCAACAGCTTTCCAGGCTAGCACTTTCTGCCTGCGAGGTATCTGCAGACGTTCGCATTTTCGGAGCAGGGCTGCTGGATGCGCCCAGCACGGACCACCTAAGCTACGATTGAAGTTTCAGGGGACAAGAAAAGCAAGCAGCCCCAGTCTCTGTGCCTCTGTGCGAGCAGTGCCATGGGCAGATGAGGCTGAGTAACAGCTTTCCAGGCTACCTCTTTATGCCTGCGAGCTATCTGCAGAAGTTCGAATTTTGAAAGCAGGGCTGCCGGAGGCGCCCGTCACAGACCACCTAGGCTACGTTTGAAGTTTGAGGGGACAAGAAAAGCAAGCAGCCCCAGTCTCTGTGCCTCTGTGCGAGCAGTGCCATGGGCAGATGAGGCTGAGCAACAGCTTTCCAGGCTACCTCTTTCTGGCTGCGAGCTATCTGCAGACGTTCGCATTTTCAGAGCAGGGCTGCAGGAGTCCCGATGCACGGACCCCCAATGGTACGTTTGAAGTTTGAGGTGGCAAGACAAGCAAGCAGCCCCAGTCTCTGTGCCTCTGTGCGAGCAGTGCCATGGGCAGATGAGGCTGAGAAACAGCTTTCCAGGCTAGCTCTTTCTGCCTGCGAGCTATCTGCAGACGTTTGCATTTTGGGAGCAAGGCTGTTGGAGGCGCCCGGCACGGACCCCCAAAGCTACGTTTGAAGATTGAGGGGGCAAGACAAGCAAGCAGCCCCAGTCTCTGTGCCTCTCTGCGAGCAGTGCCATGGGCAGATGAGGCTGAGCAACAGCTTTCCAGGCTAGCTCTTTCTGCCTGCGAGCTATCTGCAGACGTTCGCATTTTTAGAGCAGTGCTGCCGGAGGGCCACTGCACTGAAACCAAAGCTACGTTTGAAGTTTGAGAGGCCAAGACAAGCAAGCAGCCCCAGTCCCTGTGCCTCTGTGCGAGCAGTGCCATGGGCAGATGAGGCTGAGCAACAGCTTTCCAGGCTAGCTCTTTCTGCCTGCGAGCTATCTGCAGACGTTCACATTTTCGGAGCAGGGCTGCTGGATGCGCCCAGCACGGACCACCTAAGCTACGTTTGAAGTTTGAGGGGGCAAGACAAGCAAGCAGCCCCAGTCTCTGTGCCTCTGTGCGAGCAGTGCCATGGGCAGATGAGGCTGAGTAACAGCTTTCCAGGCTAGCTCTTTCTGCCTGCGAGCTATCTGCAGAAGTTCGAATTTTGAAAGCAGGGCTGCCGGAGGCGCCCGTCACAGACCACCTAAGCTACGTTTGAAGTTTGAGGGGACAAGAAAAGCAAGCAGCCCCAGTCTCTGTGCCTCTGTGCGAGCAGTGCCATGGGCAGATGAGGCTGAGCACCAGCTTTCCAGGCTAGTTCTTTCTGGCTGCGAGCTATCTGCAGACGTTCGCATATTTGGAGCAGGGATGCCGGAGGCGCCCATAAAGGACCACCTAAGATACGTTTGAAGTTGGAGGGGGCAAAACAAGCAAGCAGCCCCAGTCTCTGTGCCTCTATGCGAGCAGTGCCATGGGCAGATGAGGTTGAGCAACAGCTTTCCTGGCTAGCACTTTCTGCCTGCGAGCTATCTGCAGACGAACACATTTTCGGTGCAGGGCTGCAAGAGGCGCCCGGCACGGACCACCACAGCTACGTTTGAAGTTTGAGAGGGCAAGACAAGCAAGCAGCCCCAGTCTCTGTGCCTCTGTGCGAGCAGTGCCATGGGCAGATGAGGCTGAGCAACAGCTTTCCAGGCTACCTCTTTCTGCCTGCGAGCTATCTGCAGACGTTTGCATTTTCAGAGCAGAGGTGCCGGAGGCGCCCGACACGGACCACCTAAGCTACGTTTGAAGTTTGAGGTGGCAAGACAAGCAAGCAGCCCCAGTCTCTGTGCCTCTGTGCGAGCAGTTCCATGGGCAGATGAGGCTGAGCAACAGCTTTCCAGGCTACCTCTTTCTGGCTGCGAGCTATCTGCAGACGTTCGCATTTTCGGAGCAGGGCTGCTGGATGCGCCCGGCACTAACCACCTACGCTACATTTGAAGTTTGAGGGGGCAAGACAAGAGAGCAGCCCCAGTGTCTGTGCCTCTGTGCGAGCAGTGCCATGGGCAGATGAGGCTGAGCACCAGCTTTCCAGGCTAGTTCTTTCTGGCTGCGAGCTAGCTGCAGACATTCGCATTTTCAGAGCAGGGCTGCCGGAGGCGCCCGACATGGACCACCTAAGCTACAATTGAAGTTTCAGGGGACAAGAAAAGCAAGCAGCCCCAGTCTCTGTACCTCTGTGCGAGCAGTGCCATGGGCAGATGCGGCTGAGCAACAGCTTTCCAGGCTAGCTCTTTCTGCCTGCGAGCTATCTGCAGACGTTCGCATTTTCGTAGCAGGGCTGCCGGAGGCGCCCAGCACGGACCACCTAAGCTACGTTTGAAGTTTGAGAGGGCAAGACAAGCAAGCAGCCCCAGTCTCTGTGCCTCTGTGCGAGCAGTGCCATGGGCAGATGAGGCTGAGCAACAGCTTTCCAGGCTAGCTCTTTCTGCCTGCGAGCTATCTGCAGACGTTCGCATTTCCAGAGCAGAGCTGCCGGAGGGCCCCTGCACTGAAACCAAAGCTACGTTTGAAGTTTGAGGGGCCAAGAGAAGCAAGCAACCCCAGTCTCTGTGCCTCTCTGCGAGCAGTGCCATGGGCAGATGAGGCTGAGCAACAGCTTTCCAGGCTAGCTCTTTCTGCCTGCGAGCTATCTGCAGACGTTCGCATTTTCAGAGCAGGGCTGCAGGAGGCGCCAGACACGATGCACCTAAGCTACGTTTGAAGATTGAGGGGGCAAGACAAGCAAGCAGCCCTAGTCTCTATACCTCTGTGCGAGCAGTGCCATGGGCAGATGAGGCTGAGCGACAGCTTTCCAGGCTAGCTCTTTCTGCCTGCCAGCTATCTGCAGACGTTCGCATTTTCGTACAAGGGCTGCCGGAGGCTCCCGGCACGGACCACCTAAGATAAATTTGAAGTTTGAGGGGGCAAGACAAGAGAGCAGCCCCAGTCTCTGTGCCTCTGTGCGAGCAGTGCCATGGGCAGATGAGGCTGAGCAACAGCTTTCCAGGCTAGCTCTTTCTGCCTGCGAGCTATCTGCAGATGTTCCCATTTTCGAAGCAGTGATGCCGGAGGCGCCCGACATGGACCACCTAAGCTACGATTTAAGTTTCAGGGGACAAGAAAAGCAAGCAGCCCCAGTCTCTGTGCCTCTGTGCGAGCAGTGCCCTGGGCAGATGAGGCTGAGCAACAGCTTTCCTGGCTAGCTCTTTCTGGCTGCGAGCTATCTGCAGACGTTCGCATTGATCGGAGCAGGGCTGCTGCACGCGCCCGGCACGGACCACCTAAGCTACATTTGAAGTTTGACAGGGCAAGACAAGCAAGCAACCCCAGTCTCTGTGCCTCTGTGCGAGCAGTGTCATGGGCAGATGAGGCTGAGCAACAGCTTTCCAGGCTAGCACTTTCTGCCTGCGAGCTATCTGCAGACGTTCGCATTGATCGGAGCAGGGCTGCTGCACGCGCCCGGCACGGACCACCTAAGCTACATTTGAAGTTTGAGAGGGCAAGAGAAGCAAGCAGCCCCAGTCTCTGTGCCTCTGTGCGAGCAGTGCCATGGGCAGATGAGGCTGAGCAACAGCTTTCCAGGCTAGCTCTTTCTGCCTGCGAGCTATCTGCAGACGTTCGCATATTTGGAGCAGGGATGCCGGAGGCGCCCGGCACGGACCACCTAAGATACGTTTGAAGTTTGAGAGGGCAAAACAAGCAAGCAGCCCCAGTCTCTGTGCCTCTATGCGAGCAGTGCCATGGGCAGATGAGGTTGAGCAACAGCTTTCCAGGCTAGCTCTTTCTGCCTGCGAGGTATCTGCAGACGATCACATTTTCGGAGCAGGGCTGCCGGAGGCGCCCGGCACGGACCACCACAGCTACGTTTGAAGTTTGAGAGGGCAAGAGAAGCAAGCAGCCCCAGTCTCTGTGCCTCTGTGCGAGCAGTGCCATGGGCAGATGAGGCTGAGCAACAGCTTTCCAGGCTACCTCTTTCTGCCTGCGAGCTATCTGTAGAAGTTCGAATTTTGAAAGCAGGGCTGCCGGAGGCGCCCGTCACAGACCACCTAAGCTACGTTTGAAGTTTGAGGGGACAAGAAAAGCAAGCAGCCCCAGTCTCTGTGCCTCTGTGCGAGCAGTGCCATGGGCAGATGAGGCTGAGCAACAGCTTTCCAGGCTACCTCTTTCTGGCTGCGAGCTATCTGCAGACGTTCGCATTTTCAGAGCAGGGCTGCAGGAGTCCCGATGCACGGACCCCCAATGGTACGTTTGAAGTTTGAGGTGGCAAGACAAGCAAGCAGCCCCAGTCTCTGTGCCTCTGTGCGAGCAGTGCCATGGGCAGATGAGGCTGAGAAACAGCTTTCCAGGCTAGCTCTTTCTGCCTGCGAGCTATCTGCAGACGTTTGCATTTTGGGAGCAAGGCTGTTGGAGGCGCCCGGCACGGACCCCCAAAGCTACGTTTGAAGATTGAGGGGGCAAGACAAGCAAGCAGCCCCAGTCTCTGTGCCTCTCTGCGAGCAGTGCCATGGGCAGATGAGGCTGAGCAACAGCTTTCCAGGCTAGCTCTTTCTGCCTGCGAGCTATCTGCAGACGTTCGCATTTTTAGAGCAGGGCTGCCGGAGGGCCACTGCACTGAAACCAAAGCTACGTTTGAAGTTTGAGAGGCCAAGACAAGCAAGCAGCCCCAGTCCCTGTGCCTCTGTGCGAGCAGTGCCATGGGCAGATGAGGCTGAGCAACAGCTTTCCAGGCTAGCTCTTTCTGCCTGCGAGCTATCTGCAGACGTTCACATTTTCGGAGCAGGGCTGCTGGATGCGCCCAGCACGGACCACCTAAGCTACGTTTGAAGTTTGAGGGGGCAAGACAAGCAAGCAGCCCCAGTCTCTGTGCCTCTGTGCGAGCAGTGCCATGGGCAGATGAGGCTGAGTAACAGCTTTCCAGGCTAGCTCTTTCTGCCTGCGAGCTATCTGCAGAAGTTCGAATTTTGAAAGCAGGGCTGCCGGAGGCGCCCGTCACAGACCACCTAAGCTACGTTTGAAGTTTGAGGGGACAAGAAAAGCAAGCAGCCCCAGTCTCTGTGCCTCTGTGCGAGCAGTGCCATGGGCAGATGAGGCTGAGCACCAGCTTTCCAGGCTAGTTCTTTCTGGCTGCGAGCTATCTGCAGACGTTCGCATATTTGGAGCAGGGATGCCGGAGGCGCCCATAAAGGACCACCTAAGATACGTTTGAAGTTGGAGGGGGCAAAACAAGCAAGCAGCCCCAGTCTCTGTGCCTCTATGCGAGCAGTGCCATGGGCAGATGAGGTTGAGCAACAGCTTTCCTGGCTAGCACTTTCTGCCTGCGAGCTATCTGCAGACGAACACATTTTCGGTGCAGGGCTGCAAGAGGCGCCCGGCACGGACCACCACAGCTACGTTTGAAGTTTGAGAGGGCAAGACAAGCAAGCAGCCCCAGTCTCTGTGCCTCTGTGCGAGCAGTGCCATGGGCAGATGAGGCTGAGCAACAGCTTTCCAGGCTACCTCTTTCTGCCTGCGAGCTATCTGCAGACGTTTGCATTTTCAGAGCAGAGGTGCCGGAGGCGCCCGACACGGACCACCTAAGCTACGTTTGAAGTTTGAGGTGGCAAGACAAGCAAGCAGCCCCAGTCTCTGTGCCTCTGTGCGAGCAGTTCCATGGGCAGATGAGGCTGAGCAACAGCTTTCCAGGCTACCTCTTTCTGGCTGCGAGCTATCTGCAGACGTTCGCATTTTCGGAGCAGGGCTGCTGGAGGCGCCCGGCACTAACCACCTACGCTACATTTGAAGTTTGAGGGGGCAAGACAAGAGAGCAGCCCCAGTGTCTGTGCCTCTGTGCGAGCAGTGCCATGGGCAGATGAGGCTGAGCACCAGCTTTCCAGGCTAGTTCTTTCTGGCTGCGAGCTAGCTGCAGACATTCGCATTTTCAGAGCAGGGCTGCCGGAGGCGCCCGACATGGACCACCTAAGCTACAATTGAAGTTTCAGGGGACAAGAAAAGCAAGCAGCCCCAGTCTCTGTACCTCTGTGCGAGCAGTGCCATGGGCAGATGCGGCTGAGCAACAGCTTTCCAGGCTAGCTCTTTCTGCCTGCGAGCTATCTGCAGACGTTCGCATTTTCGTAGCAGGGCTGCCGGAGGCGCCCAGCACGGACCACCTAAGCTACGTTTGAAGTTTGAGAGGGCAAGACAAGCAAGCAGCCCCAGTCTCTGTGCCTCTGTGCGAGCAGTGCCATGGGCAGATGAGGCTGAGCAACAGCTTTCCAGGCTAGCTCTTTCTGCCTGCGAGCTATCTGCAGACGTTCGCATTTCCAGAGCAGAGCTGCCGGAGGGCCCCTGCACTGAAACCAAAGCTACGTTTGAAGTTTGAGGGGCCAAGAGAAGCAAGCAACCCCAGTCTCTGTGCCTCTCTGCGAGCAGTGCCATGGGCAGATGAGGCTGAGCAACAGCTTTCCAGGCTAGCTCTTTCTGCCTGCGAGCTATCTGCAGACGTTCGCATTTTCAGAGCAGGGCTGCAGGAGGCGCCAGACACGATGCACCTAAGCTACGTTTGAAGATTGAGGGGGCAAGACAAGCAAGCAGCCCTAGTCTCTATACCTCTGTGCGAGCAGTGCCATGGGCAGATGAGGCTGAGCGACAGCTTTCCAGGCTAGCTCTTTCTGCCTGCCAGCTATCTGCAGACGTTCGCATTTTCGTACAAGGGCTGCCGGAGGCTCCCGGCACGGACCACCTAAGATAAATTTGAAGTTTGAGGGGGCAAGACAAGAGAGCAGCCCCAGTCTCTGTGCCTCTGTGCGAGCAGTGCCATGGGCAGATGAGGCTGAGCAACAGCTTTCCAGGCTAGCTCTTTCTGCCTGCGAGCTATCTGCAGATGTTCCCATTTTCGAAGCAGTGATGCCGGAGGCGCCCGACATGGACCACCTAAGCTACGATTTAAGTTTCAGGGGACAAGAAAAGCAAGCAGCCCCAGTCTCTGTGCCTCTGTGCGAGCAGTGCCCTGGGCAGATGAGGCTGAGCAACAGCTTTCCTGGCTAGCTCTTTCTGGCTGCGAGCTATCTGCAGACGTTCGCATTGATCGGAGCAGGGCTGCTGCACGCGCCCGGCACGGACCACCTAAGCTACATTTGAAGTTTGACAGGGCAAGACAAGCAAGCAACCCCAGTCTCTGTGCCTCTGTGCGAGCAGTGTCATGGGCAGATGAGGCTGAGCAACAGCTTTCCAGGCTAGCACTTTCTGCCTGCGAGCTATCTGCAGACGTTCGCATTGATCGGAGCAGGGCTGCTGCACGCGCCCGGCACGGACCACCTAAGCTACATTTGAAGTTTGACAGGGCAAGACAAGCAAGCAACCCCAGTCTCTGTGCCTCTGTGCGAGCAGTGCCATGGGCAGATGAGGCTGAGCAACAGCTTTCCAGGCTAGCTCTTTCTGCCTGCGAGCTATCTGCAGACGTTCGCATATTTGGAGCAGGGATGCCGGAGGCGCCCGGCACGGACCACCTAAGATACGTTTGAAGTTTGAGAGGGCAAAACAAGCAAGCAGCCCCAGTCTCTGTGCCTCTATGCGAGCAGTGCCATGGGCAGATGAGGTTGAGCAACAGCTTTCCAGGCTAGCTCTTTCTGCCTGCGAGGTATCTGCAGACGATCACATTTTCGGAGCAGGGCTGCCGGAGGCGCCCGGCACGGACCACCACAGCTACGTTTGAAGTTTGAGAGGGCAAGAGAAGCAAGCAGCCCCAGTCTCTGTGCCTCTGTGCGAGCAGTGCCATGGGCAGATGAGGCTGAGCAACAGCTTTCCAGGCTACCTCTTTCTGCCTGCGAGCTATCTGTAGAAGTTCGAATTTTGAAAGCAGGGCTGCCGGAGGCGCCCGTCACAGACCACCTAAGCTACGTTTGAAGTTTGAGGGGACAAGAAAAGCAAGCAGCCCCAGTCTCTGTGCCTCTGTGCGAGCAGTGCCATGGGCAGATGAGGCTGAGCAACAGCTTTCCAGGCTAGCTCTTTCTGGCTGCGAGCTATCTGCAGACGTTCGCATTTGCAGAGAAGCTCTGCAGGAGTCCCGATGCAGGGACCCCCAGTGGTACGTTTGAAGTTTGAGGTGTCACGACAAGCAAGCAGCCCCAGTCTCTGTGCCTCTCTGCGAGCAGTGCCATGGGCAGATGAGGCTGAGAAACAGCTTTCCAGGCTAGCTCTTTCTGGCTGCGAGCTCTCTGCAGACGTTTGCATTTTCAGAGCAGGGCTCCCGGAGGTGCCCGGCACGGACTACCTAAGCTACGTTTGAAGTTTGAGAGGGCAAGACAAGTAAGCAGCCCCAGTCTCTGTGCCTCTGTGCGAGCAGTGCCATGGGCAGATGAGGTTGAGCAACAGCTTTCCAGGCTAGCTCTTTCTGGCTGCGAGCTATCTGCAGACGTTCGCATTTCCAGAGAAGAGCTGCCAGAGGGCCCCTGCACTGAAACCAAAGCTACGTTTGAAGTTTGAGGGGCCAAGAGAAGCAAGCAGCCCCAGTCTCTGTGCCTCTGTGCGAGCAGTGCCATGCGTAGATGACGCTGAGCAACCGCTTTCCTGGCTAGCTCTTTCTGGCTGCGAGCTATCTGCAGACGTTCGCATTTTCGGAGCAGGGCTGCTGCATGCACCCGGCACGGACCACCTAAGCTACATTTGAAGTTTCAGGCGGCAAGACAAGCAAGCAGCCCCAGTCTCTGTGCCTCTCTGCGAGCAGTGCCATGGGCAGATGAGGCTGAGCAACAGCTTTCCAGGCTAGCTCTTTCTGCCTGCGAGCTATCTGCAGACGTTCGCATATTTGGAGCAGGGATGCCGGAGGCGCCCGACACGGACCACCTAAGCTACGTTTGAAGTTTGAGGGGGCAAAACAAGGAAGCAGCCCCAGTCTCTGTGCCTCTATGCGAGCAGTGCCATGGGCAGATGAGGCTGAGCAACAGTTTTCCAGGCTAGCTCTTTCTGCCTGCGAGCTATCTGCAGACGATCACATTTTCGGAGCAGGGCTGCCGGAGGTGCCAGACACGGACCACCTAAGCTACGTTTGAAGTTTGAGAGGGCAAGACAAGTAAGCAGCCCCAGTCTCTGTGCCTCTGTGCGAGCAGTGCCATGGGCAGATGAGGCTGAGCAACCGCTTTCCAGGCTAGCTCTTTCTGGCTGCGAGCTATCTGCAGACGTTCGCATTTTTAGAGCAGGACTGACAGAGACGCCCGGCACGGACCACCTAAGATACGTTTGAAGTTTGAGGGGGCAAGACAAGCAAGCAGCCCTAGTCTCTGTACCTCTGTGAGAGCAGTGCCATGGGCAGATGAGGCTGAGCAACAGCTTTCCAGGCTAGCACTTTCTGCCTGCCAGCTATCTGCAGACGTTCGCATTTTCGGAGCAGGGATTCCGGAGGCGCCCGGCACGGACCACCTAAGATACGTTTGAAGTTTGAGGGGACAAAACAAGTAAGCAACCCCAGTCTCTGTGCCTCTATGCGAGCAGTGCCATGGGCAGATGAGGCTGAGCAACAGCTTTCCAGGCTAGCTTTTTCTGCCTGCGAGCTATCTGCAGACGATCACATTTTGGGAGCAGGGGTGCCGGAGGTGCCCGGCACGGACCACCTAAGCTACGTTTGAAGTTTGAGAGGGCAAGACAAGTAAGCAGCCCCAGTCTCTGTCCCTCTCTGCGAGCAGTGCCATACGTAGATGACGCTGAGCAACCGCTTTCCAGGCTAGCTCTTTCTGGCTGCGAGCTATCTGCAGACGTTCGCATTTTTAGAGCAGGACTACCGGAGACTCCTGGCACGGACCACCTAAGCTACGTTTAAAGTTTGAGGGGGCAAGACAAGCAAGCAGCCCCAGTCTCTGTGCCTCTGTGCGAGCAGTGCCATGGGCAGATGAGGCTGAGAAACAGCTTTCCAGGCTACCTCTTTCTGCCTGTGAGCTATCTGCAGACGTTCGCATTTTTAGAGCAGGGCTGCCGGAGGTGCCCGGCACGGAACACCTAAGCTACGTTTGAAGTTTGAGAGGGCAAGACAAGCAAGCAGCCCCAGTCTCTGTGCCTCTGTGCGAGCAGTGCCATGCGTAGATGACGCTGAGCAACCGCTTTGCAGGCTACCTCTTTCTGCCTGCGAGCTATCTGCAGACGTTCGCATTTTCAGAGCAGGGCTGCAGGAGGCGCCCGACACAGAGCACCTAAGCTACGTTTGAAGTTTCAGGTGGCAAGACAAGCAAGCAGCCCCAGTCTCTGTGCCTCTGTGCGAGCAGTTCCATGGGCAGATGAGGCTGAGCAACAGCTTTCCAGGCTAGCTCTTTCTGCCTGCGAGCTATCTGCAGACGTTCGCATTTTCGGAGCAGGGCTGCTGGAGGCGCCCGGCACGGACCACCTAAGCTACGTTTGAAGTTTGAGAGGGCAAGACAAGCAAGCAGCCCCAGACTCTGTGCCTCTTTGCGAGCAGTGCCATGGGCAGATGAGGCTGAGCAACAGCTTTCCAGGCTAGCTCTTTCTGCCTGCGAGCTATCTGCAGACGTTCACATTTTCAGAGCAGGGCTGCCGGAGGCCCCCTGCACGCAACCCAAAGATACATTTGAAGTTTGAGGTGGCAAAACAAGTAAGCAGCCCCAGTCTCTGTGCCTCTGTGCGAGCAGTGCCATGGGCAGATGAGGTTGAGCAACAGCTTTCCAGGCTAGCTCTTTCTGCCTGCCAGCTATCTGCAGACGTTCGCATTTCCAGAGAAGAGCTGCCGGAGGGCCCCTGCACTGAAACCAAAGATACGTTTGAAGTTTGAGGGGCCAAGAGAAGCAAGCAGCCCCAGTCTCTGTGCCTCTGTGCGAGCAGTGCCATGCGTAGATGACGCTGAGCAACCGCTCTCCTGGCTAGCTCTTTCTGGCTGCGAGCTATCTGCAGACGTTCGCATTTTCGGAGCAGGGCTGCTGCATGCGCCCAGCACGGACCACCTAAGCTACATTTGAAGTTTCAGGCGGCAAGACAAGCAAGCAGCCCCAGTCTCTGTGCCTCTGTGCGAGCAGTGCCATGGGTAGATGAGGCTGAGCAACAGCTTTCCAGGCTAGCTCTTTCTGCCTGCGAGCTATCTGCAGACGTTCGCATATTTGGAGCAGGGATGCAGGAGACGCCCGACACGGACCACCTAAGCTACGTTTGAAGTTTGAGGGGGCAAAACAAGGAAGCAGCCCCAGTCTCTGTGCCTCTATGCGAGCAGTGCCATGGGCAGATGAGGCTGAGCAACAGTTTTCCAGGCTAGCTCTTTCTGCCTGCGAGCTATCTGCAGACGATCACATTTTCGGAGCAGGGCTGCCGGAGGTGCCCGGCACGGACCACCTAAGCTACGTTTGAAGTTTGAGGTGGAGAGACAAGTAAGCAGCCCCAGTCTCTGTGCCTCTGTGCGAGCAGTGCCATGGGCAGATGAGGCTGAGCAACCGCTTTCCAGGCTAGCTCTTTCTGCCTGAGAGCTATCTGCAGACGTTCGCATTTTTCGAGCAGGACTGACGGAGACGCCCGGCACGGACCACCTAAGCTACGTTTGAAGTTTGAGGGGGCAAGACAAGCAAGCAGCCCCAGTCTCTGTGCTTCTGTGCGAGCAGTGCCATGGGCAGATGAGGCTGAGCAACAGCTTTCCTGGCTAGCACTTTCTGCCTGCGAGCTATCTGCAGACATTCGCATTTTCAGAGCAGGGCTGCCGGAGGCGCCCGGCACGGACCACCTAAGATACAATTGAAGTTTCAGGGGACAAGAAAAGCAAGCAGCCCCAGTCTCTGTGCCTCTGTGCGAGCAGTGCCATGGGCAGATGAGGCTGAGCACCAGCTTTCCAGGCTACATTTTTCTGGCTGCGAGCTATCTGCAGACATTCGCATTTTCGGGGAAGCGCTGCTGGAGGCCCCCTGACGGACCCCCAATGCTATCTTTGAAGTTTGAGGGGGCAAGACAAGCAAGCAGCCCCAGTCTCTGTCCCTCTGTGCGAGCAGTGCCATGGGCAGATGAGGCTGAGCAACAGCTTTCCAGGCTAGCTCTTTCTGCCTGCGAGCTATCTGCAGATGTTCCCATTTTCGAAGCAGGGATGCCGGAGGCGCCCGACATGGACCACCTAAGCTACGATTGAAGTTTCAGGGGACAAGAAAAGCAAGCAGCCCCAGTCTCTGTGCCTCTGTGCGAGCAGTGCCCTGGGCAGATGAGGCTGAGCAACAGCTTTCCAGGCTACCTCTTTCTGCCTGCGAGCTATCTGCAGATGTTGCCATTTTCGAAGCAGGGCTGCTGGATGCGCCCAGCACGGACCACCTAAGCTACGTTTGAAGTTTGAGAGGGCAAGACAAGCAAGCAGCCCCAGTCTCTGTGCCTCTGTGCGAGCAGTGCCATGGGCAGATGAGGCTGAGCAACAGCTTTCCAGGCTAGCTCTTTCTGCCTGCGAGCTATCTGCAGACGTTCACATTTTCAGAGCAGGGCTGCCGGAGGCCCCCTGCACGCAACCCAAAGATACATTTGAAGTTTGAGGTGGCAAGACAAGTAAGCAGCCCCAGTCTCTGTGCCTCTGTGCGAGCAGTGCCATAGGCAGATGAGGCTGAGCAACAGCTTTCCAGGCTAGCTCTTTCTGCCTGCGAGCTATCTGCAGACGTTCGCATTTTCAGAGCAGGGCTGCCGGAGGCGCCCGACATGGACCACCTAAGCTACAATTGAAGTTTCAGGGGACAAGAAAAGCAAGCAGCCCCAGTCTCTGTGCCTCTGTGCGAGCAGTGCCATGGGCAGATGAGGCTGAGCACCAGCTTTCCAGGCTACATTTTTCTGGCTGCGAGCTATCTGCAGACATTCGCATTTTCGGGGAAGCGCTGCTGGAGGCACCCTGACGGACCCCCAATGCTATCTTTGAAGTTTGAGGGGGCAAGACAAGCAAGCAGCCCCAGTCTCTGTGCCTCTGTGCGAGCAGTGCCATGGGCAGATGAGGCTGAGCAACAGCTTTCCAGGCTAGCTCTTTCTGCCTGCGAGCTATCTGCAGATGTTCCCATTTTCGAAGCAGGGATGCCGGAGGCGCCCGACATGGACCACCTAAGCTACGATTGAAGTTTCAGGGGACAAGAAAAGCAAGCAGCCCCAATCTCTGTGCCTCTGTGCGAGCAGTGCCCTGGGCAGATGAGGCTGAGCAACAGCTTTCCAGGCTAGCTCTTTCTGCCTGCGAGCTATCTGCAGATGTTCCCATTTTCGAAGCAGGGCTGCTGGATGCGCCCAGCACGGACCACATAAGCTACGATTGAAGTTTCAGGGGACAAGAACAGCAAGCAGCCCCAGTCTCTGTGCTTCTGTGCGAGCAGTGCCATGGGCAGATGAGGCTGAGCCACAGCTTTCCAGGCTAGCACTTTCTGCCTGCGAGCTATCTGCAGACGTTCGCATTTTCGGAGCAGGGCTGCTGCATGCGCCCGGCACGGACCACCTAAGCTACGTTTGAAGTTTGAGGTGTCACGACAAGCAAGCAGCCCCAGTCTCTGTGCCTCTCTGCGAGCAGTGCCATGGGCAGATGAGGCTGAGAAACAGCTTTCCAGGCTAGCTCTTTCTGGCTGCGAGCTATCTGCAGACGTTTGCATTTTCAGAGCAGGGCTGCCGGAGGCGCCCGACACGGAGCACCTAAGATACGTTTGATGTTTCAGGTGGCAAGACAAGCAAGCAGCCCCAGTCTCTGTGCCTCTGTGCGAGCAGTGCCATGGGCAGATGAGGCTGAGCAACCGCTTTCCAGGCTAGCTCTTTCTGCCTGCCAGCTATCTGCAGATGTTCGCATTTTCGGAGCAGGGCTGCCGGAGGCACCCGGCACGGACCACCACAGCTACGTTTGAAGTTTGACAGAGCAAGACAAGCAAGCAGCCCCAGTCTCTCTGCCTCTGTGCGAGCAGTGCCATGGGCAGATGAGGCTGAGCAACAGCTTTCCAGGCTACCTCTTTCTGCCTGCGAGCTATCTGTAGAAGTTCGAATTTTGAAAGCAGGGCTGCCGGAGGCGCCCGTCACAGACCACCTAACCTAGGTTTGAAGTTTGAGGGGACAAGACAAGCAAGCAGCCCCAGTCTCTGTGCCTCTGTGCGAGCAGTGCCATGGGCAGATGAGGCTGAGCAACAGCTTTTCTGGCTAGCTCTTTCTGGCTGCGAGCTATCTGCAGACGTTCGCATTTGCAGAGAAGCTCTGCAGGAGTCCGGATGCACGGACCCCCAATGGTACGTTTGAAGTTTGAGGTGTCACGACAAGCAAGCAGCCCCAGTCTCTGTGCCTCTGTGCGAGCAGTGCCATGGGCAGATGAGGCTGAGCACCAGCTTTCCAGGCTACATTTTTCTGGCTGCGAGCTATCTGCAGACATTCGCATTTTCGGGGAAGCGCTGCTGGAGGCCCCCTGACGGACCCCCAATGCTATCTTTGAAGTTTGAGGGGGCAAGACAAGCAAGCAGCCCCAGTCTCTGTGCCTCTGTGCGAGCAGTGCCATGGGCAGATGAGGCTGAGCAACAGCTTTCCAGGCTAGCTCTTTCTGCCTGCGAGCTATCTGCAGATGTTCCCATTTTCGAAGCAGGGCTGCTGGATGCGCCCAGCACGGACCACATAAGCTACGATTGAAGTTTCAGGGGACAAGAAAAGCAAGCAGCCCCAGTGTCTGTGCTTCTGTGCGAGCAGTGCCATGGGCAGATGAGGCTGAGCAACAGCTTTCCTGGCTAGCACTTTCTGCCTGCGAGCTATCTGCAGACGTTCGTATTTTCGGAGCAGGGCTGCTGCATGCGCCCGGCACGGACCACCTAAGCTACGTTTGAAGTTTGAGGTGTCACGACAAGCAAGCAGCCCCAGTCTCTGTGCCTCTCTGCGAGCAGTGCCATGGGCAGATGAGGCTGAGAAACAGCTTTCCAGGCTAGCTCTTTCTGGCTGCGAGCTATCTGCAGACGTTTGCATTTTCAGAGCAGGGCTGCCGGAGGCGCCCGACACGGAGCACCTAAGATACGTTTGATGTTTCAGGTGGCAAGACAAGCAAGCAGCCCCAATCTCTGTGCCTCTGTGCGAGCAGTGCCATGGGCAGATGAGGCTGAGCAACAGCTTTCCAGGCTAGCTCTTTCTGCCTGCCAGCTATCTGCAGATGTTCGCATTTTCGGAGCAGGGCTGCCGGAGGCACCCGGCACGGACCACCACAGCTACGTTTGAAGTTTGACAGAGCAAGACAAGCAAGCAGCCCCAGTCTCTCTGCCTCTGTGCGAGCAGTGCCATGGGCAGATGAGGCTGAGCAACAGCTTTCCAGGCTACCTCTTTCTGCCTGCGAGCTATCTGTAGAAGTTCGAATTTTGAAAGCAGGGCTGCCGGAGGCGCCCGTCACAGACCACCTAACCTAGGTTTGAAGTTTGAGGGGACAAGACAAGCAAGCAGCCCCAGTCTCTGTGCCTCTGTGCGAGCAGTGCCATGGGCAGATGAGGCTGAGCAACAGCTTTCCAGGCTAGCTCTTTCTGGCTGCGAGCTATCTGCAGACGTTCGCATTTGCAGAGAAGCTCTGCAGGAGTCCCGATGCACGGACCCCCAATGGTACGTTTGAAGTTTGAGGTGTCACGACAAGCAAGCAGCCCCAGTCTCTGTGCCTCTCTGCGAGCAGTGCCATGGGCAGATGAGGCTGAGAAACAGCTTTCCAGGCTAGCTCTTTCTGGCTGCGAGCTATCTGCAGACGTTTGCATTTTCAGAGCAGGGCTGCCGGAGACGCCCGGCACGGAGCACCTAAGATACGTTTGATGTTTCAGGTGGCAAGACAAGCAAGCAGCCCCAGTCTCTGTGCCTCTGTGCGAGCAGTGCCATGGGCAGATGAGGCTGAGCAACAGCTTTCCAGGCTAGCTCTTTCTGGCTGCGAGCTATCTGCAGACGTTCGCATTTGCTGAGAAGCTCTGCAGGAGTCCCGATGCACGGACCCCCAATGGTACGTTTGAAGTTTGAGGTGTCACGACAAGCAAGCAGCCCCAGTCTCTGTGCCTCTCTGCGAGCAGTGCCATGGGCAGATGAGGCTGAGCAACAGCTTTCCAGGCTAGCTCTTTCTGGCTGCGAGCTATCTGCAGACGTTTGCATTTTCAGAGCAGGGCTGCCGGAGGCGCCCGACACGGAGCACCTAAGATACGTTTGATGTTTCAGGTGGCAAGACAAGCAAGCAGCCCCAGTCTCTGTGCCTCTGTGCGAGCAGTGCCATGGGCAGATGAGGCTGAGCAACAGCTTTCCAGGCTAGCTCTTTCTGCCTGCCAGCTATCTGCAGATGTTCGCATTTTCGGAGCAGGGCTGCCGGAGGCACCCGGCACGGACCACCCAAGCTACGTTTGAAGTTTGACAGGGCAAGACAAGCAAGCAGCCCCAGTCTCTCTGCCTCTGTGCGAGCAGTGCCATGGGCAGATGAGGCTGAGCAACAGCTTTCCAGGCTACCTCTTTCTGCCTGCGAGCTATCTGTAGAAGTTCGAATTTTGAAAGCAGGGCTGCCGGAGGCGCCCGTCACAGACCACCTAACCTAGGTTTGAAGTTTGAGGGGACAAGACAAGCAAGCAGCCCCAGTCTCTGTGCCTCTGTGCGAGCAGTGCCATGGGCAGATGAGGCTGAACAACAGCTTTCCAGGCTAGCTCTTTCTGCCTGCCAGCTATCTGCAGATGTTCGCATTTTCGGAGCAGGGCTCCCGGAGGTGCCCGGCACGGACTACATAAGCTACGTTTGAAGTTTGAGAGGGCAAGACAAGTAAGCAGCCCCAGTCTCTGTGCCTCTGTGCGAGCAGTGCCATGGGCAGATGAGGTTGAGCAACAGCTTTCCAGGCTAGCTCTTTCTGGCTGCGAGCTATCTGCAGACGTTCGCATTTCCAGAGAAGAGCTGCCGGAGGGCCCCTGCACTGAAACCAAAGCTACGTTTGAAGTTTGAGGGGCCAAGAGAAGCAAGCAGCCCCAGTCTCTGTGCCTCTGTGCGAGCAGTGCCATGCGTAGATGACGCTGAGCAACCGCTTTCCTGGCTAGCTCTTTCTGGCTGCGAGCTATCTGCAGACGTTCGCATTTTCGCAGCAGGGCTGCTGCATGCGCCCGGCACGGACCACCTAAGCTACATTTGAAGTTTCAGGCGGCAAGACAAGCAAGCAGCCCCAGTCTCTGTGCCTCTGTGCGAGCAGTGCCATGGGCAGATGAGGCTGAGCAACAGCTTTCCAGGCTAGCTCTTTCTGCCTGCGAGCTATCTGCAGACGTTCGCATATTTGGAGCAGGGATGCAGGAGACGCCCGACACGGACCACCTAAGCTACGTTTGAAGTTTGAGGGGGCAAAACAAGGAAGCAGCCCCAGTCTCTGTGCCTCTATGCGAGCAGTGCCATGGGCAGATGAGGCTGAGCAACAGCTTTCCAGGCTAGCTCTTTCTGCCTGCGCGCTATCTGCAGACGATCACATTTTCGGAGCAGGGCTGCTGGAGGTGCCCGGCACGGACCACCTAAGCTACGTTTGAAGTTTGAGGTGGCAAGACAAGTAAGCAGCCCCAGTCTCTGTGCCTCTGTGCGAGCAGTGCCATGGGCAGATGAGGCTGAGCAACCGCTTTCCAGGCTAGCTCTTTCTGCCTGAGAGCTATCTGCAGACGTTCGCATTTTTAGAGCAGGACTGACGGAGACGCCCGGCACGGACCACCTAAGATACGTTTGAAGTTTGAGGGGGCAAGACAAGCAAGCAGCCCCAGTCTCTGTGCTTCTGTGCGAGCAGTGCCATGGGCAGATGAGGCTGAGCAACAGCTTTCCTGGCTAGCACTTTCTGCCTGCGAGCTATCTGCAGACATTCGCATTTTCAGAGCAGGGCTGCCGGAGGCGCCCGGCACGGACCACCTAAGCTACAATTGAAGTTTCAGGGGACAAGAAAAGCAAGCAGCCCCAGTCTCTGTGCCTCTGTGCGAGCAGTGCCATGGGCAGATGAGGCTGAGCACCAGCTTTCCAGGCTACATTTTTCTGGCTGCGAGCTATCTGCAGACATTCGCATTTTCGGGGAAGCGCTGCTGGAGGCACCCTGACGGACCCCCAATGCTATCTTTGAAGTTTGAGGGGGCAAGACAAGCAAGCAGCCCCAGTCTCTGTGCCTCTGTGCGAGCAGTGCCATGGGCAGATGAGGCTGAGCAACAGCTTTCCAGGCTAGCTCTTTCTGCCTGCGAGCTCTCTGCAGATGTTCCCATTTTCGAAGCAGGGATGCCAGAGGCGCCCGACATGGACCACCTAAGCTACGATTGAAGTTTCAGGGGACAAGAAAAGCAAGCAGCCCCAGTCTCTGTGCCTCTGTGCGAGCAGTGCCCTGGGCAGATGAGGCTGAGCAACAGCTTTCCAGGCTAGCTCTTTCTGCCTGCGAGCTATCTGCAGATGTTCCCATTTTCGAAGCAGGGCTGCTGGATGCGCCCAGCACGGACCACATAAGCTACGATTGAAGTTTCAGGGGACAAGAAAAGCAAGCAGCCCCAGTCTCTGTGCTTCTGTGCGAGCAGTGCCATGGGCAGATGAGGCTGAGCAACAGCTTTCCTGGCTAGCACTTTCTGCCTGCGAGCTATCTGCAGACGTTCGCATTTTCGGAGCAGGGCTGCTGCATGCGCCCGGCACGGACCACCTAAGCTACGTTTGAAGTTTGAGGGGGCAAAACAAGGAAGCAGCCCCAGTCTCTGTGCCTCTATGCGAGCAGTGCCATGGGCAGATGAGGCTGAGCAACAGTTTTCCAGGCTAGCTCTTTCTGCCTGCGAGCTATCTGCAGACGATCACATTTTCGGAGCAGGGCTGCCGGAGGTGCCCGGCACGGACCACCTAAGCTACGTTTGAAGTTTGAGGTGGCAAGACAAGTAAGCAGCCCCAGTCTCTGTGCCTCTGTGCGAGCAGTGCCATGGGCAGATGAGGCTGAGCAACCGCTTTCCAGGCTAGCTCTTTCTGCCTGAGAGCTATCTGCAGACGTTCGCATTTTTAGAGCAGGACTGACGGAGACGCCCGGCACGGACCACCTAAGATACGTTTGAAGTTTGAGGGGGCAAGACAAGCAAGCAGCCCCAGTCTCTGTGCCTCTCTGCGAGCAGTGCCATGGGCAGATGAGGCTGAGCAACAGCTTTCCAGGCTACCTCTTTCTGGCTGCGAGCTATCTGCAGACGTTCGCATTTTCAGAGCAGGGCTGCAGGAGGCGCCCGACACGGAGAACCTAAGATGCGTTTGAAGTTTGAGGGGGCAAGACAAGCAAGGAGTCCCACTCTCTGTCCCTCTGTGCGAGCAGTGCCATGGGCAGATGAGGCTAAGCAACAGCTTTCCAGGCTAGCTCTTTCTGCCTGCCAGCTATCTGCAGATGTTCGCATTTTCGGAGCAGGGCTGCCGGAGGCACCCGGCACGGACCACCACAGCTACGTTTGAAGTTTGACATGGCAAGACAAGCAAGCAGCCCCAGTCTCTCTGCCTCTGTGCGAGCAGTGCCATGGGCAGATGAGGCTGAGCAACAGCTTTCCAGGCTACCTCTTTCTGCCTGCGAGCTATCTGTAGAAGTTCGAATTTTGAAAGCAGGGCTGCCGGAGGCGCCCGTCACAGACCACCTAACCTAGGTTTGAAGTTTGAGGGGACAAGACAAGCAAGCAGCCCCAGTCTCTGTGCCTCTGTGCGAGCAGTGCCATGGGCAGATGAGGCTGAGCAACAGCTTTCCAGGCTAGCTCTTTCTGGCTGCGAGCTATCTGCAGACGTTCGCATTTGCAGAGAAGCTCTGCAGGAGTCCCGATGCACGGATCCCCAATGGTACGTTTGAAGTTTGAGGTGTCACAACAAGCAAGCAGCCCCAGTCTCTGTGCCTCTGTGCGAGCAGTGCCATGGGCAGATGAGGCTGAGAAACAGCTTTCCAGGCTAGCTCTTTCTGGCTGCGAGCTATCTGCAGACGTTTGCATTTTCAGAGCAGGGCTGCCGGAGGCGCCCGACATGGAGCACCTAAGATACGTTTGATGTTTCAGGTGGCAAGACAAGCAAGCAGCCCCAGTCTCTGTGCCTCTATGCGAGCAGTGCCATAGGCAGATGAGGCTGAGCAACAGCTTTCCAGGCTAGCTCTTTCTGCCTGCCAGCTATCTGCAGATGTTCGCATTTTCGGAGCAGGGCTCCCGGAGGTGCCCGGCACGGACTACATAAGCTACGTTTGAAGTTTGAGAGGGCAAGACAAGTAAGCAGCCCCAGTCTCTGTGCCTCTGTGCGAGCAGTGCCATGGGCAGATGAGGTTGAGCAACAGCTTTCCAGGCTAGCTCTTTCTGGCTGCGAGCTATCTGCAGACGTTCGCATTTCCAGAGAAGAGCTACCGGAGGGCCCCTGCACTGAAACCAAAGCTACGTTTGAAGTTTGAAGGGCCAAGAGAAGCAAGCAGCCCCAGTCTCTGTGCCTCTGTGCGAGCAGTGCCATGCGTAGATGACGCTGAGCAACCGCTTTCCTGGCTAGCTCTTTCTGGCTGCGAGCTATCTGCAGACGTTCGCATTTTCGGAGCAGGGCTGCTGCATGCGCCCGGCACGGACCACCTAAGCTACATTTGAAGTTTCAGGCGGCAAGACAAGCAAGCAGCCCCAGTCTCTGTGCCTCTGTGCGAGCAGTGCCATGGGCAGATGAGGCTGAGCAACAGCTTTCCAGGCTAGCTCTTTCTGCCTGCGAGCTATCTGCAGACGTTCGCATATTTGGAGCAGGGATGCAGGAGACGCCCGACACGGACCACCTAAGCTACGTTTGAAGTTTGAGGGGGCAAAACAAGGAAGCAGCCCCAGTCTCTGTGCCTCTATGCGAGCAGTGCCATGGGCAGATGAGGCTGAGCAACAGCTTTCCAGGCTAGCTCTTTCTGCCTGCGCGCTATATGCAGACGATCACATTTTCGGAGCAGGGCTGCTGGAGGTGCCCGGCACGGACCACCTAAGCTACGTTTGAAGTTTGAGGTGGCAAGACAAGTAAGCAGCCCCAGTCTCTGTGCCTCTGTGCGAGCAGTGCCATGGGCAGATGAGGCTGAGCAACAGCTTTCCAGGCTAGCTCTTTCTGCCTGAGAGCTATCTGCAGACGTTCGCATTTTTAGAGCAGGACTGACGGAGACGCCCGGCACGGACCACCTAAGATACGTTTGAAGTTTGAGGGGGCAAGACAAGCAAGCAGCCCCAGTCTCTGTGCTTCTGTGCGAGCAGTGCCATGGGCAGATGAGGCTGAGCAACAGCTTTCCTGGCTAGCACTTTCTGCCTGCGAGCTATCTGCAGACATTCGCATTTTCAGAGCAGGGCTGCCGGAGGCGCCCGGCACGGACCACCTAAGCTACAATTGAAGTTTCAGGGGACAAGAAAAGCAAGCAGCCCCAGTCTCTGTGCCTCTGTGCGAGCAGTGCCATGGGCAGATGAGGCTGAGCACCAGCTTTCCAGGCTACATTTTTCTGGCTGCGAGCTATCTGCAGACATTCGCATTTTCGGGGAAGCGCTGCTGGAGGCACCCTGACGGACCCCCAATGCTATCTTTGAAGTTTGAGGGGGCAAGACAAGCAAGCAGCCCCAGTCTCTGTGCCTCTGTGCGAGCAGTGCCATGGGCAGATGAGGCTGAGCAACAGCTTTCCAGGCTAGCTCTTTCTGCCTGCGAGCTCTCTGCAGATGTTCCCATTTTCGAAGCAGGGATGCCGGAGGCGCCCGACATGGACCACCTAAGCTACGATTGAAGTTTCAGGGGACAAGAAAAGCAAGCAGCCCCAGTCTCTGTGCCTCTGTGCGAGCAGTGCCCTGGGCAGATGAGGCTGAGCAACAGCTTTCCAGGCTAGCTCTTTCTGCCTGCGAGCTATCTGCAGATGTTCCCATTTTCGAAGCAGGGCTGCTGGGTGCGCCCAGCACGGACCACATAAGCTACGATTGAAGTTTCAGGGGACAAGAAAAGCAAGCAGCCCCAGTCTCTGTGCTTCTGTGCGAGCAGTGCCATGGGCAGATGAGGCTGAGCAACAGCTTTCCTGGCTAGCAATTTCTGCCTGCGAGCTATCTGCAGACGTTCGCATTTTCGGAGCAGGGCTGCTGCATGCGCCCGGCACGGACCACCTAAGCTACGTTTGAAGTTTGAGGTGTCACGACAAGCAAGCAGCCCCAGTCTCTGTGCCTCTCTGCGAGCAGTGCCATGGGCAGATGAGGCTGAGAAACAGCTTTCCAGGCTAGCTCTTTCTGGCTGCGAGCTATCTGCAGACGTTTGCATTTTCAGAGCAGGGCTGCCGGAGGCGCCCGACACGGAGCACCTAAGATACGTTTGATGTTTCAGGTGGCAAGACAAGCAAGCAGCCCCAGTCTCTGTGCCTCTGTGCGAGCAGTGCCATGGGCAGATGAGGCTGAGCAACAGCTTTCCAGGCTAGCTCTTTCTGCCTGCCAGCTATCTGCAGATGTTCGCATTTTCGGAGCAGGGCTGCCGGAGGCACCCGGCACGGACCACCACAGCTACGTTTGAAGTTTGACAGGGCAAGACAAGCAAGCAGCCCCAGTCTCTCTGCCTCTGTGCGAGCAGTGCCATGGGCAGATGAGGCTGAGCAACAGCTTTCCAGGCTACCTCTTTCTGCCTGCGAGCTATCTGTAGAAGTTCGAATTTTGAAAGCAGGGCTGCCGGAGGCGCCCGTCACAGACCACCTAACCTAGGTTTGAAGTTTGAGGGGACAAGACAAGCAAGCAGCCCCAGTCTCTGTGCCTCTGTGCGAGCAGTGCCATGGGCAGATGAGGCTGAGCAACAGCTTTCCAGGCTACCTCTTTCTGGCTGCGAGCTATCTGCAGACGTTCGCATTTGCAGAGAAGCTCTGCAGGAGTCCCGATGTACGGACCCCCAATGGTACGTTTGAAGTTTGAGGTGTCACGACAAGCAAGCAGCCCCAGTCTCTGTGCCTCTCTGCGAGCAGTGCCATGGGCAGATGAGGCTGAGAAACAGCTTTCCAGGCTAGCTCTTTCTGGCTGCGAGCTATCTGCAGACGTTTGCATTTTCAGAGCAGGGCTGCCGGAGGCGCCCGACACGGAGCACCTAAGATACGTTTGATGTTTCAGGTGGCAAGACAAGCAAGCAGCCCCAGTCTCTGTGCCTCTATGCGAGCAGTGCCATGGGCAGATGAGGCTGAGCAACAGCTTTCCAGGCTAGCTCTTTCTGCCTGCCAGCTATCTGCAGATGTTCGCATTTTCGGAGCAGGGCTCCCGGAGGTGCCCGGCACGGACTACATAAGCTACGTTTGAAGTTTGAGAGGGCAAGACAAGTAAGCAGCCCCAGTCTCTGTGCCTCTGTGCGAGCAGTGCCATGGGCAGATGAGGTTGAGAAACAGCTTTCCAGGCTAGCTCTTTCTGGCTGCGAGCTATCTGCAGACGTTCGCATTTCCAGAGAAGAGCTGCCGGAGGGCCCCTGCACTGAAACCAAAGCTACGTTTGAAGTTTGAGGGGCCAAGAGAAGCAAGCAGCCCCAGTCTCTGTGCCTCTGTGCGAGCAGTGCCATGCGTAGATGACGCTGAGCAACCGCTTTCCTGGCTAGCTCTTTCTGGCTGCGAGCTATCTGCAGACGTTCGCATTTTCGGAGCAGGGCTGCCGGAGGCACCCGGCACGGACCACCTAAGCTACGTTTGAAGTTTGAGGGGGCAAAACAAGGAAGCAGCCCCAGTCTCTGTGCCTCTATGCGAGCAGTGCCATGGGCAGATGAGGCTGAGCAACAGTTTTCCAGGCTAGCTCTTTCTGCCTGCGAGCTATCTGCAGACGATCACATTTTCGGAGCAGGGCTGCCGGAGGTGCCCGGCACGGACCACCTAAGCTACGTTTGAAGTTTGAGGTGGCAAGACAAGTAAGCAGCCCCAGTCTCTGTGCCTCTGTGCGAGCAGTGCCATGGGCAGATGAGGCTGAGCAACCGCTTTCCAGGCTAGCTCTTTCTGCCTGAGAGCTATCTGCAGACGTTCGCATTTTTAGAGCAGGACTGACGGAGACGCCCGGCACGGACCACCTAAGATACGTTTGAAGTTTGAGGGGGCAAGACAAGCAAGCAGCCCCAGTCTCTGTGCCTCTCTGCGAGCAGTGCCATGGGCAGATGAGGCTGAGCAACAGCTTTCCAGGCTAGCTCTTTCTGCCTGCGAGCTATCTGCAGACGTTCGCATATTTGGAGCATGGATTCCGGAGGCGCCCGGCACGGACCACCTAAGATACGTTTGAAGTTTGAGGGGACAAAACAAGGAAGCAGCCCCAGTCTCTGTGCCTCTGTGCGAGCAGTGCCATAGGCAGATGAGGCTGAGCAACAGCTTTCCAGGCTAGCTCTTTCTGCCTGCGAGCTATCTGCAGACATTCGCATTTTGGGAGCAGGGCTGCCGGAGGGCCCCTGCACGGAAACCAAAGCTACGTTTGAAGTTTGAGGGGCCAAGACATGCAAGCAGCCCCAGTCTCTGTGCCTCTATGCGAGCAGTGCCATGGGCAGATGAGGCTGAGCAACAGCTTTCCAGGCTAGCTCTTTCTGCCTGAGAGCTATCTGCAGACGTTCACATTTTCAGAGCAGGGCTGCCGGAGGCGCCCGACATGGACCACCTAAGCTACGTTTGAAGATTGAGGGGGCAAGACAAGCAAGCAGCCCTAGTCTCTGTACCTCTGTGCGAGCAGTGCCATGGGCAGATGAGGCTGAGCAACAGCTTTCCAGGCTAGCTTTTTCTGCCTGCGAGCTATCTGCAGACGATCACATTTTCGGAGCAGGGCTGCCAGAGGTGCCCGGCACGGACCACCTAAGCTACGTTTGAAGTTTGAGAGGGCAAGACAAGTAAGCAGCCCCAGTCTCTGTGCCTCTCTGCGAGCAGTGCCATACGTAGATGACGCTGAGCAACCGCTTTCCAGGCTAGCTCTTTCTGGCTGCGAGCTATCTGCAGACGTTCGCATTTTTAGAGCAGGACTGCCGGAGACGCCTGGCACGGACCACCTAAGCTACGTTTAAAGTTTGAGGGGACAAGAAAAGCAAGCAGCCCCAGTCTCTGTGCCTCTGTGCGAGCAGTGCCATGGGCAGATGAGGCTGAGAAACAGCTTTCCAGGCTAGCTCTTTCTGCCTGAGAGCTATCTGCAGACGTTCGCATTTTTAGAGCAGGGCTGCCGGAGGTGCCCGGCACGGAACACCTAAGCTACGTTTGAAGTTTGAGGGGGCAAGACAAGCAAGCAGCCCCAGTCTCTGTGCCTCTGTGCGAGCAGTTCCATGGGCAGATGAGGCTGAGCAACAGCTTTCCAGGCTAGCTCTTTCTGCCTGCGAGCTATCTGCAGACGTTCGCATTTTCGGAGCAGGGCTGCTGGAGGCGCCCGGCACGGACCACCTAAGCTACGTTTGAAGTTTGAGAGAGCAAGACAAGCAAGCAGCCCCAGACTCTGTGCCTCTGTGCGAGCAGTGCCATGGGCAGATGAGGCTGAGCAACAGCTTTCCAGGCTAGTTCTTTCTGCCTGCGAGCTATCTGCAGACGTTCACATTTTCAGAGCAGGGCTGCCGGAGGCCCCCTGCACGCAACCCAAAGATACATTTGAAGTTTGAGGTGGCAAGACAAGTAAGCAGCCCCAGTCTCTGTCCCTCTGTGCGAGCAGTGCCATAGGCAGATGAGGCTGAGCAACAGCTTTCCAGGCTAGTTCTTTCTGCCTGCGAGCTATCTGCAGACATTCGCATTTTCAGAGCAGGGCTGCCGGAGGCGCCCGACATGGACCACCTAAGCTACAATTGAAGTTTCAGGGGACAAGAAAAGCAAGCAGCCCCAGTCTCTGTTCCTCTGTGCGAGCAGTGCCATGGGCAGATGAGGCTGAGCACCAGCTTTCCAGGCTACATTTTTCTGGCTGCGAGCTATCTGCAGACATTCGCATTTTCGGGGAAGCGCTGCTGGAGGCCCCCTGACGGACCCCCAATGCTATCTTTGAAGTTTGAGGGGGCAAGACAAGCAAGCAGCCCCAGTCTCTGTGCCTCTGTGCGAGCAGTGCCATGGGCAGATGAGGCTGAGCAACAGCTTTCCAGGCTAGCTCTTTCTGCCTGCGAGCTCTCTGCAGATGTTCCCATTTTCGAAGCAGGGATGCCGGAGGCGCCCGACATGGACCACCTAAGCTACGATTGAAGTTTCAGGGGACAAGAAAAGCAAGCAGCCCCAGTCTCTGTGCCTCTGTGCGAGCAGTGCCCTGGGCAGATGAGGCTGAGCAACAGCTTTCCAGGCTAGCTCTTTCTGCCTGCGAGCTATCTGCAGATGTTCCCATTTTCGAAGCAGGGCTGCTGGATGCGCCCAGCACGGACCACATAAGCTACGATTGAAGTTTCAGGGGACAAGAAAAGCAAGCAGCCCCAGTCTCTGTGCCTCTGTGCGAGCAGTGCCATGGGCAGATGAGGCTGAGCAACAGCTTTCCTGGCTAGCACTTTCTGCCTGCGAGCTATCTGCAGACGTTCGCATTTTCGGAGCAGGGCTGCTGCATGCGCCCGGCACAGACCACCTAAGCTACGTTTGAAGTTTGAGGGGGCAAAACAAGCAAGCAGCCCCAGTCTCTGTGCCTCTATGCGAGCAGTGCCATGGGCAGATGAGGTTGAGCAACAGCTTTCCAGGCTAGCTCTTTCTTCCTGCGAGGTATCTGCAGACGATCACATTTTCGGAGCAGGGCTGCCGGAGGCGCCCGGCACGGACCACCACAGCTACGTTTGAAGTTTGACAGGGCAAGACAAGCAAGCAGCCCCAGTCTCTGTGCCTCTGTGCGAGCAGTGCCATGGGCAGATGAGGCTGAGCAACAGCTTTCCAGGCTACCTCTTTCTGCCTGCGAGCTATCTGTAGAAGTTCGAATTTTGAAAGCAGGGCTGCCGGAGGCGCCCGTCACAGACCACCTAAGCTAGGTTTGAAGTTTGAGGGGACAAGACAAGCAAGCAGCCCCAGTCTCTGTGCCTCTGTGCGAGCAGTGCCATGGGCAGATGAGGCTGAGCAACAGCTTTCCAGGCTAGCTCTTTCTGGCTGCGAGCTATCTGCAGACGTTCGCATTTGCAGAGAAGCTCTGCAGGAGTCCCGATGCAGGGACCCCCAGTGGTACGTTTGAAGTTTGAGGTGTCACGACAAGCAAGCAGCCCCAGTCTCTGTGCCTCTCTGCGAGCAGTGCCATGGGCAGATGAGGCTGAGAAACAGCTTTCCAGGCTAGCTCTTTCTGGCTGCGAGCTATCTGCAGACGTTTGCATTTCCAGAGAAGAGCTGCCGGAGGGCCCCTGCACTGAAACCAAAGCTACGTTTGAAGTTTGAGGGGCCAAGAGAAGCAAGCAGCCCCAGTCTCTGTGCCTCTGTGCGAGCAGTGCCATGCGTAGATCACGCTGAGCAACCGCTTTCCTGGCTAGCTCTTTCTGGCTGCGAGCTATCTGCAGACGTTCGCATTTTCGGAGCAGGGCTGCTGCATGCGCCCGGCACGGACCACCTAAGCTACATTTGAAGTTTCAGGCGGCAAGACAAGCAAGCAGCCCCAGTCTCTGTGCCTCTGTGCGAGCAGTGCCATGGGTAGATGAGGCTGAGCACCAGCTTTCCAGGCTAGCTCTTTCTGCCTGCGAGCTATCTGCAGACGTTCGCATTTTCGGAGAAGGGATGCCGGAGGCGCCCGACACGGACCACCTAAGCTACGTTTGAAGTTTGAGAGGGCAAGACAAGTAAGCAGCCCCAGTCTCTGTGCCTCTGTGCGAGCAGTGCCCTGGGCAGATGAGGCTGAGCAACAGTTTTCCAGGCTAGCTCTTTCTGCCTGCGAGCTATCTGCAGACGATCACATTTTCGGTGCAGGGCTGCCGGAGGTGCCCGACACGGACCACCTAAGCTACGTTTGAAGTTTGAGGGGGCAAGACAAGTAAGCAGCCCCAGTCTCTGTGCCTCTGTGCGAGCAGTGCCATGGGCAGATGAGGCTGAGCAACCGCTTTCCAGGCTAGCTCTTTCTGGCTGCGAGCTATCTGCAGACGTTCGCATTTTTAGAGCAGGACTGACGGAGACGCCCGGCACGGACCACCTAAGCTACGTTTGAAGTTTGAGGGGGCAAGACAAGCAAGCAGCCCCAGTCTCTGTGCCTCTCTGCGAGCAGTGCCATGGGCAGATGAGGCTGAGCAACAGCTTTCCAGGCTAGCTCTTTCTGCCTGAGAGCTATCTGCAGACGTTCACATTTTCAGAGCAGGACTGCCGGAGGCGCCCGACGTGGACCACCTAAGCTACGTTTGAAGATTGAGGGGGCAAGACAAGCAAGCAGCCCTAGTCTCTGTACCTCTGTGCGAGCAGTGCCATGGGCAGATGAGGCTGAGCAACAGCTTTCCAGGCTAGCTCTTTCTGCCTGCGAGCTATCTGCAGACGTTCGCATATCTGGAGCAGGGATTCCGGAGGCGCCCGGCACGGACCACCTAAGATACGTTTGAAGTTTGAGGGGACAAAACAAGGAAGCAACCCCAGTCTCTGTGCCTCTATGCGAGCAGTGCCATGGGCAGATGAGGCTGAGCAACAGCTTTCCAGGCTAGCTTTTTCTGCCTGCGAGCTATCTGCAGACGATCACATTGTGGGAGCAGGGCTGCCGGAGGTGCCCGGCACGGACCACCTAAGCTACGTTTGACGTTTGAGAGGGCAAGACAAGTAAGCAGCCCCAGTCTCTGTGCCTGTCTGCGAGCAGTGCCATGCGTAGATGACGTTGAGCAACCGCTTTCCAGGCTAGCTCTTTCTGGCTGCGAGCTATCTGCAGACGTTCGCATTTTTAGAGCAGGACTGCCGGAGACGCCCGGCACGGACCACCTAAGCTACGTTTAAAGTTTGAGGGGGCAAGACAAGCAAGCAGCCCCAGTCTCTGTGCCTCTGTGCGAGCAGTGCCATGGGCAGATGAGGCTGAGAAACAGCTTTCCAGGCTAGCTCTTTCTGCCTGCGAGCTATCTGCAGACGTTCGCATTTTTAGAGCAGGGCTGCCGGAGACGCCCTGCACGGACCACCTAAGCTACGTTTAAAGTTTGAGGGGTCAAGACAAGCAAGCAGCCCCAGTCTCTGTGCCTCTGTGCGAGCAGTGCCATGCGTAGATGACGCTGAGCAACCGCTTTCCAGGCTACCTCTTTCTGCCTGCGAGCTATCTGCAGACGTTCGCATTTTCAGAGCAGGGCTGCTGGAGGCGCCCGACACGGAGCACCTAAGCTACGTTTGAAGTTTCAGGTGCCAAGACAAGCAAGCAGCCCCAGTCTCTGTGCCTCTGTGCGAGCAGTTCCATGGGCAGATGAGGCTGAGCAACAGCTTTCCAGGCTACCTCTTTCTGCCTGCGAGCTATCTGCAGACGTTCGCATTTTCGGAGCAGGGCTGCTGGATGCGCCCAGCACGGACCACATAAGCTACGATTGAAGTTTCAGGAGACAAGAAAAGCAAGCAGCCCCAGTCTCTGTGCCTCTGTGCGAGCAGTGCCATGGGCAGATGAGGCTGAGCAACAGCTTTCCTGGCTACCTCTTTCTGCCTGCGAGCTATCTGCAGACGTTCGCATTTTCAGAGCAGGGCTGCTGGAGGCGCCCGACACGGAGCACCTAAGCTACGTTTGAAGTTTCAGGTGCCAAGACAAGCAAGCAGCCCCAGTCTCTGTGCCTCTGTGCGAGCAGTGCCCTGGGCAGATGAGGCTGAGCAACAGCTTTCCAGGCTAGCTCTTTCTGCCTGCGAGCTATCTGCAGATGTTCCCATTTTCGAAGCAGGGCTGCTGGATGCGCCCAGCACGGACCACATAAGCTACGATTGAAGTTTCAGGAGACAAGAAAAGCAAGCAGCCCCAGTCTCTGTGCCTCTGTGCGAGCAGTGCCATGGGCAGATGAGGCTGAGCAACAGCTTTCCTGGCTAGCACTTTCTGCCTGCGAGCTATCTGCAGACGTTCGCATTTTCGGAGCAGGGCTGCTGCATGCGCCCGGCACGGACCACCTAAGCTACGTTTGAAGTTTGACAGGGCAAGACAAGCAAGCAGCCCCAGTCTCTGTGCCTCTGTGCGAGCAGTGCCATGGGCAGATGAGGCTGAGCAACAGCTTTCCAGGCTAGCTCTTTCTGCCTGCGAGCTATCTGCAGACGTTCGCATATTTGGAGCAGGGATGCCGGAGGCGCCCGGCACGGACCACCTAAGATACGTTTGAAGTTTGAGGGGGCAAAACAAGCAAGCAGCCCCAGTCTCTGTGCCTCTATGCGAGCAGTGCCATGGGCAGATGAGGCTGAGAAACAGCTTTCCAGGCTAGCTCTTTCTGCCTGCGAGGTATCTGCAGACGATCACATTTTCGGAGCAGGGCTGCCGGAGGCGCCCGGCACGGACCACCACAGCTACGTTTGAAGTTTGACAGGGCAAGACAAGCAAGCAGCCCCAGTCTCTCTGCCTCTGTGCGAGCAGTGCCATGGGCAGATGAGGCTGAGCAACAGCTTTCCAGGCTACCTCTTTCTGCCTGCGAGCTATCTGTAGAAGTTCGAATTTTGAAAGCAGGGCTGCCGGAGGCGCCCGTCACAGACCACCTAAGCTAGGTTTGAAGTTTGAGGGGACAAGACAAGCAAGCAGCCCCAGTCTCTGTGCCTCTGTGCGAGCAGTGCCATGGGCAGATGAGGCTGAGCAACAGCTTTCCAGGCTAGCTCTTTCTGGCTGCGAGCTATCTGCAGACGTTCGCATTTGCAGAGAAGCTCTGCAGGAGTCCCGATGCAGGGACCCCCAGTGGTACGTTTGAAGTTTCAGGTGGCAAGACAAGCAAGCAACCCCAGTCTCTGTGCCTCTCTGCGAGCAGTGCCATGGCCAGATGAGGCTGAGCAACAGCTTTCCAGGCTAGCTCTTTCTGCCTGCGAGCTATCTGCAGACGTTCGCATTTCCAGAGAAGAGCTGCCGGAGGGCCCCTGCACTGAAACCAAAGCTACGTTTGAAGTTTGAGGGGCCAAGAGAAGCAAGCAGCCCCAGTCTCTGTGCCTCTGTGCGAGCAGTGCCATGCGTAGATGACGCTGAGCAACCGCTTTCCTGGCTAGCTCTTTCTGGCTGCGAGCTATCTGCAGACGTTCGCATTTTCGGAGCAGGGCTGCTGCATGCGCCCGGCACGGACCACCTAAGCTACATTTGAAGTTTCAGGCGGCAAGACAAGCAAGCAGCCCCAGTCTCTGTGCCTCTGTGCGAGCAGTGCCATGGGTAGATGAGGCTGAGCACCAGCTTTCCAGGCTAGCTCTTTCTGCCTGCGAGCTATCTGCAGACTTCGCATTTTCGGAGAAGGGATGCCGGAGGCGCCCGACACGGACCACCTAAGCTACGTTTGAAGTTTGACAGGGCAAGACAAGTAAGCAGCCCCAGTCTCTGTGCCTCTGTGCGAGCAGTGCCCTGGGCAGATGAGGCTGAGCAACAGTTTTCCAGGCTAGCTCTTTCTGCCTGCGAGCTATCTGCAGACGATCACATTTTCGGTGCAGGGCTGCCGGAGGTGCCCGACACGGAACACCTAAGCTACGTTTGAAGTTTGAGAGGGCAAGACAAGTAAGCAGCCCCAGTCTGTGTGCCTCTGTGCGAGCAGTGCCATGGGCAGATGAGGCTGAGCAACCGCTTTCCAGGCTAGCTCTTTCTGGCTGCGAGCTATCTGCAGACGTTCGCATTTTCAGAGCAGGGCTGCAGGAGGCGCCCGACACGGAGCACCTAAGCTACGTTTGAAGTTTCAGGTGGCAAGACAAGCAAGCAGTCCCAGTCTCTGTGCCTCTGTGCGAGCAGTTCCATGGGCAGATGAGGCTGAGCAACAGCTTTCCAGGCTAGCTCTTTCTGCCTGCGAGCTATCTGCAGACGTTCGCATATCTGGAGCAGGGATTCCGGAGGCGCCCGGCACGGACCACCTAAGATACGTTTGAAGTTTGAGGGGACAAAACAAGGAAGCAACCCCAGTCTCTGTGCCTCTATGCGAGCAGTGCCATGGGCAGATGAGGCTGAGCAACAGCTTTCCAGGCTAGCTTTTTCTGCCTGCGAGCTATCTGCAGACAATCACATTGTGGGAGCAGGGCTGCCGGAGGTGCCCGGCACGGACCACCTAAGCTACGTTTGACGTTTGAGAGGGCAAGACAAGTAAGCAGCCCCAGTCTCTGTGCCTCTCTGCGAGCAGTGCCATGCGTAGATGACGCTGAGCAACCGCTTTCCAGGCTAGCTCTTTCTGGCTGCGAGCTATCTGCAGACGTTCGCATTTTTAGAGCAGGACTGCCGGAGACGCCCGGCACGGACCACCTAAGCTACGTTTAAAGTTTGAGGGGGCAAGACAAGCAAGCAGCCCCAGTCTCTGTGCCTCTGTGCGAGCAGTGCCATGGGCAGATGAGGCTGAGAAACAGCTTTCCAGGCTAGCTCTTTCTGCCTGCGAGCTATCTGCAGACGTTCACATTTTTAGAGCAGGGCTGCCGGAGACGCCCTGCACGGACCACCTAAGCTACGTTTAAAGTTTGAGGGGTCAAGACAAGCAAGCAGCCCCAGTCTCTGTGCCTCTGTGCGAGCAGTGCCATGCGTAGATGACGCTGAGCAACCGCTTTCCAGGCTAGCTCTTTCTGGCTGCGAGCTATCTGCAGACGTTCGCATTTTTAGAGCAGGACTGCCGGAGACGCCCGGCACGGACCACCTAATCTACGTTTAAAGTTTGAGGGGGCAAGACAAGCAAGCAGCCCCAGTCTCTGTGCCTCTGTGCGAGCAGTGCCATGGGCAGATGAGGCTGAGAAACAGCTTTCCAGGCTATCTCTTTCTGCCTGCGAGCTATCTGCAGACGTTCGCATTTCCAGAGAAGAGCTGCCGGAGGGCCCCTGCACTGAAACCAAAGCTACGTTTGAAGTTTGAGGGGCCAAGAGAAGCAAGCAGCCCCAGTCTCTGTGCCTCTGTGCGAGCAGTGCCATGCGTAGATGACGCTGAGCAACCGCTTTCCTGGCTAGCTCTTTCTGGCTGCGAGCTATCTGCAGACGTTCGCATTTTCGGAGCAGGGCTGCTGCATGCGCCCGGCACGGACCACCTAAGCTACATTTGAAGTTTCAGGCGGCAAGACAAGCAAGCAGCCCCAGTCTCTGTGCCTCTGTGCGAGCAGTGCCATGGGTAGATGAGGCTGAGCAAGAGCTTTCCAGGCTAGCTCTTTCTGCCTGCGAGCTATCTGCAGACTTCGCATTTTCGGAGAAGGGATGCCGGAGGCGCCCGACACGGACCACCTAAGCTACGTTTGAAGTTTGAGAGGGCAAGACAAGTAAGCAGCCCCAGTCTGTGTGCCTCTGTGCGAGCAGTGCCATGGGCAGATGAGGCTGAGCAACCGCTTTCCAGTCTAGCTCTTTCTGGCTGCGAGCTATCTGCAGACGTTCGCATTTTCAGAGCAGGGCTGCAGGAGGCGCCCGACACGGAGCACCTAAGCTACGTTTGAAGTTTCAGGTGGCAAGACAAGCAAGCAGTCCCAGTCTCTGTGCCTCTGTGCGAGCAGTTCCATGGGCAGATGAGGCTGAGCAACAGCTTTCCAGCCTAGCTCTTTCTGCCTGCGAGCTATCTGCAGACGTTCGCATATCTGCAGCAGGGATTCCGGAGGCGCCCGGCACGGACCACCTAAGATACGTTTGAAGTTTGAGGGGACAAAACAAGGAAGCAACCCCAGTCTCTGTGCCTCTATGCGAGCAGTGCCATGGGCAGATGAGGCTGAGCAACAGCTTTCCAGGCTACCTCTTTCTGCCTGAGAGCTATCTGCAGACGTTCACATTTTCAGAGCAGGGCTGCCGGAGGCGCCCGACATGGACCACCTAAGCTACGTTTGAAGATTGAGGGGGCAAGACAAGCAAGCAGCCCCAGTCTCTGTACCTCTGTGCGAGCAGTGCCATGGGCAGATGAGGCTGAGCAACAGCTTTCCAGGCTAGCTTTTTCTGCCTGCGAGCTATCTGCAGACGATCACATTTTCAGAGCAGGGCTGCCGGAGGCGCCCGACATGGACCACCTAAGCTACGTTTGAAGTTTGAGGGGCCAAGACATGCAAGCAGCCCCAGTCTCTGTGCCTCTCTGCGAGCAGTGGCATGCGTAGATGACGCTGAGCAACCGCTTTCCAGGCTAGCTCTTTCTGGTTGCGAGGTATCTGCAGACGTTCGCATTTTTAGAGCAGGACTGCCGGAGACGCCTGGCACGGACCACCTAAGCTACGTTTAAAGTTTGAGGGGGCAAGACAAGCAAGCAGCCCCAGTCTCTGTGCCTCTGTGCGAGCAGTGCCATGGGCAGATGAGGCTGAGAAACAGCTTTCCAGGCTAGCTCTTTCTGCCTGTGAGCTATCTGCAGACGTTCGCATTTTTAGAGCAGGGCTGCCGGAGGTGCCCGGCACGGAACACCTAAGCTACGTTTGAAGTTTGAGAGGGCAAGACAAGTAAGCAGCCCCAGTCTCTGTGCCTCTGTGCGAGCAGTGCCATGCGTAGATGACGCTGAGCAACCGCTTTCCAGGCTACCTCTTTCTGCCTGCGAGCTATCTGCAGACGTTCGCATTTTCAGAGCAGGGCTGCAGGAGGCGCCCGACACGGAGCACCTAAGCTACGTTTGAAGTTTGAGGTGGCAAGACAAGCAAGCAGCCCCAGTCTCTGTGCCTCTGTGCGAGCAGTTCCATGGGCAGATGAGGCTGAGCAACAGCTTTCCAGGCTAGCTCTTTCTGCCTGTGAGCTATCTGCAGACGTTCGCATTTTCGGAGCAGGGCTGCTGGAGGCGCCCGGCACGGACCACCTAAGCTGCGTTTGAAGTTTGAGAGGGCAAGACAAGCAAGCAGCCTCAGACTCTGTGTCTCTGTGCGAGCAGTGCCATGGGCAGATGAGGCTGAGCAACAGCTTTCCAGGCTAGCTCTTTCTGCCTGCGAGCTATCTGCAGACGTTCATATTTTCAGAGCAGGGCTGCCGGAGGCCCCCTGCACGCAACCCAAAGATACATTTGAAGTTTGAGGTGGCAAGACAAGTAAGCAGCCCCAGTCTCTGTGCCTCTGTGCGAGCAGTGCCATAGGCAGATGAGGCTGAGCAACAGCTTTCCAGGCTAGTTCTTTCTGCCTGCGAGCTATCTGCAGACATTCGCATTTTGGGAGCAGGGCTGCCGGAGGCGCCCGGCACGGACCACCTAAGATACGTTTGAAGTTTGAGGGGGCAAAACAAGCAAGCAGCCCCAGTCTCTGTGCCTCTATGCGAGCAGTGCCATGGGCAGATGAGGTTGAGCAACAGCTTTCCAGCCTAGCTCTTTCTGCCTGCGAGCTATCTGCAGACGTTCGCATATTTGGAGCAGGGCTGCCGGAGGCGCCCGACACGGACCACCACAGCTACGTTTGAAGTTTGAGAGGGCAAGACAAGCAAGCAGCCCCAGTCTCTGTGCCTCTGCGCGAGCAGTGTCATGGGCAGATGAGGCTGAGCAACAGCTTTCCAGGCTAGCTCTTTCTGCCTGCGAGCTATCTGCAGACATTCGCATTTTCGGGGAAGCGCTGCTGGAGGCCCCCTGACGGACCCCCAATGCTATCTTTGAAGTTTGAGGGGGCAAGACAAGCAAGCAGCCCCAGTCTCTGTGCCTCTGTGCGAGCAGTGCCGTGGGCAGATGAGGCTGAGCAACAGCTTTCCAGGCTAGCTCTTTCTGCCTGCCAGCTATCTGCAGATGTTCCCATTTTCGAAGCAGGGATGCCGGAGGCGCCCGACATGGACCACCTAAGCTACGATTGAAGTTTCAGGGGACAAGAAAAGCAAGCAGCCCCAGTCTCTGTGCCTCTGTGCGAGCAGTGCCCTGGGCAGATGAGGCTGAGCAACAGCTTTCCTGGCTAGCTCTTTCTGGCTGCGAGCTATCTGCAGACGTTCGCATTTTCGGAGCAGGGCTCCTGGATGCGCCCAGCACGTACCACATAAGCTACGTTTGAAGTTTGAGGGGGCAAGACAAGCAAGCAGCCCCAGTCTCTGTGCCTCTGTGCGAGCAGTGCCATGGGCAGATGAGGCTGAGCAACAGCTTTCCAGGCTAGCTCTTTCTGCCTGCCAGCTATCTGCAGACGTTCGCATTTTCGGAGCAGGGCTGCTGCATGTGCCCGGCACGGACCACCTAAGCTACGTTTGAAGTTTGAGGGGGCAAGACAAGCAAGCAGCCCTAGTCTCTGTGCCTCTGTGCGAGCAGTGCCATGGGCAGATGAGGCTGAGCAACAGCTTTCCAGGCTAGCTCTTTCTGCCTGCGAGCTATCTGCAGATGTTCCCATTTTCGAAGCAGGGCTGCTGGTTGCGCCCAGCACGGACCACATAAGCTACGATTGAAGTTTCAGGGGACAAGAAAACAAGCAGCCCCTCGCTCTGTGCCTCTGTGCGAGCAGTGCCCTGGGCAGATGAGGCTGAGCAACAGCTTTCCAGGCTAGCTCTTTCTGCCTGCGAGCTATCTGCAGACGTTCGCATTTTCGGAGCAGGGCTGCTGCATGCGCCCGGCACAGACCACCTAAGCTACGTTTGAAGTTTGACAGGGCAAGACAAGCAAGCAGCCCCAGTCTCTGTGCCTCTGTGCGAGCAGTGCCATGGGCAGATGAGGCTGAGCAACAGCTTTCCTGGCTAGCTCTTTCTGGCTGCGAGCTATCTGCAGACGTTCGCATATTAGGAGCAGGGATGCCGGAGGCGCCCGGCACGGACCACCTAAGATACGTTTGAAGTTTGAGGGGACAAGACAAGCAAGCAGCCCCAGTCTCTGTGCCTCTGTGCGAGCAGTGCCATGGGCAGATGAGGCTGAGCAACAGCTTTCCAGGCTACCTCTTTCTGGCTGCGAGCTATCTGCAGACGTTCGCATTTGCAGAGAAGCTCTGCAGGAGTCCCGATGCACGGACCCCCAATGGTACGTTTGAAGTTTGAGGTGTCACGACAAGCAAGCAGCCCCAGTCTCTGTGCCTCTCTGCGAGCAGTGCCATGGGCAGATGAGGCTGAGAAACAGCTTTCCAGGCTAGCTCTTTCTGGCTGCGAGCTATCTGCAGACGTTTGCATTTTCAGAGCAGGGCTGCCGGAGGCGCCCGACACGGAGCACCTAAGATACGTTTGATGTTTCAGGTGGCAAGACAAGCAAGCAGCCCCAGTCTCTGTGCCTCTGTGCGAGCAGTGCCATGGGCAGATGAGGCTGAGCAACAGCTTTCCAGGCTAGCTCTTTCTGCCTGCGAGCTATCTGCAGACGTTCATATTTTCAGAGCAGGGCTGCCGGAGGCCCCCTGCACGCAACCCAAAGATACATTTGAAGTTTGAGGTGGCAAGACAAGTAAGCAGCCCCAGTCTCTGTCCCTCTGTGCGAGCAGTGCCATAGGCAGATGAGGCTGAGCAACAGCTTTCCAGGCTAGTTCTTTCTGCCTGCGAGCTATCTGCAGACATTCGCATTTTGGGAGCAGGGCTGCCGGAGGCGCCCGACACGGAACACCTAAGCTACGTTTGAAGTTTGAGAGGGCAAGACAAGTAAGCAGCCCCAGTCTCTGTGCCTCTGTGCGAGCAGTGCCATGGGCAGATGAGGCTGAGCAACAGCTTTCCAGGCTAGTTCTTTCTGGCTGCGAGCTATCTGCAGACATTCGCATTTTCAGAGCAGGGCTGCCGGAGGCGCCCGACATGGACCACCTAAGCTACAATTGAAGTTTGAGGGGACAAGAAAAGCAAGCAGCCCCAGTCTCTGTGCCTCTGTGCGAGCAGTGCCATGGGCAGATGAGGCTGAGCAACATCTTTCCAGGCTACCTCTTTCTGCCTGCGAGCTATCTGCAGATGTTAGCATTTTCGGAGAAGCGCTGCTGGAGGCCCCCTGACGGACCCCAAATGCTACGTTTGAAGTTTGAGGGGGCAAGACAAGCAAGCAGCCCCAGTCCCTGTGCCTCTGTGCGAGCAGTGCCATGGGCAGATGAGGCTGAGCAACAGCTTTCCAGGCTAGCTCTTTCTGGCTGCGAGCTATCTGCAGACGTTCGCATTTTCGGAGCAGGGCTGCTGGATGCGCCCAGCACGGACCACATAAGCTACGTTTGAAGTTTGAGGGGGCAAGACAAGCAAGCAGCCCCAGTCTCTGTGCCTCTGTGCGAGCAGTGCCATGGGCAGATGAGGCTGAGTAACAGCTTTCCAGGCTAGCTCTTTCTGCCTGTGAGCTATCTGCAGAAGTTCGAATTTTGAAAGCAGGGCTGCCGGAGGCGCACGTCACAGACCACCTAAGCTACGTTTGAAGTTTGAGGGGACAAGACAAGCAAGCAGCCCCAGTCTCTGTGCCTCTGTGCGAGCAGTGCCATGGGCAGATGAGGCTGAGCAACAGCTTTCCAGGCTACCTCTTTCTGGCTGCGAGCTATCTGCAGACGTTCGCATATTTGGAGCAGGGATGCCGGAGGCGCCCATAAAGGACCACCTAAGATACGTTTGAAGTTTGAGGGGGCAAAACAAGCAAGCAGCCCCAGTCTCTGTGCCTCTATGCGAGCAGTGCCATGGGCAGATGAGGTTGAGCAACAGCTTTCCAGCCTAGCTCTTTCTGCCTGCGAGCTATCTGCAGACGTTCGCATATTTGGAGCAGGGATGCCGGAGGCGCCCGACACGGACCACCACAGCTACGTTTGAAGTTTGAGAGGGCAAGACAAGCAAGCAGCCCCAGTCTCTGTGCCTCTGCGCGAGCAGTGTCATGGGCAGATGAGGCTGAGCAACAGCTTTCCAGGCTAGCTCTTTCTGCCTGCGAGCTATCTGCAGACATTCGCATTTTCGGGGAAGCGCTGCTGGAGGCCCCCTGACGGACCCCCAATGCTATCTTTGAAGTTTGAGGGGGCAAGACAAGCAAGCAGCCCCAGTCTCTGTGCCTCTGTGCGAGCAGTGCCGTGGGCAGATGAGGCTGAGCAACAGCTTTCCAGGCTAGCTCTTTCTGCCTGCCAGCTATCTGCAGATGTTCCCATTTTCGAAGCAGGGATGCCGGAGGCGCCCGACATGGACCACCTAAGCTACGATTGAAGTTTCAGGGGACAAGAAAAGCAAGCAGCCCCAGTCTCTGTGCCTCTGTGCGAGCAGTGCCCTGGGCAGATGAGGCTGAGCAACAGCTTTCCTGGCTAGCTCTTTCTGGCTGCGAGCTATCTGCAGACGTTCGCATTTTCGGAGCAGGGCTCCTGGATGCGCCCAGCACGGACCACATAAGCTACGTTTGAAGTTTGAGGGGGCAAGACAAGCAAGCAGCCCCAGTCTCTGTGCCTCTGTGCGAGCAGTGCCATGGGCAGATGAGGCTGAGCAACAGCTTTCCAGGCTAGCTCTTTCTGGCTGCGAGCTATCTGCAGACGTTCGCATTTTCGGAGCAGGGCTGCTGCATGTGCCCGGCACGGACCACCTAAGCTACGTTTGAAGTTTGAGGGGGCAAGACAAGCAAGCAGCCCCAGTCTCTGTGCCTCTGTGCGAGCAGTGCCATGGGCAGATGAGGCTGAGCAACAGCTTTCCAGGCTACCTCTTTCTGCCTGCGAGCTATCTGCAGATGTTCCCATTTTCGAAGCAGGGCTGCTGGTTGCGCCCAGCACGGACCACATAAGCTACGATTGAAGTTTCAGGGGACAAGAAAACAAGCAGCCCCTCGCTCTGTGCCTCTGTGCGAGCAGTGCCGTGGGCAGATGAGGCTGAGCAACAGCTTTCCAGGCTAGCTCTTTCTGCCTGCGAGCTATCTGCAGACGTTCGCATTTTCGGAGCAGGGCTGATGCATGCGCCCGGCACAGACCACCTAAGCTACGTTTGAAGTTTGACAGGGCAAGACAAGCAAGCAGCCCCAGTCTCTGTGCCTCTGTGCGAGCAGTGCCATGGGCAGATGAGGCTGAGCAACAGCTTTCCAGGCTAGCTCTTTCTGGCTGCGAGCTATCTGCAGACGTTCGCATATTAGGAGCAGGGATGCCGGAGGCGCCCGGCACGGACCACCTAAGATACGTTTGAAGTTTGAGGGGACAAGACAAGCAAGCAGCCCCAGTCTCTGTGCCTCTGTGCGAGCAGTGCCATGGGCAGATGAGGCTGAGCAACAGCTTTCCAGGCTACCTCTTTCTGGCTGCGAGCTATCTGCAGACGTTCGCATTTGCAGAGAAGCTCTGCAGGAGTCCCGATGCACGGACCCCCAGTGGTACGTTTGAAGTTTGAGGTGTCACGACAAGCAAGCAGCCCCAGTCTCTGTGCCTCTCTGCGAGCAGTGCCATGGGCAGATGAGGCTGAGAAACAGCTTTCCAGGCTAGCTCTTTCTGGCTGCGAGCTATCTGCAGACGTTTGCATTTTCAGAGCAGGGCTGCCGGAGGCGCCCGACACGGAGCACCTAAGATACGTTTGATGTTTCAGGTGGCAAGACAAGCAAGCAGCCCCAGTCTCTGTGCCTCTGTGCGAGCAGTGCCATGGGCAGATGAGGCTGAGCAACAGCTTTCCAGGCTAGCTCTTTCTGGCTGCGAGCTATCTGCAGACGTTCGCATATTTGGAGCAGGGATGCCGGAGGCGCCCGACACGGACAACCTAAGCTACGTTTGAAGTTTGAGGGGGCAAAACAAGCAAGCAGCCCCAGTCTCTGTGCCTCTATGCGAGCAGTGCCATGGGCAGATGAGGTTGAGCAACAGCTTTCCAGGCTAGCTCTTTCTGCCTGCGAGGTATCTGCAGACGATCACATTTTCGGAGCAGGGCTGCCGGAGGCGCCCGGCACGGACCACCACAGCTACGTTTGAAGTTTGACAGGGCAAGACAAGCAAGCAGCCCCAGTCTCTGTGCCTCTCTGCGAGCAGTGCCATGGGCAGATGAGGCTGAGAAACAGCTTTCCAGGCTAGCTCTTTCTGCCTGTGAGCTATCTGCAGACGTTCGCATTTTTAGAGCAGGGCTGCCGGAGGTGCCCGGCACGGAACACCTAAGCTACGTTTGAAGTTTGAGAGGGCAAGACAAGTAAGCAGCCCCAGTCTCTGTGCCTCTGTGCGAGCAGTTCCATGGGCAGATGAGGCTGAGCAACAGCTTTCCAGGCTAGCTCTTTCTGCCTGCGAGCTATCTGCAGACGTTCGCATTTTCGGAGCAGGGCTGCTGGAGGCGCCCGGCACGGACCACCTAAGCTGCGTTTGAAGTTTGAGAGGGCAAGACAAGCAAGCAGCCTCAGACTCTGTGTCTCTGTGCGAGCAGTGCCATGGGCAGATGAGGCTGAGCAACAGCTTTCCAGGCTAGCTCTTTCTGCCTGCGAGCTATCTGCAGACGTTCATATTTTCAGAGCAGGGCTGCCGGAGGCCCCCTGCACGCAACCCAAAGATACATTTGAAGTTTGAGGTGGCAAGACAAGTAAGCAGCCCCAGTCTCTGTCCCTCTGTGCGAGCAGTGCCATAGGCAGATGAGGCTGAGCAACAGCTTTCCAGGCTACCTCTTTCTGGCTGCGAGCTATCTGCAGACATTCGCATTTTGGGAGCAGGGCTGCCGGAGGCGCCCGACACGGAACACCTAAGCTACGTTTGAAGTTTGAGAGGGCAAGACAAGTAAGCAGCCCCAGTCTCTGTGCCTCTGTGCGAGCAGTGCCATGGGCAGATGAGGCTGAGCAACAGCTTTCCAGGCTAGTTCTTTCTGGCTGCGAGCTATCTGCAGACATTCGCATTTTCAGAGCAGGGCTGCCGGAGGCGCCCGACATGGACCACCTAAGCTACAATTGAAGTTTGAGGGGACAAGAAAAGCAAGCAGCCCCAGTCTCTGTGCCTCTGTGCGAGCAGTGCCATGGGCAGATGAGGCTGAGCAACATCTTTCCAGGCTACCTCTTTCTGCCTGCGAGCTATCTGCAGATGTTAGCATTTTCGGAGAAGCGCTGCTGGAGGCCCCCTGACGGACCCCCAATGCTACGTTTGAAGTTTGAGGTGGCAAGACAAGCAAGCAGCCCCAGTCCCTGTGCCTCTGTGCGAGCAGTGCCATGGGCAGATGAGGCTGAGCAACAGCTTTCCAGGCTAGCTCTTTCTGGCTGCGAGCTATCTGCAGACGTTCGCATTTTCGGAGCAGGGCTGCTGGATGCGCCCAGCACGGACCACATAAGCTACGTTTGAAGTTTGAGGGGGCAAGACAAGCAAGCAGCCCCAGTCTCTGTGCCTCTGTGCGAGCAGTGCCATGGGCAGATGAGGCTGAGCAACAGCTTTCCAGGCTAGCTCTTTCTGCCTGTGAGCTATCTGCAGAAGTTCGAATTTTGAAAGCAGGGCTGCCGGAGGCGCCCGTCACAGACCACCTAAGTTACGTTTGAAGTTTGAGGGGACAAGACAAGCAAGCAGCCCCAGTCTCTGTGCCTCTGTGCGAGCAGTGCCATGGGCAGATGAGGCTGAGCAACAGCTTTCCAGGCTACCTCTTTCTGGCTGCGAGCTATCTGCAGACGTTCGCATATTTGGAGCAGGGATGCCGGAGGCGCCCATAAAGGACCACCTAAGATACGTTTGAAGTTTGAGGGGGCAAAACAAGCAAGCAGCCCCAGTCTCTGTGCCTCTATGCGAGCAGTGCCATGGGCAGATGAGGTTGAGCAACAGCTTTCCAGCCTAGCTCTTTCTGCCTGCGAGCTATCTGCAGACGTTCGCATATTTGGAGCAGGGATGCCGGAGGCGCCCGACACGGACCACCACAGCTACGTTTGAAGTTTGAGAGGGCAAGACAAGCAAGCAGCCCCAGTCTCTGTGCCTCTGCGCGAGCAGTGTCATGGGCAGATGAGGCTGAGCAACAGCTTTCCAGGCTAGCTCTTTCTGCCTGCGAGCTATCTGCAGACATTCGCATTTTCGGGGAAGCGCTGCTGGAGGCCCCCTGACGGACCCCCAATGCTATCTTTGAAGTTTGAGGGGGGAAGACAAGCAAGCAGCCCCAGTCTCTGTGCCTCTGTGCAAGCAGTGCCGTGGGCAGATGAGGCTGAGCAACAGCTTTCCAGGCTAGCTCTTTCTGCCTGCCAGCTATCTGCAGATGTTCCCATTTTCGAAGCAGGGATGCCGGAGGCGCCCGACATGGACCACCTAAGCTACGATTGAAGTTTCAGGGGACAAGAAAAGCAAGCAGCCCCAGTCTCTGTGCCTCTGTGCGAGCAGTGCCCTGGGCAGATGAGGCTGAGCAACAGCTTTCCTGGCTAGCTCTTTCTGGCTGCGAGCTATCTGCAGACGTTCGCATTTTCGGAGCAGGGCTCCTGGATGCGCCCAGCACGGACCACATAAGCTACGTTTGAAGTTTGAGGGGGCAAGACAAGCAAGCAGCCCCAGTCTCTGTGCCTCTGTGCGAGCAGTGCCATGGGCAGATGAGGCTGAGCAACAGCTTTCCAGGCTAGCTCTTTCTGGCTGCGAGCTATCTGCAGACGTTCGCATTTTCGGAGCAGGGCTGCTGCATGTGCCCGGCACGGACCACCTAAGCTACGTTTGAAGTTTGAGGGGGCAAGACAAGCAAGCAGCCCTAGTCTCTGTGCCTCTGTGCGAGCAGTGCCATGGGCAGATGAGGCTGAGCAACAGCTTTCCAGGCTAGCTCTTTCTGCCTGCGAGCTATCTGCAGATGTTCCCATTTTCGAAGCAGGGCTGCTGGTTGCGCCCAGCACGGACCACATAAGCTACGATTGAAGTTTCAGGGGACAAGAAAACAAGCAGCCCCTCGCTCTGTGCCTCTGTGCGAGCAGTGCCCTGGGCAGATGAGGCTGAGCAACAGCTTTCCAGGCTAGCTCTTTCTGCCTGCGAGCTATCTGCAGACGTTCGCATTTTCGGAGCAGGGCTGCTGCATGCGCCCGGCACAGACCACCTAAGCTACGTTTGAAGTTTGACAGGGCAAGACAAGCAAGCAGCCCCAGTCTCTGTGCCTCTGTGCGAGCAGTGCCATGGGCAGATGAGGCTGAGCAACAGCTTTCCAGGCTAGCTCTTTCTGGCTGCGAGCTATCTGCAGACGTTCGCATATTAGGAGCAGGGATGCCGGAGGCGCCCGGCACGGACCACCTAAGATACGTTTGAAGTTTGAGGGGACAAGACAAGCAAGCAGCCCCAGTCTCTGTGCCTCTGTGCGAGCAGTGCCATGGGCAGATGAGGCTGAGCAACAGCTTTCCAGGCTACCTCTTTCTGGCTGCGAGCTATCTGCAGACGTTCGCATTTGCAGAGAAGCTCTGCAGGAGTCCCGATGCACGGACCCCCAATGGTACGTTTGAAGTTTGAGGTGTCACGACAAGCAAGCAGCCCCAGTCTCTGTGCCTCTCTGCGAGCAGTGCCATGGGCAGATGAGGCTGAGAAACAGCTTTCCAGGCTAGCTCTTTCTGGCTGCGAGCTATCTGCAGACGTTTGCATTTTCAGAGCAGGGCTGCCGGAGGCGCCCGACACGGAGCACCTAAGATACGTTTGATGTTTCAGGTGGCAAGACAAGCAAGCAGCCCCAGTCTCTGTGCCTCTGTGCGAGCAGTGCCATGGGCAGATGAGGCTGAGCAACAGCTTTCCAGGCTAGCTCTTTCTGGCTGCGAGCTATCTGCAGACGTTCGCATATTTGGAGCAGGGATGCCGGAGGCGCCCGACACGGACAACCTAAGATACGTTTGAAGTTTGAGGGGGCAAAACAAGCAAGCAGCCCCAGTCTCTGTGCCTCTATGCGAGCAGTGCCATGGGCAGATGAGGTTGAGCAACAGCTTTCCAGGCTAGCTCTTTCTGGCTGCGAGCTATCTGCAGACGTTCGCATTTTCGGAGCAGGGCTGCTGGATGCGCCCAGCACGGACCACATAAGCTACGTTTGAAGTTTGAGGGGGCAAGACAAGCAAGCAGCCCCAGTCTCTGTGCCTCTGTGCGAGCAGTGCCATGGGCAGATGAGGCTGAGTAACAGCTTTCCAGGCTAGCTCTTTCTGCCTGTGAGCTATCTGCAGAAGTTCGAATTTTGAAAGCAGGGCTGCCGGAGGCGCCCGTCACAGACCACCTAAGTTACGTTTGAAGTTTGAGGGGACAAGACAAGCAAGCAGCCCCAGTCTCTGTGCCTCTGTGCGAGCAGTGCCATGGGCAGATGAGGCTGAGCAACAGCTTTCCAGGCTACCTCTTTCTGGCTGCGAGCTATCTGCAGACGTTCGCATATTTGGAGCAGGGATGCCGGAGGCGCCCATAAAGGACCACCTAAGATACGTTTGAAGTTTGAGGGGGCAAAACAAGCAAGCAGCCCCAGTCTCTGTGCCTCTATGCGAGCAGTGCCATGGGCAGATGAGGTTGAGCAACAGCTTTCCAGCCTAGCTCTTTCTGCCTGCGAGCTATCTGCAGACGTTCGCATATTTGGAGCAGGGATGCCGGAGGCGCCCGACACGGACCACCACAGCTACGTTTGAAGTTTGAGAGGGCAAGACAAGCAAGCAGCCCCAGTCTCTGTGCCTCTGCGCGAGCAGTGTCATGGGCAGATGAGGCTGAGCAACAGCTTTCCAGGCTAGCTCTTTCTGCCTGCGAGCTATCTGCAGACATTCGCATTTTCGGGGAAGCGCTGCTGGAGGCCCCCTGACGGACCCCCAATGCTATCTTTGAAGTTTGAGGGGGCAAGACAAGCAAGCAGCCCCAGTCTCTGTGCCTCTGTGCGAGCAGTGCCGTGGGCAGATGAGGCTGAGCAACAGCTTTCCAGGCTAGCTCTTTCTGCCTGCCAGCTATCTGCAGATGTTCCCATTTTCGAAGCAGGGATGCCGGAGGCGCCCGACATGGACCACCTAAGCTACGATTGAAGTTTCAGGGGACAAGAAAAGCAAGCAGCCCCAGTCTCTGTGCCTCTGTGCGAGCAGTGCCCTGGGCAGATGAGGCTGAGCAACAGCTTTCCTGGCTAGCTCTTTCTGGCTGCGAGCTATCTGCAGACGTTCGCATTTTCGGAGCAGGGCTCCTGGATGCGCCCAGCACGGACCACATAAGCTACGTTTGAAGTTTGAGGGGGCAAGACAAGTAAGCAGCCCCAGTCTCTGTGCCTCTGTGCGAGCAGTGCCATGGGCAGATGAGGCTGAGCAACAGCTTTCCAGGCTAGCTCTTTCTGGCTGCGAGCTATCTGCAGACGTTCGCATTTTCGGAGCAGGGCTGCTGCATGTGCCCGGCACGGACCACCTAAGCTACGTTTGAAGTTTGAGGGGGCAAGACAAGCAAGCAGCCCTAGTCTCTGTGCTTCTGTGCGAGCAGTGCCATGGGCAGATGAGGCTGAGCAACAGCTTTCCAGGCTAGCTCTTTCTGCCTGCGAGCTATCTGCAGATGTTCCCATTTTCGAAGCAGGGCTGCTGGTTGCGCCCAGCACGGACCACATAAACTACGATTGAAGTTTCAGGGGACAAGAAAACAAGCAGCCCCTCGCTCTGTGCCTCTGTGCGAGCAGTGCCCTGGGCAGATGAGGCTGAGCAACAGCTTTCCAGGCTAGCTCTTTCTGCCTGCGAGCTATCTGCAGACGTTCGCATTTTCGGAGCAGGGCTGCTGCATGCGCCCGGCACAGACCACCTAAGCTACGTTTGAAGTTTGACAGGGCAAGACAAGCAAGCAGCCCCAGTCTCTGTGCCTCTGTGCGAGCAGTGCCATGGGCAGATGAGGCTGAGCAACAGCTTTCCAGGCTAGCTCTTTCTGCCTGCGAGCTATCTGCAGACGTTCGCATATTAGGAGCAGGGATGCCGGAGGCGCCCGGCACGGACCACCTAAGATACGTTTGAAGTTTGAGGGGACAAGACAAGCAAGCAGCCCCAGTCTCTGTGCCTCTGTGCGAGCAGTGCCATGGGCAGATGAGGCTGAGCAACAGCTTTCCAGGCTACCTCTTTCTGGCTGCGAGCTATCTGCAGACGTTCGCATTTGCAGAGAAGCTCTGCAGGAGTCCCGATGCACGGACCCCCAATGGTACGTTTGAAGTTTGAGGTGTCACGACAAGCAAGCAGCCCCAGTCTCTGTGCCTCTCTGCAAGCAGTGCCATGGGCAGATGAGGCTGAGAAACAGCTTTCCAGGCTAGCTCTTTCTGGCTGCGAGCTATCTGCAGACGTTTGCATTTTCAGAGCAGGGCTGCCGGAGGCGCCCGACACGGAGCACCTAAGATACGTTTGATGTTTCAGGTGGCAAGACAAGCAAGCAGCCCCAGTCTCTGTGCCTCTGTGCGAGCAGTGCCATGGGCAGATGAGGCTGAGCAACAGCTTTCCAGGCTTCCTCTTTCTGGCTGCGAGCTATCTGCAGACGTTCGCATATTTGGAGCAGGGATGCCGGAGGCGCCCGACACGGACAACCTAAGCTAAGTTTGAAGTTTGAGGGGGCAAAACAAGCAAGCAGCCCCAGTCTCTGTGCCTCTATGCGAGCAGTGCCATGGGCAGATGAGGTTGAGCAACAGCTTTCCAGGCTAGCTCTTTCTGCCTGCGAGGTATCTGCAGACGATCACATTTTCGGAGCAGGGCTGCCGGAGGCGCCCGGCACGGACCACCACAGCTACGTTTGAAGTTTGACAGGGCAAGACAAGCAAGCAGCCCCAGTCTCTGTGCCTCTGTGCGAGCAGTGCCCTGGGCAGATGAGGCTGAGCAACAGCTTTCCAGGCTAGCTCTTTCTACCTGCCAGCTATCTGCAGATGTTCGCATTTTCAGAGCAGGGCTGCCGGAGGCGCCCGACATGGACCACTTAAGCTACAATTGAAGTTTCAGGGGGCAAGACAAGCAAGCAGCCCCAGTCTCTGTACCTCTGTGCGAGCAGTGCCATGGGCAGATGAGGCTGAGCAACAGCTTTCCAGGCTAGCTCTTTCTGCCTGCGAGCTATCTGCAGACGTTCGCATTTTCGTACAAGGGCTGCCGGAGGCGCCCAGCACGGACCACCTAAGCTACGTTTGAAGTTTCAGAGGGCAAGACAAGCAAGCAGCCCCAGTCTCTGTGCCTCTGTGCGAGCAGTGCCATGGGCAGATGAGGTTGAGCAACAGCTTTCCAGGCTAGCTCTTTCTGTCGGCGAGCTATCTGCAGACGTTCGCATTTCCAGAGCAGAGCTGCCGGAGGGCCCCTGCACTGAAACCAAAGCTACGTTTGAAGTTTGAGGGGCCAAGAGAAGCAAGCAGCCCCAGTCTCTGTGCCTCTGTGCGAGCAGTGCCATGGGCAGATGAGGCTGAGCAACAGCTTTCCAGGCTAGCTCTTTCTGGCTGCGAGCTATCTGCAGACGTTCGCATTTTCAGAGCAGGGCTGCAGGAGGCGCCCGACATGGACCACCTAAGCTACGTTTGAAGATTGAGGGGGCAAGACAAGCAAGCAGCCCTAGTCTCTGTACCTCTGTGCGAGCAGTGCCATGGGCAGATGAGGCTGAGCAACAGCTTTCCAGGCTAGCTCTTTCTGCCTGCCAGCTATCTGCAGACGTTCGCATTTTCGGAGGAGGGCTGCCGGAGGCTCCCGGCACGGACCACCTAAGATACATTTGAAGTTTCAGGGGGCAAGACAAGAGAGCAGCCCCAGTCTCTGTGCCTCTGTGCGAGCAGTGCCATGGGCAGATGAGGCTGAGCAACAGCTTTCCAGGCTAGCTCTTTCTGGCTGCGAGCTATCTGCAGACGTTCGCATATTTGGAGCAGGGATTCCGGAGGCGCCCGGCACGGACCACCTAAGATACGTTTGAAGTTTGAGGGGACAAAACAAGGAAGCAACCTCAGTCTCTGTGCCTCTGTGCGAGCAGTGCCATGGGCAGATGAGGCTGAGCAACAGCTTTCCAGGCTAGCTCTTTCTGCCTGCCAGCTATCTGCAGATGTTCGCATTTTCGGAGCAGGGCTGCTGGAGGCGCCCGACATGGACCACCTAAGCTACAAGTGAAGTTTCAGGGGGCAAGACAAGCAATCAGCCCCAGTCTCTGTACCTCTGTGCGAGCAGTGCCATGGGCAGATGAGGCTGAGCAACAGCTTTCCAGGCTAGCTCTTTCTGCCTGCGAGCTATCTGCAGACGTTTGCATTTTCGTACAAGGGCTGCCGGAGGCTCCCGGCACGGACCACCTAAGCTACATTTGAAGTTTGAGAGGGCAAGACAAGCAAGCAGCCCCAGTCTCTGTGCCTCTGTGCGAGCAGTGCCATGGGCAGATGAGGCTGAGCAACAGCTTTCCAGGCTAGCTCTTTCTGCCTGCGAGCTATCTGCACACGTTCGCATTTTCGGAGCAGGGCTCCCGGAGGTGCCCGGCACGGACTACCTAAGCTACGTTTGAAGTTTGAGAGGGCAAGACAAGTAAGCAGCCCCAGTCTCTGTGCCTCTGTGCGAGCAGTGCCATGGGCAGATGAGGTTGAGCAACAGCTTTCCAGGCTAGCTCTTTCTGGCTGCGAGCTATCTGCAGACGTTCGCATTTCCAGAGCAGAGCTGCCGGAGGGCCCCTGCACTTAAACCAAAGCTACGTTTGAAGTTTGAGGGGCCAAGAGAAGCAAGCAGCCCCAGTCTCTGTGCCTCTCTGCGAGCAGTGCCATGGGCAGATGAGGCTGAGCAACAGCTTTCCAGGCTAGCTCTTTCTGGCTGCGAGCTATCTGCAGACGTTCGCATTTTCAGAGCAGGGCTGCAGGAGGCGCCCGACACGGAGCACCTAAGCTACGTTTGAAGTTTGAGGGAGCAAGACAAGCAAGGAGTCCCAGTCTCTGTGCCTCTGTGCGAGCAGTGCCATGGGCAGATGAGGCGGAGCAACAGCTTTCCAGGCTAGCTCTTTCTGCCTGCGAGCTATCTGCAGACGTTCACATTTTCAGAGCAGGGCTGCCGGAGGCGCCCGACATGGACCACCTAAGCTACGTTTGAAGATTGAGGGGGCAAGACAAGCAAGCAGCCCTAGTCTCTGTACCTCTGTGCGAGCAGTGCCATGGGCAGATGAGGCTGAGCAACAGCTTTCCAGGCTAGCTCTTTCTGCCTGCCAGCTATCTGCAGACGTTCGCATTTTCGGAGGAGGGCTGCCGGAGGCTCCCGGCACGGACCACCTAAGATACATTTGAAGTTTCAGGGGGCAAGACAAGAGAGCAGCCCCAGTCTCTGTGCCTCTGTGCGAGCAGTGCCATGGGCAGATGAGGCTGAGCACCAGCTTTCCAGGCTAGCTCTTTCTGCCTGCGAGCTATCTGCAGACGTTCGCATATTTGGAGCAGGGATTCCGGAGGCGCCCGGAACGGACCACCTAAGATACGTTTGAAGTTTGAGGGGACAAAACAAGGAAGCAACCCCAGTCTCTGTGCCTCTGTGCGAGCAGTGCCATGGGCAGATGAGGCTGAGCACCAGCTTTCCAGGCTACATTTTTCTGGTTGCGAGCTATCTGCAGACATTCGCATTTTCGGGGAAGCGCTGCTGGAGGCCCCCTGACGGACCCCCAATGCTATCTTTGAAGTTTGAGGGGGCAAGACAAGCAAGCAGCCCCAGTCTCTGTGCCTCTGTGCGAACAGTGCCATGGGCAGATGAGGCTGAGCAACAGCTTTCCAGGCTAGCTCTTTCTGGCTGCGAGCTATCCGCAGACGTTCGCATTTGCAGAGAAGCTCTGCAGGAGTCCCGATGCACGGACCCCCAATGGTACGTTTGAAGTTTGAGGTGTCACGACAAGCAAGCAGCCCCAGTCTCTGTGCCTCTGTGCGAGCAGTGCCATGGGCAGATGAGGCTGAGAAACAGCTTTCCAGGCTAGCTCTTTCTGGCTGCGAGCTATCTGCAGACGTTTGCATTTTCTGAGCAGGGCTGCCGGAGGCGCCCGACACGGAGCACCTAAGATACGTTTGATGTTTCAGGTGGCAAGACAAGTAAGCAGCCCCAGTCTCTGTGCCTCTGTGCGAGCAGTGCCATGGGCAGATGAGGCTGAGCAACAGCTTTCCAGGCTAGCTCTTTCTGCCTGCCAGCTATCTGCAGATGTTCGCATTTTCAGAGCAGGGCTGCTGGAGGCGCCCGACATGGACCACCTAAGCTACAAGTGAAGTTTCAGGGGGCAAGACAAGCAAGCAGCCCCAGTCTCTGTACCTCTGTGCGAGCAGTGCCATGGGCAGATGAGGCTGAGCAACAGCTTTCCAGGCTAGCTCTTTCTGCCTGCGAGCTATCTGCAGACGTTTGCATTTTCGTACAAGGGCTGCCGGAGGCGCCCAGCACGGACCACCTAAGCTACATTTGAAGTTTGAGAGGGCAAGACAAGCAAGCAGCCCCAGTCTCTGTGCCTCTGTGCGAGCACTGCCATGGGCAGATGAGGCTGAGCAACAGCTTTCCAGGCTAGCTCTTTCTGCCTGCGAGCTATCTGCACACGTTCGCATTTTCGGAGCAGGGCTCCCGGAGGTGCCCGGCACGGACTACCTAAGCTACGTTTGAAGTTTGAGAGGGCAAGACAAGTAAGCAGCCCCAGTCTCTGTGCCTCTGTGCGAGCAGTGCCATGGGCAGATGAGGTTGAGCAACAGCTTTCCAGGCTAGCTCTTTCTGGCTGCGAGCTATCTGCAGACGTTCGCATTTCCAGAGCAGGGCTGCCGGAGGGCCCCTGCGCTTAAACCAAAGCTACGTTTGAAGTTTGAGGGGCCAAGAGAAGCAAGCAGCCCCAGTCTCTGTGCCTCTCTGCGAGCAGTGCCATGGGCAGATGAGGCTGAGCAACAGCTTTCCAGGCTAGCTCTTTCTGGCTGCGAGCTATCTGCAGACGTTCGCATTTTCAGAGCAGGGCTGCAGGAGGCGCCCGACACGGAGCACCTAAGCTACGTTTGAAGTTTGAGGGGGCAAGACAAGCAAGGAGTCCCAGTCTCTGTGCCTCTGTGCGAGCAGTGCCATGGGCAGATGAGGCGGAGCAACAGCTTTCCAGGCTAGCTCTTTCTGCCTGAGAGCTATCTGCAGACGTTCACATTTTTAGAGCAGGGCTGCCGGAGGCGCCCGACATGGACCACCTAAGCTACGTTTGAAGATTGAGGGGGCAAGACAAGCAAGCAGCCCTAGTCTCTGTACCTCTGTGCGAGCAGTGCCATGGGCAGATGAGGCTGAGCAACAGCTTTCCAGGCTAGCTCTTTCTGCCTGCCAGCTATCTGCAGACGTTCGCATTTTCGGAGGAGGGCTGCCGGAGGCTCCCGGCACGGACCACCTAAGATACATTTGAAGTTTCAGGGGGCAAGACAAGAGAGCAGCCCCAGTCTCTGTGCCTCTGTGCGAGCAGTGCCATGGGCAGATGAGGCTGAGCAACAGCTTTCCAGGCTAGCTCTTTCTGCCTGCGAGCTATCTGCAGACGTTCGCATATTTGGAGCAGGGATTCCGGAGGCGCTCGGAACGGACCACCTAAGATACGTTTGAAGTTTGAGGGGACAAAACAAGGAAGCAACCCCAGTCTCTGTGCCTCTGTGCGAGCAGTGCCATGGGCAGATGAGGCTGAGCACCAGCTTTCCAGGCTACATTTTTCTGGTTGCGAGCTATCTGCAGACATTCGCATTTTCGGGGAAGCGCTGCTGGAGGCCCCCTGACGGACCCCCAATGCTATCTTTGAAGTTTGAGGGGGCAAGACAAGCAAGCAGCCCCACTCTCTGTGCCTCTGTGCGAACAGTGCCATGGGCAGATGAGGCTGAGCAACAGCTTTCCAGGCTAGCTCTTTCTGGCTGCGAGCTATCTGCAGACGTTCGCATTTGCAGAGAAGCTCTGCAGGAGTCCCGATGCACGGACCCCCAATGGTACGTTTGAAGTTTGAGGTGTCACGACAAGCAAGCAGCCCCAGTCTCTGTGCCTCTGTGCGAGCAGTGCCATGGGCAGATGAGGCTGAGAAACAGCTTTCCAGGCTAGCTCTTTCTGGCTGCGAGCTATCTGCAGACGTTCCCATTTCCAGAGCAGAGCTGCCGGAGGGCCCCTGCACTGAAACCAAAGCTACGTTTGAAGTTTGAGGGGCCAACAGAAGCAAGCAGCCCCAGTCTCTGTGCCTCTGTGCGAGCAGTGCCATGCGTAGATGACGCTGAGCAACCGCTTTCCTGGCTAGCTCTTTCTGGCTGCGAGCTATCTGCAGACGTTCGCATTTTCGGAGCAGGGCTGCTGCATGCGCCCGGCACGGACCACCTAAGCTACATTTGAAGTTTCAGGCGGCAAGACAAGCAAGCAGCCCCAGTCTCTGTGCCTCTCTGCGAGCAGTGCCATGGGCAGATGAGGCTGAGCAACAGTTTTCCAGGCTAGCTCTTTCTGCCTGCGAGCTATCTGCAGACGATCACATTTTCGGAGCAGGGCTGCCGGAGGTGCCCGACACGGACCACCTAAGCTACGTTTGAAGTTTGAGAGGGCAAGACAAGTAAGCAGCCCCAGTCTCTGTGCCTCTCTGCGAGCAGTGCCATGCGTAGATGACGCTGAGCAACCGCTTTCCAGGCTAGCTCTTTCTGCCTGCGAGCTATCTGCAGACGTTCGCATTTTTAGAGCAGGACTGCCGGAGACGCCCGGCACGGACCACCTAAGCTACGTTTAAAGTTTGAGGGGGCAAGACAAGCAAGCAGCCCCAGTCTCTGTGCCTCTGTGCGAGCAGTGCCATGGGCAGATGAGGCTGAGAAACAGCTTTCCAGGCTAGCTCTTTCTGCCTGCGAGCTATCTGCAGACGTTCGCATTTTTAGAGCAGGGCTGCCGGAGGTGCCCGGCACGGAACACCTAAGCTACGTTTGAAGTTTGAGAGGGCAAGACAAGCAAGCAGCCCCAGTCTCTGTGCCTCTGTGCGAGCAGTGCCATGCGTAGATGACGCTGAGCAACCGCTTTCCAGGCTACCTCTTTCTGCCTGCGAGCTATCTGCAGACGTTCGCATTTCCAGAGCAGGGCTGCAGGAGGCGCTCGACACGGAGCACCTAAGCTACGTTTGAAGTTTGAGAGGGCAAGACAAGCAAGCAGCCGCAGTCTCTGTGCCTCTGTGCGAGCAGTTCCATGTCGGATGAGGCTGAGCAACAGCTTTCCAGGCTAGCTCTTTCTGCCTGCGAGCTATCTGCAGACGTTCGCATTTTCGGAGCAGGGCTGCTGGAGGCGCCCGGCACGGACCACCTAAACTACGTTTGAAGTTTGAGAGGGCAAGACAAGCAAGCAGCCCCAGACTCTGTGCCTCTGTGCGAGCAGTGCCATGGGCAGATGAGGCTGAGCAACAGCTTTCCAGGCTAGCTCTTTCTGCCTGCGAGCTATCTGCAGACGTTCACATTTTCAGAGCAGGGCTGCCGGAGGCGCCCCTGCACGCAACCCAAAGATACATTTGAAGTTTGAGGTGGCAAGACAAGTAAGCAGCCCCAGTCTCTGTGCCTCTGTGCGAGCAGTGCCATAGGCAGATGAGGCTGAGCAACAGCTTTCCAGGCTAGCTCTTTCTGCCTGCGAGCTATCTGCAGACATTCGCATTTTGGGAGCAGGGCTGCCGGAGGCGCCCGACAAGGAACACCTAAGCTACGTTTGAAGTTTGAGAGGGCAAGACAAGTAAGCAGCCCCAGTCTCTGTGCCTCTGTGCGAGCAGTGCCATGGGCAGATGAGGCTGAGCAACAGCTTTCCAGGCTAGCTCTTTCTCCCTGTGAGCTATCTGCAGACGTTCGCATTTTGTGAGCAGGGCTGCCGGAGGGCCCCTGCACGGAACCCAAAGCTACGTTTGAAGTTTGAGGGGCCAAGACATGCAAGCAGCCCCAGTCTCTGTGCCTCTCTGCGAGCAGTGCCATGGGCAGAGGAGGCTGAGCAACAGCTTTCCAGGCTAGCTCTTTCTGCCTGCGAGCTATCTGCAGACGTTCGCATTTTCGGAGCAGGGCTGCTGCATGTGCCCGGCACGGACCACCTAAGCTGCGTTTGAAGTTTGACAGGGCAAGACAAGCAAGCAGCCCCAGTCTCTGTGCCTCTGTGCGAGCAGTGCCCTGGGCAGATGAGGCTGAGCAAGAGCTTTCCAGGCTAGCTCTTTCTGCCTGCGAGCTATCTGCAGATGTTCCCATTTTCGAAGCAGGGCTGCTGGATGCGCCCAGCACGGACCACCTAAGCTACGATTGAAGTTTCAGGGGACAAGAAAAGCAAGCAGCCCCAGTCTGTGTGCCTCTGTGCGAGCAGTGCCATGGGCAGATGAGGCTGAGCAACAGTTTTCCAGGCTAGCTCTTTCTGCCTGCGAGCTATCTGCAGACGATCACATTTTCGGAGCAGGGCTGCCGGAGGTGCCCGACACGGACCACCTAAGCTACGTTTGAAGTTTGAGAGGGCAAGACAAGTAAGCAGCCCCAGTCTCTGTGCCTCTCTGCGAGCAGTGCCATGGGCAGATGAGGCTGAGCAACAGCTTTCCAGGCTAGCTCTTTCTGGCTGTGAGCTACCTGCAGACGTTCGCATATTTGGAGCAGGGATTCCGGAGGCGCCCGGAACGGACCACCTAAGATACGTTTGAAGTTTGAGGGGACAAAACAAGGAAGCAACCCCAGTCTCTGTGCCTCTGTGCGAGCAGTGCCATGGGCAGATGAGGCTGAGCACCAGCTTTCCAGGCTACATTTTTCTGGTTGCGAGCTATCTGCAGACATTCGCATTTTCGGGGAAGCGCTGCTGGAGGCCCCCTGACGGACCCCCAATGCTATCTTTGAAGTTTGAGGGGGCAAGACAAGCAAGCAGCCCCAGTCTCTGTGCCTCTGTGCGAGCAGTGCCATGGGCAGATGAGGCTGAGCAACAGCTTTCCAGGCTAGCTCTTTCTGCTGCGAGCTATCTGCAGACGTTCGCATTTGCAGAGAAGCTCTGCAGGAGTCCCGATGCACGGACCCCCAATGGTACGTTTGAATTTTGAGGTGTCACGACAAGCAAGCAGCCCCAGTCTCTGTGCCTCTCTGCGAGCAGTGCCATGTACAGATGAGGCTGAGAAACAGCTTTCCAGGCTAGCTCTTTCTGGCTGCGAGCTATCTGCAGACGTTCGCATTTTCAGAGCAGGGCTGCCGGAGGCGCCCGACATGGACCACCTAAGCTACAATTGAAGTTTCAGGGGGCAAGACAAGCAAGCAGCCCCAGTCTCTGTACCTCTGTGCGAGCAGTGCCATGGGCAGATGAGGCTGAGCAACAGCTTTCCAGGCTAGCTCTTTCTGCCTGCGAACTATCTGCAGACGTTCGCATTTTCGTAGCAGGGCTGCCGGAGGCGCCCGGCACGGACCACCTAAGCTACGTTTGAAGTTTGAGAGGGCAAGACAAGCAAGCAGCCCCAGTCTCTGTGCCTCTGTGCGAGCAGTGCCATGGGCAGATGAGGTTGAGCAACAGCTTTCCAGGCTACCTCTTTCTGCCTGCGAGCTATCTGCAGACGTTCGCATTTTGGGAGCAGGGCTACTGCATGCGCCCGGCACGGACCACCTAAGCTACATTTGAAGTTTCAGGCGGCAAGACAAGCAAGCAGCCCCAGTCTCTGTGCCTCTCTGCGAGCAGTGCCATGGGTAGATGAGGCTAAGCACCAGCTTTCCAGGCTAGCTCTTTCTGTCTGCGAGCTATCTGCAGACGTTCTCATATTTGGAGCAGGGATGCCGGAGGCGCCCGACACGGAACACCTAAGATACGTTTGATGTTTCAGGTAGCAAAACAAGGAAGCAGCCCCAGTCTCTGTGCCTCTATGCGAGCAGTGCCATGGGCAGATGAGGCTGAGCAACAGTTTTCCAGGCTAGCTCTTTCTGCCTGCGAGCTATCTGCAGACGATCACATTTTCGGAGCAGGGCTGCCGGAGGTGCCCGACACGGACCACCTAAGCTACGTTTGAAGTTTGAGAGGGCAAGACAAGTAAGCAGCCCCAGTCTCTGTGCCTCTGTGCGAGCAGTGCCATGGGCAGATGAGGCTGAGCAATCGCTTTCCAGGCTAGCTCTTTCTGGCTGCGAGCTATCTGCAGACGTTCGCATTTTTAGAGCAGGACTGACGGAGACGCCCGGCACGGACCACCTAAGTTACATTTAAAGTTTGAAGGGGGCAAGACAAGCAAGCAGCCCCAGTCTCTGTGCCTCTATGCGAGCAGTGCCATGGGCAGATGAGGCTGAGCAACAGCTTTCCAGGCTAGCTCTTTCTGGCTGCGAGCTATCTGCAGACGTTCGCATTTTCAGAGCAGGGATGCCGGAGGTGCCCGACATGGACCACCTAAGCTACGTTTGAAGATTGAGGGGCAAGACAAGCAAGCAGCCCTAGTCTCTGTACCTCTGTGCGAGCAGTGCCATGGGCAGATGAGGCTGAGCAACAGCTTTCTAGGCTAGCTTTTTCTGCCTGCCAGCTATCTGCAGACGTTCGCATTTTGGGAGCAGGGCTGCCGGAGGCTCCCGGCACGGACCACCTAAGCTACGTTTGAAGTTTGAGAGGGCAAGACAAGTAAGCAGCCCCAGTCTCTGTGCCTCTCTGCGAGCAGTGCCATGCGTAGATGACGCTGAGCAACCGCTTTCCAGGCTAGCTCTTTCTGGCTGCGAGCTATCTGCAGACGTTCGCATTTTTAGAGCAGGACTGCCGCAGACGCCCGGCACGGACAACCTAAGTTACGTTTAAAGTTTGAGGGGGCAAGACAAGCAAGCAGCCCCAGTCTCTGTGCCTCTGTGCGAGCAGTGCCATGGGCAGATGAGGCTGAGAAACAGCTTTCCAGGCTAGCTCTTTCTGCCTGCGAGCTATCTGCAGACGTTCGCATTTTTAGAGCAGGGCTGCCGGAGGTGCCCGGCACGGAACACCTAAGCTACGTTTGAAGTTTGAGAGGGCAAGACAAGCAAGCAGCCCCAGTCTCTGTGCCTCTGTGCGAGCAGTGCCATGCGTAGATGACGCTGAGCAACCGCTTTCCAGGCTACCTCTTTCTGCCTGCGAGCTATCTGCAGACGTTCACATTTTCAGAGCAGGGCTGCCGGAGGCCCCCTGCACGCAACCCAAAGATACATTTGAAGTTTGAGGTGGCAAGACAAGTAAGCAGCCCCAGTCTCTGTGCCTCTGTGCGAGCAGTGCCATAGGCAGATGAGGCTGAGCAACAGCTTTCCAGGCTAGCTCTTTCTGCCTGCGAGCTATCTGCAGACATTCGCATTTTGGGAGCAGGGCTGCCGGAGGCGCCCGACAAGGAACACCTAAGCTACGTTTGAAGTTTGAGAGGGCAAGACAAGTAAGCAGCCCCAGTCTCTGTGCCTCTGTGCGAGCAGTGCCATGGGCAGATGAGGCTGAGCAACAGCTTTCCAGGCTAGCTCTTTCTCCCTGTGAGCTATCTGCAGACGTTCGCATTTTGTGAGCAGGGCTGCCGGAGGGCCCCTGCACGGAACCCAAAGCTACGTTTGAAGTTTGAGGGGCCAAGACATGCAAGCAGCCCCAGTCTCTGTGCCTCTCTGCGAGCAGTGCCATGGGCAGAGGAGGCTGAGAAACAGCTTTCCAGGCTAGCTCTTTCTGGCTGCGAGCTATCTGCAGACGTTCGCATTTTCGGAGCAGGGCTGCTGCATGTGCCCGGCACGGACCACCTAAGCTGCGTTTGAAGTTTGACAGGGCAAGACAAGCAAGCAGCCCCAGTCTCTGTGCCTCTGTGCGAGCAGTGCCCTGGGCAGATGAGGCTGAGCAACAGCTTTCCAGGCTAGCTCTTTCTGCCTGCGAGCTATCTGCAGATGTTCCCATTTTCGAAGCAGGGCTGCTGGATGCGCCCAGCACGGACCACCTAAGCTACGATTGAAGTTTCAGGGGACAAGAAAAGCAAGCAGCCCCAGTCTGTGTGCCTCTGTGCGAGCAGTGCCATGGGCAGATGAGGCTGAGCAACAGCTTTCCTGGCTAGCTCTTTCTGCCTGAGAGCTATCTGCAGACGTTCGCATTTTCGGAGCAGGGCTGCTGCATGCGCCCGGCACGGACCACCTAAGCTACGTTTGAAGATTGACAGGGCAAGACAAGCAAGCAGCCCCAGTCTCTGTGCCTCTGTGCGAGCAGTGCCATGGGCAGATGAGGCTGAGCAACAGCTTTCCAGGCTAGCTCTTTCTGCCTGCCAGCTATCTGCAGACGTTCGCATTTTCGTAGCAGGGCTGCCGGAGGCGCCCAGCACGGACCACCTAAGCTACGTTTGAAGTTTGAGAGGGCAAGACAAGCAAGCAGCCCCAGGCTCTGTGCCTCTGTGCGAGCAGTGCCATGGGCAGATGAGGTTGAGCAACAGCTTTCCAGGCTAGCTCTTTCTGGCTGCGAGCTATCTGCAGACGTTCGCTTTTCCGGAGCAGAGCTGCCGGAGGGCCCCTGCACTGAAACCAAAGCTACGTTTGAAGTTTGAGGGGCCAACAGAAGCAAGCAGCCCCAGTCTCTGTGCCTCTGTGTGAGCAGTGCCATGCGTAGATGACGCTGAGCAACCGCTTTCCTGGCTAGCTCTTTCTGGCTGCGAGCTATCTGCAGACGTTCGCATTTTCGGAGCAGGGCTGCTGCATGCGCCCGGCACGGACCACCTAAGCTACATTTGAAGTTTCAGGCGGCAAGACAAGCAAGCAGCCCCAGTCTCTGTGCCTCTGTGCGAGCAGTGCCATGGGCAGATGAGGCTGAGCAACAGTTTTCCAGGCTAGCTCTTTCTGCCTGCGAGCTATGTGCAGACGATCACATTTTCAGAGCAGGGCTGCCGGAGGTGCCCGACACGGACCACCTAAGCTATGTTTGAAGTTTGAGAGGGCAAGACAAGTAAGCAGCCCCAGTCTCTGTGCCTCTCTGCGAGCAGTGCCATGGGCAGATGAGGCTGAGCAACCGCTTTCCAGGCTAGCTCTTTCTGGCTGCGAGCTATCTGCAGACGTTCGCATTTTTAGAGCAGGACTGACGGAGACGCCCGGCACGGACCACCTAAGTTACGTTTAAAGTTTGAGGGGGCAAGACAAGCAAGCAGCCCCAGTCTCTGTGCCTCTCTGCGAGCAGTGCCATGGGCAGAAAAGGCTGAGCAACAGCTTTCCAGGCTAGCTCTTTCTGCCTGCGAGCTATCTGCAGACGTTCGCATTTTTAGAGCAGGACTGCCGGAGACGCCCGGCACGGAGCACCTAAGCTACGTTTAAAGTTTGAGGGGGCAAGACAAGCAAGCAGCCCCAGACTCTGTGCCTCTGTGCGAGCAGTGCCATGGGCAGATGAGGCTGAGCACCAGCTTTTCAGGCTAGTTCTTTCTGGCTGCGAGCTATCTGCCGACATTCGCATTTTCAGAGCAGGGCTGCCAGAGGCGCCCGGCACGGACCACCTAAGCTACGTTTGAAGTTTGAGAGGGCAAGACAAGTAAGCAGCCCCAGTCTCTGTGCCTCTGTGCGAGTAGTGCCATGCGTAGATGACGCTGAGCAACAGCTTTCCAGGCTACCTCTTTCTGCCTGCGAGCTATCTGCAGACGTTCGCATTTCCAGAGCAGGGCTGCAGGAGGCGCCCGACACGGAGCACCTAAGCTACGTTTGAAGTTTCAGGTGGCAAGACAAGCAAGCAGCCCCAGTCTCTGTGCCTCTGTGCGAGCAGTTCCATGGGCAGATGAGGCTGAGCAACAGCTTTCCAGGCTACCTCTTTCTGCCTGCGAGCTATCTGCAGACGTTCGCATTTTCGGAGCAGGGCTGCTGGAGGCGCCCGGCACGGACCACCTAAGCTACGTTTCAAGTTTGAGAGGGCAAGACAAGCAAGCAGCCCCAGACTCTGTGCCTCTGTGCGAGCAGTGCCATGGGCAGATGAGGCTGAGCAACAGCTTTCCAGGCTAGCTCTTTCTGCCTGCGAGCTATCTGCAGACGTTCACATTTTCAGAGCAGGGCTGCCGGAGGCCCCCTGCACGCAACCCAAAGATACATTTGAAGTTTGAGGTGGCAAGACAAGTAAGCAGCCCCAGTCTCTGTGCCTCTGTGCGAGCAGTGCCATGGGCAGAGGAGGCTGAGCAACAGCTTTCCAGGCTAGCTCTTTCTGCCTGCGAGCTATCTGCAGACGTTCGCATTTTCGGAGCAGGGCTGCTGCATGTGCCCGGCACGGACCACCTAAGCTACGATTGAAGTTTCAGGGGACAAGAAAAGCAAGCAGCCCCAGTCTCTGTGCCTCTGTGCGAGCAGTGCCCTGTGCAGATGAGGCTGAGCAACAGCTTTCCTGGCTAGCACTTTCTGCCTGCGAGCTATCTGCAGACGTTCGCATTTTCGGAGCAGGGCTGCTGCATGCGCCCGGCACGGACCACCTAAGCTACGTTTGAAGTTTGACAGGGCAAGACAAGTAAGCAGCCCCAGTCTCTGTGCCTCTGTGCGAGTAGTGCCATGCGTAGATGACGCTGAGCAACAGCTTTCCAGGCTACCTCTTTCTGCCTGCGAGCTATCTGCAGACGTTCGCATTTCCAGAGCAGGGCTGCAGGAGGCGCCCGACACGGAGCACCTAAGCTACGTTTGAAGTTTCAGGTGGCAAGACAAGCAAGCAGCCCCAGTCTCTGTGCCTCTGTGCGAGCAGTTCCATGGGCAGATGAGGCTGAGCAACAGCTTTCCAGGCTACCTCTTTCTGCCTGCGAGCTATCTGCAGACGTTCGCATTTTCGGAGCAGGGCTGCTGGAGGCGCCCGGCACGGACCACCTAAGCTACGTTTCAAGTTTGAGAGGGCAAGACAAGCAAGCAGCCCCAGACTCTGTGCCTCTGTGCGAGCAGTGCCATGGGCAGATGAGGCTGAGCAACAGCTTTCCAGGCTAGCTCTTTCTGCCTGCGAGCTATCTGCAGACGTTCACATTTTCAGAGCAGGGCTGCCGGAGGCCCCCTGCACGCAACCCAAAGATACATTTGAAGTTTGAGGTGGCAAGACAAGTAAGCAGCCCCAGTCTCTGTGCCTCTGTGCGAGCAGTGCCATGGGCAGAGGAGGCTGAGCAACAGCTTTCCAGGCTAGCTCTTTCTGCCTGCGAGCTATCTGCAGACGTTCGCATTTTCGGAGCAGGGCTGCTGCATGTGCCCGGCACGGACCACCTAAGCTACGATTGAAGTTTCAGGGGACAAGAAAAGCAAGCAGCCCCAGTCTCTGTGCCTCTGTGCGAGCAGTGCCCTGTGCAGATGAGGCTGAGCAACAGCTTTCCTGGCTAGCACTTTCTGCCTGCGAGCTATCTGCAGACGTTCGCATTTTCGGAGCAGGGCTGCTGCATGCGCCCGGCACGGACCACCTAAGCTACGTTTGAAGTTTGACAGGGCAAGACAAGTAAGCAGCCCCAGTCTCTGTGCCTCTGTGCGAGTAGTGCCATGCGTAGATGACGCTGAGCAACAGCTTTCCAGGCTACCTCTTTCTGCCTGCGAGCTATCTGCAGACGTTCGCATTTCCAGAGCAGGGCTGCAGGAGGCGCCCGACACGGAGCACCTAAGCTACGTTTGAAGTTTCAGGTGGCAAGACAAGCAAGCAGCCCCAGTCTCTGTGCCTCTGTGCGAGCAGTTCCATGGGCAGATGAGGCTGAGCAACAGCTTTCCAGGCTACCTCTTTCTGCCTGCGAGCTATCTGCAGACGTTCGCATTTTCGGAGCAGGGCTGCTGGAGGCGCCCGGCACGGACCACCTAAGCTACGTTTCAAGTTTGAGAGGGCAAGACAAGCAAGCAGCCCCAGACTCTGTGCCTCTGTGCGAGCAGTGCCATGGGCAGATGAGGCTGAGCAACAGCTTTCCAGGCTAGCTCTTTCTGCCTGCGAGCTATCTGCAGACGTTCACATTTTCAGAGCAGGGCTGCCGGAGGCCCCCTGCACGCAACCCAAAGATACATTTGAAGTTTGAGGTGGCAAGACAAGTAAGCAGCCCCAGTCTCTGTGCCTCTGTGCGAGCAGTGCCCTGTGCAGATGAGGCTGAGCAACAGCTTTCCTGGCTAGCACTTTCTGCCTGCGAGCTATCTGCAGACGTTCGCATTTTCGGAGCAGGGCTGCTGCATGCGCCCGGCACGGACCACCTAAGCTACGTTTGAAGTTTGACAGGGCAAGACAAGTAAGCAGCCCCAGTCTCTGTGCCTCTGTGCGAGTAGTGCCATGCGTAGATGACGCTGAGCAACAGCTTTCCAGGCTACCTCTTTCTGCCTGCGAGCTATCTGCAGACGTTCGCATTTCCAGAGCAGGGCTGCAGGAGGCGCCCGACACGGAGCACCTAAGCTACGTTTGAAGTTTCAGGTGGCAAGACAAGCAAGCAGCCCCAGTCTCTGTGCCTCTGTGCGAGCAGTTCCATGGGCAGATGAGGCTGAGCAACAGCTTTCCAGGCTACCTCTTTCTGCCTGCGAGCTATCTGCAGACGTTCGCATTTTCGGAGCAGGGCTGCTGGAGGCGCCCGGCACGGACCACCTAAGCTACGTTTCAAGTTTGAGAGGGCAAGACAAGCAAGCAGCCCCAGACTCTGTGCCTCTGTGCGAGCAGTGCCATGGGCAGATGAGGCTGAGCAACAGCTTTCCAGGCTAGCTCTTTCTGCCTGCGAGCTATCTGCAGACGTTCACATTTTCAGAGCAGGGCTGCCGGAGGCCCCCTGCACGCAACCCAAAGATACATTTGAAGTTTGAGGTGGCAAGACAAGTAAGCAGCCCCAGTCTCTGTGCCTCTGTGCGAGCAGTGCCATGGGCAGAGGAGGCTGAGCAACAGCTTTCCAGGCTAGCTCTTTCTGCCTGCGAGCTATCTGCAGACGTTCGCATTTTCGGAGCAGGGCTGCTGCATGTGCCCGGCACGGACCACCTAAGCTACGTTTGAAGTTTGAGAGGGCAAGACAAGCAAGCAGCCCCAGTCTCTGTGCCTCTGTGCGAGCAGTGCCCTGGGCAGATGAGGCTGAGCAACAGCTTTCCAGGCTAGCTCTTTCTGCCTGCGAGCTATCTGCATATGTTCCCATTTTCGAAGCAGGGCTGCTGAAAGCGCCCAGCACGGACCACATAAGCTACGATTGAAGTTTCAGGGGACAAGAAAAGCAAGCAGCCCCAGTCTCTGTGCCTCTGTGCGAGCAGTGCCCTGGGCAGATGAGGCTGAGCAACAGCTTTCCTGGCTAGCACTTTCTGCCTGCGAGCTATCTGCAGACGTTCGCATTTTCGGAGCAGGGCTGCTGCATGCGCCCGGCACGGACCACCTAAGCTACGTTTGAAGTTTGACAGGGCAAGACAAGCAAGCAGCCCCAGTCTCTGTGCCTCTGTGCGAGCAGTGCCATGGGCAGATGAGGCTGAGCAACAGCTTTCCAGGCTAGCTCTTTCTGGCTGCGAGCTATCTGCAGACGTTCGCATATTTGGAGCAGGGATGCCGGAGGCGCCCGGCACGGACCACCTAAGATACGTTTGAAGTTTGAGAGGGCAAAACAAGCAAGCAGCCCCAGTCTCTCTGCCTCTGTGCGAGCAGTGCCATGGGCATATGAGGTTGAGCAACAGCTTTCCAGGCTACCTCTTTCTGCCTGCGAGCTATCTGTAGACGTTCGAATTTTCAGAGCAGGGCTGCCAGAGGCGCCCGTCACAAACCACCTAAGCTAGTTTTGAAGTTTGAGGAGACAAGACAAGCAAGCAGCCCCAGTCTCTGTGCCTCTGTGCGAGCAGTGCCATGGGCAGATGAGGCTGAGCAACATCTTTCCAGGCTAGCTCTTTCTGCCTGCGAGCTATCTGCAGACGTTCGCATTTGAAGAGAAGCTCTGCAGGAGTCCCGATGCATGGACCCCCAATGGTACGTTTGAAGTTTGAGGTGTCACGACAAGCAAGCAGCCCCAGTCTCTGTGCCTCTCTGCGAGCAGTGCCATGGGCAGATGAGGCTGAGAAACAGCTTTCCAGGCTAGCTCTTTCTGGCTGCGAGCTATCTGCAGACGTTTGCATTTTCAGAGCAGGGCTGCCGGAGGCGCAAGACACGGAGCACCTAAGATACGTTTGATGTTTCAGGTGGCAAGACAAGCAAGCAGCCCCAGTCTCTGTGCCTCTGTGCGAGCAGTGCCATGGGCAGATGAGGCTGAGCAACAGCTTTCCAGGCTAGCTATTTCTGCCTGCCAGCTATCTGCAGATGTTCGCATTTTCAGAGCAGGGCTGCCGGAGGCGCCCGACATGGACCACCTAAGCTACAATTGAAGTTTCAGGGGGCAAGACAAGCAAGCAGCCCCAGTCTCTGTACCTCTGTGCGAGCAGTGCCATGGGCAGATGAGGCTGAGCAACAGCTTTCCAGGCTAGCTCTTTCTGCCTGCGAGCTATCTGCAGATGATCGCATTTTCGTAGCAGGGCTGCCGCAGGCGCCCAGCACGGACCACCTAAGCTACGTTTGAAGTTTGAGAGGGCAAGACAAGCAAGCAGCCCCAGTCTCTGTGCCTCTGTGCGAGCAGTGCCATGGGCAGATGAGGTTGAGCAACAGCTTTCCAGGCTAGCTCTTTCTGGCTGCGAGCTATCTGCAGACGTTCGCATTTCCAGAGCAGAGCTGCCGGAGGGCCCCTGCACTGAAACCAAAGCTACGTTTCAAGTTTGAGGGGCCAACAGAAGCAAGCAGCCCCAGTCTCTGTGCCTCTGTGCGAGCAGTGCCATGCGTAGATGACGCTGAGCAACCGCTTTCCTGGCTAGCTCTTTCTGGCTGCGAGCTATCTGCAGACGTTCGCATTTTCGGAGCAGGGCTGCTGCATGCGCCCGGCACGGACCACCTAAGCTACATTTGAAGTTTCAGGCGGCAAGACAAGCAAGCAGCCCCAGTCTCTGTGCCTCTGTGCGAGCAGTGCCATGGGTAGATGAGGCTGAGCACCAGTTTTCCAGGCTAGCTCTTTCTGGCTGCGAGCTATCTGCAGACGATCACATTTTCGGAGCAGGGCTGCCGGAGGTGCCCGACACGGACCACCTAAGCTACGTTTGAAGTTTGAGAGGGCAAGACAAGTAAGCAGCCCCAGTCTCTGTGCCTCTGTGCGAGCAGTGCCATGGGCAGATAAGGCTGAGCAACCGCTTTCCAGGCTAGCTCTTTCTGGCTGCGAGCTATCTGCAGACGTTCGCATTTTTAGAGCAGGACTGACGGAGAAGCCCGGCACGGACCACCTAAGTTACGTTTAAAGTCTGAGGGGGCAAGATAAGCAAGCAGCCCCAGTCTCTGTGCCTCTCTGCGAGCAGTTCCATGGGCAGATGAGGCTGAGCAACAGCTTTCCAGGCTAGCTCTTTCTGGCTGCGAGCTATCTGCAGACGTTCGCATTTTCAGAGCAGGGCTGCAGGAGGCGCCCGACACGGAGCACCTAAGCTACGTTTGAAGTTTGAGGGGGCAAGACAAGCAAGGAGTCCCAGTCTCTGTGCCTCTGTGCGAGCAGTGCCATGGGCAGATGAGGCGGAGCAACAGCTTTCCAGGCTAGCTCTTTCTGCCTGAGAGCTATCTGCAGACGTTCACATTTTCAGAGCAGGGATGCCGGAGGCGCCCGACATGGACCACCTAAGCTACGTTTGAAGATTGAGGGGGCAAGACAAGCAAGCAGTCCTAGTCTCTGTACCTCTGTGCGAGCAGTGCCATGGGCAGATGAGGCTGAGCAACAGCTTTCCAGGCTAGCTCTTTCTGCCTGCCAGCTATCTGCAGATGTTCGCATTTTCGGAGCAGGGCTGCCGGAGGCTCCCGGAACGGACCACCTAAGATACATTTGAAGTTTGAGGGGGCAAGACAAGAGAGCAGCCCCAGTCTCTGTGCCTCTGTGCGAGCAGTGCCATGGGCAGATGAGGCTGAGCAACAGCTTTCCAGGCTAGCTCTTTCTGGCTGCGAGCTATCTGCAGACGTTCGCATTTTCGGAGCAGGGCTGCTGCATGTGCCCGGCACGGACCACCTAAGATACGTTTGAAGTTTGAGGGGACAAAACAAGGAAGCAACCCCAGTCTCTGTGCCTCTATGCGAGCAGTGCCATGGGCAGATGAGTCTGAGCAACAGCTTTCCAGGCTAGCTTTTTCTGCCTGCGAGCTATCTGCAGACGATCACATTTTGGGAGCAGGGCTGCCGGAGGTGCCCGGCACGGACCACCTAAGCTACGTTTAAAGTTTGAGGGGACAAGAAAAGCAAGCAGCCCCAGTCTCTGTGCCTCTCTGCGAGCAGTGCCATGCGTAGATGACGCTGAGCAACCGCTTTCCAGGCTAGCTCTTTCTGGCTGCGAGCTATCTGCAGACGTTCGCATTTTTAGAGCAGGACTGCCGGAGACGCCCGGCACGGACCACCTAAGCTACGTTTAAAGTTTGAGGGGGCAAGACAAGCAAGCAGCCCCAGTCTCTGTGCCTCTGTGCGAGCAGTGCCATGGGCAGATGAGGCTGAGCACCAGCTTTCCAGGCTAGTTCTTTCTGCCTGCGAGCTATCTGCAGACATTCGCATTTTCAGAGCAGGGCTGCTGGAGGCGCCCGGCACGGACCACCTAAGCTACGTTTGAAGTTTGAGAGGGCAAGACAAGCAAGCAGCCCCAGACTCTGTGCCTCTGTGCGAGCAGTGCCATGGGCAGATGAGGCTGAGCAACAGCTTTCCAGGCTAGCTCTTTCTGGCTGCGAGCTATCTGCAGACGTTCACATTTTCAGAGCAGGGCTGCAGGAGGCGCCCGACATGGACCACCTAAGCTACGTTTGAAGTTTGAGGGGGCAAGACAAGTAAGCAGCCCCAGTCTCTGTGCCTCTGTGCGAGCAGTGCCATAGGCAGATGAGGCTGAGCAACAGCTTTCCAGGCTAGTTCTTTCTGCCTGCGAGCTATCTGCAGACATTCGTATTTTCAGAGCAGGGCTGCCGGAGGCGCCCGACATGGACCACCTAAGATACAATTGAAGTTTCAGGGGACAAGAAAAGCAAGCAGCCCCAGTCTCTGTGCCTCTGTGCGAGCAGTGCCATGGGCAGATGAGGCTGAGCAACATCTTTCCAGGCTACCTCTTTCTGCCTGCGAGCTATCTGCAGACGTTCGCATATTTGGAGCAGGGATTCCGGAGGCGCCCGGCACGGACCACCTAAGATACGTTTGAAGTTTGAGGGGGCAAAACAAGGAAGCAACCCCAGTCTCTGTGCCTCTATACGAGCAGTGCCATGGGCAGATGAGGCTGAGCAAGAGCTTTCTTGGCTAGCTCTTTCTGCCTGCGAGCTATCTGCAGGCGATCACATTTTGGGAGCAGGGCTGCCGGAGGTGCCCGGCACGGACCACCTAAGCTACGTTTGAAGTTTGAGAGGGCAAGACAAGTAAGCAGCCCCAGTCTCTGTGCCTCTGTGCGCGCAGTGCCATACGTAGATGACGCTGAGCAACCGCTTTCCAGGCTAGCTCTTTCTGGCTGCGAGCTATCTGCAGACGTTCGCATTTTTACAGCAGGACTGCCGGACATGCCCGGCACGGACCACCTAAGGTACGTTTAAAGTTTGAGGGGGCAAGACAAGCAAGCAGTCCCAGTCTCTGTGCCTCTCTGCGAGCAGTGCCATGGGCAGATGAGGCTGAGCAACCGCTTTCCAGGCTACCTCTTTCTGCCTGCGAGCTATCTGCAGACGTTCGCATTTTTAGAGCAGGGCTGCCGGAGGTGCCCGGCACGGAACACCTAAGCTACGTTTAAAGTTTGAGGGGGCAAGACAAGCAAGCAGCCCCAGTCTCTGTGCCTCTGTGCGAGCAGTGCCATGGGCAGATGAGGCTGAGCACCAGCTTTCCAGGCTAGTTCTTTCTGGCTGCGAGCTATCTGCAGACATTCGCATTTTCAGAGCAGGGCTGCTGGAGGCGCCCGGCACGGACCACCTAAGCTACGTTTGAAGTTTGAGAGGGCAAGACCAGCAAGCAGCCCCAGACTCTGTGCCTCTGTGCGAGCAGTGCCATGGGCAGATGAGGCTGAGCAACAGCTTTCCAGGCTAGCTCTTTCTGCCTGCGAGCTATCTGCAGACGTTCACATTTTCAGAGCAGGGCTGCCGGAGGCCCCCTGCACGCAACCCAAAGATACATTTGAAGTTTGAGGTGGCAAGACAAGTAAGCAGCCCCAGTCTCTGTGCCTCTGTGCGAGCAGTGCCATAGGCAGATTAGGCTGAGCACAGCTTTCCAGGCTAGCTCTTTCTGACTGCGAGCTATCTGCAGACATTCGCATTTTGGGAGCAGGGCTGCCGGAGGCGCCCGCCACGGAACACCTAAGCTACGTTTGAAGTTTGAGAGGGCAAGACAAGTAAGCAGCCCCAGTCTCTGTGCCTCTGTGCGAGCAGTGCCATGGGCAGATGAGGCTGAGCAACAGCTTTCCAGGCTAGCTCTTTCTCCCTGTGAGCTATCTGCAGACGTTCGCATTTTGTGAGCAGGGCTGCCGGAGGGCCCCTGCACGGAACCCAAAGCTACGTTTCAAGTTTGAGGGGCCAAGACATGCAAGCAGCCCCAGTCTCTGTGCCTCTGTGCGAGCAGTGCCATGGGCAGATGAGGCTGAGAAACAGCTTTCCAGGCTAGCTCTTTCTGGCTGCGAGCTATCTGCAGACGTTCACATTTTCAGAGCAGGGCTGCAGGAGGCGCCCGACATGGACCACCTAAGCTACGTTTGAAGTTTGAGGGGGCAAAACAAGCAAGCAGCCCCAGTCTCTGTGCCTCTATGCGAGCAGTGCCATGGGCAGATGAGGTTGAGAAACAGCTTTCCAGGCTAGCTCTTTCTGGCTGCGAGCTATCTGCAGACGTTCGCATTTTCAGAGCAGGGCTGCAGGAGGCGCCTGACACGGAGCACCTAAGCTACGTTTGAAGTTTCAGGTGGCAAGACAAGCAAGCAGCCCCAGTCTCTGTGCCTCTCTGCGAGCAGTTCCATGGGCACATGAGGCTGAGCAACAGCTTTCCAGGCTAGCTCTTTCTGCCTGCGAGCTATCTGCAGACGTTCGCATTTTCGGAGCAGGGCTGCTGGAGGCGCCCGGCACGGACCACCTAAGCTACGTTTGAAGTTTGAGAGGGCAAGACAAGCAAGCAGCCCCAGACTCTGTGCCTCTGTGCGAGCAGTGCCATGGGCAGATGAGGCTGAGCAACAGCTTTCCAGGCTAGCTCTTTCTGCCTGCGAGCTATCTGCAGACGTTCACATTTTCAGAGCAGGGCTGCCGGAGGCCCCCTGCACGCAACCCAAAGATACATTTGAAGTTTGAGGTGGCAAGACAAGTAAGCAGCCCCAGTCTCTGTGCCTCTGTGCGAGCAGTGCCATGGGCAGATGAGGCTGAGCAACAGCTTTCCAGGCTAGCACTTTCTGCCTGCCAGCTATCTGCAGACGTTCGCATTTTCGGAGCAGGGCTGCTGCATGCACCCGGCACGGACCACCTAAGCTACATTTGAAGTTTCAGGCGGCAAGACAAGCAAGCAGCCCCAGTCTCTGTGCCTCTGTGCGAGCAGTGCCATGGGTAGATGAGGCTGAGCACCAGCTTTCCAGGCTAGCTCTTTCTGCCTGCGAGCTATCTGCAGACGTTCGCATATTTGGAGCAGGGATGCCGGAGGCGCCCGACACGGACCACCTAAGCTACGTTTGAAGTTTGAGGGGGCAAAACAAGGAAGCAGCCCCAGTCTCTGTGCCTCTATGCGAGCAGTGCCATGGGCAGATGAGGCTGAGCAACAGCTTTCCAGGCTACCTCTTTCTGCCTGCGAGCTATCTGCAGACGATCACATTTTCGGAGCAGGGCTGCCGGAGATGCCCGACACGGACCACCACAGCTACGTTTGAAGTTTGAGAGGGCAAGACAAGTAAGCAGCCCCAGTCTCTGTGCCTCTCTGCGAGCAGTGCCATGGGCAGATGAGGCTGAGCAACCGCTTTCCAGGCTAGCTCTTTCTGCCTGCGAGCTATTTGCAGACGTTCGCATTTTTAGAGCAGGACTGACGGACACGCCCGGCACGGACCACCTAAATTACGTTTAAAGTTTGAGGGGGCAAGACAAGCAAGCAGCCCCAGTCTCTGTGCCTCTCTGCGAGCAGTGCCATGGGCAGATGAGGCTGAGCAACAGCTTTCCAGGCTAGCTCTTTCTGGCTGCGAGCTATCTGTAGACGTTCGCATTTTCAGAGCAGGGCTGCAGGAGGCGCCCGACACGGAGCACCTAAGCTACGTTTGAAGTTTGAGGGGGCAAGACAAGCAAGGAGTCCCAGTCTCTGTGCCTCTGTGCGAGCAGTGCCATGGGCAGATGAGGCGGAGCAACAGCTTTCCAGGCTAGCTCTTTCTGCCTGAGAGCTATCTGCAGACGTTCACATTTTCAGAGCAGGGATGCCGGAGGAGCCCGACATGGACCACCTAAGCTACGTTTGAAGATTGAGGGGGCAAGACAAGCAAGCAGCCCCAGTCTCTGTACCTCTGTGCGAGCAGTGCCATGGGCAGATGAGGCTGAGCAACAGCTTTCCAGGCTAGCTCTTTCTGCCTGCCAGCTATCTGCAGACGTTCGCATTTTCGTAGCAGGGCTGCCGGAGGCGCCCGACATGGACCACCTAAGCTACAATTGAAGTTTCAGGGGACAAGAAAAGCAAGCAGCCCCAGTCTCTGTGCCTCTGTGCGAGCAGTGCCATGGGCAGATGAGGCTGAGCAACATCATTCCAGGCTAGCTCTTTCTGCCTGCGAGCTATCTGCAGACGTTCGCATTTTCGTAGCAGGGATGCCGGAGGAGCCCGACATGGACCACCTAAGCTACGTTTGAAGATTGAGGGGGCAAGACAAGCAAGCAGCCCTAGTCTCTGTACCTCTGTGCGAGCAGTGCCATGGGCAGATGAGGCTGAGCAACAGCTTTCCAGGCTAGCTCTTTCTGCCTGCCAGCTATCTGCAGACGTTCGCATTTTCGGAGCAGGGCTGCCGGAGGCTCCCGGCACGGACCACCTAAGATACATTTGAAGTTTGAGGGGGCAAGACAAGAGAGCAGCCCCAGTCTCTGTGCCTCTGTGCGAGCAGTGCCATGGGCAGATGAGGCTGAGCAACAGCTTTCCAGGCTAGCTCTTTCTGCCTGCGAGCTATCTGCAGACGTTCGCATATCTGGAGCAGGGATTCCGGAGGCGCCCGGCACAGACCACCTAAGATACGTTTGAAGTTTGAGGGGACAAAACAAGGAAGCAACCCCAGTCTCTGTGCCTCTATGCGAGCAGTGCCATGGGCAGATGAGGCTGAGCAACAGCTTTCCAGGCTAGTTCTTTCTGGCTGCGAGCTATCTGCAGACATTCGCATTTTCAGAGCAGGGCTGCTGGAGGCGCCCGGCACGGACCACCTAAGCTACGTTTGAAGTTTGAGAGGGCAAGACAAGCAAGCAGCCCCAGACTCTGTGCCTCTGTGCGAGCAGTGCCATGGGCAGATGAGGCTGAGCAACAGCTTTCCAGGCTAGCTCTTTCTGCCTGCGAGCTATCTGCAGACGTTCACATTTTCAGAGCAGGGCTGCCGGAGGCCCCCTGCACGCAACCCAAAGATACATTTGAAGTTTGAGGTGGCAAGACAAGTAAGCAGCCCCAGTCTCTGTGCCTCTGTGCGAGCAGTGCCATAGGCAGATGAGGCTGAGCAACAGCTTTCCAGGCTAGCTCTTTCTGCCTGCGAGCTATCTGCAGACGTTCGCATTTTCGGAGCAGTGCTGGTGGAGGCGCCCGGCACGGACCACCTAAGCTACGTTTGAAGTTTGACAGGGCAAGACAAGTAAGCAGCCCCAGGCTCTGTGCCTCTGTGCGAGCAGTGCCATGGGCAGATGAGGCTGAGCAACAGCTTTCCAGGCTACCTCTTTCTGCCTGCGAGCTATCTGCAGAAGTTCGAATTTTGAAAGCAGGGCTGCCGGAGGCGCACGTCACAGACCACCTAAGCTACGTTTGAAGTTTGAGGGGACAAGAAAAGCAAGCAGCCCCAGTCTCTGTGCCTCTGTGCGAGCAGTGCCATGGGCAGATGAGGCTGAGCAACAGCTTTCCAGGCTGCCTCTTTCTGGCTGCGAGCTATCTGCAGACGTTCGCATTTTCAGAGAAGCGCTGCAGGAGTCCCGATGCACGGACCCCCAATGGTACGTTTGAAGTTTGAGGCGGCAAGACAAGCAAGCAGCCCCAGTCTCTGTGCCTCTGTGCGAGCAGTGCCATGGGCAGATGAGGCTGAGCAACAGCTTTCCAGGCTAGCTCTTTCTGCCTGTGAGCTATCTGCAGACGTTTGCATTTTGGGAGCAAGGCTGTTGGAGGCGCCCGGCACGGACCCCCAAAGCTACGTTTGAAGTTTGAGGGGGCAAGACAAGCAAGCAGCCCCAGTCTCTGTGCCTCTGTGCGAGCAGTGCCATGGGCAGATGAGGCTGAGCAACATCTTTCCAGGCTACCTCTTTCTGTCTGCGAGCTATCTGCAGATGTTAGCATTTTCGGAGAAGCGCTGCTGGAGGCCCCCTGACGGACCCCCAATGCTATGTTTGAAGTTTGAGGGGGCAAGACAAGCAAGCAGCCCCAGTCTCTGTGCCTCTGTGCGAGCAGTGCCATGGGCAGAAAAGGCTGAGCAACAGCTTTCCAGGCTAGCTCTTTCTGCCTGCGAGCTATCTGCAGACGTTCGCATTTTCGGAGCAGGGCTGCTGGAGGCCCCCTGCACGGACCATCTAAGCTACGTTTGAAGTTTGAGGTGGCAAGACAAGCAAGCAGCCCCAGTCCCTGTGCCTCTGTGCGAGCAGTGCCATGGGCAGATGAGGCTGAGCAACAGCTTTCCTGGCTAGCTCTTTCTGGCTGCGAGCTATCTGCAGACGTTCGCATTTTCGGAGCAGGGCTGCTGGATGCGCCCAGCACAGACCACCTAAGCTACGTTTGAAGTTTGAGGGGGCAAGACAAGCAAGCAGCCCCAGTCTCTGTGCCTCTGTGCGAGCAGTGCCATGGGCAGATGAGGGTGAGTAACAGCTTTCCAGGCTACCTCTTTCTGCCTGTGAGCTATCTGCAGACGTTCGCATATTTGGAGCAGGGATGCCGGAGGCGCCCATAAAGGACGACCTAAGATACGTTTGAAGTTTGAGGGGGCAAAACAAGCAAGCAGCCCCAGTCTCTGTGCCTCTGTGCGAGCAGTGCCATGGGCAGATGAGGCTGAGCAACAGCTTTCCTGGCTAGCACTTTCTGCCTGCGAGCTATCTGCAGACGTTCGCATTTTCGGAGCAGGGCTGCTGCATGCGCCCGGCACGGACCACCTAAGTTACGTTTGAAGTTTGAGAGGGCAAGACAAGCAAGCAGCCCCAGTCTCTGTGCCTCTGTGCTAGCAGTGCCATGGGCAGATGAGGCTGAGCAACAGCTTTCCAGGCTAGCTCTTTCTGCCTGCGAGCTATCTGCAGACGTTCTCATATTTGGAGCAGGGATGCCCGAGGCGCCCGGCACGGACCACCTAAGATATGTTTGAAGTTTGAGGGGGCAAAACAAGCAAGCAGCCCCAGTCTCTGTGCCTCTATGCGAGCAGTGCCATGGGCAGATGAGGCTGAGCAACAGCTTTCCAGGCTAGCTCTTTCTGCCTGCGAGGTATCTGCAGACGATCACATTTTCGGAGCAGGGCTGAAGGAGGTGCCCGGCACGGACCACCACAGCTACGTTTGAAGTTTGACAGGGCAAGACAAGCAAGCAGCCCCAGTCTCTCTGCCTCTGTGCGAGCAGTGCCATGGGCAGATGAGGCTGAGCAACAGCTTTCCAGGCTACCTCTTTCTGCCTGCGAGCTATCTGTAGAAGTTCGAATTTTGAAAGCAGGGCTGCCGGAGGCGCCCGTCACAGACCACCTAAGCTAGGTTTAAAGTTTGAGGGGACAAGACAAGCAAGCAGCCCCAGTCTCTGTGCCTCTGTGCGAGCAGTGCCATGGGCAGATGAGGCTGAGCAACAGCTTTCCAGGCTAGCTCTTTCTGGCTGCGAGCTATCTGCAGACATTCGCATTTGCAGAGAACCTCTGCAGGAGTCCCGATGCACGGACCCCCAATGGTACATTTGAAGTTTGAGGTGTCACGACAAGCAAGCAACCCCAGTCTCTGTGCCTCTCTGCGAGCAGTGCCATGGGGGGATGAGGCTGAGAAACAGCTTTCCAGGCTAGCTCTTTCTGGCTGCGAGCTATCTGCAGATGTTTGCATTTTCAGAGCAGGGCTGCCGGAGGCGCCCGACATGGACCAGCTAAGTTACAAGTGAAGTTTCAGGGGACAAGAACAGCAAGCAGCCCCAGTCTCTGTGCCTCTGTGCGAGCAGTGCCATGGGCAGATGAGGCTGAGCAACAGCTTTCCAGGCTAGCTCTTTCTGCCTGCCAGCTATCTGCAGATGTTCGCATTTTCAGAGCAGGGCTGCCGGAGGCGCCCGACATGGACCACCTAAGCTACAATTGAAGTTTCAGGGGGCAAGACAAGAAAGCAGCCCCAGTCTCTGTACCTCTGTGCGAGCAGTGCCATGGGCAGATGAGGCTGAGCAACAGCTTTCCAGGCTAGCTCTTTCTGCCTGCGAGCTATCTGCAGACGTTCGCATTTTCAGAGCAGGGCTGCAGGAGGCGCCCGGCACGGACCACCACAGCTACGTTTGAAGTTTGAGAGGGCAAGACAAGCAAGCAGCCCCAGTCTCTGTGCCTCTGTGCGAGCAGTGCCATGGGCAGATGAGGCTGAGCAACAGCTTTCCAGGCTACCTCTTTCTGGCTGCGAGCTATCTGCAGACGTTCGCATATTTGGAGCAGGGATGCCGGAGACGCCCGGCACGGACCACCTAAGATACGTTTGAACTTTGAGGGGGCAAAACAAGCAAGCAGCCCCAGTCTCTGTGCCTCTATGCGAGCAGTGCCATGGGCAGATGAGGTTGAGCAACAGCTTTCCAGCCTAGCTCTTTCTGCCTGCGAGCTATCTGCACACGAACACATTTTCGGTGCAGGGCTGCTGGAGGCGCCCGGCACGGACCACCACAGCTACGTTTGAACTTTGACTGGGCAAGACAAGCAAGCAGCCCCAGTCTCTGTGCCTCTGTGCGAGAGGTGCCATGGTCAGATGAGGCTGAGCAACAGCTTTCCAGGCTAGCTCTTTCTGGCTGCGAGCTATCTGCAGACGTTCGCATTTCCAGAGCACGGCTGCCGGAGGGCCCCTGCACTGAAACCAAAGCTACGTTTGAAGTTTGAGAGGCCAAGAGAAGCAAGCAGCCCCAGTCTCTGTGCCTCTGTGCGAGCAGTGCCATGCGTAGATGACGCTGAGCAACCGCTTTCCAGGCTAGCTCTTTCCGGCTGCGAGCTATCTGCAGACGTTCGCATTTTTAGAGCATGACTGCTGGAGACACCCTGCACGGACCACCTAAGCTACGTTTAAAGTTTGAGGGGGCAAGACAAGCAAGCAGCCCCAGTCTCTGTGCCTCTGTGCGAGCAGTGCCATGGGCAGATGAGGCTGAGCAACAGCTTTCCAGGCTAGTTCTTTCTGGCTGCGAGCTATCTGCAGACATTCGCATTTTCAGAGCAGGGCTGCCGGAGGCGCCCGACATGGACCACCTAAGCTACAATTGAAGTTTCAGGGGACAAGAAAAGCAAGCAGCCCCAGTCTCTGTGCCTCTGTGCGAGCAGTGCCATGGGCAGATGAGGCTGAGCAACATCATTCCAGGCTACCTCTTTCTGCCTGCGAGCTATCTGCAGATGTTAGCATTTTCGGAGAAGCGCTGCTGGAGGCCCCCTGACAGACCCCCAATGCTATGTTTGAAGTTTGAGGGGGCAAGACAAGCAAGCAGCCCCAGTCTCTGTGCCTCTGTGCGAGCAGTGCCATGGGCAGATGAGGCTGAGCAACAGCTTTCCTGGCTAGCTCTTTCTGGCTGCGAGCTATCTGCAGACGTTCGCATTTTCGGAGCAGAGCTGCTGGATGCGCACAGCACGGACCACATAAGCTACGTTTGAAGTTTGAGGGGGCAAGACAAGCAAGCAGCCCCAGTCTCTGTGCCTCTGTGCGAGCAGTGCCATGGGCAGAAAAGGCTGAGCAACAGCTTTCCAGGCTAGCTCTTTCTGCCTGCGAGCTATCTGCAGACGTTCGCATTTTCGGAGCAGGGCTGCTGGAGGCCCCCTGCACGGACCACCACAGCTACGTTTGAACTTTGAGGGGGCAAGACAAGCAAGCAGCCCCAGTCTCTGTGCCTCTGTGCGAGCAGTGCCCTCGGCAGATGAGGCTGAGCAACAGCTTTCCTGGCTAGCACTTTCTGCCTGCGAGCTATCTGCAGACGTTCGCATTTTCGGAGCAGGGCTGCTGCATGCGCCCGGCACGGACGACCTAAGCTACGTTTGAAGTTTGAGAGGGCAAGACAAGCAAGCAGCCCCAGTCTCTGTGCCTCTGTGCTAGCAGTGCCATGGGCAGATGAGGCTGAGCAACAGCTTTCCAGGCTAGCTCTTTCTCCCTGTGAGCTATCTGCAGACGTTCTCATATTTGGAGCAGGGATGCCGGAGGCGCCCGGCACGGACCACCTAAGATACGTTTGAAGTTTGAGGGGGCAAGACAAGCAAGCAGCCCCAGTCTCTGTGCCTCTATGCGAGCAGTGCCATGGGCAGATGAGGTTGAGCAACAGCTTTCCAGGCTAACTCTTTCTGCCTGCGAGGTATCTGCAGACGATCACATTTTCGGAGCAGGGCTGAAGGAGGCGCCCGGCACGGACCACCACAGCTACGTTTGAAGTTTGACAGGGCAAGACAAGCAAGCAGCCCCAGTCTCTCTGCCTCTGTGCGAGCAGTGCCATGGGCAGATGAGGCTGAGCAACAGCTTTCCAGGCTACCTCTCTCTGCCTGCGAGCTATCTGTAGAAGTTCGAATTTTGAAAGCAGGGCTGCCGGAGGCGCCCGTCACAGACCACCTAAGCTAGGTTTAAAGTTTGAGGGGACAAGACAAGCAAGCAGCCCCAGTCTCTGTGCCTCTGTGCGAGCAGTGCCATGGGCAGATGAGGCTGAGCAACAGCTTTCCAGGCTAGCTCTTTCTGGCTGCGAGCTATCTGCAGACGTTCGCATTTGCAGAGAAGCTCTGCAGGAGTCCCGATGCACGGACCCCCAATGGTACGTTTGAAGTTTGAGGTGTCACGACAAGCAAGCAGCCCCAGTCTCTGTGCCTCTGTGCGAGCAGTGCCATGGGCAGATGAGGCTGAGAAACAGCTTTCCAGGCTAGCTCTTTCTGGCTGCGAGCTATCTGCAGACTGCATTTTCAGAGCAGGGCTGCCGGAGGCGCCCGACACGGAGCACCTAAGATACGTTTGATGTTTCAGGTGGCAAGACAAGCAAGCAGCCCCAGTCTCTGTGCCTCTGTGCGAGCAGTGCCATGGGCAGATGAGGCTGAGAAACCGCTTTCCAGGCTAGCTCTTTCTGGCTGCGAGCTATCTGCAGACGTTCGCATTTTTAGAGCAGGACTGCCGGAGACGCCCGGCACGGACCACCTGAGTTACGTTTAAAGTTTGAGGGGGCAAGACAAGCAAGCAGCCCCAGTCTCTGTGCCTCTCTGCGAGCAGTGCCATGAGCAGATGAGGCTGAGCAAAAGCTTTCCAGGCTAGCTCTTTCTGGCTGCGAGCTATCTGCAGCCGTTTGCATTTTCAGAGCAGGGCTGCAGGAGGCGCCCGACACGGACCACCTAAGCTACGTTTGAAGACTGAGGGGGCAAGACAAGCAAGTAGCCCTAGTCTCTGTGCCTCTGTGCGAGCAGTGCCATGGGCAGATGAGGCTGAGCAACAGCTTTCCAGGCTAGCTCTTTCTGCCTGCGAGCTAACTGCAGACATTCGTATTTTCAGAGCAGGGCTGCCGGAGGCGCCCGACATGGACCACCTAAGATACAATTGAAGTTTCAGGGGACAAGAAAAGCAAGCAGCCCCAGTCTCTGTGCCTCTGTGCGAGCAGTGCCATGGGCAGATGAGGCTGAGCAACAGCTTTCCAGGCTAGCTCTTTCTGCCTGCGAGCTATCTGCAGACGTTCGCATATTTGGAGCAGGGATTCCGGAGGCGCCCGGCACGGACCACCTAAGATACATTTGAAGTTTGAGGGGGCAAAACAAGGAAGCAACCCCAGTCTCTGTGCCTCTATGCGAGCAGTGCCATGGGCAGATGAGGCTGAGCAACAGCTTTCCTGGCTAGTTCTTTCTGCCTACGAGCTATCTGCAGGCGATCACATTTTGGGAGCAGGGCTGCCGGAGGTGCCCGGCACGGACCACCTAAGCTACGTTTGAAGTTTGAGAGGGCAAGACAAGTAAGCAGCCCCAGTCTCTGTGCCTCTGTGCGCGCAGTGCCATGCGTAGATGACGCTGAGCAACCGCTTTCCAGGCTAGCTCTTTCTGGCTGCGAGCTATCTGCAGACGTTCGCATTTTTAGAGCAGGACTGCCGTAGACGCCCGGCACGGACCACCTAAGCTACGTTTGAAGTTTGAGGGGGTAAGACAAGCAAGCAGCCCCAGTCTCTGTGCCTCTATGCGAGCAGTGCCATGGGCAGATGAGGCTGAGCAACAGCTTTCCAGGCTAGCTCTTTCTGGCTGCGAGCTATCTGCAGACGTTCGCATTTTTAGAGCAGGGCTGCGGGAGGTGTCCGGCACGGAACACCTAAGTTACGTTTGAAGTTTGAGAGGGCAAGACAAGTAAGCAGCCCCAGTCTCTGTGCCTCTATGCGAGCAGTGCCATGCGTAGATGACGCTGAGCAACCGCTTTCCAGGCTAGCTCTTTCTGGCTGCGAGCTATCTGCAGACGTTCGCATTTTCAGAGCAGGGCTGCCGGAGACGCCCGACATGGACCACCTAAGCTACAAGTGAAGTTTCAGGGGGCAAGACAAGCAAGCAGCCCCAGTCTCTGTACCTCTGTGCGAGCAGTGCCATGGGCAGATGAGGCTGAGCAACAGCTTTCCAGGCTACCTCTTTCTGCCTGCGAGCTATCTGCAGACGTTTGCATTTTCGTACAAGGGCTGCCGGAGGCGCCCAGCACGGACCACCTAAGCTACATTTGAAGTTTGAGAGGGCAAGACAAGCAAGCAGCCCCAGTCTCTGTGCCTCTGTGCGAGCAGTGCCATGGGCAGATGAGGCTGAGCAACAGCTTTCCAGGCTAGCTCTTTCTGCCTGCGAGCTATCTGCACACGTTCGCATTTTCGGAGCAGGGCTCCCGGAGGTGCCCGGCACGGACTACCTAAGCTACGTTTGAAGTTTGAGAGGGCAAGACAAGTAAGCAGCCCCAGTCTCTGTGCCTCTGTGCGAGCAGTGCCATGGGCAGATGAGGTTGAGCAACAGCTTTCCAGGCTAGCTCTTTCTGGCTGCGAGCTATCTGCAGACGTTCGCATTTCCAGAGCAGGGCTGCCGGAGGGCCCCTGCACTTAAACCAAAGCTACGTTTGAAGTTTGAGGGGCCAAGAGAAGCAAGCAGCCCCAGTCTCTGTGCCTCTCTGCGAGCAGTGCCATGGGCAGATGAGGCTGAGCAACAGCTTTCCAGGCTAGCTCTTTCTGGCTGCGAGCTATCTGCAGACGTTCGCATTTTCAGAGCAGGGCTGCAGGAGGCGCCCGACACGGAGCACCTAAGCTACGTTTGAAGTTTGAGGGGGCAAGACAAGCAAGGAGTCCCAGTCTCTGTGCCTCTGTGCGAGCAGTGCCATGGGCAGATGAGGCGGAGCAACAGCTTTCCAGGCTAGCTCTTTCTGCCTGAGAGCTATCTGCAGACGTTCACATTTTCAGAGCAGGGCTGCCGGAGGCGCCCGACATGGACCACCTAAGCTACGTTTGAAGATTGAGGGGGCAAGACAAGCAAGCAGCCCTAGTCTCTGTACCTCTGTGCGAGCAGTGCCATGGGCAGATGAGGCTGAGCAACAGCTTTCCAGGCTAGCTCTTTCTGCCTGCCAGCTATCTGCAGACGTTCGCATTTTCGGAGGAGGGCTGCCGGAGGCTCCCGGCACGGACCACCTAAGATACATTTAAAGTTTCAGGGGGCAAGACAAGAGAGCAGCCCCAGTCTCTGTGCCTCTGTGCGAGCAGTGCCATGGGCAGATGAGGCTGAGCAACAGCTTTCCAGGCTAGCTCTTTCTGCCTGCGAGCTATCTGCAGACGTTCGCATATTTGGAGCAGGGATTCCGGAGGCGCCCGGAACGGACCACCTAAGATACTTTTGAAGTTTGAGGGGACAAAACAAGGAAGCAACCCCAGTCTCTGTGCCTCTGTGCGAGCAGTGCCATGGGCAGATGAGGCTGAGCACCAGCTTTCCAGGCTACATTTTTCTGGTTGCGAGCTATCTGCAGACATTCGCATTTTCGGGGAAGCGCTGCTGGAGGCCCCCTGACGGACCCCCAATGCTATCTTTGAAGTTTGAGGGGGCAAGACAAGCAAGCAGCCCCAGTCTCTGTGCCTCTGTGCGAACAGTGCCATGGGCAGATGAGGCTGAGCAACAGCTTTCCAGGCTAGCTCTTTCTGGCTGCGAGCTATCTGCAGACGTTCGCATTTGCAGAGAAGCTCTGCAGGAGTCCCGATGCACGGACCCCCAATGGTACGTTTGAAGTTTGAGGTGTCACGACAAGCAAGCAGCCCCAGTCTCTGTGCCTCTGTGCGAGCAGTGCCATGGGCAGATGAGGCTGAGAAACAGCTTTCCAGGCTAGCTCTTTCTGGCTGCGAGCTATCTGCAGACGTTTGCATTTTCAGAGCAGGGCTGCCGGAGGCGCCCGACACGGAGCACCTAAGATACGTTTGATGTTTCAGGTGGCAAGACAAGTAAGCAGCCCCAGTCTCTGTGCCTCTGTGCGAGCAGTGCCATGGGCAGATGAGGCTGAGCAACAGCTTTCCAGGCTAGCTCTTTCTGCCTGCCAGCTATCTGCAGATGTTTGCATTTTCAGAGCAGGGCTGCCGGAGGCGCCCGACATGGACCACCTAAGCTACAATTGAAGTTTCAGGGGGCAAGACAAGCAAGCAGCCCCAGTCTCTGTGCCTCTGTGCGAGCAGTGCCATGGGCAGATGAGGCTGAGCAACAGCTTTCCAGGCTAGCTCTTTCTGCCTGCGAGCTATCTGCAGACGTTCGCATTTTCGTAGCAGGGCGGCCGGAGGCGCCCAGCACGGACCACCTAAGCTACGTTTGAAGTTTGAGAGGGCAAGACAAGCAAGCAGCCCCAGTCTCTGTGCCTCTGTGCGAGCAGTGCCATGGGCAGATGAGGTTGAGCAACAGCTTTCCAGGCTACCTCTTTCTGGCTGCGAGCTATCTGCAGACGTTCGCATTTTCGGAGCAGGGCTACTGCATGCGCCTGGCACGGACCACCTAAGCTACATTTGAAGTTTCAGGCGGCAAGACAAGCAAGCAGCCCCAGTCTCTGTGCCTCTCTGCGAGCAGTGCCATGGGTAGATGAGGCTGAGCAACAGCTTTCCAGGCTAGCTCTTTCTCTCTGCGAGCTATCTGCAGACGTTCTCATATTTGGAGCAGGGATGCCGGAGGCGCCCGACACGGAGCACCTAAGATACGTTTGATGTTTCAAGTGGCAAAACAAGGAAGCAGCCCCAGTCTCTGTGCCTCTATGCGAGCAGTGCCATGGGCAGATGAGGCTGAGCAACAGTTTTCCAGGCTAGCTCTTTCTGCCTGCGAGCTATCTGCAGACGATCACATTTTCGGAGCAGGGCTGCCGGAGGTGCCCGACACGGACCACCTAAGCTACGTTTGAAGTTTGAGAGGGCAAGACAAGTAAGCAGCCCCAGTCTCTGTGCCTCTGTGCGAGCAGTGCCATGGGCAGATGAGGCTGAGCAACAGCTTTCCAGGCTACCTCTTTCTGCCTGCGACCTATCTGCAGACGTTCGCATTTTTAGAGCAGGGCTGCGGGAGGTGTCCGGCACGGAACACCTAAGTTACGTTTGAAGTTTGAGAGGGCAAGACAAGTAAGCAGCCCCAGTCTCTGTGCCTCTATGCGAGCAGTGCCATGCGTAGATGACGCTGAGCAACCGCTTTCCAGGCTAGCTCTTTCTGGCTGCGAGCTATCTGCAGACGTTCGCATTTTCAGAGCAGGGCTGCCGGAGACGCCCGACATGGACCACCTAAGCTACAAGTGAAGTTTCAGGGGGCAAGACAAGCAAGCAGCCCCAGTCTCTGTACCTCTGTGCGAGCAGTGCCATGGGCAGATGAGGCTGAGCAACAGCTTTCCAGGCTACCTCTTTCTGCCTGCGAGCTATCTGCAGACGTTTGCATTTTCGTACAAGGGCTGCCGGAGGCGCCCAGCACGGACCACCTAAGCTACATTTGAAGTTTGAGAGGGCAAGACAAGCAAGCAGCCCCAGTCTCTGTGCCTCTGTGCGAGCAGTGCCATGGGCAGATGAGGCTGAGCAACAGCTTTCCAGGCTAGCTCTTTCTGCCTGCGAGCTATCTGCACACGTTCGCATTTTCGGAGCAGGGCTCCCGGAGGTGCCCGGCACGGACTACCTAAGCTACGTTTGAAGTTTGAGAGGGCAAGACAAGTAAGCAGCCCCAGTCTCTGTGCCTCTGTGCGAGCAGTGCCATGGGCAGATGAGGTTGAGCAACAGCTTTCCAGGCTAGCTCTTTCTGGCTGCGAGCTATCTGCAGACGTTCGCATTTCCAGAGCAGGGCTGCCGGAGGGCCCCTGCACTTAAACCAAAGCTACGTTTGAAGTTTGAGGGGCCAAGAGAAGCAAGCAGCCCCAGTCTCTGTGCCTCTCTGCGAGCAGTGCCATGGGCAGATGAGGCTGAGCAACAGCTTTCCAGGCTAGCTCTTTCTGGCTGCGAGCTATCTGCAGACGTTCGCATTTTCAGAGCAGGGCTGCAGGAGGCGCCCGACACGGAGCACCTAAGCTACGTTTGAAGTTTGAGGGGGCAAGACAAGCAAGGAGTCCCAGTCTCTGTGCCTCTGTGCGAGCAGTGCCATGGGCAGATGAGGCGGAGCAACAGCTTTCCAGGCTAGCTCTTTCTGCCTGAGAGCTATCTGCAGACGTTCACATTTTCAGAGCAGGGCTGCCGGAGGCGCCCGACATGGACCACCTAAGCTACGTTTGAAGATTGAGGGGGCAAGACAAGCAAGCAGCCCTAGTCTCTGTACCTCTGTGCGAGCAGTGCCATGGGCAGATGAGGCTGAGCAACAGCTTTCCAGGCTAGCTCTTTCTGCCTGCCAGCTATCTGCAGACGTTCGCATTTTCGGAGGAGGGCTGCCGGAGGCTCCCGGCACGGACCACCTAAGATACATTTGAAGTTTCAGGGGGCAAGACAAGAGAGCAGCCCCAGTCTCTGTGCCTCTGTGCGAGCAGTGCCATGGGCAGATGAGGCTGAGCAACAGCTTTCCAGGCTAGCTCTTTCTGCCTGCGAGCTATCTGCAGACGTTCGCATATTTGGAGCAGGGATTCCGGAGGCGCCCGGAACGGACCACCTAAGATACTTTTGAAGTTTGAGGGGACAAAACAAGGAAGCAACCCCAGTCTCTGTGCCTCTGTGCGAGCAGTGCCATGGGCAGATGAGGCTGAGCACCAGCTTTCCAGGCTACATTTTTCTGGTTGCGAGCTATCTGCAGACATTCGCATTTTCGGGGAAGCGCTGCTGGAGGCCCCCTGACGGACCCCCAATGCTATCTTTGAAGTTTGAGGGGGCAAGACAAGCAAGCAGCCCCAGTCTCTGTGCCTCTGTGCGAACAGTGCCATGGGCAGATGAGGCTGAGCAACAGCTTTCCAGGCTAGCTCTTTCTGGCTGCGAGCTATCTGCAGACGTTCGCATTTGCAGAGAAGCTCTGCAGGAGTCCCGATGCACGGACCCCCAATGGTACGTTTGAAGTTTGAGGTGTCACGACAAGCAAGCAGCCCCAGTCTCTGTGCCTCTGTGCGAGCAGTGCCATGGGCAGATGAGGCTGAGAAACAGCTTTCCAGGCTAGCTCTTTCTGGCTGCGAGCTATCTGCAGACGTTTGCATTTTCAGAGCAGGGCTGCCGGAGGCGCCCGACACGGAGCACCTAAGATACGTTTGATGTTTCAGGTGGCAAGACAAGTAAGCAGCCCCAGTCTCTGTGCCTCTGTGCGAGCAGTGCCATGGGCAGATGAGGCTGAGCAACAGCTTTCCAGGCTAGCTCTTTCTGCCTGCCAGCTATCTGCAGATGTTTGCATTTTCAGAGCAGGGCTGCCGGAGGCGCCCGACATGGACCACCTAAGATACAATTGAAGTTTCAGGGGGCAAGACAAGCAAGCAGCCCCAGTCTCTGTGCCTCTGTGCGAGCAGTGCCATGGGCAGATGAGGCTGAGCAACAGCTTTCCAGGCTAGCTCTTTCTGCCTGCGAGCTATCTGCAGACGTTCGCATTTTCGTAGCAGGGCGGCCGGAGGCGCCCAGCACGGACCACCTAAGCTACGTTTGAAGTTTGAGAGGGCAAGACAAGCAAGCAGCCCCAGTCTCTGTGCCTCTGTGCGAGCAGTGCCATGGGCAGATGAGGTTGAGCAACAGCTTTCCAGGCTACCTCTTTCTGGCTGCGAGCTATCTGCAGACGTTCGCATTTTCGGAGCAGGGCTACTGCATGCGCCCGGCACGGACCACCTAAGCTACATTTGAAGTTTCAGGCGGCAAGACAAGCAAGCAGCCCCAGTCTCTGTGCCTCTCTGCGAGCAGTGCCATGGGTAGATGAGGCTGAGCACCAGCTTTCCAGGCTAGCTCTTTCTCTCTGCGAGCTATCTGCAGACGTTCTCATATTTGGAGCAGGGATGCCGGAGGCGCCCGACACGGAGCACCTAAGATACGTTTGATGTTTCAAGTGGCAAAACAAGGAAGCAGCCCCAGTCTCTGTGCCTCTATGCGAGCAGTGCCATGGGCAGATGAGGCTGAGCAACAGTTTTCCAGGCTAGCTCTTTCTGCCTGCGAGCTATCTGCAGACGATCACATTTTCGGAGCAGGGCTGCCGGAGGTGCCCGACACGGACCACCTAAGCTACGTTTGAAGTTTGAGAGGGCAAGACAAGTAAGCAGCCCCAGTCTCTGTGCCTCTGTGCGAGCAGTGCCATGGGCAGATGAGGCTGAGCAACAGCTTTCCAGGCTACCTCTTTCTGCCTGCGACCTATCTGCAGACGTTCGCATTTTTAGAGCAGGACTGACGGAGACGCCCGGCACGGACCACCTAAGTTACGTTTAAAGTTTGAGGGGGCAAGACAAGCAAGCAGCCCCAGTCTCTGTGCCTCTCTGCGAGCAGTGCCATGGGCAGATGAGGCTGAGCAACAGCTTTCCAGGCTAGCTCTTTCTGGCTGCGAGCTATCTGCAGACGTTCGCATTTTCAGAGCAGGGCTGCAGGAGGAGCCCGACATGGACCACCTAAGCTACGTTTGAAGTTTGAGGGGGCAAGACAAGCAAGGAGTCCCAGTCTCTGTGCCTCTGTGCGAGCAGTGCCATGGGCAGATGAGGCTGAGCAACAGCTTTCCAGGCTAGCTCTTTCTGCCTGAGATCTATCTGCAGACGTTCACATTTTCAGAGCAGGGATGCCGGAGGTGCCCGACATGGACCACCTAAGCTACGTTTGAAGATTGAGGGGGCAAGACAAGCAAGCAGCCCTAGTCTCTGTACCTCTGTGCGAGCAGTGCCATGGGCAGATGAGGCTGAGCAACAGCTTTCTAGGCTAGCTTTTTCTGCCTGCCAGCTATCTGCAGACGTTCGCATTTTGGGAGCAGGGCTGCCGGAGGCTCCCGGCACGGACCACCTAAGCTACGTTTGAAGTTTGAGAGGGCAAGACAAGTAAGCAGCCCCAGTCTCTGTGCCTCTCTGCGAGCAGTGCCATGCGTAGATGACGCTGAGCAACCGCTTTCCAGGCTAGCTCTTTCTGGCTGCGAGCTATCTGCAGACGTTCGCATTTTTAGAGCAGGACTGCCGGAGACGCCCGGCACGGACCACCTAAGCTACGTTTAAAGTTTGAGGGGGCAAGACAAGCAAGCAGCCCCAGTCTCTGTGCCTCTGTGCGAGCAGTGCCATGGGCAGATGAGGCTGAGAAACAGCTTTCCAGGCTAGCTCTTTCTGCCTGCGAGCTATCTGCAGACGTTCGCATTTTTAGAGCAGGGCTGCCGGAGGTGCCCGGCACGGAACACCTAAGCTACGTTTGAAGTTTGAGAGGGCAGGACAAGCAAGCAGCCCCAGTCTCTGTGCCTCTGTGCGAGCAGTGCCATGCGTAGATGACGCTGAGCAACCGCTTTCCAGGCTACCTCTTTCTGCCTGCGAGCTATCTGCAGACGTTCGCATTTCCAGAGCAGGGCTGCAGGAGGCGCTCGACACGGAGCACCTAAGCTACGTTTGAAGTTTGAGAGGGCAAGACAAGCAAGCAGCCGCAGTCTCTGTGCCTCTGTGCGAGCAGTTCCATGTCAGATGAGGCTGAGCAACAGCTTTCCAGGCTAGCTCTTTCTGCCTGCGAGCTATCTGCAGACGTTCGCATTTTGGGAGCAGGGCTGCTGGAGGCGCCCGGCATGGACCACCTAAGCTACGTTTGAAGTTTGAGAGGGCAAGACAAGCAAGCAGCCCCAGACTCTGTGCCTCTGTGCGAGCAGTGCCATGGGCAGATGAGGCTGAGCAACAGCTTTCCAGGCTAGCTCTTTCTGCCTGCGAGCTATCTGCAGACGTTCACATTTTCAGAGCAGGGCTGCCGGAGGCCCCCTGCACGCAACCCAAAGATACATTTGAAGTTTGAGGTGGCAAGACAAGTAAGCAGCCCCAGTCTCTGTGCCTCTGTGCGACCAGTGCCATAGGCAGATGAGGCTGAGCAACAGCTTTCCAGGCTAGCTCTTTCTGCCTGCGAGCTATCTGCAGACATTCGCATTTTGGGAGCAGGGCTGCCGGAGGCGCCCGACAAGGAACACCTAAGCTACGTTTGAAGTTTGAGAAGGCAAGACAAGTAAGCAGCCCCAGTCTCTGTGCCTCTGTGCGAGCAGTGCCATGGGCAGATGAGGCTGAGCAACAGCTTTCCAGGCTAGCTCTTTCTCCCTGTGAGCTATCTGCAGACGTTCGCATTTTGTGAGCAGGGCTGCCGGAGGGCCCCTGCACGGAACCCAAAGCTACGTTTGAAGTTTGAGGGGCCAAGACATGCAAGCAGCCCCAGTCTCTGTGCCTCTCTGCGAGCAGTGCCATGGGCAGAGGAGGCTGAGAAACAGCTTTCCAGGCTAGCTCTTTCTGCCTGCGAGCTATCTGCAGACGTTTGCATTTTCGGAGCAGGGCTGCTGCATGTGCCCGGCACGGACCACCTAAGCTGCGTTTGAAGTTTGACAGGGCAAGACAAGCAAGCAGCCCCAGTCTCTGTGCCTCTGTGCGAGCAGTGCCCTGGGCAGATGAGGCTGAGCAACAGCTTTCCAGGCTAGCTCTTTCTGCCTGCGAGCTATCTGCAGATGTTCCCATTTTCGAAGCAGGGCTGCTGGATGCGCCCAGCACGGACCACCTAAGCTACGATTGAAGTTTCAGGGGACAAGAAAAGCAAGCAGCCCCAGTCTGTGTGCCTCTGTGCGAGCAGTGCCATGGGCAGATGAGGCTGAGCAACAGCTTTCCTGGCTAGCACTTTCTGCCTGCGAGCTATCTGCAGACGTTCGCATTTTCGGAGCAGGGCTGCTGCATGCGCCCGGCACGGACCACCTAAGCTACGTTTGAAGTTTGACAGGGCAAGACAAGCAAGCAGCCCCAGTCTCTGTGCCTCTGTGCGAGCAGTGCCATGGGCAGATGAGGCTGAGCAACAGCTTTCCAGGCTAGCTCTTTCTGCCTGCCAGCTATCTGCAGACGTTCGCATTTTCGTAGCAGGGCTGCCGGAGGCGCCCAGCACGGACCACCTAAGCTACGTTTGAAGTTTGAGAGGGCAAGACAAGCAAGCAGCCCCAGTCTCTGTGCCTCTGTGCGAGCAGTGCCATGGGCAGATGAGGTTGAGCAACAGCTTTCCAGGCTACCTCTTTCTGGCTGCGAGCTATCTGCAGACGTTCGCATTTCCAGAGCAGAGCTGCCGGAGGGCCCCTGCACTGAAACCAAAGCTACGTTTGAAGTTTGAGGGGCCAACAGAAGCAAGCAGCCCCAGTCTCTGTGCCTCTGTGCGAGCAGTGCCATGCGTAGATGACGCTGAGCAACCGCTTTCCTGGCTAGCTCTTTCTGGCTGCGAACTATCTTCAGACGTTCGCATTTTCGGAGCAGGGCTGCTGCATGCGCCCGTCACGGACCACCTAAGCTACATTTGAAGTTTCAGGCGGCAAGACAAGCAAGCAGCCCCAGTCTCTGTGCCTCTCTGCGAGCAGTGCCATGGGCAGATGAGGCTGAGCAACAGTTTTCCAGGCTAGCTCTTTCTGCCTGCGAGCTATCTGCAGACGATCACATTTTCGGAGCAGGGCTGCCGGAGGTGCCCGACACGGACCACCTAAGCTACGTTTGAAGTTTGAGAGGGCAAGACAAGTAAGCAGCCCCAGTCTCTGTGCCTCTCTGCGAGCAGTGCCATGCGTAGATGACGCTGAGCAACCGCTTTCCAGGCTAGCTCTTTCTGGCTGCGAGCTATCTGCAGACGTTCGCATTTTTAGAGCAGGACTGCCGGAGACGCCCGGCACGGACCACCTAAGCTACGTTTAAAGTTTGAGGGGGCAAGACAAGCAAGCAGCCCCAGTCTCTGTGCCTCTGTGCGAGCAGTGCCATGGGCAGATGAGGCTGAGAAACAGCTTTCCAGGCTAGCTCTTTCTACCTGCGAGCTATCTGCAGACGTTCGCATTTTTAGAGCAGGGCTGCCGGAGGTGCCCGGCACGGAACACCTAAGCTACGTTTGAAGTTTGAGAGGGCAAGACAAGCAAGCAGCCCCAGTCTCTGTGCCTCTGTGCGAGCAGTGCCATGCGTAGATGACGCTGAGCAACCGCTTTCCAGGCTACCTCTTTCTGCCTGCGAGCTATCTGCAGACGTTCGCATTTCCAGAGCAGGGCTGCAGGAGGCGCTCGACACGGAGCACCTAAGCTACGTTTGAAGTTTGAGAGGGCAAGACAAGCAAGCAGCCGCAGTCTCTGCGCCTCTGTGCGAGCAGTTCCATGTCGGATGAGGCTGAGCAACAGCTTTCCAGGCTAGCTCTTTCTGCCTGCGAGCTATCTGCAGACGTTCGCATTTTCGGAGCAGGGCTGCTGGAGGCGCCCGGCACGGACCACCTAAACTACGTTTGAAGTTTGAGAGGGCAAGACAAGCAAGCAGCCCCAGACTCTGTGCCTCTGTGCGAGCAGTGCCATGGGCAGATGAGGCTGAGCAACAGCTTTCCAGGCTAGCTCTTTCTGCCTGAGAGCTATCTGCAGACGTTCACATTTTCAGAGCAGGGCTGCCGGAGGCGCCCCTGCACGCAACCCAAAGATACATTTGAAGTTTGAGGTGGCAAGACAAGTAAGCAGCCCCAGTCTCTGTGCCTCTGTGCGAGCAGTGCCATAGGCAGATGAGGCTGAGCAACAGCTTTCCAGGCTAGCTCTTTCTGCCTGCGAGCTATCTGCAGACATTCGCATTTTGGGAGCAGGGCTGCCGGAGGCGCCCGACAAGGAACACCTAAGCTACGTTTGAAGTTTGAGAGGGCAAGACAAGTAAGCAGCCCCAGTCTCTGTGCCTCTGTGCGAGCAGTGCCATGGGCAGATGAGGCTGAGCAACAGCTTTCCAGGCTAGCTCTTTCTCCCTGTGAGCTATCTGCAGACGTTCGCATTTTGTGAGCAGGGCTGCCGGAGGGCCCCTGCACGGAACCCAAAGCTACGTTTGAAGTTTGAGGGGCCAAGACATGCAAGCAGCCCCAGTCTCTGTGCCTCTCTGCGAGCAGTGCCATGGGCAGAGGAGGCTGAGAAACAGCTTTCCAGGCTAGCTCTTTCTGCCTGCGAGCTATCTGCAGACGTTCGCATTTTCGGAGCAGGGCTGCTGCATGTGCCCGGCACGGACCACCTAAGCTGCGTTTGAGGTTTGACAGGGCAAGACAAGCAAGCAGCCCCAGTCTCTGTGCCTCTGTGCGAGCAGTGCCCTGGGCAGATGAGGCTGAGCAAGAGCTTTCCAGGCTAGCTCTTTCTGCCTGCGAGCTATCTGCAGATGTTCCCATTTTCGAAGCAGGGCTGCTGGATGCGCCCAGCACGGACCACCTAAGCTACGATTGAAGTTTCAGGGGACAAGAAAAGCAAGCAGCCCCAGTCTGTGTGCCTCTGTGCGAGCAGTGCCATGGGCAGATGAGGCTGAGCAACAGCTTTCCTGGCTAGCACTTTCTGCCTGCGAGCTATCTGCAGACGTTCGCATTTTCGGAGCAGGGCTGCTGCATGCGCCCGGCACGGACCACCTAAGCTACGTTTGAAGTTTGACAGGGCAAGACAAGCAAGCAGCCCCAGTCTCTGTGCCTCTGTGCGAGCAGTGCCATGGGCAGATGAGGCTGAGCAACAGTTTTCCAGGCTAGCTCTTTGTGCCTGCGAGCTATCTGCAGACGTTCGCATTTTCGTAGCAGGGCTGCCGGAGGCGCCCAGCACGGACCACCTAAGCTACGTTTGAAGTTTGAGAGGGCAAGACAAGCAAGCAGCCCCAGGCTCTGTGCCTCTGTGCGAGCAGTGCCATGGGCAGATGAGGTTGAGCAACAGCTTTCCAGGCTAGCTCTTTCTGGCTGCGAGCTATCTGCAGACGTTCGCATTTCCAGAGCAGAGCTGCCGGAGGGCCCCTGCACTGAAACCAAAGCTACGTTTGAAGTTTGAGGGGCCAACAGAAGCAAGCAGCCCCAGTCTCTGTGCCTCTGTGCGAGCAGTGCCATGCGTAGATGACGCTGAGCAACCGCTTTCCTGGCTAGCTCTTTCTGGCTGCGAGCTATCTGCAGACGTTCGCATTTTCGGAGCAGGGCTGCTGCATGCGCCCGGCACGGACCACCTAAGCTACATTTGAAGTTTCAGGCGGCAAGACAAGCAAGCAGCCCCACTCTCTGTGCCTCTGTGCGAGCAGTGCCATGGGCAGATGAGGCTGAGCAACAGTTTTCCAGGCTAGCTCTTTCTGCCTGCGAGCTATCTGCAGACGATCACATTTTCGGAGCAGGGCTGCCGGAGGTGCCCGACACGGACCACCTAAGCTACGTTTGAAGTTTGAGAGGGCAAGACAAGTAAGCAGCCCCAGTCTCTGTGCCTCTCTGCGAGCAGTGCCATGGGCAGATGAGGCTGAGCAACAGCTTTCCAGGCTAGCTCTTTCTGGCTGTGAGCTACCTGCAGACGTTCGCATATTTGGAGCAGGGATTCCGGAGGCGCCCGGAACGGACCACCTAAGATACGTTTGAAGTTTGAGGGGACAAAACAAGGAAGCAACCCCAGTCTCTGTGCCTCTGTGCGAGCAGTGCCATGGGCAGATGAGGCTGAGCACCAGCTTTCCAGGCTACATTTTTCTGGTTGCGAGCTATCTGCAGACATTCGCATTTTCGGGGAAGCGCTGCTGGAGGCCCCCTGACGGACCCCCAATGCTATCTTTGAAGTTTGAGGGGGCAAGACAAGCAAGCAGCCCCAGTCTCTGTGCCTCTGTGAGAGCAGTGCCATGGGCAGATGAGGCTGAGCAACAGCTTTCCAGGCTAGCTCTTTCTGGCTGCGAGCTATCTGCAGACGTTCGCATTTTTAGAGCAGGACTGACGGAGACGCCCGGCACGGACCACCTAAGTTACATTTAAAGTTTGAGGGGGCAAGACAAGCAAGCAGCCCCAGTCTCTGTGCCTCTATGCGAGCAGTGCCATGGGCAGATGAGGCTGAGCAACAGCTTTCCAGGCTAGCTCTTTCTGGCTGCGAGCTATCTGCAGACGTTCGCATTTTCAGAGCAGGGCTGCAGGAGGCGCCCGGCACGGACCACCTAAGCTACGTTTGAAGTTTGAGGGGGCAAGACAAGCAAGGAGTCCCAGTCTCTGTGCCTCTGTGCGAGCAGTGCCATGGGCAGATGAGGCTGAGCAACAGCTTTCCAGGCTAGCTCTTTCTGCCTGAGATCTATCTGCAGACGTTCACATTTTCAGAGCAGGGATGCCGGAGGTGCCCGACATGGACCACCTAAGCTACGTTTGAAGATTGAGGGGGCAAGACAAGCAAGCAGCCCTAGTCTCTGTACCTCTGTGCGAGCAGTGCCATGGGCAGATGAGGCTGAGCAACAGCTTTCTAGGCTAGCTTTTTCTGCCTGCCAGCTATCTGCAGACGTTCGCATTTTGGGAGCAGGGCTGCCGGAGGCTCCCGGCACGGAGCACCTCAGCTACGTTTGAAGTTTGAGAGGGCAAGACAAGTAAGCAGCCCCAGTCTCTGTGCCTCTCTGCGAGCAGTGCCATGCGTAGATGACGCTGAGCAACCGCTTTCCAGGCTAGCTCTTTCTGGCTGCGAGCTATCTGCAGACGTTCGCATTTTTAGAGCAGGACTGCCGGAGACGCCCGGCACGGACAACCTAAGTTACGTTTAAAGTTTGAGGGGGCAAGACAAGCAAGCAGCCCCAGTCTCTGTGCCTCTGTGCGAGCAGTGCCATGGGCAGATGAGGCTGAGAAACAGCTTTCCAGGCTAGCTCTTTCTGCCTGCGAGCTATCTGCAGACATTCACATTTTCAGAGCAGGGCTGCCGGAGGCCCCCTGCACGCAACCCAAAGATACATTTGAAGTTTGAGGTGGCAAGACAAGTAAGCAGCCCCAGTCTCTGTGCCTCTGTGCGAGCAGTGCCATAGGCAGATGAGGCTGAGCAACAGCTTTCCAGGCTAGCTCTTTCTGCCTGCGAGCTATCTGCAGACATTCGCATTTTGGGAGCAGGGCTGCCGGAGGCGCCCGACAAGGAACACCTAAGCTACGTTTGAAGTTTGAGAGGGCAAGACAAGTAAGCAGCCCCAGTCTCTGTGCCTCTGTGCGAGCAGTGCCATGGGCAGATGAGGCTGAGCAACAGCTTTCCAGGCTAGCTCTTTCTCCCTGTGAGCTATCTGCAGACGTTCGCATTTTGTGAGCAGGGCTGCCGGAGGGCCCCTGCACGGAACCCAAAGCTACGTTTGAAGTTTGAGGGGCCAAGACATGCAAGCAGCCCCAGTCTCTGTGCCTCTCTGCGAGCAGTGCCATGGGCAGAGGAGGCTGAGCAACAGCTTTCCAGGCTAGCTCTTTCTGGCTGCGAGCTATCTGCAGACGTTCGCATTTTCGGAGCAGGGCTACTGCATGTGCCCGGCACGGACCACCTAAGCTGCGTTTGAAGTTTGACAGGGCAAGACAAGCAAGCAGCCCCAGTCTCTGTGCCTCTGTGCGAGCAGTGCCCTGGGCAGATGAGGCTGAGCAACAGCTTTCCAGGCTAGCTCTTTCTGCCTGCGAGCTATCTGCAGATGTTCCCATTTTCGAAGCAGGGCTGCTGGATGCGCCCAGCACGGACCACCTAAGTTACGATTGAATTTTCAGGGGACAAGAAAAGCAAGCAGCCCCAGTCTGTGTGCCTCTGTGCGAGCAGTGCCATGGGCAGATGAGGCTGAGCAACAGCTTTCCTGGCTAGCACTTTCTGCCTGCGAGCTATCTGCAGACGTTCACATTTTCGGAGCAGGGCTGCTGCATGCGCCCGGCACGGACCACCTAAGCTACGTTTGAAGTTTGACAGGGCAAGACAAGCAAGCAGCCCCAGTCTCTGTGCCTCTGTGCGAGCAGTGCCATGGGCAGATGAGGCTGAGCAACAGCTTTCCAGGCTAGCTCTTTCTGCCTGCCAGCTATCTGCAGACGTTCGCATTTTCGTAGCAGGGCTGCCGGAGGCGCCCAGCACGGACCACCTAAGCTACGTTTGAAGTTTGAGAGGGCAAGACAAGCAAGCAGCCCCAGGCTCTGTGCCTCTGTGCGAGCAGTGCCATGGGCAGATGAGGTTGAGCAACAGCTTTCCAGGCTAGCTCTTTCTGGCTGCGAGCTATCTGCAGACGTTCGCTTTTCCGGAGCAGAGCTGCCGGAGGGCCCCTGCACTGAAACCAAAGCTACGTTTGAAGTTTGAGGGGCCAACAGAAGCAAGCAGCCCCAGTCTCTGTGCCTCTGTGTGAGCAGTGCCATGCGTAGATGACGCTGAGCAACCGCTTTCCTGGCTAGCTCTTTCTGGCTGCGAGCTATCTGCAGACGTTCGCATTTTCGGAGCAGGGCTGCTGCATGCGCCCGGCACGGACCACCTAAGCTACATTTGAAGTTTCAGGCGGCAAGACAAGCAAGCAGCCCCAGTCTCTGTGCCTCTCTGCGAGCAGTGCCATGGGCAGATGAGGCTGAGCAACAGTTTTCCAGGCTAGCTCTTTCTGCCTGCGAGCTATGTGCAGACGATCACATTTTCAGAGCAGGGCTGCCGGAGGTGCCCGACACGGACCACCTAAGCTATGTTTGAAGTTTGAGAGGGCAAGACAAGTAAGCAGCCCCAGTCTCTGTGCCTCTCTGCGAGCAGTGCCATGGGCAGATGAGGCTGAGCAACCGCTTTCCAGGCTAGCTCTTTCTGGTTGCGAGCTATCTGCAGACGTTCGCATTTTTAGAGCAGGACTGACGGAGACGCCCGGCACGGACCACCTAAGTTACGTTTAAAGTTTGAGGGGGCAAGACAAGCAAGCAGCCCCAGTCTCTGTGCCTCTCTGCGAGCAGTGCCATGGGCAGAAAAGGCTGAGCAACAGCTTTCCAGGCTAGCTCTTTCTGCCTGCGAGCTATCTGCAGACGTTCGCATTTGAAGAGAAGCTCTGCAGGAGTCCCGATGCACGGACCCCCAATGGTACGTTTGAAGTTTGAGGTGTCACGACAAGCAAGCAGCCCCAGTCTCTGTGCCTCTCTGCGAGCAGTGCCATGGGCAGATGAGGCTGAGAAACAGCTTTCCAGGCTAGCTCTTTCTGGCTGCGAGCTATCTGCAGACGTTTGCATTTTCAGAGCAGGGCTGCCGGAGGCGCCCGACACGGAGCACCTAAGATACGTTTGATGTTTCAGGTGGCAAGACAAGCAAGCAGCCCCAGTCTCTGTGCCTCTGTGCGAGCAGTGCCATGGGCAGATGAGGCTGAGCAACAGCTTTCCAGGCTAGCTATTTCTGCCTGCCAGCTATCTGCAGATGTTCGCATTTTCAGAGCAGGGCTGCCGGAGGCGCCCGACATGGACCACCTAAGCTACAATTGAAGTTTCAGGGGGCAAGACAAGCAAGCAGCCCCAGTCTCTGTACCTCTGTGCGAGCAGTGCCATGGGCAGATGAGGCTGAGCAACAGCTTTCCAGGCTAGCTCTTTCTGCCTGCGAGCTATCTGCAGATGTTCGCATTTTCGTAGCAGGGCTGCCGGAGGCGCCCAGCACGGACCACCTAAGCTACGTTTGAAGTTTGAGAGGGCAAGACAAGCAAGCAGCCCCAGTCTCTGTGCCTCTGTGCGAGCAGTGCCATGGGCAGATGAGGTTGAGCAACAGCTTTCCAGGCTAGCTCTTTCTGGCTGCGAGCTATCTGCAGACGTTCGCATTTCCAGAGCAGAGCTGCCGGAGGGCCCCTGCACTGAAACCAAAGCTACGTTTCAAGTTTGAGGGGCCAACAGAAGCAAGCAGCCCCAGTCTCTGTGCCTCTGTGCGAGCAGTGCCATGCGTAGATGACGCTGAGCAACCGCTTTCCTGGCTAGCTCTTTCTGGCTGCGAGCTATCTGCAGACGTTCGCATTTTCGGAGCAGGGCTGCTGCATGCGCCCGGCACGGACCACCTAAGCTACATTTGAAGTTTCAGGCGGCAAGACAAGCAAGCAGCCCCAGTCTCTGTGCCTCTGTGCGAGCAGTGCCATGGGTAGATGAGGCTGAGCACCAGTTTTCCAGGCTAGCTCTTTCTGGCTGCGAGCTATCTGCAGACGATCACATTTTCGGAGCAGGGCTGCCGGAGGTGCCCGACACGGACCACCTAAGCTACGTTTGAAGTTTGAGAGGGCAAGACAAGTAAGCAGCCCCAGTCTCTGTGCCTCTGTGCGAGCAGTGCCATGGGCAGATAAGGCTGAGCAACCGCTTTCCAGGCTAGCTCTTTCTGGCTGCGAGCTATCTGCAGACGTTCGCATTTTTAGAGCAGGACTGACGGAGAAGCCCGGCACGGACCACCTAAGTTACGTTTAAAGTCTGAGGGGGCAAGATAAGCAAGCAGCCCCAGTCTCTGTGCCTCTCTGCGAGCAGTGCCATGGGCAGATGAGGCTGAGCAACAGCTTTCCAGGCTAGCTCTTTCTGGCTGCGAGCTATCTGCAGACGTTCGCATTTTCAGAGCAGGGCTGCAGGAGGCGCCCGACACGGAGCACCTAAGCTACGTTTGAAGTTTGAGGGGGCAAGACAAGCAAGGAGTCCCAGTCTCTGTGCCTCTGTGCGAGCAGTGCCATGGGCAGATGAGGCGGAGCAACAGCTTTCCAGGCTAGCTCTTTCTGCCTGAGAGCTATCTGCAGACGTTCACATTTTCAGAGCAGGGATGCCGGAGGCGCCCGACATGGACCACCTAAGCTACGTTTGAAGATTGAGGGGGCAAGACAAGCAAGCAGTCCTAGTCTCTGTACCTCTGTGCGAGCAGTGCCATGGGCAGATGAGGCTGAGCAACAGCTTTCCAGGCTAGCTCTTTCTGCCTGCCAGCTATCTGCAGACGTTCGCATTTTCGGAGCAGGGCTGCCGGAGGCTCCCGGAACGGACCACCTAAGATACATTTGAAGTTTGAGGGGGCAAGACAAGAGAGCAGCCCCAGTCTCTGTGCCTCTGTGCGAGCAGTGCCATGGGCAGATGAGGCTGAGCAACAGCTTTCCAGGCTAGCTCTTTCTGCCTGCGAGCTATCTGCAGACGTTCGCATATCTGGAGCAGGGATTCCGGAGGCGCCCAGCACAGACCACCTAAGATACGTTTGAAGTTTGAGGGGACAAAACAAGGAAGCAACCCCAGTCTCTGTGCCTCTATGCGAGCAGTGCCATGGGCAGATGAGGCTGAGCAACAGCTTTCCAGGCTAGCTTTTTCTGCCTGCGAGCTATCTGCAGACGATCACATTTTGGGAGCAGGGCTGCCGGAGGTGCCCGGCACGGACCACCTAAGCTACGTTTAAAGTTTGAGGGGACAAGAAAAGCAAGCAGCCCCAGTCTCTGTGCCTCTCTGCGAGCAGTGCCATGCGTAGATGACGCTGAGCAACCGCTTTCCAGGCTAGCTCTTTCTGGCTGCGAGCTATCTGCAGACGTTCGCATTTTTAGAGCAGGACTGCCGGAGACGCCCGGCACGGACCACCTAAGCTACGTTTAAAGTTTGAGGGGGCAAGACAAGCAAGCAGCCCCAGTCTCTGTGCCTCTGTGCGAGCAGTGCCATGGGCAGATGAGGCTGAGCACCAGCTTTCCAGGCTAGTTCTTTCTGCCTGCGAGCTATCTGCAGACATTCGCATTTTCAGAGCAGGGCTGCTGGAGGCGCCCGGCACGGACCACCTAAGCTACGTTTGAAGTTTGAGAGGGCAAGACAAGCAAGCAGCCCCAGACTCTGTGCCTCTGTGCGAGCAGTGCCATGGGCAGATGAGGCTGAGCAACAGCTTTCCAGGCTAGCTCTTTCTGCCTGCGAGCTATCTGCAGACGTTCACATTTTCAGAGCAGGGCTGCCGGAGGCCCCCTGCACGCAACCCAAAGATACATTTGAAGTTTGAGGTGGCAAGACAAGTAAGCAGCCCCAGTCTCTGTGCCTCTGTGCGAGCAGTGCCATAGGCAGATGAGGCTGAGCAACAGCTTTCCAGGCTAGTTCTTTCTGCCTGCGAGCTATCTGCAGACATTCGTATTTTCAGAGCAGGGCTGCCGGAGGCGCCCGACATGGACCACCTAAGATACAATTGAAGTTTCAGGGGACAAGAAAAGCAAGCAGCCCCAGTCTCTGTGCCTCTGTGCGAGCAGTGCCATGGGCAGATGAGGCTGAGCAACATCTTTCCAGGCTACCTCTTTCTGCCTGCGAGCTATCTGCAGACGTTCGCATATTTGGAGCAGGGATTCCGGAGGCGCCCGGCACGGACCACCTAAGATACGTTTGAAGTTTGAGGGGGCAAAACAAGGAAGCAACCCCAGTCTCTGTGCCTCTATACGAGCAGTGCCATGGGCAGATGAGGCTGAGCAAGAGCTTTCTTGGCTAGCTCTTTCTGCCTGCGAGCTATCTGCAGGCGATCACATTTTGGGAGCAGGGCTGCCGGAGGTGCCCGGCACGGACCACCTAAGCTACGTTTGAAGTTTGAGAGGGCAAGACAAGTAAGCAGCCCCAGTCTCTGTGCCTCTGTGCGCGCAGTGCCATACGTAGATGACGCTGAGCAACCGCTTTCCAGGCTAGCTCTTTCTGGCTGCGAGCTATCTGCAGACGTTCGCATTTTTACAGCAGGACTGCCGGACATGCCCGGCACGGACCACCTAAGGTACGTTTAAAGTTTGAGGGGGCAAGACAAGCAAGCAGTCCCAGTCTCTGTGCCTCTCTGCGAGCAGTGCCATGGGCAGATGAGGCTGAGCAACCGCTTTCCAGGCTACCTCTTTCTGCCTGCGAGCTATCTGCAGACGTTCGCATTTTTAGAGCAGGGCTGCCGGAGGTGCCCGGCACGGAACACCTAAGCTACGTTTAAAGTTTGAGGGGGCAAGACAAGCAAGCAGCCCCAGTCTCTGTGCCTCTGTGCGAGCAGTGCCATGGGCAGATGAGGCTGAGCACCAGCTTTCCAGGCTAGTTCTTTCTGGCTGCGAGCTATCTGCAGACATTCGCATTTTCAGAGCAGGGCTGCTGGAGGCGCCCGGCACGGACCACCTAAGCTACGTTTGAAGTTTGAGAGGGCAAGACAAGCAAGCAGCCCCAGACTCTGTGCCTCTGTGCGAGCAGTGCCATGGGCAGATGAGGCTGAGCAACAGCTTTCCAGGCTAGCTCTTTCTGCCTGCGAGCTATCTGCAGACGTTCACATTTTCAGAGCAGGGCTGCCGGAGGCCCCCTGCACGCAACCCAAAGATACATTTGAAGTTTGAGGTGGCAAGACAAGTAAGCAGCCCCAGTCTCTGTGCCTCTGTGCGAGCAGTGCCATAGGCAGATTAGGCTGAGCACAGCTTTCCAGGCTAGCTCTTTCTGGCTGCGAGCTATCTGCAGACATTCGCATTTTAGGAGCAGGGCTGCCGGAGGCGCCCGCCACGGAACACCTAAGCTACGTTTGAAGTTTGAGAGGGCAAGACAAGTAAGCAGCCCCAGTCTCTGTGCCTCTGTGCGAGCAGTGCCATGGGCAGATGAGGCTGAGCAACAGCTTTCCAGGCTAGCTCTTTCTCCCTGTGAGCTATCTGCAGACGTTCGCATTTTGTGAGCAGGGCTGCCGGAGGGCCCCTGCACGAAACCCAAAGCTACGTTTGAAGTTTGAGGGGCCAAGACATGCAAGCAGCCCCAGTCTCTGTGCCTCTGTGCGAGCAGTGCCATGGGCAGATGAGGCTGAGAAACAGCTTTCCAGGCTAGCTCTTTCTGCCTGAGAGCTATCTGCAGACGTTGGCATTTTCAGAGCAGGGCTGCAGGAGGCGCCCGACATGGACCACCTAAGCTACGTTTGAAGTTTGAGGGGGCAAAACAAGCAAGCAGCCCCAGTCTCTGTGCCTCTATGCGAGCAGTGCCATGGGCAGATGAGGTTGAGAAACAGCTTTCCAGGCTAGCTCTTTCTGGCTGCGAGCTATCTGCAGACGTTCGCATTTTCAGAGCAGGGCTGCAGGAGGCGCCCGACACGGAGCACCTAAGCTACGTTTGAAGTTTCAGGTGGCAAGACAAGCAAGCAACCCCAGTCTCTGTGCCTCTCTGCGAGCAGTTCCATGGGCACATGAGGCTGAGCAACAGCTTTCCAGGCTAGCTCTTTCTGCCTGCGAGCTATCTGCAGACGTTCGCATTTTCGGAGCAGGGCTGCTGGAGGCGCCCGGTACGGACCACCTAAGCTACGTTTGAAGTTTGAGAGGGCAAGACAAGCAAGCAGCCCCAGACTCTGTGCCTCTGTGCGAGCAGTGCCATGGGCAGATGAGGCTGAGCAACAGCTTTCCAGGCTAGCTCTTTCTGCCTGCGAGCTATCTGCAGACGTTCACATTTTCAGAGCAGGGCTGCCGGAGGCCCCCTGCACGCAACCCAAAGATACATTTGAAGTTTGAGGTGGCAAGACAAGTAAGCAGCCCCAGTCTCTGTGCCTCTGTGCGAGCAGTGCCATGGGCAGATGAGGCTGAGCAACAGCTTTCCAGGCTAGCACTTTCTGCCTGCCAGCTATCTGCAGACGTTCGCATTTTCGGAGCAGGGCTGCTGCATGCACCCGGCACGGACCACCTAAGCTACATTTGAAGTTTCAGGCGGCAAGACAAGCAAGCAGCCCCAGTCTCTGTGCCTCTGTGCGAGCAGTGCCATGGGTAGATGAGGCTGAGCACCAGCTTTCCAGGCTAGCTCTTTCTGCCTGCGAGCTATCTGCAGACGTTCGCATATTTGGAGCAGGGATGCCGGAGGCGCCCGACACGGACCACCTAAGCTACGTTTGAAGTTTGAGGGGGCAAAACAAGCAAGCAGCCCCAGTCTCTGTGCCTCTATGCGAGCAGTGCCATGGGCAGATGAGGCTGAGCAACAGTTTTCCAGGCTAGCTCTTTCTGCCTGCGAGCTATCTGCAGACGATCACATTTTCGGAGCAGGGCTGCCGGAGATGCCCGACACGGACCACCACAGCTACGTTTGAAGTTTGAGAGGGCAAGACAAGTAAGCAGCCCCAGTCTCTGTGCCTCTCTGCGAGCAGTGCCATGGGCAGATGAGGCTGAGCAACCGCTTTCCAGGCTACCTCTTTCTGCCTGCGAGCTATTTGCAGACGTTCGCATTTTTAGAGCAGGACTGACGGACACGCCCGGCACGGACCACCTAAATTACGTTTAAAGTTTGAGGGGGCAAGACAAGCAAGCAGCCCCAGTCTCTGTGCCTCTCTGCGAGCAGTGCCATGGGCAGATGAGGCTGAGCAACAGCTTTCCAGGCTAGCTCTTTCTGGCTGCGAGCTATCTGCAGACGTTCGCATTTTTAGAGCAGGGCTGCCGGAGGTGCCCGGCACGGAACACCTAATCTACGTTTGAAGTTTGAGAGGGCAAGAAAAGTAAGCAGCCCCAGTCTCTGTGCCTCTGTGCGAGCAGTGCCATGCGTAGATGACGCTGAGCAACCGCTTTCCAGGCTACCTCTTTCTGCCTGCGAGCTATCTGCAGACGTTCGCATTTTCAGAGCAGGGCTGCAGGAGGCGCCCGACACGGAGCACCTAAGCTACGTTTGAAGTTTCAGGTGGCAAGACAAGCAAGCAGCCCCAGTCTCTGTGCCTCTGTGCGAGCAGTTCCATGGGCACATGAGGCTGAGCAACAGCTTTACAGGCTAGCTCTTTCTGCAAGCGAGCTATCTGCAGACGTTCGCATTTTCGGAGCAGGGCTGCTGGAGGCGCCCGGCACGGACCACCTAAGCTACGTTTGAAGTTTGAGAGGGCAAGACAAGCAAGCAGCCCCAGACTCTGTGCCTCTGTGCGAGCAGTGCCATGTGCAGATGAGGCTGAGCAACAGCTTTCCAGGCTAGCTCTTTCTGCCTGCGAGCTATCTGCAGACGTTCACATTTTCAGAGCAGGGCTGCCGGAGGCCCCCTGCACGCAACCCGAAGATACATTTGAAGTATTAGGTGGCAAGACAAGTAAGCAGCCCCAGTCTCTGTGCCTCTGTGCGAGCAGTGCCATGGGCAGATGAGGCTGAGCAACAGCTTTCCAGGCTAGCACTTTCTGCCTGCCAGCTATCTGCAGACGTTCGCATTTTCGGAGCAGGGCTGCTGCATGCACCCGGCACGGACCACCTCAGCTACATTTGAAGTTTCAGGCGGCAAGACAAGCAAGCAGCCCCAGTCTCTGTGCCTCTGTGCGAGCAGTGCCATGGGTAGATGAGGCTGAGCACCAGCTTTCCAGGCTAGCTCTTTCTGCCTGCGAGCTATCTGCAGACGTTCGCATATTTGGAGCAGGGATGCCGGAGGCGCCCGACACGGACCACCTAAGCTACGTTTGAAGTTTGAGGGGGAAAAACAAGGAAGCAGTCCCAGTCTCTGTGCCTCTGTGCGAGCAGTGCCATGGGCAGATGAGGCTGAGCAACAGCTTTCCTGGCTAGCTCTTTCTGCCTGCGAGCTATCTGCAGGCGATCACATTTTCGGAGCAGGGCTGCCGGAGGTGCCCGACACGGACCCCCAATGCTATGTTTGAAGTTTGAGAGGGCAAGACAAGTAAGCAGCCCCAGTCTCTGTGCCTCTCTGCGAGCAGTGCCATGGGCAGATGAGGCTGAGCAACAGCTTTCCAGGCTAGCTCTTTCTGGCTGCGAGCTATCTGTAGACGTTCGCATTTTCAGAGCAGGGCTGCAGGAGGCGCCCGACACGGAGCACCTAAGCTACGTTTGAAGTTTGAGGGGGCAAGACAAGCAAGGAGTCCCAGTCTCTGTGCCTCTGTGCGAGCAGTGCCATGGGCAGATGAGGCGGAGCAACAGCTTTCCAGGCTAGCTCTTTCTGCCTGAGAGCTATCTGCAGACGTTCACATTTTCAGAGCAGGGATGCCGGAGGAGCCCGACATGGACCACCTAAGCTACGTTTGATGATTGAGGGGGCAAGACAAGCAAGCAGCCCTAGTCTCTGTACCTCTGTGCGAGCAGTGCCATGGGCAGATGAGGCTGAGCAACAGCTTTCCAGGCTAGCTCTTTCTGCCTGCCAGCTATCTGCAGACGTTCGCATTTTCGTAGCAGGGCTGCCGGAGGCGCCCGACATGGACCACCTAAGCTACAATTGAAGTTTCAGGGGACAAGAAAAGCAAGCAGCCCCAGTCTCTGTGCCTCTGTGCGAGCAGTGCCATGGGCAGATGAGGCTGAGCAACATCATTCCAGGCTAGCTCTTTCTGCCTGCGAGCTATCTGCAGACGTTCGCATTTTTAGAGCAGGACTGACGGAGACGCCCGGCACGGACCACCTAAGTTACGTTTAAAGTTTGAGGGGGCAAGACAAGCAAGCAGCCCCAGTCTCTGTGCCTCTGTGCGAGCAGTGCCATGGGCAGATGAGGCTGAGCAACATCTTTCCCGGCTAGCTCTTTCTGGCTGCGAGCTATCTGTAGACGTTCGCATTTTCAGAGCAGGGCTGCAGGAGGCGCCCGACACGGAGCACCTAAGCTACGTTTGAAGTTTGAGGGGGCAAGACAAGCAAGGAGTCCCAGTCTCTGTGCCTCTGTGCGAGCAGTGCCATGGGCAGATGAGGCGGAGCAACAGCTTTCCAGGCTAGCTCTTTCTGCCTGAGAGCTATCTGCAGACGTTCACATTTTCAGAGCAGGGATGCCGGAGGAGCCCGACATGGACCACCTAAGCTACGTTTGAAGATTGAGGGGGCAAGACAAGCAAGCAGCCCTAGTCTCTGTACCTCTGTGCGAGCAGTGCCATGGGCAGATGAGGCTGAGCAACAGCTTTCCAGGCTAGCTCTTTCTGCCTGCCAGCTATCTGCAGACGTTCGCATTTTCGGAGCAGGGCTGCCGGAGGCTCCCGGCACGGACCACCTAAGATACATTTGAAGTTTGAGGGGGCAAGACAAGAGAGCAGCCCCAGTCTCTGTGCCTCTGTGCGAGCAGTGCCATGGGCAGATGAGGCTGAGCAACAGCTTTCTAGGCTAGCTCTTTCTGCCTGCGAGCTATCTGCAGACGTTCGCATATCTGGAGCAGGGATTCCGGAGGCGCCCGGCACAGACCACCTAAGATACGTTTGAAGTTTGAGGGGACAAAACAAGGAAGCAACCCCAGTCTCTGTGCCTCTATGCGAGCAGTGCCATGGGCAGATGAGGCTGAGCAACAGCTTTCCAGGCTAGTTCTTTCTGGCTGCGAGCTATCTGCAGACATTCGCATTTTCAGAGCAGGGCTGCTGGAGGCGCCCGGCACGGACCACCTAAGCTACGTTTGAAGTTTGAGAGGGCAAGACAAGCAAGCAGCCCCAGACTCTGTGCCTCTGTGCGAGCAGTGCCATGGGCAGATGAGGCTGAGCAACAGCTTTCCAGGCTAGCTCTTTCTGCCTGCGAGCTATCTGCAGAAGTTCGAATTTTGAAAGCAGGGCTGCCGGAGGCGCACGTCACAGACCACCTAAGCTACGTTTGAAGTTTGAGGGGACAAGAAAAGCAAGCAGCCCCAGTCTCTGTGCCTCTGTGCGAGCAGTGCCATGGGCAGATGAGGCTGAGCAACAGCTTTCCAGGCTGCCTCTTTCTGGCTGCGAGCTATCTGCAGACGTTCGCATTTTCAGAGAAGCGCTGCAGGAGTCCCGATGCACGGACCCCCAATGGTACGTTTGAAGTTTGAGGCGGCAAGACAAGCAAGCAGCCCCAGTCTCTGTGCCTCTGTGCGAGCAGTGCCATGGGCAGATGAGGCTGAGCAACAGCTTTCCAGGCTAGCTCTTTCTGCCTGTGAGCTATCTGCAGACGTTTGCATTTTGGGAGCAAGGCTGTTGGAGGCGCCCGGCACGGACCCCCAAAGCTACGTTTGAAGTTTGAGGGGGCAAGACAAGCAAGCAGCCCCAGTCTCTGCGCCTCTCTGCGAGCAGTGCCATGGGCAGATGAGGCTGAGCAACAGCTTTCCAGGCTAGCTCTTTCTGCCTGCGAGCTATCTGCAGACGTTCGCATTTTTAGAGCAGGGCTGCCGGAGGGCCCCTGCACTGAAACCAAAGCAACGTTTGAAGTTTGAGAGGCCAAGAGAAGCAAGCAGCCCCAGTCTCTGTGCCTCTGTGCGAGCAGTGCCATGCGTAGATGACGCTGAGCAACAGCTTTCCAGGCTAGCTCTTTCCGGCTGCGAGCTATCTGCAGACGTTCGCATTTTTAGAGCAGGGCTGCCGGAGGCGCCCGACATGGACCACCTAAGCTACGTTTAAAGTTTGAGGGGGCAAGACAAGCAAGCAGCCCCAGTCTCTGTGCCTCTGTGCGAGCAGTGCCATGGGCAGATGAGGCTGAGCAACATCTTTCCAGGCTACCTCTTTCTGCCTGCGAGCTATCTGCAGATGTTAGCATTTTCGGAGAAGCGCTGCTGGAGGCCCCCTGACGGACCCCCAATGCTATGTTTGAAGTTTGAGGGGGCAAGACAAGCAAGCAGCCCCAGTCTCTGTGCCTCTGTGCGAGCAGTGCCATGGGCAGAAAAGGCTGAGCAACAGCTTTCCAGGCTAGCTCTTTCTGCCTGCGAGCTATCTGCAGACGTTCGCATTTTCGGAGCAGGGCTGCTGGAGGCCCCCTGCACGGACCATCTAAGCTACGTTTGAAGTTTGAGGTGGCAAGACAAGCAAGCAGCCCCAGTCCCTGTGCCTCTGTGCGAGCAGTGCCATGGGCAGATGAGGCTGAGCAACAGCTTTCCTGGCTAGCTCTTTCTGGCTGCGAGCTATCTGCAGACGTTCGCATTTTCGGAGCAGGGCTGCTGGATGCGCCCAGCACAGACCACCTAAGCTACGTTTGAAGTTTGAGGGGGCAAGACAAGCAAGCAGCCCCAGTCTCTGTGCCTCTGTGCGAGCAGTGCCATGGGCAGATGAGGGTGAGTAACAGCTTTCCAGGCTACCTCTTTCTGCCTGTGAGCTATCTGCAGACGTTCGCATATTTGGAGCAGGGATGCCGGAGGCGCCCATAAAGGACGACCTAAGATACGTTTGAAGTTTGAGGGGGCAAAACAAGCAAGCAGCCCCAGTCTCTGTGCCTCTGTGCGAGCAGTGCCCTGGGCAGATGAGGCTGAGCAACAGCTTTCCTGGCTAGCACTTTCTGCCTGCGAGCTATCTGCAGACGTTCGCATTTTCGGAGCAGGGCTGCTGCATGCGCCCGGCACGGACCACCTAAGTTACGTTTGAAGTTTGAGAGGGCAAGACAAGCAAGCAGCCCCAGTCTCTGTGCCTCTGTGCTAGCAGTGCCATGGGCAGATGAGGCTGAGCAACAGCTTTCCAGGCTAGCTCTTTCTGCCTGCGAGCTATCTGCAGACGTTCTCATATTTGGAGCAGGGATGCCCGAGGCGCCCGGCACGGACCACCTAAGATATGTTTGAAGTTTGAGGGGGCAAAACAAGCAAGCAGCCCCAGTCTCTGTGCCTCTATGCGAGCAGTGCCATGGGCAGATGAGGCTGAGCAACAGCTTTCCAGGCTAGCTCTTTCTGCCTGCGAGGTATCTGCAGACGATCACATTTTCGGAGCAGGGCTGAAGGAGGCGCCCGGCACGGACCACCACAGCTACGTTTGAAGTTTGACAGGGCAAGACAAGCAAGCAGCCCCAGTCTCTCTGCCTCTGTGCGAGCAGTGCCATGGGCAGATGAGGCTGAGCAACAGCTTTCCAGGCTACCTCTTTCTGCCTGCGAGCTATCTGTAGAAGTTCGAATTTTGAAAGCAGGGCTGCCGGAGGCGCCCGTCACAGACCACCTAAGCTAGGTTTAAAGTTTGAGGGGACAAGACAAGCAAGCAGCCCCAGTCTCTGTGCCTCTGTGCGAGCAGTGCCATGGGCAGATGAGGCTGAGCAACAGCTTTCCAGGCTAGCTCTTTCTGGCTGCGAGCTATCTGCAGACATTCGCATTTGCAGAGAACCTCTGCAGGAGTCCCGATGCACGGACCCCCAATGGTACGTTTGAAGTTTGAGGTGTCACGACAAGCAAGCAAACCCAGTCTCTGTGCCTCTCTGCGAGCAGTGCCATGGGGGGATGAGGCTGAGAAACAGCTTTCCAGGCTAGCTCTTTCTGGCTGCGAGCTATCTGCAGATGTTTGCATTTTCAGAGCAGGGCTGCCGGAGGCGCCCGACATGGACCAGCTAAGTTACAAGTGAAGTTTCAGGGGACAAGAACAGCAAGCAACCCCAGTCTCTGTGCCTCTGTGCGAGCAGTGCCATGGGCAGATGAGGCTGAGCAACAGCTTTCCAGGCTAGCTCTTTCTGCCTGCGAGCTATCTGCAGACGTTCACATTTTCAGAGCAGGGCTGCCGGAGGCGCCCGACATGGACCACCTAAGCTACAATTGAAGTTTCAGGGGGCAAGACAAGAAAGCAGCCCCAGTCTCTGTACCTCTGTGCGAGCAGTGCCATGGGCAGATGAGGCTGAGCAACAGCTTTCCAGGCTAGCTCTTTCTGCCTGCGAGCTATCTGCAGACGTTCGCATTTTCAGAGCAGGGCTGCAGGAGGCGCCCGGCACGGACCACCACAGCTACGTTTGAAGTTTGAGAGGGCAAGACAAGCAAGCAGCCCCAGTCTCTGTGCCTCTGTGCGAGCAGTGCCATAGGCAGATGAGGCTGAGCAACCGCTTTCCTGGCTAGCTCTTTCTGGCTGCGAGCTATCTGCAGACGTTCGCATTTTCAGAGCAGGGCTGCTGGAGGCCCCCTGCACGGACCACCTAAGCTACGTTTGAAGTTTGAGGTGGCAAGACAAGCAAGCAGCCCCAGTCTCTGTGCCTCTGGGCGAGCAGTGCCATGGGCAGATGAGGCTGAGCAACAGCTTTCCTGGCTAGCTCTTTCTGGCTGCGAGCTATCTGCAGACGTTCGCATTTTCGGAGCAGGGCTGCTGGATGCGCCCAGCACGGACCACATAAGCTACGTTTGAAGTTTGAGGGGGCAAGACAAGCAAGCAGCCCCAGTCTCTGTGCCTCTGTGCGAGCAGTGCCATGGGCAGATGAGGCTGAGCAACAGCTTTCCAGGCTACCTCTTTCTGGCTGCGAGCTATCTGCAGACGTTCGCATATTTGGAGCAGGGATGCCGGAGACGCCCGGCACGGACCACCTAAGATACGTTTGAACTTTGAGGGGGCAAAACAAGCAAGCAGCCCCAGTCTCTGTGCCTCTATGCGAGCAGTGCCATGGGCAGATGAGGTTGAGCAACAGCTTTCCAGCCTAGCTCTTTCTGCCTGCGAGCTATCTGCACACGAACACATTTTCGGTGCAGGGCTGCTGGAGGCGCCCGGCACGGACCACCACAGCTACGTTTGAACTTTGACTGGGCAAGACAAGCAAGCAGCCCCAGTCTCTGTGCCTCTGTGCGAGAGGTGCCATGGTCAGATGAGGCTGAGCAACAGCTTTCCAGGCTAGCTCTTTCTGGCTGCGAGCTATCTGCAGACGTTCGCATTTCCAGAGCACGGCTGCAGGAGGGCCCCTGCACTGAAACCAAAGCTACGTTTGAAGTTTGAGAGGCCAAGAGAAGCAAGCAGCCCCAGTCTCTGTGCCTCTGTGCGAGCAGTGCCATGCGTAGATGACGCTGAGCAACCGCTTTCCAGGCTAGCTCTTTCCGGCTGCGAGCTATCTGCAGACGTTCGCATTTTTAGAGCATGACTGCTGGAGACACCCTGCACGGACCACCTAAGCTACGTTTAAAGTTTGAGGGGGCAAGACAAGCAAGCAGCCCCAGTCTCTGTGCCTCTGTGCGAGCAGTGCCATGGGCAGATGAGGCTGAGCAACAGCTTTCCAGGCTAGTTCTTTCTGGCTGCGAGCTATCTGCAGACATTCGCATTTTCAGAGCAGGGCTGCCGGAGGCGCCCGACATGGACCACCTAAGCTACAATTGAAGTTTCAGGGGACAAGAAAAGCAAGCAGCCCCAGTCTCTGTGCCTCTGTGCGAGCAGTGCCATGGGCAGATGAGGCTGAGCAACATCATTCCAGGCTACCTCTTTCTGCCTGCGAGCTATCTGCAGATGTTAGCATTTTCGGAGAAGCGCTGCTGGAGGCCCCCTGACAGACCCCCAATGCTATGTTTGAAGTTTGAGGGGGCAAGACAAGCAAGCAGCCCCAGTCTCTGTGCCTCTGTGCGAGCAGTGCCATGGGCAGATGAGGCTGAGCAACAGCTTTCCTGGCTAGCTCTTTCTGCCTGCGAGCTATCTGCAGACGTTCGCATTTTCGGAGCAGAGCTGCTGGATGCGCACAGCACGGACCACATAAGCTACGTTTGAAGTTTGAGGGGGCAAGACAAGCAAGCAGCCCCAGTCTCTGTGCCTCTGTGCGAGCAGTGCCATGGGCAGAAAAGGCTGAGCAACAGCTTTCCAGGCTAGCTCTTTCTGCCTGCGAGCTATCTGCAGACGTTCGCATTTTCGGAGCAGGGCTGCTGGAGGCGCCCGGCACGGACCACCTAAGCTACGTTTGAAGTTTGAGGGGGCAAGACAAGCAAGCAGCCCCAGTCTCTGTGCCTCTGTGCGAGCAGTGCCATGGGCAGATGAGGTTGAGCAACAGCTTTCCAGCCTAGCTCTTTCTGCCTGCGAGCTATCTGCAGACGAACACATATTCGGTGCAGGGCTGCCAGAGGCGCCCGGCACGGACCACCACAGCTACGTTTGAACTTTGACTGGGCAAGACAAGCAAGCAGCCCCAGTCTCTGTGCCTCTGTGCGAGCAGTGCCCTCGGCAGATGAGGCTGAGCAACAGCTTTCCTGGCTAGCACTTTCTGCCTGCGAGCTATCTGCAGACGTTCGCATTTTCGGAGCAGGGCTGCTGCATGCGCCCGTCACGGACGACCTAAGCTACGTTTGAAGTTTGAGAGGGCAAGACAAGCAAGCAGCCCCAGTCTCTGTGCCTCTCTGCGAGCAGTGCCATGGGCAGATGAGGCTGAGCAACAGCTTTCCAGGCTAGCTCTTTCTCCCTGTGAGCTATCTGCAGACGTTCTCATATTTGGAGCAGGGATGCCGGAGGCGCCCGGCACGGACCACCTAAGATACGTTTGAAGTTTGAGGGGGCAAGACAAGCAAGCAGCCCCAGTCTCTGTGCCTCTATGCGAGCAGTGCCATGGGCAGATGAGGTTGAGCAACAGCTTTCCAGGCTAACTCTTTCTGCCTGCGAGGTATCTGCAGACGATCACATTTTCGGAGCAGGGCTGAAGGAGGTGCCCGGCACGGACCACCACAGCTACGTTTGAAGTTTGACAGGGCAAGACAAGCAAGCAGCCCCAGTCTCTCTGCCTCTGTGCGAGCAGTGCCATGGGCAGATGAGGCTGAGCAACAGCTTTCCAGGCTAGCTCTTTCTGGCTGCGAGCTATCTGCAGACGTTCGCATTTGCAGAGAAGCTCTGCAGGAGTCCCGATGCACGGACCCCCAATGGTACGTTTGAAGTTTGAGGTGTCACGACAAGCAAGCAGCCCCAGTCTCTGTGCCTCTGTGCGAGCAGTGCCATGGGCAGATGAGGCTGAGAAACAGCTTTCCAGGCTAGCTCTTTCTGGCTGCGAGCTATCTGCAGACTGCATTTTCAGAGCAGGGCTGCCGGAGGCGCCCGACACGGAGCACCTAAGATACGTTTGATGTTTCAGGTGGCAAGACAAGCAAGCAGCCCCAGTCTCTGTGCCTCTGTGCGAGCAGTGCCATGGGCAGATGAGGCTGAGAAACCGCTTTCCAGGCTAGCTCTTTCTGGCTGCGAGCTATCTGCAGACGTTCGCATATTTGGAGCAGGACTGCCGGAGACGCCCGGCACGGACCACCTAAGTTACGTTTAAAGTTTGAGGGGGCAAGACAAGCAAGCAGCCCCAGTCTCTGTGCCTCTCTGCGAGCAGTGCCATGAGCAGATGAGGCTGAGCAACAGCTTTCCAGGCTAGCTCTTTCTGGCTGCGAGCTATCTGCAGCCGTTTGCATTTTCAGAGCAGGGCTGCAGGAGGCGCCCGACACGGAGCACCTAAGCTACGTTTGAAGTTTGAGGGGGCAAGACAAGCAAGGAGTCCCAGTCTCTGTGCCTCTGTGCGAGCAGTGCCATGGGCAGATGAGGCTGAGCAACAGCTTTCCAGGCTAGCTCTTTCTGCCTGCGAGCTAACTGCAGACATTCGTATTTTCAGAGCAGGGCTGCCGGAGGCGCCCGACATGGACCACCTAAGATACAATTGAAGTTTCAGGGGACAAGAAAAGCAAGCAGCCCCAGTCTCTGTGCCTCTGTGCGAGCAGTGCCATGGGCAGATGAGGCTGAGCAACAGCTTTCCAGGCTAGCTCTTTCTGCCTGCGAGCTATCTGCAGACGTTCGCATATTTGGAGCAGGGATTCCGGAGGCGCCCGGCACGGACCACCTAAGATACGTTTGAAGTTTGAGGGGGCAAAACAAGGAAGCAACCCCAGTCTCTGTGCCTCTATGCGAGCAGTGCCATGGGCAGATGAGGCTGAGCAACAGCTTTCCTGGCTAGTTCTTTCTGCCTACGAGCTATCTGCAGGCGATCACATTTTGGGAGCAGGGCTGCCGGAGGTGCCCGGCACGGACCACCTAAGCTACGTTTGAAGTTTGAGAGGGCAAGACAAGTAAGCAGCCCCAGTCTCTGTGCCTCTCTGCGAGCAGTGCCATGCGTAGATGACGCTGAGCAACCGCTTTCCAGGCTAGCTCTTTCTGGCTGCGAGCTATCTGCAGACGTTCGCATTTTTAGAGCAGGACTGCCGTAGACGCCCGGCACGGACCACCTAAGCTACGTTTGAAGTTTGAGGGGTAAGACAAGCAAGCAGCCCCAGTCTCTGTGCCTCTATGCGAGCAGTGCCATGGGCAGATGAGGCTGAGCAACAGCTTTCCAGGCTAGCTCTTTCTGGCTGCGAGCTATCTGCAGACGTTCGCATTTTTAGAGCAGGGCTGCGGGAGGTGTCCGGCACGGAACACCTAAGTTACGTTTGAAGTTTGAGAGGGCAAGACAAGTAAGCAGCCCCAGTCTCTGTGCCTCTATGCGAGCAGTGCCATGCGTAGATGACGCTGAGCAACCGCTTTCCAGGCTAGCTCTTTCTGGCTGCGAGCTATCTGCAGACGTTCGCATTTTCAGAGCAGGGCTGCCGGAGACGCCCGACATGGAGCACCTAAGCTTCGTTTGAAGTTTGAGGGGGCAAGACAAGCAAGCAGCCCCAGTCTCTGTGCCTCTGTGCGAGCAGTGCCATGGGCAGATGAGGCTGAGCAACAGCTTTCCAGGCTAGCTCTTTCTGCCTGCCAGCTATCTGCAGACGTTCGCATTTTCGGAGCAGGGCTGCTGAAGGCGCCCGGCACGGACCACCTAAGCTATGTTTGAAGTTTGAGAGGGCAAGACAAGCAAGCAGCCCCAGGCTCTGTGCCTCTGTGCGAGCAGTGCCATGGGCAGATGAGGCTGAGCAACAGCTTTCCAGGCTAGCTCTTTCTGGCTGCGAGCTATCTGCAGACGTTCACATTTTCAGAGCAGGACTGCCGGAGGCCCCCTGCACGCAACCCAAAGATACATTTGAAGTTTGAGGTGGCAAGACAAGTAAGCAGCCCCAGTCTCTGTGCCTCTGTGCGAGCAGTGCCATAGGCAGATGAGGCTGAGCAACAGCTTTCCAGGCTACCTCTTTCTGCCTGCGAGTTGTCTGCAGACGTTCGCATTTTGAAAGCAGTGCTGCCGGAGGCGCCCGGCACGGACCACCTAAGCTACGTTTGAAGTTTGAGGGGGCAAGACAAGCAAGCAGCCCCAGTCTATGTGCCTCTGTGAGAGCAGTGCCATGGGTAGATGAGGCTGAGCACCAGCTTTCCAGGCTAGCTCTTTCTGCCTGCGAGCTATCTGCAGACGTTCGCATATTTGGAGCAGGGATGCCGGAGGCGCCCGACACGGACCACCTAAGCTACGTTTGAAGTTTGAGGGGGCAAAACAAGGAAGCAGCCCCAGTCTCTGTGCCTCTATGCGAGCAGTGCCATGGGCAGATGAGGCTGAGCAACAGTTTTCCAGGCTAGCTCTTTCTGCCTGCGAGCTATCTGCAGACGATCACATTTTCGGAGCAGGGCTGCCGGAGGTGCCCGACACGGACCACCTAAGCTACATTTGAAGTTTGAGAGGGCAAGACAAGCAAGCAGCCCCAGTCTCTGTGCCTCTGTGCGAGCAGTGCCATGGGCAGATGAGGCTGAGCAACCGCTTTCCAGGCTAGCTCTTTCTGGCTGCGAGCTATCTGCAGACGTTCGCATTTTTAGACCAGGACTGCCGGAGACGCCTGGCACGGACCACCTAAGTTACGTTTAAAGTTCGAGGGGGCAAGACAAGCAAGCAGCCCCAGTCTCTGTGCCTCTCTGCGAGCAGTGCCATGGGCAGATGAGGCTGAGCAACAGCTTTCCAGGCTAGCTCTTTCTGGCTGCGAGCTATCTGCAGCCGTTTGCATTTTCAGAGCAGGGCTGCAGGACGCGCCCGACATGGACCACCTAAGCTACGTTTGAAGTTTGAGGGGGCAAGACAAGCAAGGAGTCCCAGTCTCTGTGCCTCTGTGCGAGCAGTGCCATGGGCAGATGAGGCTGAGCAAGAGCTTTCCAGGCTAGCTCTTTCTGCCTGAGAGCTATCTGCAGACGTTCACATTTTCAGAGCAGGGCTGCCGGAGGCGCCCGACATGGACCACCTAAGCTACGTTTGAAGATTGAGGGGGCAAGACAAGCAAGCAGCCCTAGTCTCTGTACCTCTGTGCGAGCAGTGCCATGGGCAGATGAGGCTGAGCAACAGCTTTCCAGGCTAGCTCTTTCTGCCTGCCAGCTATCTGCAGACGTTCGCATTTTCGGAGCAGGGCTGCCGGAGGCTCCCGGCACGGACCACCTAAGATACATTTGAAGTTTGAGGGGGCAAGACAAGAGAGCAGCCCCAGTCTCTGTGCCTCTGTGCGAGCAGTGCCATGGGCAGATGAGGCTGAGCAACCGCTTTCCAGGCTAGCTCTTTCTGGCTGCGAGCTATCTGCAGACGTTCGCATTTTTAGAGCAGGACTGCCGGAGACGCCTGTCACGGACCACCTAAGTTACGTTTAAAGCTTGAGGGGGCAAGACAAGCAAGCAGCCCCAGTCTCTGTGCCTCTCTGCGAGCAGTGCCATGGGCAGATGAGGCTGAGCAACAGCTTTCCAGGCTAGCTCTTTCTGGCTGCGAGCTATCTGCAGCCGTTTGCATTTTCAGAGCAGGGCTGCAGGACGCGCCCGACACGGAGCACCTAAGCTACGTTTGAAGTTTGAGGGGGCAAGACAAGCAAGGAGTCTCAGTCTCTGTGCCTCTGTGCGAGCAGTGCCATGGGCAGATGAGGCTGAGCAACAGCTTTCCAGGCTAGTTCTTTCTGCCTGCGAGCTATCTGCAGACGTTCGCATTTTCAGAGCAGGGCTGCAGGAGGCGCCCGGCACGGACCACCTAAGCTACGTTTGAAGTTTCAGGTGGCAAGACAAGCAAGCAGCCCCAGTCTCTGTGCCTCTGTGCGAGCAGTTCCATGGGCAGATGAGGCTGAGCAACAGCTTTCCAGGCTAGCTCTTTCTGCCTGCGAGCTATCTGCAGACGTTCGCATTTTCGGAGCAGGGCTGCTGGAGGCGCCCGGCACGGACCACCTAATCTACGTTTGAAGTTTGAGAGGGTGAGACAAGCAAGCAGCCCCAGGCTCTGTGCCTCTGTGCGAGCAGTGCCATGGGCAGATGAGGCTGAGCAACAGCTTTCCAGGCTAGCTCTTTCTGGCTGCGAGCTATCTGCAGACGTTCACATTTTCAGAGCAGGGCTGCCGGAGGCCCCCTGCACGCAACCCAAAGACACATTTGAAGTTTCAGGTGGCAAGACAAGCAAGCAGCCCCAGTCTCTGTGCCTCTGTGCGAGCAGTGACATGGGCAGATGAGGCTGAGCAACAGCTTTCCAGGCTAGCTCTTTCTGCCTGCGAGCTATCTGCAGACGTTCGCATTTTCGGAGCAGGGCTGCTGGAGACGCCCGGCACGGACCACCTAAGCTATGTTTGAAGTTTGAGAGGGCAAGACAAGCAAGCAGCCCCAGGCTCTGTGCCTCTGTGCGAGCAGTGCCATGGGCAGATGAGGCTGAGCAACAGCTTTCCAGGCTAGCTCTTTCTGGCTTCGCGCTATCTGCAGACGTTCACATTTTCAGAGCAGGGCTGCCGGAGGCCCCCTGCACGCAACCCAAAGATACATTTGAAGTTTGAGGTGGCAAGACAAGTAAGCAGCCCCAGTCTCTGTGCCTCTGTGCGAGCAGTGCCATAGGCAGATGAGGCTGAGCAACAGCTTTCCAGGCTAGCTCTTTCTGCCTGCGAGCTGTCTGCAGACGTTCGCATTTTGAAAGCAGTGCCGCCGGAGGCGCCCGGCACGGACCACCTAAGATACGTTTGAAGTTTGAGGTGGCAAGACAAGCAAGCAGCCCCAGTCTCTGTGCCTCTGTGCGAGCAGTGCCATGGGCAGATGAGGCTGAGCAACCGCTTTCCTGGCTAGCTCTTTCTGGCTGCGAGCTATCTGCAGAAGTTCGAATTTTGAAAGCAGAGCTGCCGAAGGCGCCCGTCACAGACCACCTAAGCTACGTTTGAAGTTTGAGAGGGCAAGACAAGCAAGCAGCCCCAGTCTCTGTGCCTCTGTGCGAGCAGTGCCATGGGTAGATGAGGCTGAGCACCAGCTTTCCAGGCTAGCTCTTTCTGGCTGCGAGCTATCTGCAGACGTTCGCATATTTGGAGCAGGGATGCCGGAGGCGCCCACCACGGAACACCTAAGCTACGTTTGAAGTTTGAGGGGGCAAAACAAGTAAGCAGCCCCAGTCTCTGTGCCTCTATGCGAGCAGTGCCATGGGCAGATGAGGCTGAGCAACAGTTTTCCAGGCTAGCTCTTTCTGCCTGCGAGCTATCTGCAGACGATCACATTTTCGGAGCAGGGCTGCCGGAGGTGCCCGACACGGACCACCTAAGCTACATTTGAAGTTTGAGAGGGCAAGACAAGCAAGCAGCCCCAGTCTCTGTGCCTCTGTGCGAGCAGTGCCATGGGCAGATGAGGCTGAGCAACCGCTTTCCAGGCTAGCTCTTTCTGGCTGCGAGCTATCTGCAGACGTTCGCATTTTTAGAGCAGGGCTGCCGGAGACGCCTGGCACGGACCACCTAAGTTACGTTTAAAGTTTGAGGGGGCAAGACAAGCAAGCAGCCCCAGTCTCTGTGCCTCTCTGCGAGCAGTGCCATGGGCAGATGAGGCTGAGCAACAGCTTTCCAGGCTAGCTCTTTCTGGCTGCGAGCTATCTGCAGCCGTTTGCATTTTCAGAGCAGGGCTGAAGGAGGCGCCCGACACGGAGCACCTAAGCTACGTTTGAAGTTTGAGGGGGCAAGACAAGCAAGGAGTCCCAGTCTCCGTGCCTCTGTGCGAGCAGTGCCATGGGCAGATGAGGCTGAGAAAGAGCTTTCCAGGCTAGCTCTTTCTGCCTGAGAGCTATCTGCAGACGTTCACATTTTCAGAGCAGGGCTGCCGGAGGCGCCCGACATGGACCACCTAAGCTACGTTTGAAGATTGAGGGGGCAAGACAAGCAAGCAGCCCTAGTCTCTGTACCTCTGTGCGAGCAGTGCCATGGGCAGATGAGGCTGAGCAACAGCTTTCCAGGCTAGCTCTTTCTGCCTGCCAGCTATCTGCAGACGTTCGCATTTTCGGAGCAGGGCTGCCGGAGGCTCCCGGCACGGACCACCTAAGATACATTTGAAGTTTGAGGGGGCAAGACAAGAGAGCAGCCCCAGTCTCTGTGCCTCTGTGCGAGCAGTGCCATGGGCAGATGAGGCTGAGCAACAGCTTTCCAGGCTACCTCTTTCTGCCTGCGAGCTATCTGCAGACGTTCGCATATTTGGAGCAGGGATTCCGGAGGCGCCCGGCACGGACCACCTAAGATACGTTTGAAGTTTGAGGGGACAAAACAAGGAAGCAACCTTAGTCTCTGTGCCTCTGTGCGAGCAGTGCCATGGGCAGATGAGGCTGAGCAACAGCTTTCCAGGCTAGCTTTTTCTGCCTGCGAGCTATCTGCAGACGATCACATTTTGGGAGCCGGGCTGCCGGAGGTGCCCGGCACGGACCACCTAAGCTACGTTTGAAGTTTGAGAGGGCAAGACAAGTAAGCAGCCCCAGTCTCTGTGCCTCTCTGCGAGCAGTGCCATGCGTACATGACGCTGAGCAACCGCTGTCCAGGCTAGCTCTTTCTGGTTGCGAGCTATTTGCATACGTTCGCATATTTGGAGCAGGACTGCCGGAGGCGCCCGGCACGGACCACCTAAGCTACGTTTAAAGTTTGAGGGGGCAAGACAAGCAAGCAGCCCCAGTCTCTGTGCCTCTGTGCGAGCAGTGCCATGGGCAGATGAGGCTGAGCAACAGCTTTCCAGGCTAGTTCTTTCTGCCTGCGAGCTATCTGCAGACGTTCGCATTTTCAGAGCAGGGCTGCAGGAGGCACCCAGCACGGAGCACCTAAGATACGTTTGAAGTTTCAGGTGGCAAGACAAGCAAGCAGCCCCAGTCTCTGTGCCTCTGTGCGAGCAGTTCCATGGGCAGATGAGGCTGAGCAACAGCTTTCCAGGCTAGCTCTTTCTGCCTGCGAGCTATCTGCAGACGTTCGCATTTTCGGAGCAGGGCTGTTGGAGGCGCCCGGCACGGACCACCTAATCTACGTTTGAAGTTTGAGAGGGCAAGACAAGCAAGCAGCCCCAGGCTCTGTGCCTCTGTGCGAGCAGTGCCATGGGTAGATGAGGCTGAGCACCAGCTTTCCAGGCTAGCTCTTTCTGGCTGCGAGCTATCTGCAGACGTTCGCATATTTGGAGCAGGGATGCCGGAGGCGCCCACCACGGAACACCTAAGCTACGTTTGAAGTTTGAGGGGGCAAAACAAGTAAGCAGCCCCAGTCTCTGTGCCTCTATGCGAGCAGTGCCATGGGCAGATGAGGCTGAGCAACAGTTTTCCAGGCTAGCTCTTTCCGCCTGCGAGGTATCTGCAGACGATCACATTTTCGGAGCAGGGCTGCCGGAGGTGCCCGACACGGACCACCTAAGCTACATTTGAAGTTTGAGGGGGCAAGACAAGCAAGGAGTCCCAGTCTCCGTGCCTCTGTGCGAGCAGTGCCATGGGCAGATGAGGCTGAGAAAGAGCTTTCCAGGCTAGCTCTTTCTGCCTGAGAGCTATCTGCAGACGTTCACATTTTCAGAGCAGGGCTGCCGGAGGCGCCCGACATGGACCACCTAAGCTACGTTTGAAGATTGAGGGGGCAAGACAAGCAAGCAGCCCTAGTCTCTGTACCTCTGTGCGAGCAGTGCCATGGGCAGATGAGGCTGAGCAACAGCTTTCCAGGCTAGCTCTTTCTGCCTGCCAGCTATCTGCAGACGTTCGCATTTTCGGAGCAGGGCTGCCGGAGGCTCCCGGCACGGACCACCTAAGATACATTTGAAGTTTGAGGGGGCAAGACAAGAGAGCAGCCCCAGTCTCTGTGCCTCTGTGCGAGCAGTGCCATGGGCAGATGAGGCTGAGCAACAGCTTTCCAGGCTAGCTCTTTCTGCCTGAGAGCTATCTGCAGACGTTCGCATATTTGGAGCAGGGATTCCGGAGGCGCCCGGCACGGACCACCTAAGATACGTTTGAAGTTTGAGGGGACAAAACAAGGAAGCAACCTTAGTCTCTGTGCCTCTGTGCGAGCAGTGCCATGGGCAGATGAGGCTGAGCAACAGCTTTCCAGGCTAGCTTTTTCTGCCTGCGAGCTATCTGCAGACGATCACATTTTGGGAGCCGGGCTGCCGGAGGTGCCCGGCACGGACCACCTAAGCTACGTTTGAAGTTTGAGAGGGCAAGACAAGTAAGCAGCCCCAGTCTCTGTGCCTCTCTGCGAGCAGTGCCATGCGTAGATGACGCTGAGCAACCGCTTTCCAGGCTAGCTCTTTCTGGCTGCGAGCTATCTGCAGACGTTCGCATATTTGGAGCAGGACTGCCGGAGGCGCCCGGCACGGACCACCTAAGCTACGTTTAAAGTTTGAGGGGGCAAGACAAGCAAGCAGCCCCAGTCTCTGTGCCTCTGTGCGAGCAGTGCCATGGGCAGATGAGGCTGAGCAACCGCTTTCCAGGCTAGCTCTTTCTGCCTGCGAGCTATCTGCAGACGTTCGCATTTTCAGAGCAGGGCTGCAGGAGGCACCCAGCACGGAGCACCTAAGATACGTTTGAAGTTTCAGGTGGCAAGACAAGCAAGCAGCCCCAGTCTCTGTGCCTCTGTGCGAGCAGTTCCATGGGCAGATGAGGCTGAGCAACAGCTTTCCAGGCTAGCTCTTTCTGCCTGCGAGCTATCTGCAGACGTTCGCATTTTCGGAGCAGGGCTGTTGGAGGCGTCCGGCACGGACCACCTAATCTACGTTTGAAGTTTGAGAGGGCAAGACAAGCAAGCAGCCCCAGGCTCTGTGCCTCTGTGCGAGCAGTGCCATGGGCAGATGAGGCTCAGCAACAGCTTTCCAGGCTAGCTCTTTCTGCCTGCGAGCTATCTGCAAACGTTCACATTTTCAGAGCAGGGCTGCCGGAGGCCCCCTGCACGCAACCCAAAGATACATTTGAAGTTTGAGGTGGCAAGACAAGTAAGCAGCCCCAGTCTCTGTGCCTCGGTGCGAGCAGTGCCATGGGCAGATGAGGCTGAGCAACCGCTTTCCTGGCTAGCTCTTTCTGGCTGCGAGCTATCTGCAGAAGTTCGAATTTTGAAAGCAGGGCTGCCGAAGGTGCCCGTCACAGACCACCTAAGCTACGTTTGAAGTTTGAGAGGGCAAGACAAGCAAGCAGCCCCAGTCTCTGTGCCTCTGTGCGAGCAGTGCCATGGGTAGATGAGGCTGAGCACCAGCTTTCCAGGCTAGATCTTTCTGGCTGCGAGCTATCTGCAGACGTTTGCATATTTGGAGCAGGGATGCCGGAGGCGCCCGCCACGGAACACCTAAGCTACGTTTGAAGTTTGAGGGGGCAAAACAATAAAGCAGCCCCAGTCTCTGTGCCTCTATGCGAGCAGTGCCATGGGCAGATGAGGCTGAGCAACAGTTTTCCAGGCTAGCTCTTTCTGCCTGCGAGCTATCTGCAGACGATCACATTTTCGGAGCAGGGCTGCCGGAGGTGCCCGACACGGACCACCTAAGCTACATTTGAAGTTTGAGAGGGCAAGACAAGCAAGCAGCCCCAGTCTCTGTGCCTCTGTGCGAGCAGTGCCATGGGCAGATGAGGCTGAGCAACCGCTTTCCAGGCTAGCTCTTTCTGGCTGCGAGCTATCTGCAGACGTTCGCATTTTTAGAGCAGGGCTGCCTGAGACGCCTGGCACGGACCACCTAAGTTACGTTTAAAGTTTGAGGGGGCAAGACAAGCAAGCAGCCCCAGTCTCTATGCCTCTCTGCGAGCAGTGCCATGGGCAGATGAGGCTGAGCAACAGCTTTCCAGGCTAGCTCTTTCTGGCTGCGAGCTATCTGCAGCCGTTTGCATTTTCAGAGCAGGGCTGCCGGAGGCGCCCGACATGGACCACCTAATCTACGTTTGAAGTTAGAGAGGGCAAGACAAGCAAGCAGCCCCAGGCTCTGTGCCTCTGTGCGAGCAGTGCCATGGGCAGATGAGGCTGAGCAACAGCTTTCCAGGCTAGCTCTTTCTGCCTGCGAGCTATCTGCAGACGTTCGCGTTTTCGGAGCAGGGCTGCCGGAGGCTCCCGGCACGGACCACCTAAGATACATTTGAAGTTTGAGGGGGCAAGACAAGCAAGCAGCCCCAGTCTCTGTGCCCCTGTGCGAGCAGTGCCATGGGCAGATGAGGCTGAGAAACAGCTTTCCTGGCTAGCTCTTTCTGCCTGCGAGCTATCTGCAGATGTTCGCATATTTGGAGCAGGGATTCCGGAGGCGCCTGGCATGGACCACCTAAGATACTTTTGAAGTTTGAGGGGACAAAACAAGGAAGCAATCCCAGTCTCTGTGCCTCTATGCGAGCAGTGCCATGGGCAGATGAGGCTGAGAAACAGCTTTCCAGGCTACCTCTTTCTGGCTGCGAGCTATCTGCAGACGTTCGCATTTTTAGAGCAGGGCTGCCGGAGCTGCCCGGCACGGAACACCTAAGCTACGTTTGAGGTTTTAGAGGGCAAGACAAGTAAGCAGCCCCAGTCTCTGCGCCTCTCTGCGAGCAGTGCCATGCGTAGATGACGCTGAGCAACCGCTTTCCAGGCTACCTCTTTCTGCCTGCGAGTTATCTGCAGACGTTCCCATTTTCAGAGCAGGGCTGCCGGAGGTGCCTGACACGGAACACCTAAGCTACTTTCGAAGTTTCAGGTGGCAAGACAAGCAAGCAGCCCCAGTCTCTGTGCCTCTGTGCGAGCAGTTCCATGGGCAGATGAGGCTGAGCAACAGCTTTCCAGGCTAGCTCTTTCTGCCTGCAAGCTATCTGCAGACGTTCGCATTTTCGGAGCAGGGCTGCTAGAGGCGCCCAGCACGGACCACCTAAGCTACGTTTGAAGTTTGAGAGGGCAAGACAAGCAAGCAGCCCCAGTCTCTGTGCCTCTGTGCGAGCAGTGCCATGGGCAGATGAGGCTGAGCAACAGCTTTCCAGGCTAGCTCTTTCTGCCTGCGAGCTATCTGAAGAAGTTCACATTTTCAGAGCAGGGCTGCCGGAGGCCCCCTGCACGCAACCCAAAGATACATTTGAAGTTTGAGGGGGCAAGACAAGTAAGCAGCCCCAGTCTCTGTGCCTCTGTGCGAGCAGTGCCATGGGCAGATGAGGCTGAGCAACAGCTTTCCTGGCTAGCTTTTTCTGCCTGCGAGCTATCTGCAGACGATCACATTTTGGGAGCCGGGCTGCCGGAGGTGCCCGGCACGGACCACCTAAGCTACGTTTGAAGTTTGAGAGGGCAAGACAAGTAAGCAGCCCCAGTCTCTGTGCCTCTCTGCGAGCAGTGCCATGCGTAGATGACGCTGAGCAACCGCTTTCCAGGCTAGCTCTTTCTGCCTGCAAGCTATCTGCAGACGTTCGCATTTTCGGAGCAGGGCTGCTAGAGGCGCCCAGCACGGACCACCTAAGCTACGTTTGAAGTTTGAGAGGGCAAGACAAGCAAGCAGCCACAGGCTCTGTGCCTCTGTGCGAGCAGTGCCATGGGCAGATGAGGCTGAGCAACAGCTTTCCAGGCTAGCTCTTTCTGCCTGCGAGCTATCTGCAGACGTTCGCATTTTTAGAGCAGGGCTGCCGGAGGTGCCCGGCACGGAACACCTAAGCTACGTTTAAAGTTTGAGGGGGCAAGACAAGCAAGCAGCCCCAGTCTCTGTGCCTCTCTGCGAGCAGTGCCATGGGCAGATGAAGCTGAGCAACAGCTTTCCAGGCTAGCTCTTTCTGGCTGCGAGCTATCTGCAGACGTTCGCATTTTCGGAGCAGGGCTGCCGGAGACGCCCGGCACGGACCACCTAAGATACATTTGAAGTTTGAGAGGGCAAGACAAGAGAGCAGCCCCAGTCTCTGTGCCTCTGTGCGAGCAGTGCCATGGGCAGATGAGGCTGAGCAACAGCTTTCCTGGCTAGCTCTTTCTGCCTGCGAGCTATCTGAAGAAGTTCACATTTTCAGAGCAGGGCTGCCGGAGGCCCCCTGCACGCAACCCAAAGATACATTTGAAGTTTGAGGTGGCAAGACAAGTAAGCAGCCCCAGTCTCTGTGCCTCTGTGCGAGCAGTGCCATGGGCAGATGAGGCTGAGCAAGAGCTTTCCTGGCTAGCTCTTTCTGCCTGCGTGCTATCTGCAGAAGTTCGCATTTTCGGAGCAGGGCTGCTGGAGGCGCCCGGCACGGACCACCTAAGCTACATTTGAAGATTGACGGGGCAAGACAAGCAAGCAGCCCCAGTCTCTGTGCCTCTGTGCGATCAGTGCCATGGGCAGATGAGGCTGAGCAAAAGCTTTCCAGGCTAGCTCTTTCTGCCTGCCAGCTATCTGCAGACGTTCGCATTTTTAGAGCAGGGCTGCCGGAGGTGCCCGGCACGGACCACCTAAGTTATTTTAAAGTTTCAGGTGGCAAGACAAGCAAGCAGCCCCAGTCTCTGTGCCTCTGTGCGAGCAGTTCCATGGGCAGATGAGGCTGAGCAACAGCTTTCCAGGCTAGCTCTTTCTGCCTGCAAGCTATCTGCAGACGTTCGCATTTTCGGAGCAGGGCTGCCGGAGGCCCCCTGCACGCAACCCAAAGATACATTTGAAGTTTGAGGTGGCAAGACAAGTAAGCAGCCCCAGTCTCTGTGCCTCTGTGCAAGCAATGCCATAGGCAGATGAGGCTGAGCAACAGCTTTCCAGGCTAGCTCTTTCTGAATGCGAGCTATCTGCAGACGTTTGCATTTTAAGAGTAGGGCTGCAGGAGGGCCCCTGCACGGAACCCAAAGCTACGTTTGAAGTTTGAGGGGCCAAGACAAGCAAGCAGCCCCAGTCTCTGTGCCTCTGTGCGAGCAGTGCCATGGGCAGATGAGGCTGAGCAACAGCTTTCCTGGCTAGCTCTTTCTGCCTGCGAGCTATCTGCAGACGTTCGCATATCTGGAGCAGGGATTCCGGAGGCGCCCGGCACGGACCACCTAAGATACGTTTGAAGTTTGAGGGGACAAAACAAGGAAGCAACCCCAGTCTCTGTGCCTCTCTGCGAGCAGTGCCATGGGCAGATGAGGCTGAGCAACAGCTTTCCAGGCTAGCTTTTTCTGCCTGCGAGCTATCTGCAGACGATCATATTTTGGGAGCAGGGCTGCCGGAGGTGCCCGGCACGGACCACCTAAGTTACGTTTGAAGTTTGAGAGGGCAAGACAAGTAAGCAGCCCCAGTCTCTGTGCCTCTCTGCGAGCAGTGCCATGCGTAGATGACGCTGAGCAACCGCTTTCCAGGCTAGCTCTTTCTGGCTGCGAGCTATCTGCAGACGTTCGCATTTTTAGAGCAGGACTGCCGGAGACGCCCGGCACGGACCACCTAAGCTACGTTTGAAGTTTGAGGGGGCAAGACAAGCAAGCAGCCCCAGTCTCTGTGCCTCTGTGCGAGCAGTGCCATGGGCAGATGAGGCTGAGCAACAGCTTTCCAGGCTACCTCTTTCTGGCTGCGAGCTATCTGCAGACGTTCGCATTTTCAGAGCAGGGCTGCAGGAGGCGCCCAGCACGGAGCACCTAAGCTACGTTTGAAGTTTCAGGTGGCAAGACAAGCAAGCAGCCCCAGTCTCTGTGCCTCTGTGCGAGCAGTTCCATGGGCAGATGAGGCTGAGCAACAGCTTTCCAGGCTAGCTCTTTCTGCCTGCGAGCTATCTGCAGACGTTCGCATTTTCGGAGCAGGGCTGCTGGAGGCGCCCGGCACGGACCACCTAATCTACGTTTGAAGTTTGAGGTGGCAAGACAAGCAAGCAGCCCCAGGCTCTGTGCCTCTGTGCGAGCAGTGCCATGGGCAGATGAGGCTGAGCAACAGCTTTCCAGGCTAGCTCTTTCTGCCTGCGAGCTATCTGCAGACGTTCACATTTTCAGAGCAGGGCTGCCGGAGGCCCCCTGCACGCAACCCAAAGATACATTTGAAGTTTGAGGTGGCAAGACAAGTAAGCAGCCCCAGTCTCTGTGCCTCTGTGCGAGCAGTGCCATGGGCAGATGAGGCTGAGCAACAGCTTTCCAGGCTAGCTCTTTCTCCCTGTGAGCTATCTGCAGACGTTCGCATTTTGTGAGCAGGGCTACCGGAGGGCCCCTGCACGAAACCCAAAACTACGTTTGAAGTTTGAGGGGCCAAGACATGCAAGCAGCCCCAGTCTCTGTGCCTCTGTGCGAGCAGTGCAATGGGCACATGAGGCTGAGCAACAGCTTTCCAGGCTAGCTCTTTCTGCCTGCGAGCTATCTGCAGACATTCGTATTTTCAGAGCAGGGCTGCCGGAGGCGCCCGGCACGGACCACCTAAGCTACGTTTGAAGTTTGAGGTGTCACGACAAGCAAGCAGCCCCAGTCTCTGTGCCTCTCTGCGAGCAGTGCCATGGGCAGATGAGGCTGAGCAACAGCTTTCCAGGCTAGCTCTTTCTGAATGCAAGCTATCTGCAGACGTTTGCATTTTAAGAGTAGGGCTGCAGGAGGGCCCCTGCACGGAACCCAAAGATACGTTTGAAGTTTGAGGGGCCAAGACAAGCAAGCAGCCCCAGTCTCTGTGCCTCTGTGCGAGCAGTGCCATGCGTAGATGACGCTGAGCAACCGCTTTCCAGGCTAGCTCTTTCCGGCTGCGAGCTATCTGCAAACGTTAGCGTTTTTAGAGCAGCACTGCCGGAGACGCAAGGCACGGACCACCTAAGCTACGTTTAAACTTTGAGGGGGCAAGACAAGCAAGCAGCCCCAGTCTCTGTGCCTCTGTGCGAGCAGTGCCATGGGCAGATGAGGCTGAGCAAGAGCTTTCCTGGCTAGCTCTTTCTGCCTGCGTGCTATCTGCAGAAGTTCGCATTTTCGGAGCAGGGCTGCTGGAGGCGCCCGGCACGTACCACCTAATCTACATTTGAAGTTTGAGACGGCAAGACAAGAGAGCAAGCAGCCCCAGTCTCTGTGCCTCTCTGCGAGCAGTGCCATGGGCAGATGAGGCTGAGCAACAGCTTTCCAGGCTACCTCTTTCTGCCTGCGAGCTATCTGCAGACGTTCGCATTTTTAGAGCAGGGCTGCCGGAGGTGCCCGGCACGGACCACCTAAGCTACGTTTGAAGTTCGAGAGGGCAAGACAAGTAAGCAGCCCCAGTCTCTGTGCCTCTGTGCGAGCAGTGCCATGCGTAGATGACGCTGAGCAACCGCTTTCCAGGCTACCTCTTTCTGCCTGCGAGCTATCTGCAGACTTTCGCATTTTGTGAGCAAGGCTGCTGGAGGCGCCCGGCACGGAAACCCAAAAATACGTTTGAAGTTTGAGGGGGCAAGACAAGCAAGCAGCCCCAGTCTCTGTGCCTCTGTGCGAGCAGTGCCATGCGTAGATGAGGCTGAGCAACAGCTTTCCAGGCTAGCCCTTTCTTACTGCGAGCTATCTGCAGACGTTCGCATTTTCGGAGCAGGGCTACTGGAGGCGCCCGACACGGAACACCTAAGCTACGTTTAAAGTTTCAGGGGGCAAGACAAGCAAGCAGCCCCAGTCTCTGTGCCTCTGTACGAGCAGTGCCATGGGCAGATGAGGCTGAGCACCAGTTTTCCAGGCTAGCTCTTTCTGGCTGCCAGCTATATGCAGACGTTCGCATATTTGGAGCAGGCATGCCAGAGGTGCCCGGCACGGACCACCTAAGATACGTTTGAAGTTTGAGGGGGCAAGACAAGCAAGCAGCCCCAGTCTCTGTGCCTCTGTGCGAGCAGTGCCATGGGCAGATGAGGTTGAGCAACAGCTTTCCAGGCTAGCTCTTTCTGAATGCAAGCTATCTGCAGACGTTTGCATTTTAAGAGTAGGGCTGCAGGAGGGCCCCTGCAAGAAACCCAAAGCTACGTTTGAAGTTTGAGGGGCCAAGACAAGTAAGCAGCCACAGTCTCTGTGCCTCTGTGCGAGCAGTGCCATCCGTAGATGAGGCTGAGCAACCGTTTTCCAGGCTACCTCTTTCCGGCTGCGAGCTATCTGCAAACGTTAGCATTTTTAGAGCAGCACTGCCGGAGACGCCCGGCACGGACCACCTAAGCTACGTTTAAAGTTTGAGGGGGCAAGACAAGCAAGCAGCCCCAGTCTCTGTGCCTCTGTGCGAGCAGTGCCATGGGCAGATGAGGCTGAGCAAGAGCTTTCCTGGCTAGCTCTTTCTGCCTGCGAGCTATCTGCAGACGTTCGCATATTTGTAGCAGGGATTCCGGAGGCGCCCGGCACGGACCACCTAAGATACGTTTGAAGTTTGAGGGGACAAAACAAGGAAGCAACCCCAGTCTCTGTGCCTCTATGCGAGCAGTGCCATGGGCAGATGAGGCTGAGCAACAGCTTTCCAGGCTAGCTCTTTCTGGCTGCGAGCGATCTGCAGACGATCACATTTTGGGAGCAGGGCTGCCGGAGGTGCCCGGCACAGAACACCTAAGCTACGTTTGAACTTTGAGAGGGCAAGACAAGTAAGCATCCCCAGTCTCTGTGCCTCTCTGCGAGCAGTGCCATGCGTAGATGACGCTGAGCAACCGCTTTCCAGGCTAGCTCTTTCTGCCTGCGAGCTATCTCAAGACGTTCGCATTTTTAGAGCAGGGCTGCCGGAGGTGCCCGGCACGGAACACCTAAGCTACGTTTGAAGTTTGAGAGGGCAAGACAAGTAAGCAGCCCCAGTCTCTGTGCCTCTGTGCGAGCAGTGCCATGGGCAGATGAGGCTGAGCAACAGCTTTCCAGGCTAGCTCTTTCTGGCTGCGAGCTATCTGCAGACGTTCGCATTTCCAGAGCAGGGCTGCAGGAGGCGCCCGACACGGAGCACCTAAGCTACGTTTGAAGTTTCAGGTGGCAAGACAAGCAAGCAGCCCCAGTCTCTGTGCCTCTGTGCGAGCAGTTCCATGGGCAGATGAGGCTGAGCAACAGCTTTCCAGGCTAGCTCTTTCTGCCTGCGAGCTATCTGCAGACGTTCGCATTTTCGGAGCAGGGCTGCTGGAGGCGCCCGGCACGGACCACCTAAGCTACGTTTGAAGTTTGAGAGGGCAAGACAAGCAAGCAGCCCCAGGCTCTGTGCCTCTGTGCGAGCAGTGCCATGGGCAGATGAGGCTGAGCAACAGCTTTCCAGGCTAGCTCTTTCTGCCTGCGAGCTATCTGCAGACGTTCACATTTTCAGAGCAGGGCTGCCGGAGGCCCCCTGCACGCAACCCAAAGATACATTTGAAGTTTGAGGTGGCAAGACAAGTAAGCAGCCCCAGTCTCTGTGAATCTGTGCGAGCAGTGCCATGGGCAGATGAGGCTGAGCAACAGCTTTCCAGGCTAGCTCTTTCTGCCTGCGAGCTATCTGCAGACATTTGTATTTTCAGAGCAGGGCTACCGGAGGCGCCTGACACGGACCACCTAAGATACAATTGAAGTTTCAGGGGACAAGAAAAGCAAGCAGCCCCAGTCTCTGTGCCTCTGTGCGAGCAGTGCCATGGGCAGATGAGGCTGAGCAACAGCTTTCCAGGCTAGCTCTTTCTGAATGCGAGCTATCTGCAGACGTTTGCATTTTAAGAGTAGGGCTGCAGGAGGGCCCCTGCACGGAACCCAAAGCTACCTTTGAAGTTTGAGGGGCCAAGACAAGCAAGCAGCCCCAGTCTCTGTGCCTCTGTGCGAGCAGTGCCATGGGCAGATGAGGCTGAGCAACCGCTTTCCAGGCTACCTCTTTCCGGCTGCGAGCTATCTGCAAACGTTAGCATTTTTAGAGCAGCACTGCCGGAGACGCCCGGCACGGACCACCTAAGATACGTTTGAAGTTTGAGGGGACAAAACAAGGAAGCAACCCCAGTCTCTGTGCCTCTATGCGAGCAGTGCCATGGGCAGATGAGGCTGAGCAACAGCTTTCCAGGCTAGCTTTTTCTGGCTGCGAGCTATCTGCAGACGATCACATTTTGGGAGCAGGGCTGCCGGAGGTGCCCGGCACGGACCACCTAAGCTACGTTTGAAGTTTGAGAGGGCAAGACAAGTAAGCAGCCCCAGTCTCTGTGCCTGTCTGCGAGCAGTGCCATGCGTAGATGACGCTGAGCAACCGCTTTCCAGGCTAGCTCTTTCTGGCTGCGAGCTATCTGCAGACGTTCGCATTTTTAGAGCAGGACTGCCGGAGACGCCCGGCACGGACCACCTAAGCTACGTTTAAAGTTTGAGGGGGCAAGACAAGCAAGCAGCCCCAGTCTCTGTGCCTCTGTGCGAGCAGTTCCATGGGCAGATGAGGCTGAGAAACAGCTTTCCAGGCTACCTCTTTCTACCTGCGAGCTATCTGCAGACGTTCGCATTTTTAGAGCAGGGCTGCCGGAGGTGCCCGACACGGAACACCTAAGCTACGTTTGAAGTTTGAGAGGGAAGACAAGTAAGCAGCCCCAGTCTCTGTGCCTCTGTGCGAGCAGTGCCATGCGTAGATGAGGCTGAGCAACAGCTTTCCAGGCTACCTCTTTCTGCCTGCGAGCTATCTGCAGACGTTCGCATTTTCAGAGCAGGGCTGCAGGAGTCGCCCGACACAGAGCACCTAAGCTACGTTTGAAGTTTCAGGTGGCAAGACAAGCAAGCAGCCCCAGTCTCTGTGCCTCTGTGCGAGCAGTTCCATGGGCAGATGAGGCTGAGCAACAGCTTTCCAGGCTAGCTCTTTCTGCCTGCGAGCTATCTGCAGACTTTAGCATTTTCGGAGCAGGGCTGCTGGAGGCGCCCGGCACGGACCACCTAAGCTACGTTTAAAGTTTGAGAGGGCAAGACAAGCAAGCAGCCCCAGTCTCTGTGCCTCTGTGCGAGCAGTGCCATGGGCAGATGAGGCTGAGCAACAGCTTTCCAGGCTAGCTCTTTCTGCCTGCGAGCTATCTGCAGACGTTCGCATTTTTAGAGCAGGGCTGCCGGAGGTGCCCGGCACGGAACACCTAAGCTACGTTTGAGTTTTGAGAGGGCAAGACAAGTAAGCAGCCCCAGTCTCTGTGCCTCTGTGCGAGCAGTGCCATGCGTAGATGACGCTGAGCAACCGCTTTCCAGGCTACCTCTTTCTGCCTGCGAGCTATCTGCAGACGTTCGCATTTTCAGAGCAGGGCTGCAGGAGGCGCCCGACACGGAGCACCTAAGCTACGTTTGAAGTTTCAGGTGGCAAGACAAGCAAGCAGCCCCAGTCTCTGTGCCTCTGTGCGAGCAGTGCCATGGGCAGATGAGGCTGAGCAACAGCTTTCCAGGCTAGCTCTTTCTGCCTGCGAGCTATCTGCAGACGTTCACATTTTCAGAGCAGGGCTGCCGGAGGCCCCCTGCACGCAACCCAAAGATACATTTGAAGTTTGAGGTGGCAAGACAAGTAAGCAGCCCCAGTCTCTGTGCCTCTGTGCGAGCAGTGCCATAGGCAGATGAGGCTGAGCAACAGCTTTCCAGGCTAGCTCTTTCTGCCTGCGAGCTATCTGCAGACATTCGCATTTTGGGAGCAGGGCTGCCGGAGGCGCCGGACACGGAACTCCTAAGCTACGTTTGAAGTTTGAGAGGGCAAGACAAGTAAGCAGCCCCAGTCTCTGTGCCTCTGTGCGAGCAGTGCCATGGGCAGATGAGGCTGAGCAACAGCTTTCCAGGCTAGCTCTTTCTGCCTGCGAGCTATCTGCAGACGTTTGCATTTTGTGAGCAGGGCTGCCGGAGGGCCCCTGCACGGAACCCAAAGCTACGTTTGAAGTTTGAGGGGCCAAGACATGCAAGCAGCCCCAGTCTCTGTGCCTCTGTGCGAGCAGTGCCATGGGCAGATGAGGCTGAGCAACAGCTTTCCAGGCTAGCTCTTTCTGCCTGAGAGCTATCTGCAGACGTTCACATTTTCAGAGCAGGGCTGCCGGAGGCGCCCGACAAGGACCACCTATGCTACGTTTGAAGATTGAGGGGGCAAGACAAGCAAGCAGCCCTAGTCTCTGTACCTCTGTGCGAGCAGTGCCCTGGGCAGATGAGGCTGAGCAACAGCTTTCCAGGCTAGCACTTTCTGCCTGCCAGCTATCTGCAGACGTTCGCATTTTCGGAGCAGGGCTGCCGGAGGCTCCCGGCACGGACCACCTAAGATACATTTGAAGTTTGAGGTGGCAAGACAAGTAAGCAGCCCCACTCTCTGTGAATCTGTGCGAGCAGTGCCATAGGCAGATGAGGCTGAGCAACAGCTTTCCAGGCTAGCTCTTTCTGCCTGCGAGCTATCTGCAGACATTCGTATTTTCAGAGCAGGGCTGCCGGAGGCGCCCGACATGGACCACCTAAGATACAATTGAAGTTTCAGGGGACAAGAAAAGCAAGCAGCCCCAGTCTCTGTGCCTCTGTGCGAGCAGTGCCATGGGCAGATGAGGCTGAGCAACAGCTTTCCAGGCTAGCTCTTTCTGAATGCGAGCTATCTGCAGACGTTTGCATTTTAAGAGTAGGGCTGCAGGAGGGCCCCTGCACGGAACCCAAAGCTACGTTTGAAGTTTGAGAGGGCAAGACAAGTAAGCAGCCCCAGTCTCTGTGCCTCTGTGCGAGCAGTGCCATGCATAGATAACGCTGAGCAACCGCTTTCCAGGCTACCTCTTTCTGCCTGCGAGCTATCTGCAGACGTTCGCATTTTCAGAGCAGGGCTGCTGGAGGCGCCCGACACGGAGCACCTAAGCTACGTTTGAAGTTTCAGGTGGCAAGACAAGCAAGCAGCCCCAGTCTCTGTGCCTCTCTGCGAGCAGTTCCATGGGCAGATGAGGCTGAGCAACAGCTTTCCAGACTAGCTCTTTCTGCCTGCGAGCTATCTGCAGACGTTCGCATTTTTGGAGCAGGGCTGCTGGAGGCGCCCGGCACGGACCACCTAAGCTACGTTTGAAGTTTGAGAGGGCAAGACAAGCAAGCAGCCCCAGTCTCTGTGCCTCTGTGCGAGCAGTGCCATGGGCAGATGAGGCTGAGCAACAGCTTTCCAGGCTAGCTCTTTCTCCCTGTGAGCTATCTGCAGACTTTCACATTTTTAGAGCAGGGCTGCCGGAGGCCCCCTGCACGCAACCCAAAGATACGTTTGAAGTTTGAGGTGGCAAGACAAGTAAGCAGCCCCAGTCTCTGTGCCTCTGTGCGAGCAGTGCCATGGGCAGATGAGGCTGAGCAACAGCTTTCCAGGCTAGCTCTTTCTGCCTGCGAGCTATCTGCAGACATTCGCATTTTGGGAGCAGGGCTGCCGGAGGCGCCGGACACGGAACACCTAAGCTACGTTTGAAGTTTGAGAGGGCAAGACAAGTAAGCAGCCCCAGTCTCTGTGCCTCTGTGCGAGCAGTGCCATGGGCAGATGAGGCTGAGCAACAGCTTTCCAGGCTAGCTCTTTCTCCCTGTGAGCTATCTGCAGACGTTCGCATTTTGTGAGCAGGGATGCCGGAGGGCCCCTGCACGGAAACCAAAGCTACGTTTGAAGTTTGAGGGGCCAAGACATGCAAGCAGCCCCAGTCTCTGTGCCTCTGTGCGAGCAGTGCCATGGGCAGATGAGGCTGAGCAACAGCTTTCCAGGCTAGCTCTTTCTGCCTGAGAGCTATCTGCAGACGTTCACATTTTCAGAGCAGGGCTGCCGGAGGCGCCCGACAAGGACCACCTAAATCTACGTTTGAAGATTGAGGGGGCAAGACAAGCAAGCAGCCCTAGTCTCTGTACCTCTGTGCGAGCAGTGCCATGGGCAGATGAGGCTGAGCAACAGCTTTCCAGGCTAGCACTTTCTGCCTGCCAGCTATCTGCAGACGTTCGTATTTTCGAAGCAGGGCTGCCGGAGGCTCCCGTCACGGACCACCTAAGATACATTTGAAGTTTGAGCGGGCAAGACAAGCAAGCAGCCCCAGTCTCTGTGCCTCTGTGCGAGCAGTGCCATGGGCAGATGAGGCTGAGCAACAGCTTTCCAGGCTAGCTCTTTCTGCCTGCGAACTATCTGCAGACATTCGTATTTTCAGAGCAGGGCTGCCGGAGGCGCCCGACATGGACCACCTAAGATACAATTGATGTTTCAGGTGACAAGAAAAGCAAGCAGCCCCAGTCTCTGTGCCTCTGTGCGAGCAGTGCCATGGGCAGATGAGGCTGAGCAACATCTTTCCAGGCTACCTCTTTCTGCCTGCGAGCTATCTGCAGACGTTCGCATATTTGGAGCAGGGATTCCGGAGGCGCCCGGCACGGACCACCTAAGATACGTTTGAAGTTTGAGGGGGCAAAACAAGGAAGCAACCCCAGTCTCTGTGCCTCTATGCGAGCAGTGCCGTGAGCAGATGAGGCTGAGCAACAGCTTTCCTGGCTAGCTCTTTCTGCCTGCGAGCTATCTGCAGGCGATCACATTTTGGGAGCAGGGCTGCCGGAGGTGCCCGGCACGGACCACCTAAGCTACGTTTGAAGTTTGAGAGGGCAAGACAAGTAAGCAGCCCCAGTCTCTGTGCCTCTGTGCGCGCAGTGCCATGCGTAGATGACGCTGAGCAACCGCTTTCCAGGCTACCTCTTTCTGCCTGCGAGCTATCTGCAGACGTTTGCATTTTTAAAGCAGGACTGCCGGAGACGCCCGGCACGGACCACCTAAGGTACATTTAAAGTTTGAGGGGGCAAGACAAGAAAGCAGCCCCAGTCTCTGTGCCTCTGTGCGAGCAGTGCCATGGGCAGATGAGGCTGAGCAACAGCTTTCCAGGCTACCTCTTTCTGGCTGCGAGCTATCTGCAGACGTTCGCATTTTTAGAGCAGGGCTGCCGGAGGTGCCCGGCACGGAACACCTAAGCTACGTTTGAAGTTTGAGAGGGCAAGACAAGTAAGCAGCCCCAGTCTCTGTGCCTCTCTGCGAGCAGTGCCATGGGCAGATGACGCTGAGCAACCGCTTTCCAGGCTACCTCTTTCTGCCTGCGAGCTATCTGCAGACGTTCGCATTTTCAGAGCAGGGCTGCAGGAGTCGCCCGACACGGAGCACCTAAGCTACGTTTGAAGTTTCCGGTGGCAAGACAAGCAGGCAGCCCCAGTCTCTGTGCCTCTGTGCGAGCAGTGCCATGGGCAGATGAGGCTGACCAACAGCTTTCCAGGCTAGCTCTTTCTGCCTGCGAGCTGTCTGCAGACGTTCGCATTTTGAAAGCAGTGCTGCCGGAGGCGCCCGGCACGGACCACCTAAGATACGTTTGAAGTTTGAGGTGGCAAGACAAGCAAGCAGCCCCAGTCTCTGTGCCTCTGTGCGAGCAGTGCCATGGGCAGATGAGGCTGAGCAACAGCTTTCCAGGCTAGCCCTTTCTGCCTGCGAGCTATCTGCAGACGTTCGCATTTTCGGAGCAGGGCTACTGGAGGCGCCCGACACGGAACACCTAAGCTACGTTTAAAGTTTCAGGGTGCAAGACAAGCAAGCAGCCCCAGTCTCTGTGCCTGTGTGCGAGCAGTGCCATGGGTAGATGAGGCTGAGCACCAGCTTTCCAGGCTAGCTCTTTCTGCCTGCGACCTATCTGCAGACGATCACATTTTCAGAGCAGGGCTGCAGGAGGCGCCCGGCACGGACCACCACAGATACGTTTGAAGTTTGAGGGGGCAAGACAAGCAAGCAGCCCCAGTCTCTGTGCCTCTATGCGAGCAGTGCCATTGGCAGATGAGGCTGAGCAACAGCTTTCCAGGCTACTTCTTTCTGGCTGCGAGCTATCTGCAGACGTTTGCATTTTCAGAGCAGAGCTGCCGGAGGAGCCCGACACGGAGCTCCTAAGCTACGTTTGAAGTTTCAGGTGGCAAGACAAGCAAGCAGCCCCAGTCTCTGTGCCTTTGTGCAAGCAGTGCCATGGGCAGATGAGGCTGAGCAACAGCTTTCCAGGCTAGCTCTTTCTGCCTGCGAGCTATCTGCAGACGATCACATTTTCGGAGCAGGGCTGCCGGAGGTGCCCGGCACGGACCACCTAAGCTACGTTTGAAGTTTGAGGGGGCAAGACAAGCAAGCAGCCCTAGTCTCTGTGCCTCTGTGCGAGCAGTGCCATGGGCAGATGAGGCTGAGCAACAGCTTTCCAGGCTAGCACTTTCTGCCTGCCAGCTATCTGCAGACGTTCGCATTTTCGGAGCAGGGCTGCCGGAGGCGCCCGGCACGGACCACATAAGCTACGTTTGAAGTTTGAGAGGGCAAGACAAGCAAGCAGCCCCAGTCTCTGTGCCTCTGTGCGAGCAGTGCCATGGGCAGATGAGGCTGAGCAACAGCTTTCCAGGCTAGCTCTTTCTGCCTGCGAGCTATCTGCAGACGTTCGCATTTTCAGAGCAGGGCTGCAGGAGGCGCCCGACACGGAGCACCTAAGCTACGTTTGAAGTTTGAGGTGGCAAGACAAGCAAGCAGTCCCAGTCTCTGTGCCTCTGTGCGAGCAGTTCCATGGGCAGATGAGGCTGAGCAACAGCTTTCCAGACTAGCCCTTTCTGCCTGCGAGCTATCTGCAGACGTTCGCATTTTCGGAGCAGGGCTGCTGGAGGCGCCCGGCGCGGACCACCTGAGCTACGTTTGAAGTTTGAGAGGGCAAGACAAGCAAGCAGCCCCAGTCTCTGTGCCTCTGTGCGAGCAGTGCCATGGGCAGATGAGGCTGAGCAACAGCTTTCCAGGCTAGCTCTTTCTCCCTGTGAGCTATCTGCAGACTTTCACATTTTTAGAGCAGGGCTGCCGGAGGCCCCCTGCACGCAACCCAAAGATACGTTTGAAGTTTGAGGTGGCAAGACAAGTAAGCAGCCCCAGTCTCTGTGCCTCTGTGCGAGCAGTGCCATGGGCAGATGAGGCTGAGCAACAGCTTTCCAGGCTAGCTCTTTCTGCCTGCGAGCTATCTGCAGACATTCGCATTTTGGGAGCAGGGCTGCCGGAGGCGCCGGACACGGAACACCTAAGCTACGTTTGAAGTTTGAGAGGGCAAGACAAGTAAGCAGCCCCAGTCTCTGTGCCTCTGTGCGAGCAGTGCCATGGGCAGATGAGGCTGAGCAACAGCTTTCCAGGCTAGCTCTTTCTCCCTGTGAGCTATCTGCAGACGTTCGCATTTTGTGAGCAGGGCTGCCGGAGGGCCCCTGCACGGAAACCAAAGCTACGTTTGAAGTTTGAGGGGCCAAGACATGCAAGCAGCCCCAGTCTCTGTGCCTCTGTGCGACCAGTGCCATGGGCAGATGAGGCTGAGCAACAGCTTTCCAGGCTAGCTCTTTCTGCCTGAGAGCTATCTGCAGACGTTCACATTTTCAGAGCAGGGCTGCCGGAGGCGCCCGACATGGACCACCTAAGATACAATTGATGTTTCAGGGGACAAGAAAAGCAAGCAGCCCCAGTCTCTGTGCCTCTGTGCGAGCAGTGCCATGGGCAGATGAGGCTGAGCAACATCTTTCCAGGCTACCTCTTTCTGCCTGCGAGCTATCTGCAGACGTTCGCATATTTGGAGCAGGGATTCCGGAGGCGCCCGGCACGGACCACCTAAGATACCTTTGAAGTTTGAGGGGGCAAAACAAGGAAGCAACCCCAGTCTCTGTGCCTCTATGCGAGCAGTGCCATGGGCAGATGAGGCTGAGCAACAGCTTTCCTGGCTAGCTCTTTCTGCCTGCGAGCTATCTGCAGGCGATCACATTTTGGGAGCAGGGCTGCCGGAGGTGCCCGGCACGGACCACCTAAGCTACGTTTGAAGTTTGAGAGGGCAAGACAAGTAAGCAGCCCCAGTCTCTGTGCCTCTGTGCGCGCAGTGCCATGCGTAGATGACGCTGAGCAACCGCTTTCCAGGATAGCTCTTTCTGGCTGCGAGCTATCTGCAGACGTTTGCATTTTTAGAGCAGGACTGCCGGAGACGCCCGGCACGGACCACCTAAGGTACATTTAAAGTTTGAGGGGGCAAGACAAGCAAGCAGCCCCAGTCTCTGTGCCTCTCTGCGAGCAGTGCCATGGGCAGATGAGGCTGAGCAACAGCTTTCCAGGCTACCTCTTTCTGGCTGCGAGCTATCTGCAGACGTTCGCATTTTTAGAGCAGGGCTGCCGGAGGTGCCCGGCACGGAACACCTAAGCTACGTTTGAAGTTTGAGAGGGCAAGACAAGTAAGCAGCCCCAGTCTCTGTGCCTCTGTGCGAGCAGTGCCATGGGCAGATGACGCTGAGCAACCGCTTTCCAGGCTACCTCTTTCTGCCTGCGAGCTATCTGCAGACGTTCGCATTTTCAGAGCAGGGCTGCAGGAGTCGCCCGACACGGAGCACCTAAGCTACGTTTGAAGTTTCAGGTGGCAAGACAAGCAGGCAGCCCCAGTCTCTGTGCCTCTGTGCGAGCAGTGCCATGGGCAGATGAGGCTGACCAACAGCTTTCCAGGCTAGCTCTTTCTGCCTGCGAGCTGTCTGCAGACGTTCGCATTTTGAAAGCAGTGCTGCCGGAGGCGCCCGGCACGGACCACCTAAGATACGTTTGAAGTTTGAGGTGGCAAGACAAGCAAGCAGCCCCAGTCTCTGTGCCTCTGTGCGAGCAGTGCCATGGGTAGATGAGGCTGAGCACCAGCTTTCCAGGCTAGCTCTTTCTGCCTGCGACCTATCTGCAGACGATCACATTTTCAGAGCAGGGCTGCAGGAGGCGCCCGGCACGGACCACCACAGATACGTTTGAAGTTTGAGGGGGCAAGACAAGCAAGCAGCCCCAGTCTCTGTGCCTCTATGCGAGCAGTGCCATTGGCAGATGAGGCTGAGCAACAGCTTTCCAGGCTACTTCTTTCTGGCTGCGAGCTATCTGCAGAAGTTTGCATTTTCAGAGCAGAGCTGCCGGAGGAGCCCGACACGGAGCTCCTAAGCTACGTTTGAAGTTTCAGGTGGCAAGACAAGCAAGCAGCCCCAGTCTCTGTGCCTTTGTGCAAGCAGTGCCATGGGCAGATGAGGCTGAGCAACAGCTTTCCAGGCTAGCTCTTTCTGCCTGCGAGCTATCTGCAGACGATCACATTTTCGGAGCAGGGCTGCCGGAGGTGCCCGGCACGGACCACCTAAGCTACGTTTGAAGTTTGAGGGGGCAAGACAAGCAAGCAGCCCTAGTCTCTGTGCCTCTGTGCGAGCAGTGCCATGGGCAGATGAGGCTGAGCAACAGCTTTCCAGGCTAGCACTTTCTGCCTGTCAGCTATCTGCAGACGTTCGCATTTTCGGAGCAGGGCTGCCGGAGGCGCCCGGCACGGACCACATAAGCTACGTTTGAAGTTTGAGAGGGCAAGACAAGCAAGCAGCCCCAGTCTCTGTGCCTCTGTGCGAACAGTGCCATGGGCAGATGAGGCTGAGCAACAGCTTTCCAGGCTAGCTCTTTCTGCCTGCGAGCTATCTGCAGACGTTCGCATTTTGTGAGCAGGGCTGCCGGAGGGCCCCTGCACGGAACCCAAAGCTACGTTTGAAGTTTGAGGGGCCAAGACATGCAAGCAGCCCCAGTCTCTGTGCCTCTGTGCGAGCAGTGCCATGGGCAGATGAGGCTGAGCAACAGCTTTCCAGGCTAGCTCTTTCTGCCTGAGAGCTATCTGCAGACGTTCACATTTTCAGAGCAGGGCTGCCGGAGGCGCCCAACAAGGACCACCTAAGCTACGTTTGAAGATTGTGGGGGCAAGACAAGCAAGCAGCCCTAGTCTCTGTACCTCTGTGCGAGCAGTGCCATGGGCAGATGAGGCTGAGCAACAGCTTTCCAGGCTAGCTCTTTCTGTCTGCGAGCTATCTGCAGACATTCGTATTTTCAGAGCAGGGCTGCCGGAGGCGCCCGACATGGACCACCTAAGATACAATTGAAGTTTCAGGGGACAAGAAAAGCAAGCAGCCCCAGTCTCTGTGCCTCTGTGCGAGCAGTGCCATGGGCAGATGAGGCTGAGCAACAGCTTTCCAGGCTAGCTCTTTCTGAATGCGAGCTATCTGCAGACGTTCGCATTTTCAGAGCAGGGCTGCAGGAGGCGCCCGACACGGAACCCAAAGCTACGTTTGAAGTTTGAGGGGCCAAGACAAGCAAGCAGCCCCAGTCTCTGTGCCTCTGTGCGAGCAGTGCCATGGGCAGATGACGCTGAGCAACCGCTTTCCAGGCTAGCTCTTTCCGGCTGCGAGCTATCTGCAAACGTTAGCATTTTTAGAGCAGCACTGCCGGAGACGCCCGGCACGGACCACCTAAGCTACGTTTAAAGTTTGAGGGGGCAAGACAAGCAAGCAGCCCCAGTCTCTGTGCCTCTGTGCGAGCAGTGCCATGGGCAGATGAGGCTGATCAACAGCTTTCCTGGCTAGCTCTTTCTGCCTGCGAGCTATCTGCAGACGTTCGCATATTTGGAGCAGGGATTCCGGAGGCGCCCGGCACGGACCACTTAAGATACGTTTGAAGTTTGAGGGGACAAAACAAGGAAGCAGCCCCAGTCTCTGTGCCTCTATGCGAGCAGTGCCATGGGCAGATGAGGCTGAGCAACAGCTTTCCAGGCTACCTCTTTCTGCCTGCGAGCTATCTGCAGACGATCACATTTTGGGAGCAGGGCTGCCGGAGGTGCCCGGCACGGAACACCTAAGCTACGTTTGAAGTTTGAGAGGGCAAGACAAGTAAGCAGCCCCAGTCTCTGTGCCTCTGTGCGAGCAGTGCCATGCGTAGATGACGCTGAGCAACCGCTTTCCAGGCTACCTCTTTCTGCCTGCGAGCTATCTGCAGACGTTCGCATTTTCAGAGCAGGGCTGCCGGAGGCGCCCGACATGGACCACCTAAGCAACGTTTGAAGTTTCAGGTGGCAAGACAAGCAAGCAGCCCCAGTCTCTGTGCCTCTGTGCGAGCAGTTCCATGGGCAGATGAGGCTGAGCAACAGCTTTCCAGGGTAGCTCTTTCTGCCTGCCAGCTATCTGCAGACGTTCGCATTTTCGGAGCAGGGCTGCTGGAGGCGCCCGGCACGGACCACCTAAGATACGATTGAAGTTTGACAGGGCAAGACAAGCAAGCAGCCCCAGGCTCTGTGCCTCTGTGCGAGCAGTTCCATGGGCAGATGAGGCTGAGCAACAGCTTTCCAGGCTACCTCTTTCTGCCTGCGAGCTATCTGCAGACGTTCACATTTTCAGAGCAGGGCTGCCGGAGGCCCCCTGCACGCAACCCAAAGATACATTTGAAGTTTGAGGTGGCAAGACAAGTAAGCAGCCCCAGTCTCTGTGCCTCTGTGCGAGCAGTGCCATGGGCAGATGAGGCTGAGCAACAGCTTTCCAGGCTAGCTCTTTCTCCCTGTGAGCTATCTGCAGATTTTCGCATTTTGTGAGCAGGGCTGCCGGAGGGCCCCTGCACGGAACCCAAAGCTACGTTTGAAGTTTGAGGTGCCAAGACATGCAAGCAGCCCCAGTCTCTGTGCCTCTGTGCGAGCAGTGCCATGGGCAGATGAGGCTGAGCAACAGCTTTCCAGGCTACCTCTTTCTGCCTGAGAGCTATCTGCAGACGTTCACATTTTCGGAGCAGGGCTGCTGGAGGCGCCCGGCACGGACCACCTAAGCTACATTTGAAGTTTGAGAGGGCAAGACAAGCAAGCAGCCCCAGGCTCTGTGCCTCTGTGCGAGCAGTGCCATGGGCAGATGAGGCTGAGCAACAGCTTTCCAGGCTAGCTCTTTCTGCCTGCGAGCTATCTGCAGACGTTCACATTTTCAGAGCAGGGCTGCCGGAGGCCCCCTGCACGCAACCCAAAGATACATTTGAAGTTTGAGGTGGCAAGACAAGTAAGCAGCCCCAGTCTCTGTGAATCTGTGCGAGCAGTGCCATGGGCAGATGAGGCTGAGCAATAGCTTTCCAGGCTAGCTCTTTCTGCCTGCGAGCTATCTGCAGACATTCGTATTTTCAGAGCAGGGCTACCGGAGGCGCCTGACACGGACCACCTAAGATACAATTGAAGTTTCAGGGGACAAGAAAAGCAAGCAGCCCCAGTCTCTGTGCCTCTGTGCGAGCAGTGCCATGGGCAGATGAGGCTGAGCAACAGCTTTCCAGGCTAGCTCTTTCTGAATGCGAGCTATCTGCAGACGTTTCATTTTAAGAGTAGGGCTGCAGGAGGGCCCCTGCACGGAACCCAAAGCTACGTTTGAAGTTTGAGGGGCCAAGACAAGCAAGCAGCCCCAGTCTCTGTGCCTCTGTGCGAGCAGTGCCATGGGCAGATGAGGCTGAACAACAGCTTTCCTGGCTAGCTCTTTCTGCCTGCGAGCTATCTGCAGACGTTAGCATTTTTAGAGCAGCACTGCCGGAGACGCCCAGCAGGGACCACCTAAGCTACGTTTAAAGTTTGAGGGGGCAAGACAAGCAAGCAGCCCCAGTCTCTGTGCCTCTGTGCGAGCAGTGCCATGGGCAGATGAGGCTGAGCAACAGCTTTCCTGGCTAGCTCTTTCTGCCTGCGAGCTATCTGCAGACGTTCGCATATTTGGAGCAGGGATTTCGGAGGCGCCCGGCACGGACCACCTAAGATATGTTTGAAGTTTGAGGGGACAAAACAAGGAAGCAACCCCAGTCTCTGTGCCTCTATGCGAGCAGTGCCATGGGCAGATGAGGCTGAGCAACAGCTTTCCAGGCTAGCTCTTTCTGCCTGCGAGCTATCTGCAGACGTTAGCATTTTCGGAGCAGGGCTGCTGGAGGCGCCCGGCACGGACCACCTAAGCTACGTTTGAAGTTTGAGAGGGCAAGACAAGCAAGCAGCCCCAGTCTCTGTGCCTCTGTGCGAGCAGTGCCATGGGCAGATGAGGCTGAGCAACAGCTTTCCAGGCTAGCTCTTTCTGCCTGCGAGCTATCTGCAGACGTTCACATTTTCAGAGCAGGGCTGCCGGAGGCCCCCTGCACGCAACCCAAAGATACATTTGAAGTTTGAGGTGGCAAGACAAGTAAGCAGCCCCAGTCTCTGTGCCTCTGTGCGAGCAGTGCAATGGGCACATGACGCTGAGCAACCGCTTTCCAGGCTAGCTCTTTCTCCCTGTGAGCTATCTGCAAACGTTAGCATTTTTAGAGCAGCACTGCCGGAGACGCCCGGCACGGACCACCTAAGCTACGTTTAAAGTTTGAGGGGGCAAGACAAGCAAGCAGCCCCAGTCTCTGTGCCTCTGTGCGAGCAGTGCCATGGGCAGATGAGGCTGAGCAACAGCTTTCCTGGCTAGCTCTTTCTGCCTGCGAGCTATCTGCAGACGTACGCATATTTGGAGCAGGGATTCCGGAGGTGCCCGGCACGGACCACCTAAGATACGTTTGAAGTTTGAGGGGACAAAACAAGGAAGCAACCCCAGTCTCTGTGCCTCTATGCGAGCAGTGCCATGGGCAGATGAGGCTGAGCAACAGCTTTCCAGGCTAGCTTTTTCTGCCTGCGAGCTATCTGCACACGATCACATTTTGGGAGCAGGGCTGCCGGAGGTGCCCGGCACGGACCACCTAAGCTGCAATTGAAGTTTGAGAGGGCAAGACAAGTAAGCAGCCCCAGTCTCTGTGCCTCTCTGCGAGCAGTGCCATGCGTAGATGACGCTGAGCAACCGCTTTCCAGGCTAGCTCTTTCTGGCTGCGAGCTATCTGCAGACGTTCGCATTTTTAGAGCAGGACTGCCGGAGACGCTCGGCACGGACCACCTAAGCTACGTTTAAAGTTTGAGGGGGCAAGACAAGCAAGCAGCCCCAGTCTCTGTGCCTCTGTGCGAGCAGTGCCATGGGCAGATGAGGCTGAGAAACAGCTTTCCAGGCTAGCTCTTTCTGCCTGCGAGCTATCTGCAGACGTTCGCATTTTTAGAGCAGGGCTGCTGGAGGTGCCCGGCACGGAACACCTAAGCTACGTTTGAAGTTTGAGAGGGCAAGACAAGTAAGCAGCCCCAGTCTCTGTGAATCTGTGCGAGCAGTGCCATGGGCAGATGAGGCTGAGCAATAGCTTTCCAGGCTAGCTCTTTCTGCCTGCGAGCTATCTGCAGACATTCGTATTTTCAGAGCAGGGCTAATGGAGGCGCCTGACACGGACCACCTAAGATACAATTGAAGTTTCAGGGGACAAGAAAAGCAAGCAGCCCCAGTCTCTGTGCCTCTGTGCGAGCAGTGCCATGGGCAGATGAGGCTGAGCAACAGCTTTCCAGGCTAGCTCTTTCTGAATGCGAGCTATCTGCAGACGTTTCATTTTAAGAGTAGGGCTGCAGGAGGGCCCCTGCACGGAACCCAAAGCTACGTTTGAAGTTTGAGGGGCCAAGACAAGCAAGCAGCCCCAGTCTCTGTGCCTCTGTGCGAGCAGTGCCATGGGCAGATGAGGCTGAACAACCGCTTTCCAGGCTACCTCTTTCCGGCTGCGAGCTATCTGCAAACGTTAGCATTTTTAGAGCAGCACTGCCGGAGACGCCCGGCACGGACCACCTAAGCTACGTTTAAAGTTTGAGGGGGCAAGACAAGCAAGCAGCCCCAGTCTCTGTGCCTCTGTGCGAGCAGTGCCATGGGCAGATGAGGCTGAGCAACAGCTTTCCTGGCTAGCTCTTTCTGCCTGCGAGCTATCTGCAGACGTTCGCATATTTGGAGCAGGGATTTCGGAGGCGCCCGGCACGGACCACCTAAGATACGTTTGAAGTTTGAGGGGACAAAACAAGGAAGCAGCCCCAGTCTCTGTGCCTCTATGCGAGCAGTGCCATGGGCAGATGAGGCTGAGCAACAGCTTTCCTGGCTAGCTTTTTCTGGCTGCGAGCTATCTGCAGACGATCACATTTTGGGAGCAGGGCTGCCGGAGGTGCCCGGCACGGACCACCTAAGCTACGTTTGAAGTTTGAGAGGGCAAGACAAGTAAGCAGCCCCAGTCTCTCTGCCTGTCTGCGAGCAGTGCCATGCGTAGATGACGCTGAGCAAACGCTTTCCAGGCTAGCTCTTTCTGGCTGCGAGCTATCTGCAGACGTTCGCATTTTTAGAGCAGGACTGCCGGAGACGCCCGGCACGGACCACCTAAGCTACGTTTAAAGTTTGAGGGGGCAAGACAAGCAAGCAGCCCCAGTCTCTGTGCCTCTGTGCGAGCAGTGCCATGGGCAGATGAGGCTGAGAAACAGCTTTCCAGGCTACCTCTTTCTACCTGCGAGCTATCTGCAGACGTTCGCATTTTTAGAGCATGGCTGCCGGAGGTGCCCGGCACGGAACACCTAAGCTACGTTTGAAGTTTGAGAGGGAAGACAAGTAAGCAGCCCCAGTCTCTGTGCCTCTGTGCGAGCAGTGCCATGCGTAGATGAGGCTGAGCAACAGCTTTCCAGGCTACCTCTTTCTGCCTGCGAGCTATCTGCAGACGTTCGCATTTTCAGAGCAGGGCTGCAGGAGTCGCCCGACACGGAGCACCTAAGCTACGTTTGAAGTTTCAGGTGGCAAGACAAGCAAGCAGCCCCAGTCTCTGTGCCTCTGTGCGAGCAGTTCCATGGGCAGATGAGGCTGAGCAACAGCTTTCCAGGCTAGCTCTTTCTGCCTGCGATCTATCTGCAGACGTTAGCATTTTCGGAGCAGGGCTGCTGGAGGCGCCCGGCACGGACCACCTAAGCTACGTTTGAAGTTTGAGAGGGCAAGACAAGCAAGCAGCCCCAGTCTCTGTGCCTCTGTGCGAGCAGTGCCATGGGCAGAAGAGGCTGAGCAACAGCTTTCCAGGCTAGTTCTTTCTGCCTGCGAGCTATCTGCAGACGTTCACATTTTCAGAGCAGGGCTGCCGGAGGCCCCCTGCACGCAACCCAAAGATACATTTGAAGTTTGAGGTGGCAAGACAAGTAAGCAGCCCCAGTCTCTGTGCCTCTGTGCGAGCAGTGCAATGGGCACATGACGCTGAGCAACCGCTTTCCAGGCTAGCTCTTTCTCCCTGTGAGCTATCTGCAAACGTTAGCATTTTTAGAGCAGCACTGCCGGAGACGCCCGGCACGGACCACCTAAGCTACGTTTAAAGTTTGAGGGGGCAAGACAAGCAAGCAGCCCCAGTCTCTGTGCCTCTGTGCGAGCAGTGCCATGGGCAGATGAGGCTGAGCAACAGCTTTCCTGGCTAGCTCTTTCTGCCTGCGAGCTATCTGCAGACGTTCGCATATTTGGAGCAGGGATTCCGGAGGTGCCCGGCACGGACCACCTAAGATACGTTTGAAGTTTGAGGGGACAAAACAAGGAAGCAACCCCAGTCTCTGTGCCTCTATTTTGGGAGCAGGGCTGCAGGAGCATGCCCACACATTTTGGGAGCAGGGCTGCAGGAGGCGCCCGACACGGAGCACCTAAGCTACGTTTGAAGTTTCAGGTGGCAAGACAAGCAAGCAGCCCCAGTCTCTGTGCCTCTGTGCGAGCAGTTCCATGGGCAGATGAGGCTGAGCAACAGCTTTCCAGGCTAGCTCTTTCTGCCTGCGAGCTATCTGCAGACGTTCGCATTTTCGGAGCAGGGCTGCTGGAGGCGCCCGGCACGGACCACCTAAGCTACGTTTGAAGTTTGAGAGGGCAAGACAAGCAAGCAGCCCCAGGCTCTGTGCCTCTGTGCGAGCAGTGCCATGGGCAGATGAGGCTGAGCAACAGCTTTCCAGGCTAGCTCTTTCTGCCTGCGAGCTATCTGCAGACGTTCACATTTTCAGAGCAGGGCTGCCGGAGGCCCCCTGCACGCAACCCAAAGATACATTTGAAGTTTGAGGTGGCAAGACAAGTAAGCAGCCCCAGTCTCTGTGCCTCTGTGCGAGCAGTGCCATAGGCAGATGAGGCTGAGCAACAGCTTTCCAGGCTAGCTCTTTCTGCCTGCGAGCTATCTGCAGACATTCGCATTTTGGGAGCAGGGCTGCCGGAGGCGCCGGACACGGAACACCTAAGCTACGTTTGAAGTTTGAGAGGGCAAGACAAGTAAGCAGCCCCAGTCTCTGTGCCTCTATGCGAGCAGTGCCATGGGCAGATGAGGCTGAGCAACAGCTTTCCAGGCTAGCTCTTTCTGCCTGCGAGCTATCTGCAGACGTTCACATTTTCAGAGCAGGGCTGCCGGAGGCCCCCTGCACGCAACCCAAAGATACATTTGAAGTTTGAGGTGGCAAGACAAGTAAGCAGTCCCAGTCTCTGTGAATCTGTGCGAGCAGTGCCATAGGCAGATGAGGCTGAGCAACAGCTTTCCAGGCTAGCTCTTTCTGCCTGCGAGCTATCTGCAGACATTCGTATTTTCAGAGCAGGGCTACCGGAGGCGCCTGACACGGACCACCTAAGATACAATTGAAGTTTCAGGGGACAAGAAAAGCAAGCAGCCCCAGTCTCTGTGCCTCTGTGCGAGCAGTGCCATGGGCAGATGAGGCTGAGCAACAGCTTTCCAGGCTAGCTCTTTCTGAATGCGAGCTATCTGCAGACGTTTCATTTTAAGAGTAGGGCTGCAGGAGGGCCCCTGCACGGAACCCAAAGCTACGTTTGAAGTTTGAGGGGCCAAGACAAGCAAGCAGCCCCAGTCTCTGTGCCTCTGTGCGAGCAGTGCCATGGGCAGATGAGGCTGAACAACCGCTTTCCAGGCTACCTCTTTCCGGCTGCGAGCTATCTGCAAACGTTAGCATTTTTAGAGCAGCACTGCCGGAGACGCCCAGCACGGACCACCTAAGCTACGTTTAAAGTTTGAGGGGGCAAGACAAGCAAGCAGCCACAGTCTCTGTGCCTCTGTGCGAGCAGTGCCCTGGGCAGATGAGGCTGAGCAACAGCTTTCCTGGCTAGCTCTTTCTGCCTGCGAGCTATCTGCAGACGTTCGCATATTTGGAGCAGGGATTTCGGAGGCGCCCGGCACGGACCACCTAAGATATGTTTGAAGTTTGAGGGGACAAAACAAGGAAGCAACCCCAGTCTCTGTGCCTCTATGCGAGCAGTGCCATGGGCAGATGAGGCTGAGCAACAGCTTTCTAGGCTAGCTTTTTCTGGCTGCGAGCTATCTGCAGACGATCACATTTTGGGAGCAGGGCTGCCGGAGGTGCCCGGCACGGACCACCTAAGCTACGTTTGAAGTTTGAGAGGGCAAGACAAGTAAGCAGCCCCAGTCTCTGTGCCTGTCTGCGAGCAGTGCCATGCGTAGATGACGCTGAGCAACCGCTTTCCAGGCTAGCTCTTTCTGGCTGCGAGCTATCTGCAGACGTTCGCATTTTTAGAGCAGGACTGCCGGAGACGCCCGGCACGGACCACCTAAGCTACGTTTAAAGTTTGAGGGGGCAAGACAAGCAAGCAGCCCCAGTCTCTGTGCCTCTGTGCGAGCAGTGCCATGGGCAGATGAGGCTGAGAAACAGCTTTCCAGGCTACCTCTTTCTACCTGCGAGCTATCTGCAGACGTTCGCATTTTTAGAGCATGGCTGCCGGAGGTGCCCGGCACGGAACACCTAAGCTACGTTTGAAGTTTGAGAGGGAAGACAAGTAAGCAGCCCCAGTCTCTGTGCCTCTGTGCGAGCAGTGCCATGCGTAGATGAGGCTGAGCAACAGCTTTCCAGGCTACCTCTTTCTGCCTGCGAGCTATCTGCAGACGTTCGCATTTTCAGAGCAGGGCTGCAGGAGTCGCCCGACACGGAGCACCTAAGCTACGTTTGAAGTTTCAGGTGGCAAGACAAGCAAGCAGCCCCAGTCTCTGTGCCTCTGTGCGAGCAGTGCCATGGGCAGATGAGGCTGAGCAACAGCTTTCCAGGCTAGCTCTTTCTGCCTGCGAGCTATCTGCAGACGTTAGCATTTTCGGAGCAGGGCTGCTGGAGGCGCCCGGCACGGACCACCTAAGCTACGTTTGAAGTTTGAGAGGGCAAGACAAGCAAGCAGCCCCAGTCTCTGTGCCTCTGTGCGAGCAGTGCCATGGGCAGATGAGGCTGAGCAACAGCTTTCCAGGCTAGCTCTTTCTGCCTGCGAGCTATCTGCAGACGTTCACATTTTCAGAGCAGGGCTGCCGGAGGCCCCCTGCACGCAACCCAAAGATACATTTGAAGTTTGAGGTGGCAAGACAAGTAAGCAGCCCCAGTCTCTGTGCCTCTGTGCGAGCAGTGCAATGGGCACATGACGCTGAGCAACCGCTTTCCAGGCTAGCTCTTTCTCCCTGTGAGCTATCTGCAAACGTTAGCATTTTTAGAGCAGCACTGCCGGAGACGCCCGGCACGGACCACCTAAGCTACGTTTAAAGTTTGAGGGGGCAAGACAAGCAAGCAGCCCCAGTCTCTGTGCCTCTGTGCGAGCAGTGCCATGGGCAGATGAGGCTGAGCAACAGCTTTCCTGGCTAGCTCTTTCTGCCTGCGAGCTATCTGCAGACGTTCGCATATTTGGAGCAGGGATTCCGGAGGTGCCCGGCACGGACCACCTAAGATACGTTTGAAGTTTGAGGGGACAAAACAAGGAAGCAACCCCAGTCTCTGTGCCTCTATGCGAGCAGTGCCATGGGCAGATGAGGCTGAGCAACAGCTTTCCAGGCTAGCTTTTTCTGCCTGCGAGCTATCTGCACACGATCACATTTTGGGAGCAGGGCTGCCGGAGGTGCCCGGCACGGACCACCTAAGCTACGTTTGAAGTTTGAGAGGGCAAGACAAGTAAGCAGCCCCAGTCTCTGTGCCTCTCTGCGAGCAGTGCCATGCGTAGATGACGCTGAGCAACCGCTTTCCAGGCTAGCTCTTTCTGGCTGCGAGCTATCTGCAGACGTTCGCATTTTTAGAGCAGGACTGCCGGAGACGCTCGGCACGGACCACCTAAGCTACGTTTAAAGTTTGAGGGGGCAAGACAAGCAAGCAGCCCCAGTCTCTGTGCCTCTGTGCGAGCAGTGCCATGGGCAGATGAGGCTGAGAAACAGCTTTCCAGGCTAGCTCTTTCTGCCTGCGAGCTATCTGCAGACGTTCGCATTTTTAGAGCAGGGCTGCTGGAGGTGCCCGGCACGGAACACCTAAGCTACGTTTGAAGTTTGAGAGGGCAAGACAAGTAAGCAGCCCCAGTCTCTGTGAATCTGTGCGAGCAGTGCCATGGGCAGATGAGGCTGAGCAATAGCTTTCCAGGCTAGCTCTTTCTGCCTGCGAGCTATCTGCAGACATTCGTATTTTCAGAGCAGGGCTAATGGAGGCGCCTGACACGGACCACCTAAGATACAATTGAAGTTTCAGGGGACAAGAAAAGCAAGCAGTCCCAGTCTCTGTGCCTCTGTGCGAGCAGTGCCATGGGCAGATGAGGCTGAGCAACAGCTTTCCAGGCTAGCTCTTTCTGAATGCGAGCTATCTGCAGACGTTTCATTTTAAGAGTAGGGCTGCAGGAGGGCCCCTGCACGGAACCCAAAGCTACGTTTGAAGTTTGAGGGGCCAAGACAAGCAAGCAGCCCCAGTCTCTGTGCCTCTGTGCGAGCAGTGCCATGGGCAGATGAGGCTGAACAACCGCTTTCCAGGCTACCTCTTTCCGGCTGCGAGCTATCTGCAAACGTTAGCATTTTTAGAGCAGCACTGCCGGAGACGCCCGGCACGGACCACCTAAGCTACGTTTAAAGTTTGAGGGGGCAAGACAAGCAAGCAGCCCCAGTCTCTGTGCCTCTGTGCGAGCAGTGCCATGGGCAGATGAGGCTGAGCAACAGCTTTCCTGGCTAGCTCTTTCTGCCTGCGAGCTATCTGCAGACGTTCGCATATTTGGAGCAGGGATTTCGGAGGCGCCCGGCACGGACCACCTAAGATACGTTTGAAGTTTGAGGGGACAAAACAAGGAAGCAACCCCAGTCTCTGTGCCTCTATGCGAGCAGTGCCATGGGCAGATGAGGCTGAGCAACAGCTTTCCAGGCTAGCTCTTTCTGCCTGCGAGCTATCTGCAGACGATCACATTTTGGGAGCAGGGCTGCCGGAGGTGCCCGGCACGGACCACCTAAGCTACGTTTGAAGTTTGAGAGGGCAAGACAAGTAAGCAGCCCCAGTCTCTGTGCCTCTCTGCGAGCAGTGCCATGCGTAGATGACGCTGAGCAACCGCTTTCCAGGCTAGCTCTTTCTGGCTGCGAGCTATCTGCAGACGTTCGCATTTTTAGAGCAGGACTGCCGGAGACGCTCGGCACGGACCACCTAAGCTACGTTTAAAGTTTGAGGGGGCAAGACAAGCAAGCAGCCCCAGTCTCTGTGCCTCTGTGCGAGCAGTGCCATGGGCAGATGAGGCTGAGAAACAGCTTTCCAGGCTAGCTCTTTCTGCCTGCGAGCTATCTGCAGACGTTCGCATTTTTAGAGCAGGGCTGCCGGAGGTGCCCGGCACGGAACACCTAAGCTACGTTTGAAGTTTGAGAGGGCAAGACAAGCAAGAAGCCCCAGTCTCTGTGCCTCTGTGCGAGCAGTGCCATGCATAGATCACGCTGAGCAACCGCTTTCCAGGCTACCTCTTTCTGGCTGCGAGCTATCTGCAGACGTTCGCATTTTCAGAGCAGGGCTGCAGGAGGCGCCCGACACGGAGCACCTAAGCTACGTTTGAAGTTTCAGGTGGCAAGACAAGCAAGCAGCCCCAGTCTCTGTGCCTCTGTGCGAGCAGTTCCATGGGCAGATGAGGCTGAGCAACAGCTTTCCAGGCTAGCTCTTTCTGCCTGCGAGCTATCTGCAGACGTTCGCATTTTCGGAGCAGGGCTGCTGGAGGCGCCCGGCACGGACCACCTAAGCTACGTTTGAAGTTTGAGAGGGCAAGACAAGCAAGCAGCCCCAGGCTCTGTGCCTCTGTGCGAGCAGTGCCATGGGCAGATGAGGCTGAGCAACAGCTTTCCAGGCTAGCTCTTTCTGCCTGCGAGCTATCTGCAGACGTTCACATTTTCAGAGCAGGGCTGCCGGAGCCCCCCTGCACGCAACCCAAAGATACATTTGAAGTTTGAGGTGGCAAGACAAGTAAGCAGCCCCAGTCTCTGTGCCTCTGTGCGAGCAGTGCCATAGGCAGATGAGGCTGAGCAACAGCTTTCCAGGCTAGCTCTTTCTGCCTGCGAGCTATCTGCAGACATTAGCATTTTGGGAGCAGGGCTGCCGGAGGCGCCGGACACGGAACACCTAAGCTACGTTTGAAGTTTGAGAGGGCAAGACAAGTAAGCAGCCCCAGTCTCTGTGCCTCTGTGCGAGCAGTGCCATGGGCAGATGAGGCTGAGCAACAGCTTTCCAGGCTAGCTCTTTCTCCCTGTGAGCTATCTGCAGACGTTCGCATTTTGTGAGCAGGGCTGCCGGAGGGCCCCTGCACGGAACCCAAAGCTACGTTTGAAGTTTGAGGGGCCAAGACATGCAAGCAGCCCCAGTCTCTGTGCCTCTGTGCGAGCAGTGCCATGGGCAGATGAGGCTGAGCAACAGCTTTCCAGGCTAGCTCTTTCTGCCTGAGAGCTATCTGCAGACGTTCACATTTTCAGAGCAGGGCTGCCGGAGGCGCCCGACAAGGACCACCTAAGCTACGTTTGAAGATTGAGGGGGCAAGACAAGCAAGCAGCCCTAGTCTCTGTACCTCTGTGCGAGCAGTGCCATGCGCAGATGAGGCTGAGCAACAGCTTTCCAGGCTAGCTCTTTCTGCCTGCGAGCTATCTGCAGACGTTCACATTTTCAGAGCAGGGCTGCCGGAGGCCCCCTGCACGCAACCCAAAGATACATTTGAAGTTTGAGGTGGCAAGACAAGTAAGCAGTCCCAGTCTCTGTGAATCTGTTGGAGCAGTGCCATAGGCAGATGAGGCTGAGCAACAGCTTTCCAGGCTAGCTCTTTCTGCCTGCGAGCTATCTGCAGACATTCGTATTTTCAGAGCAGGGCTACCGGAGGCGCCTGACACGGACCACCTAAGATACAATTGAAGTTTCAGGGGACAAGAAAAGCAAGCAGCCCCAGTCTCTGTGCCTCTGTGCGAGCAGTGCCATGGGCAGATGAGGCTGAGCAACAGCTTTCCAGGCTAGCTCTTTCTGAATGCGAGCTATCTGCAGACGTTTCATTTTAAGAGTAGGGCTGCAGGAGGGCCCCTGCACGGAACCCAAAGCTACGTTTGAAGTTTGAGGGGCCAAGACAAGCAAGCAGCCCCAGTCTCTGTGCCTCTGTGCGAGCAGTGCCATGGGCAGATGAGGCTGAACAACCGCTTTCCAGGCTACCTCTTTCCGGCTGCGAGCTATCTGCAAACGTTAGCATTTTTAGAGCAGCACTGCCGGAGACGCCCAGCACGGACCACCTAAGCTACGTTTAAAGTTTGAGGGGGCAAGACAAGCAAGCAGCCCCAGTCTCTGTGCCTCTGTGCGAGCAGTGCCATGGGCAGATGAGGCTGAGCAACAGCTTTCCTGGCTAGCTCTTTCTGCCTGCGAGCTATCTGCAGACGTTCGCATATTTGGAGCAGGGATTTCGGAGGCGCCCGGCACGGACCACCTAAGATATGTTTGAAGTTTGAGGGGACAAAACAAGGAAGCAACCCCAGTCTCTGTGCCTCTATGCGAGCAGTGCCATGGGCAGATGAGGCTGAGCAACAGCTTTCCAGGCTAGCTTTTTCTGCCTGCGAGCTATCTGCACACGATCACATTTTGGGAGCAGGGCTGCCGGAGCTGCCCGGCACGGACCACCTAAGCTACGTTTGAAGTTTGAGAGGGCAAGACAAGTAAGCAGCCCCAGTCTCTGTGCCTGTCTGCGAGCAGTGCCATGCGTAGATGACGCTGAGCAACCGCTTTCCAGGCTAGCTCTTTCTGGCTGCGAGCTATCTGCAGACGTTCGCATTTTTAGAGCAGGACTGCCGGAGACGCCCGGCACGGACCACCTAAGCTACGTTTAAAGTTTGAGGGGGCAAGACAAGCAAGCAGCCCCAGTCTCTGTGCCTCTGTGCGAGCAGTGCCATGGGCAGATGAGGCTGAGAAACAGCTTTCCAGGCTACCTCTTTCTACCTGCGAGCTATCTGCAGACGTTCGCATTTTTAGAGCATGGCTGCCGGAGGTGCCCGGCACGGAACACCTAAGCTACGTTTGAAGTTTGAGAGGGAAGACAAGTAAGCAGCCCCAGTCTCTGTGCCTCTGTGCGAGCAGTGCCATGCGTAGATGAGGCTGAGCAACAGCTTTCCAGGCTACCTCTTTCTGCCTGCGAGCTATCTGCAGACGTTCGCATTTTCAGAGCAGGGCTGCAGGAGTCGCCCGACACGGAGCACCTAAGCTACGTTTGAAGTTTCAGGTGGCAAGACAAGCAAGCAGCCCCAGTCTCTGTGCCTCTGTGCGAGCAGTGCCATGGGCAGATGAGGCTGAGCAACAGCTTTCCAGGCTAGCTCTTTCTGCCTGCGAGCTATCTGCAGACGTTAGCATTTTCGGAGCAGGGCTGCTGGAGGCGCCCGGCACGGACCACCTAAGCTACGTTTGAAGTTTGAGAGGGCAAGACAAGCAAGCAGCCCCAGTCTCTGTGCCTCTGTGCGAGCAGTGCCATGGGCAGATGAGGCTGAGCAACAGCTTTCCAGGCTAGCTCTTTCTGCCTGCGAGCTATCTGCAGACGTTCACATTTTCAGAGCAGGGCTGCCGGAGGCCCCCTGCACGCAACCCAAAGATACATTTGAAGTTTGAGGTGGCAAGACAAGTAAGCAGCCCCAGTCTCTGTGCCTCTGTGCGAGCAGTGCAATGGGCACATGACGCTGAGCAACCGCTTTCCAGGCTAGCTCTTTCTCCCTGTGAGCTATCTGCAAACGTTAGCATTTTTAGAGCAGCACTGCCGGAGACGCCCGGCACGGACCACCTAAGCTACGTTTAAAGTTTGAGGGGGCAAGACAAGCAAGCAGCCCCAGTCTCTGTGCCTCTGTGCGAGCAGTGCCATGGGCAGATGAGGCTGAGCAACAGCTTTCCTGGCTAGCTCTTTCTGCCTGCGAGCTATCTGCAGACGTTCGCATATTTGGAGCAGGGATTCCGGAGGTGCCCGGCACGGACCACCTAAGATACGTTTGAAGTTTGAGGGGACAAAACAAGGAAGCAACCCCAGTCTCTGTGCCTCTATGCGAGCAGTGCCATGGGCAGATGAGGCTGAGCAACAGCTTTCCAGGCTAGCTCTTTCTGCCTGCGAGCTATCTGCACACGACCACATTTTGGGAGCAGGGCTGCCGGAGGTGCCCGGCACGGACCACCTAAGCTACGTTTGAAGTTTGAGAGGGCAAGACAAGTAAGCAGCCCCAGTCTCTGTGCCTCTCTGCGAGCAGTGCCATGCGTAGATGACGCTGAGCAACCGCTTTCCAGGCTAGCTCTTTCTGGCTGCGAGCTATCTGCACACGTTCGCATTTTTAGAGCAGGACTGCCGGAGACGCTCGGCACGGACCACCTAAGCTACGTTTAAAGTTTGAGGGGGCAAGACAAGCAAGCAGCCCCAGTCTCTGTGCCTCTGTGCGAGCAGTGCCATGGGCAGATGAGGCTGAGCAACAGCTTTCCAGGCTAGCTCTTTCTGCCTGCGAGCTATCTGCAGACGTTCGCATTTTTAGAGCAGGGCTGCTGGAGGTGCCCGGCACGGAACACCTAAGCTACGTTTGAAGTTTGAGAGGGCAAGACAAGTAAGCAGCCCCAGTCTCTGTGAATCTGTGCGAGCAGTGCCATGGGCAGATGAGGCTGAGCAACAGCTTTCCAGGCTAGCTCTTTCTGCCTGCGAGCTATCTGCAGACATTCGTATTTTCAGAGCAGGGCTAATGGAGGCGCCTGACACGGACCACCTAAGATACAATTGAAGTTTCAGGGGACAAGAAAAGCAAGCAGCCCCAGTCTCTGTGCCTCTGTGCGAGCAGTGCCATGGGCAGATGAGGCTGAGAAACAGCTTTCCAGGCTAGCTCTTTCTGCCTGCGAGCTATCTGCAGACGTTCGCATTTTTAGAGCAGGGCTGCCGGAGGTGCCCGGCACGGAACACCTAAGCTACGTTTGAAGTTTGAGAGGGCAAGACAAGTAAGCAGCCCCAGTCTCTGTGCCTCTGTGCGAGCAGTGCCATGCGTAGATAACGCTGAGCAACCGCTTTCCAGGCTACCTCTTTCTGGCTGCGAGCTATCTGCAGACGTTCGCATTTTCAGAGCAGGGCTGCAGGAGGCGCCCGACACGGAGCACCTAAGCTACGTTTGAAGTTTCAGGTGGCAAGACAAGCAAGCAGCCCCAGTCTCTGTGCCTCTGTGCGAGCAGTTCCATGGGCAGATGAGGCTGAGCAACAGCTTTCCAGGCTAGCTCTTTCTGCCTGCGAGCTATCTGCAGACGTTCGCATTTTCGGAGCAGGGCTGCTGGAGGCGCCCGGCACGGACCACCTAAGCTACGTTTGAAGTTTGAGAGGGCAAGACAAGCAAGCAGCCCCAGGCTCTGTGCCTCTGTGCGAGCAGTGCCATGGGCAGATGAGGCTGAGCAACAGCTTTCCAGGCTAGCTCTTTCTGCCTGCGAGCTATCTGCAGACGTTCACATTTTCAGAGCAGGGCTGCCGGAGCCCCCCTGCACGCAACCCAAAGATACATTTGAAGTTTGAGGTGGCAAGACAAGTAAGCAGCCCCAGTCTCTGTGCCTCTGTGCGAGCAGTGCCATAGGCAGATGAGGCTGAGCAACAGCTTTCCAGGCTAGCTCTTTCTGCCTGCGAGCTATCTGCAGACATTAGCATTTTGGGAGCAGGGCTGCCGGAGGCGCCGGACACGGAACACCTAAGCTACGTTTGAAGTTTGAGAGGGCAAGACAAGTAAGCAGCCCCAGTCTCTGTGCCTCTGTGCGAGCAGTGCCATGGGCAGATGAGGCTGAGCAACAGCTTTCCAGGCTAGCTCTTTCTCCCTGTGAGCTATCTGCAGACGTTCGCATTTTGTGAGCAGGGCTGCCGGAGGGCCCCTGCACGGAACCCAAAGCTACGTTTGAAGTTTGAGGGGCCAAGACATGCAAGCAGCCCCAGTCTCTGTGCCTCTGTGCGAGCAGTGCCATGGGCAGATGAGGCTGAGCAACAGCTTTCCAGGCTAGCTCTTTCTGCCTGAGAGCTATCTGCAGACGTTCACATTTTCAGAGCAGGGCTGCCGGAGGCGCCCGACAAGGACCACCTAAGCTACGTTTGAAGATTGAGGGGGCAAGACAAGCAAGCAGCCCTAGTCTCTGTACCTCTGTGCGAGCAGTGCCATGCGCAGATGAGGCTGAGCAACAGCTTTCCAGGCTAGCTCTTTCTGCCTGCGAGCTATCTGCAGACGTTCACATTTTCAGAGCAGGGCTGCAGGAGGCCCCCTGCACGCAACCCAAAGATACATTTGAAGTTTGAGGTGGCAAGACAAGTAAGCAGTCCCAGTCTCTGTGAATCTGTTGGAGCAGTGCCATAGGCAGATGAGGCTGAGCAACAGCTTTCCAGGCTAGCTCTTTCTGCCTGCGAGCTATCTGCAGACATTCGTATTTTCAGAGCAGGGCTACCGGAGGCGCCTGACACGGACCACCTAAGATACAATTGAAGTTTCAGGGGACAAGAAAAGCAAGCAGCCCCAGTCTCTGTGCCTCTGTGCGAGCAGTGCCATGGGCAGATGAGGCTGAGCAACAGCTTTCCTGGCTAGCTCTTTCTGAATGCGAGCTATCTGCAGACGTTTCATTTTAAGAGTAGGGCTGCAGGAGGGCCCCTGCACGGAACCCAAAGCTACGTTTGAAGTTTGAGGGGCCAAGACAAGCAAGCAGCCCCAGTCTCTGTGCCTCTGTGCGAGCAGTGCCATGGGCAGATGAGGCTGAACAACCGCTTTCCAGGCTACCTCTTTCCGGCTGCGAGCTATCTGCAAACGTTAGCATTTTTAGAGCAGCACTGCCGGAGACGCCCAGCACGGACCACCTAAGCTACGTTTAAAGTTTGAGGGGGCAAGACAAGCAAGCAGCCCCAGTCTCTGTGCCTCTGTGCGAGCAGTGCCATGGGCAGATGAGGCTGAGCAACAGCTTTCCTGGCTAGCTCTTTCTGCCTGCGAGCTATCTGCAGACGTTCGCATATTTGGAGCAGGGATTTCGGAGGCGCCCGGCACGGACCACCTAAGATATGTTTGAAGTTTGAGGGGACAAAACAAGGAAGCAACCCCAGTCTCTGTGCCTCTATGCGAGCAGTGCCATGGGCAGATGAGGCTGAGCAACAGCTTTCCAGGCTAGCTTTTTCTGCCTGCGAGCTATCTGCACACGATCACATTTTGGGAGCAGGGCTGCCGGAGCTGCCCGGCACGGACCACCTAAGCTACGTTTGAAGTTTGAGAGGGCAAGACAAGTAAGCAGCCCCAGTCTCTGTGCCTGTCTGCGAGCAGTGCCATGCGTAGATGACGCTGAGCAACCGCTTTCCAGGCTAGCTCTTTCTGGCTGCGAGCTATCTGCAGACGTTCGCATTTTTAGAGCAGGACTGCCGGAGACGCCCGGCACGGACCACCTAAGCTACGTTTAAAGTTTGAGGGGGCAAGACAAGCAAGCAGCCCCAGTCTCTGTGCCTCTGTGCGAGCAGTGCCATGGGCAGATGAGGCTGAGAAACAGCTTTCCAGGCTACCTCTTTCTACCTGCGAGCTATCTGCAGACGTTCGCATTTTTAGAGCATGGCTGCCGGAGGTGCCCGGCACGGAACACCTAAGCTACGTTTGAAGTTTGAGAGGGAAGACAAGTAAGCAGCCCCAGTCTCTGTGCCTCTGTGCGAGCAGTGCCATGCGTAGATGAGGCTGAGCAACAGCTTTCCAGGCTACCTCTTTCTGCCTGCGAGCTATCTGCAGACGTTCGCATTTTCAGAGCAGGGCTGCAGGAGTCGCCCGACACGGAGCACCTAAGCTACGTTTGAAGTTTCAGGTGGCAAGACAAGCAAGCAGCCCCAGTCTCTGTGCCTCTGTGCGAGCAGTGCCATGGGCAGATGAGGCTGAGCAACAGCTTTCCAGGCTAGCTCTTTCTGCCTGCGAGCTATCTGCAGACGTTAGCATTTTCGGAGCAGGGCTGCTGGAGGCGCCCGGCACGGACCACCTAAGCTACGTTTGAAGTTTGAGAGGGCAAGACAAGCAAGCAGCCCCAGTCTCTGTGCCTCTGTGCGAGCAGTGCCATGGGCAGATGAGGCTGAGCAACAGCTTTCCAGGCTAGCTCTTTCTGCCTGCGAGCTATCTGCAGACGTTCACATTTTCAGAGCAGGGCTGCCGGAGGCCCCCTGCACGCAACCCAAAGATACATTTGAAGTTTGAGGTGGCAAGACAAGTAAGCAGCCCCAGTCTCTGTGCCTCTGTGCGAGCAGTGCCATGGGCAGATGAGGCTGAGCAACAGCTTTCCAGGCTAGCTCTTTCTGCCTGCGAGCTATCTGCAGACGTTCGCATTTTTAGAGCAGGGCTGCTGGAGGTGCCCGGCACGGAACACCTAAGCTACGTTTGAAGTTTGAGAGGGCAAGACAAGTAAGCAGCCCCAGTCTCTGTGAATCTGTGCGAGCAGTGCCATGGGCAGATGAGGCTGAGCAATAGCTTTCCAGGCTAGCTCTTTCTGCCTGCGAGCTATCTGCAGACATTCGTATTTTCAGAGCAGGGCTAATGGAGGCGCCTGACACGGACCACCTAAGATACAATTGAAGTTTCAGGGGACAAGAAAAGCAAGCAGCCCCAGTCTCTGTGCCTCTGTACGAGCAGTGCCATGGGCAGATGAGGCTGAGCAACAGCTTTCCAGGCTAGCTCTTTCTGAATGCGAGCTATCTGCAGACGTTTCATTTTAAGAGTAGGGCTGCAGGAGGGCCCCTGCACGGAACCCAAAGCTACGTTTGAAGTTTGAGGGGCCAAGACAAGCAAGCAGCCCCAGTCTCTGTGCCTCTGTGCGAGCAGTGCCATGGGCAGATGAGGCTGAACAACCGCTTTCCAGGCTACCTCTTTCCGGCTGCGAGCTATCTGCAAACGTTAGCATTTTCGGAGCAGGGCTGCTGGAGGCGCCCGGCACGGACCACCTAAGCTACGTTTGAAGTTTGAGAGGGCAAGACAAGCAAGCAGCCCCAGTCTCTGTGCCTCTGTGCGAGCAGTTCCATGGGCAGATGAGGCTGAGCAACAGCTTTCCAGGCTAGTTCTTTCTGCCTGAGAGCTATCTGCAGACGTTCACATTTTCAGAGCAGGGCTGCCGGAGGCCCCCTGCACGCAACCCAAAGATACATTTGAAGTTTGAGGTGGCAAGACAAGTAAGCAGCCCCAGTCTCTGTGCCTCTGTGCGAGCAGTGCAATGGGCACATGACGCTGAGCAACCGCTTTCCAGGCTAGCTCTTTCTCCCTGTGAGCTATCTGCAAACGTTAGCATTTTTAGAGCAGCACTGCCGGAGACGCCCGGCACGGACCACCTAAGCTACGTTTAAAGTTTGAGGGGGCAAGACAAGCAAGCAGCCCCAGTCTCTGTGCCTCTGTGCGAGCAGTGCCATGGGCAGATGAGGCAGAGCAACAGCTTTCCTGGCTAGCTCTTTCTGCCTGCGAGCTATCTGCAGACGTTCGCATATTTGGAGCAGGGATTCCGGAGGTGCCCGGCACGGACCACCTAAGATACGTTTGAAGTTTGAGGGGACAAAACAAGGAAGCAACCCCAGTCTCTGTGCCTCTATGCGAGCAGTGCCATGGGCAGATGAGGCTGAGCAACAGCTTTCCAGGCTAGCTTTTTCTGCCTGCGAGCTATCTGCACACGATCACATTTTGGGAGCAGGGCTGCCGGAGGTGCCCGGCACGGACCACCTAAGCTACGTTTGAAGTTTGAGAGGGCAAGACAAGTAAGCAGCCCCAGTCTCTGTGCCTCTCTGCGAGCAGTGCCATGCGTAGATGACGCTGAGCAACCGCTTTCCAGGCTAGCTCTTTCTGGCTGCGAGCTATCTGCAGACGTTCGCATTTTTAGAGCAGGACTGCCGGAGACGCTCGGCACGGACCACCTAAACTACGTTTAAAGTTTGAGGGGGCAAGACAAGCAAGCAGCCCCAGTCTCTGTGCCTCTGTGCGAGCAGTGCCATGGGCAGATGAGGCTGAGCAACAGCTTTCCAGGCTAGCTCTTTCTGCCTGAGAGCTATCTGCAGACGTTCACAGTTTCAGACCAGGGCTGCCGGAGGCGCCCGACAAGGACCACCTAAGCTACGTTTGAAGATTGAGGGGGCAAGACAAGCAAGCAGCCCTAGTCTCTGTACCTCTGTGCGAGCAGTGCCATGGGCAGATGAGGCTGAGCAACAGCTTTCCAGGCTAGCACTTTCTGCCTGCGAGCTATCTGCAGACGTTCGCATTTTCGGAGCAGGGCTGCCGGAGGCTCCCGGCACGGACCACCTAAGATACATTTGAAATTTGAGCGGGCAAGACAAGCAAGCAGCCCCAGTCTCTGTGCCTCTGTGCGAGCAGTGCCATGGGCAGATGAGGCTGAGCAACAGCTTTCCAGGCTAGCTCTTTCTGCCTGCGAGCTATCTGCAGACGTTCACATTTTCAGAGCAGGGCTGCCGGAGGCCCCCTGCACGCAACCCAAAGATACATTTGAAGTTTGAGGTGGCAAGACAAGTAAGCAGTCCCAGTCTCTGTGAATCTGTGCGAGCAGTGCCATAGGCAGATGAGGCTGAGCAACAGCTTTCCAGGCTAGCTCTTTCTGCCTGCGAGCTATCTGCAGACATTCGTATTTTCAGAGCAGGGCTGCCGGAGGCGCCCGACATGGACCACCTAAGATACAATTGAAGTTTCAGGGGACAAGAAAAGCAAGCAGCCCCAGTCTCTGTGCCTCTGTGCGAGCAGTGCCATGGGCAGATGAGGCTGAGCAACAGCTTTCCAGGCTAGCTCTTTCTGAATGCGAGCTATATGCAGACGTTTGCATTTTAAGAGTAGGGCTGCAGGAGGGCCCCTGCACGGAACCCAAAGCTACGTTTGAAGTTTGAGGGGGCAAGACAAGCAAGCAGCCCCAGTCTCTGTGCCTCTGTGCGAGCAGTGCCATGCATAGATGACGCTGAGCAACCGCTTTCCAGGCTACCTCTTTCTGCCTGCGAGCTATCTGCAGACGTTCGCATATTTGGAGCAGGGATTCCGGAGGCGCCCGGCACGGACCACCTAAGATACGTTTGAAGTTTGAGGGGGCAAAACAAGGAAGCAACCCCAGTCTCTGTGCCTCTATGCGAGCAGTGCCATGGGCAGATGAGGCTGAGCAACAGCTTTCCTGGCTAGCTCTTTCTGCCTGCGAGCTATCTGCAGGCGATCACATTTTGGGAGCAGGGCTGCCGGAGGTGCCCGGCACGGACCACCTAAGCTACGTTTGAAGTTTGAGAGGGCAAGACAAGTAAGCAGCCCCAGTCTCTGTGCCTCTGTGCGCGCAGTGCCATGCGTAGATGACGCTGAGCAACCGCTTTCCAGGCTAGCTCTTTCTGGCTGCGAGCTATCTGCAGACGTTTGCATTTTTAGAGCAGGACTGCCGGAGACGCCCGGCACGGACCACCTAAGCTACGTTTAAAGTTTGAGGGGGCAAGACAAGCAAGCAGCCCCAGTCTCTGTGCCTCTCTGCGAGCAGTGCCATGGGCAGATGAGGCTGAGCAACAGCTTTCCAGGCTACCTCTTTCTGGCTGCGAGCTATCTGCAGACGTTCGCATTTTTAGAGCAGGGCTGCCGGAGGTGCCCGGCACGGAACACCTAAGCTACGTTTGAAGTTTGAGAGGGCAAGACAAGTAAGCAGCCCCAGTCTCTGTGCCTCTGTGCGAGCAGTGCCATGCGTAGATGACGCTGAGCAACCGCTTTCCAGGCTACCTCTTTCTGCCTGCAAGCTATCTGCAGACGTTCGCATTTTCAGAGCAGGGCTGCAGGAGTCGCCCGACACGGAGCACCTAAGCTACGTTTGAAGTTTCAGGTGGCAAGACAAGCAGGCAGCCCCAGTCTCTGTGCCTCTGTGCGAGCAGTGCCATGGGCAGATGAGGCTGACCAACAGATTTCCAGGCTAGCTCTTTCTGCCTGCGAGCTGTCTGCAGACGTTCGCATTTTGAAAGCAGTGCTTCCGGAGGCGCCCGGCACGGACCACCTAAGATACGTTTGAAGTTTGAGGTGGCAAGACAAGCAAGCAGCCCCAGTCTCTGTGCCTCTGTGCGAGCAGTGCCATGGGCAGATGAGGCTGAGCAACAGCTTTCCAGGCTAGTCCTTTCTGCCTGCGAGCTATCTGCAGACGTTCGCATTTTCGGAGCAGGGCTACTGGAGGCGCCCGACACGGAACACCTAAGCTACGTTTAAAGTTTCAGGGGGCAAGACAAGCAAGCAGCCCCAGTCTCTGTGCCTGTGTGCGAGCAGTGCCATGGGTAGATGAGGCTGAGCACCAGCTTTCCAGGCTAGCTCTTTCTGCCTGCCAGCTATCTGCAGACGTTCGCATATTTGGAGCAGGGATGCCAGAGGCGCCCGGCACGGACCACCTAAGATACGTTTGAAGTTTGAGGGAGCAAAACAAGGAAGCAGCCCCAGTCTCTGTGCCTCTATGCGAGCAGTGCCATGGGCAGATGAGGCGGAGCAACAGCTTTCCAGGCTAGCTCTTTCTGCCTGCGACCTATCTGCAGACGATCACATTTTCAGAGCAGGGCTGCAGGAGGCGCCCGGCACGGACCACCACAGATACGTTTGAAGTTTGAGGGGGCAAGACAAGCAAGCAGCCCCAGTCTCTGTGCCTCTATGCGAGCAGTGCCATTGGCAGATGAGGCTGAGCAACAGCTTTCCAGGCTACTTCTTTCTGGCTGCGAGCTATCTGCAGACGTTTGCATTTTCAGAGCAGAGCTGCCGGAGGAGCCCGACACGGAGCACCTAAGCTACGTTTGAAGTTTCAGGTGGCAAGACAAGCAAGCAGCCCCAGTCTCTGTGCCTTTGTGCGAGCAGTGCCATGGGCAGATGAGGCTGAGCAACAGCTTTCCAGGCTAGCTCTTTCTGCCTGCGAGCTATCTACAGACGATCACATTTTCGGAGCAGGGCTGCCGGAGGTGCCCGGCACGGACCACCTAAGCTACGTTTGAAGTTTGAGGGGGCAAGACAAGCAAGCAGCCCTAGTCTCTGTGCCTCTGTGCGAGCAGTGCCATGGGCAGATCAGGCTGAGCAACAGCTTTCCAGGCTAGCACTTTCTGCCTGCGAGCTATCTGCAGACGTTCGCATTTTCGGAGCAGGGCTGCCGGAGGCGCCCGGCACGGACCACATAAGATACTTTTGAAGTTTGAGAGGGCAAGACAAGCAAGCAGCCCCAGTCTCTGTGCCTCTGTGCGAGCAGTGCCATGGGCAGATGAGACTGAGCAACAGCTTTCCAGGCTAGCTCTTTCTGCCTGCGAGCTATCTGCAGACGTTCGCATTTTGTGAGCAGGGCTGCCGGAGGGCCCCTGCACGGAACCCAAATCTACGTTTGAAGTTTGAGGGGCCAAGACATGCAAGCAGCCCCAGTCTCTGTGCCTCTGTGCGAGCAGTGCCATGGGCAGATGAGGCTGAGCAACAGCTTTCCAGGCTAGCTCTTTCTGCCTGAGAGCTATCTGCAGACGTTCACATTTTCAGAGCAGGGCTGCCGGAGGCGCCCAACAAGGACCACCTAAGCTACGTTTGAAGATTGAGGGGGCAAGACAAGCAAGCAGCCCTAGTCTCTGTACCTCTGTGCGAGCAGTGCCATGGGCAGATGAGGCTGAGCAACAGCTTTCCAGGCTAGCTCTTTCTGTCTGCGAGCTATCTGCAGACATTCGTATTTTCAGAGCAGGGCTGCCGGAGGCGCCCGACATGGACCACCTAAGATACAATTGAAGTTTCAGGGGACAAGAAAAGCAAGCAGCCCCAGTCTCTGTGCCTCTGTGCGAGCAGTGCCATGGGCAGATGAGGCTGAGCAACAGCTTTCCAGGCTAGCTCTTTCTGAATGCGAGCTATCTGCAGACGTTCGCATTTTCAGAGCAGGGCTGCAGGAGGCGCCCGACACGGAACCCAAAGCTACGTTTGAAGTTTGAGGGGCCAAGACAAGCAAGCAGCCCCAGTCTCTGTGCCTCTGTGCGAGCAGTGCCATGGGCAGATGACGCTGAGCAACCGCTTTCCAGGCTAGCTCTTTCCGGCTGCGAGCTATCTGCAAACGTTAGCATTTTTAGAGCAGCACTGCCGGAGACGCCCGGCACGGACCACCTAAGCTACGTTTAAAGTTTGAGGGGGCAAGACAAGCAAGCAGCCCCAGTCTCTGTGCCTCTGTGCGAGCAGTGCCATGGGTAGATGAGGCTGAGCAACAGCTTTCCTGGCTAGCTCTTTCTGCCTGCGAGCTATCTGCAGACGTTCGCATATTTGGAGCAGGGATTCCGGAGGCGCCCGGCACGGACCACCTAAGATACGTTTGAAGTTTGAGGGGACAAAACAAGGAAGCAGCCCCAGTCTCTGTGCCTCTATGCGAGCAGTGCCATGGGCAGATGAGGCTGAGCAACAGCTTTCCAGGCTACCTCTTTCTGCCTGCGAGCTATCTGCAGACGATCACATTTTGGGAGCAGGGCTGCCGGAGGTGCCCGGCACGGACCACCTAAGCTACGTTTGAAGTTTGAGAGGGCAAGACAAGTAAGCAGCCCCAGTCTCTGTGCCTCTGTGCGAGCAGTGCCATAGGCAGATGAGGCTGAGCAACAGCTTTCCAGGCTAGCTCTTTCTGCCTGCGAGCTATCTGCAGACATTCGCATTTTGGGAGCAGGGCTGCCGGAGGCGCCGGACACGGAACACCTAAGCTACGTTTGAAGTTTGAGAGGGCAAGACAAGTAAGCAGCCCCAGTCTCTGTGCCTCTGTGCGAGCAGTGCCATGGGCAGATGAGGCTGAGCAACAGCTTTCCAGGCTAGCTCTTTCTCCCTGTGAGCTATCTGCAGACGTTCGCATTTTGTGAGCAGGGCTGCCGGAGGGCCCCTGCACGGAACCCAAAGCTACGTTTGAAGTTTGAGGGGCCAAGACATGCAAGCAGCCCCAGTCTCTGTGCCTCTGTGCGAGCAGTGCCATGGGCAGATGAGGCTGAGCAACAGCTTTCCAGGCTAGCTCTTTCTGCCTGAGAGCTATCTGCAGACGTTCACATTTTCCGAGCAGGGCTGCTGGAGGCGCCCGACATGGACCACCTAAGCTACGTTTGAAGATTGAGGGGGCAAGACAATCAAGCAGCCCTAGTCTCTGTACCTCTGTGCGAGCAGTGCCATGGGCAGATGAGGCTGAGCAACAGCTTTCCAGGCTAGCTCTTTCTGCCTGCGAGCTATCTGCAGACGTTCACATTTTCAGAGCAGGGCTGCCGGAGGCCCCCTGCACGCAACCCAAAGATACATTTGAAGTTTGAGGTGGCAAGACAAGTAAGCAGCCCCAGTCTCTGTGAATCTGTGTGAGCAGTGCCATAGGCAGATGAGGCTGAGCAACAGCTTTCCAGGCTAGCTCTTTCTGCCTGCGAGCTATCTGCAGGCGATCACATTTTGGGAGCAGGGCTGCCGGAGGTGCCCGGCACGGACCACCTAATCTACGTTTGAAGTTTGAGAGGGCAAGACAAGTAAGCAGCCCCAGTCTCTGTGCCTCTGTGCGCGCAGTGCCATGCGTAGATGACGCTGAGCAACCGCTTTCCAGACTAGCTCTTTCTGGCTGCGAGCTATCTGCAGACGTTCGCATTTTTAGAGCAGGACTGCCGGAGGTGCCCGGCACGGAACACCTAAGCTACGTTTGAAGTTTGAGAGGGCAAGACAAGTAAGCAGCCCCAGTCTCTGTGCCTCTGTGCGAGCAGTGCCATGGGCAGATGACGCTGAGCAACCGCTTTCCAGGCTAGCTCTTTCTGGCTGCGAGCTATCTGCAGACGTTCGCATTTTCAGAGCAGAGCTGCCGGATGAGCCCGACACGGAGCACCTAAGATACGTTTGAAGTTTCAGGTGGCAAGACAAGCAAGCAGCCCCAGTCTCTGTGCCTTTGTGCGAGCAGTGCCATGGGCAGATGAGGCTGAGCAACAGCTTTCCAGGCTAGCTCTTTCTGGCTGCGAGCTATCTGCAGGCGATCACATTTTCGGAGCAGGGCTGCCGGAGGTGCCCGGCACGGACCACCTAAGCTACGTTTGAAGTTTGAGGGGGCAAGACAAGCAAGCAGCCCTAGTCTCTGTGCCTCTGTGCGAGCAGTGCCGTGGGCAGATGAGGCTGAGCAACAGCTTTCCAGGCTCGCACTTTCTGCCTGCCAGCTATCTGCAGACGTTCGCATTTTCGGAGCAGGGCTGCCGGAGGCGCCCGGCACGGACCACCTAAGCTACGTTTGAAGTTTGAGAGGGCAAGACAAGCAAGCAGCCCCAGTCTCTGTGCCTCTGTGCGAGCAGTGCCATGGGCAGATGAGGCTGAGCAACAGCTTTCCAGGCTACCTCTTTCTGCCTGCGAGCTATCTGCAGACGTTTGCATTTTCAGAGCAGAGCTGCCGGTGGAGCCCGACACGGAACACCTAAGCTACGTTTGAAGTTTGAGGGGGCAAGACAAGCAAGCAGCCCCAGTCTCTGTGCCTCTGTGCGAGCAGTGCCATGGGCAGATGAGGCTGAGCAACAGCTTTCCAGGCTAGCTCTTTCTGCCTGCCAGCTATCTGCAGACGTTCGCATTTTCGGAGCAGGCCTGCCGGAGGCGCCCGGCACGGACCACCTAAGCTACGTTTGAAGTTTGAGAGGGCAAGACAAGCAAGCAGCCCCAGTCTCTGTGCCTCTGTGCGAGCAGTGCCATGGGCAGATGAGGCTGAGCAACAGCTTTCCTGGCTAGCTCTTTCTGCCTGCGAGCTATCTGCAGACGTTTGCATTGTAAGAGTAGTGCTGCCGGAGGTGCCCGGCACGGAACACCTAAGCTACGTTTGAAGTCTGAGAGGGCAAGACAAGTAAGCAGCCCCAGTCTCTGTGCCTCTGTGCGAGCAGTGCCATGCGTAGATGACGCTGAGCAACCGCTTTCCAGGCTACCTCTTTCTGGCTGCGAGCTATCTGCAGACGTTCGCATTTTCAGAGCAGGGCTGCAGGAGGCGCTCGACACGGAGCACCTAAGCTACGTTTGAAGTTTCAGGTGGCAAGACAAGCAAGCAGCCCCAGTCTCTGTGCCTCTGTGCGAGCAGTTCCATGGGCAGATGAGGCTGAGCAACAGCTTTCCAGACTAGCCCTTTCTGCCTGCGAGCTATCTGCAGACGTTCGCATTTTCGGAGCAGGGCTGCCGGAGGCGCCCGGCACGGACCACCTAAGCTACGTTTGAAGTTTGAGAGGGCAAGACAAGCAAGCAGCCCCAGTCTCTGTGCCTCTGTGCGAGCAGTGCCATGGGCAGATGAGGCTGAGCAACAGCTTTCCAGGCTAGCTCTTTCTGCCTGCGAGCTATCTGCAGACGTTCACATTTTCAGAGCAGGGCTGCCGGAGGCCCCCTGCACGCAACCCAAAGATACATTTGAAGTTTGAGGTGGCAAGACAAGTAAGCAGCCCCAGTCTCTGTGCCTCTGTGCGAGCAGTGCCATGGGCAGATGAGGCTGAGCAACAGCTTTCCAGGCTAGCTCTTTCTCCCTGTGAGCTATCTGCAGACGTTCGCATTTTGTGAGCAGGGCTGCCGGAGGGCCCCTGCACGGAACCCAAAGCAACGTTTGAAGTTTGAGGGGCCAAGACATGCAAGCAGCCCCAGTCTCTGTGCCTCTATGCGAGCAGTGCCATGGGCAGATGAGGCTGAGCAACAGCTTTCCTGGCTAGCTCTTTCTGCCTGCGAGCTATCTGCAGGCGATCACATTTTGGGAGCAGGGCTGCCGGAGGTGCCCGGCACGGACCACCTAAGCTACGTTTGAAGTTCGAGGGGGCAAGACAAGCAAGCAGCCCTAGTCTCTGTGCCTCTGTGCGAGCAGTGCCATGGGCAGATGAGGCTGAGCAACAGCTTTCCAGGCTAGCACTTTCTGCCTGCCAGCTATCTGCAGACATTCGCGTTTTCGGAGCAGGGCTGCCGGAGGCGCCCGGCACGGACCACCTAAGCTACGTTTGAAGTTTGAGAGGGCAAGACAAGCAAGCAGCCCCAGTCTCTGTGCCTCTGTGCGAGCAGTGCCATGGGCAGATGAGGCTGAGCAACAGCTTTCCAGGCTACCTCTTTCTGCCTGCGAGCTATCTGCAGACGTTTGCATTTTCAGAGCAGAGCTGCCGGAGGAGCCCGACACGGAACACCTTAGCTACGTTTGAAGTTTGAGGTGGCAAGACAAGCAAGCAGCCCCAGTCTCTGTGCCTCTGTGCGAGCAGTGCCATGGGCAGATGAGGCTGAGCAACAGCTTTCCAGGCTAGCTCTTTCTGCCTGCGAGCTATCTGCAGACGTTCGCATTTTCGGAGCAGGGCTGCCGGAGGCGCCCAGCACGGAGCACCTAAGCTACGATTGAAGTTTGAGAGGGCAAGACAAGCAAGCAGCCCCAGGCTCTGTGCCTCTGTGCGAGCAGTGCCATGGGCAGATGAGGCTGAGCAACAGCTTTCCAGGCTAGCTCTTTCTGCCTGCGAGCTATCTGCAGACGTTCACATTTTCAGAGCAGGGCTGCCGGAGGCCCCCTGCACGCAACCCAAAGATACATTTGAAGTTTGAGGTGGCAAGACAAGCAAGCAGCCCCAGTTTCTGTGCCTCTGTGCGAGCAGTGCCATGGGCAGATGAGGCTGAGCAACAGCTTTCCAGGCTAGCTCTTTCTGGCTGCGAGCTATCTGCAGGCGATCACATTTTGGGAGCAGGGCTGCCGGAGGTGCCCGGCACGGACCACCTAAGATACGTTTGAAGTTTGAGAGGGCAAGACAAGTAAGCAGCCCCAGTCTCTGTGCCTCTGTGCGCGCAGTGCCATGCGTAGATGACGCTGATCAACCGCTTTCCAGGCTAGCTCTTTCTGGCTGCGAGCTATCTGCAGACGTTCGCATTTTTAGAGCAGGACTGCCGGAGATGCCCCCTGCACGGACCACCTAAGCTACGTTTAAAGTTTGAGGGGGCAAGACAAGCAAGTAGCCCCAGTCTCTGTGCCTCTGTGCGAGCAGTGCCATGGGCAGATGAGGCTGAGCAACAGCTTTCCAGGCTACCTCTTTCTGGCTGCGAGCTATCTGCAGACGTTCGCATTTTTAGAGCAGGGCTGCCGGAGGTGCCCGGCACGGAACACCTAAGCTACGTTTGAAGTATGAGAGGGCAAGACAAGTAAGCAGCCCCAGTCTCTGTGCCTCTGTGCGAGCAGTGCCATGCGTAGATGACGCTGAGCAACCGCTTTCCAGGCTACCTCTTTCTGCCTGCGAGCTATCTGCAGACGTTCGCATTTTTAGAGCAGGGCTGCCGGAGGCGCCCGACACGGAGCACCTAAGATACGTTTGAAGTTTGAGAGGGCAAGACAAGCAAGCAGCCCCAGTCTCTGTGCCTCTGTGCGAGCAGTGCCATGGGCAGATGAGGCTGAGCAACAGCTTTCCAGGCTAGCTCTTTCTGCCTGCGAGCTATCTGCAGACGTTTGCATTTTCAGAGCAGAGCTGCCGGTGGAGCCCGACACGGAACACCTAAGCTACGTTTGAAGTTTGAGGGGGCAAGACAAGCAAGCAGCCCCAGTCTCTGTGCCTCTGTGCGAGCAGTGCCATGGGCAGATGAGGCTGAGCAACAGCTTTCCAGGCTAGCTCTTTCTGCCTGCCAGCTATCTGCAGACGTTCGCATTTTCGGAGCAGGCCTGCCGGAGGCGCCCGGCACGGACCACCTAAGCTACGTTTGAAGTTTGAGAGGGCAAGACAAGTAAGCAGCCCCAGTCTCTGTGCCTCTGTGCGAGCAGTGCCATGCGTAGATGACGCTGAGCAACCGCTTTCCAGGCTACCTCTTTCTGGCTGCGAGCTATCTGCAGACGTTCGCATTTTCAGAGCAGGGCTGCAGGAGGCGCTCGACACGGAGCACCTAAGCTACGTTTGAAGTTTCAGGTGGCAAGACAAGCAAGCAGCCCCAGTCTCTGTGCCTCTGTGCGAGCAGTTCCATGGGCAGATGAGGCTGAGCAACAGCTTTCCAGACTAGCCCTTTCTGCCTGCGAGCTATCTGCAGACGTTCGCATTTTCGGAGCAGGGCTGCCGGAGGCGCCCGGCACGGACCACCTAAGCTACGTTTGAAGTTTGAGAGGGCAAGACAAGCAAGCAGCCCCAGTCTCTGTGCCTCTGTGCGAGCAGTGCCATGGGCAGATGAGGCTGAGCAACAGCTTTCCAGGCTAGCTCTTTCTGCCTGCGAGCTATCTGCAGACGTTCACATTTTCAGAGCAGGGCTGCCGGAGGCCCCCTGCACGCAACCCAAAGATACATTTGAAGTTTGAGGTGGCAAGACAAGTAAGCAGCCCCAGTCTCTGTGCCTCTGTGCGAGCAGTGCCATGGGCAGATGAGGCTGAGCAACAGCTTTCCAGGCTAGCTCTTTCTCCCTGTGAGCTATCTGCAGACGTTCGCATTTTGTGAGCAGGGCTGCCGGAGGGCCCCTACACGGAATCCAAAGCAACGTTTGAAGTTTGAGGGGCCAAGACATGCAAGCAGCCCCAGTCTCTGTGCCTCTATGCGAGCAGTGCCATGGGCAGATGAGGCTGAGCAACAGCTTTCCTGGCTAGCTCTTTCTGCCTGCGAGCTATCTGCAGGCGATCACATTTTGGGAGCAGGGCTGCCGGAGGTGCCCGGCACGGACCACCTAAGCTACGTTTGAAGTTCGAGGGGGCAAGACAAGCAAGCAGCCCTAGTCTCTGTGCCTCTGTGCGAGCAGTGCCATGGGCAGATGAGGCTGAGCAACAGCTTTCCAGGCTAGCACTTTCTGCCTGCCAGCTATCTGCAGACATTCGCATTTTCGGAGCAGGGCTGCCGGAGGCGCCCGGCACGGACCACCTAAGCTACGTTTGAAGTTTGAGAGGGCAAGACAAGCAAGCAGCCCCAGTCTCTGTGCCTCTGTGCGAGCAGTGCCATGGGCAGATGAGGCTGAGCAACAGCTTTCCAGGCTACCTCTTTCTGCCTGCGAGCTATCTGCAGACGTTTGCATTTTCAGAGCAGAGCTGCCGGAGGAGCCCGACACGGAACACCTTAGCTACGTTTGAAGTTTGAGGTGGCAAGACAAGCAAGCAGCCCCAGTCTCTGTGCCTCTGTGCGAGCAGTGCCATGGGCAGATGAGGCTGAGCAACAGCTTTCCAGGCTAGCTCTTTCTGCCTGCGAGCTATCTGCAGACGTTCGCATTTTCGGAGCAGGGCTGCCGGAGGCGCCCAGCACGGAGCACCTAAGCTACGATTGAAGTTTGAGAGGGCAAGACAAGCAAGCAGCCCCAGGCTCTGTGCCTCTGTGCGAGCAGTGCCATGGGCAGATGAGGCTGAGCAACAGCTTTCCAGGCTAGCTCTTTCTGCCTGCGAGCTATCTGCAGACGTTCACATTTTCAGAGCAGGGCTGCCGGAGGCCCCCTGCACGCAACCCAAAGATACATTTGAAGTTTGAGGTGGCAAGACAAGCAAGCAGCCCCAGTTTCTGTGCCTCTGTGCGAGCAGTGCCATGGGCAGATGAGGCTGAGCAACAGCTTTCCAGGCTAGCTCTTTCTGGCTGCGAGCTATCTGCAGGCGATCACATTTTGGGAGCAGGGCTGCCGGAGGTGCCCGGCACGGACCACCTAAGATACGTTTGAAGTTTGAGAGGGCAAGACAAGTAAGCAGCCCCAGTCTCTGTGCCTCTGTGCGCGCAGTGCCATGCGTAGATGACGCTGATCAACCGCTTTCCAGGCTAGCTCTTTCTGGCTGCGAGCTATCTGCAGACGTTCGCATTTTTAGAGCAGGACTGCCGGAGATGCCCCCTGCACGGACCACCTAAGCTACGTTTAAAGTTTGAGGGGGCAAGACAAGCAAGTAGCCCCAGTCTCTGTGCCTCTGTGCGAGCAGTGCCATGGGCAGATGAGGCTGAGCAACAGCTTTCCAGGCTACCTCTTTCTGGCTGCGAGCTATCTGCAGACGTTCGCATTTTTAGAGCAGGGCTGCCGGAGGTGCCCGGCACGGAACACCTAAGCTACGTTTGAAGTATGAGAGGGCAAGACAAGTAAGCAGCCCAAGTCTCTGTGCCTCTGTGCGAGCAGTGCCATGCGTAGATGACGCTGAGCAACCGCTTTCCAGGCTACCTCTTTCTGCCTGCGAGCTATCTGCAGACGTTCGCATTTTTAGAGCAGGGCTGCCGGAGGCGCCCGACACGGAGCACCTAAGATACGTTTGAAGTTTGAGAGGGCAAGACAAGCAAGCAGCCCCAGTCTCTGTGCCTCTGTGCGAGCAGTGCCATGGGCAGATGAGGCTGAGCAACAGCTTTCCAGGCTAGCTCTTTCTGCCTGCGAGCTATCTGCAGACGTTTGCATTTTCAGAGCAGAGCTGCCGGTGGAGCCCGACACGGAACACCTAAGCTACGTTTGAAGTTTGAGGGGGCAAGACAAGCAAGCAGCCCCAGTCTCTGTGCCTCTGTGCGAGCAGTGCCATGGGCAGATGAGGCTGAGCAACAGCTTTCCAGGCTAGCTCTTTCTGCCTGCCAGCTATCTGCAGACGTTCGCATTTTCGGAGCAGGCCTGCCGGAGGCGCCCGGCACGGACCACCTAAGCTACGTTTGAAGTTTGAGAGGGCAAGACAAGCAAGCAGCCCCAGTCTCTGTGCCTCTGTGCGAGCAGTGCCATGGGCAGATGAGGCTGAGCAACAGCTTTCCTGGCTAGCTCTTTCTGCCTGCGAGCTATCTGCAGACGTTTGCATTTTAAGAGTAGTGCTGCCGGAGGTGCCCGGCACGGAACACCTAAGCTACGTTTGAAGTCTGAGAGGGCAAGACAAGTAAGCAGCCCCAGTCTCTGTGCCTCTGTGCGAGCAGTGCCATGCGTAGATGACGCTGATCAACCGCTTTCCAGGCTACCTCTTTCTGGCTGCGAGCTATCTGCAGACGTTCGCATTTTCAGAGCAGGGCTGCAGGAGGCGCCCGACACGGAGCACCTAAGCTACGTTTGAAGTTTCAGGTGGCAAGACAAGCAAGCAGCCCCAGTCTCTGTGCCTCTGTGCGAGCAGTTCCATGGGCAGATGAGGCTGAGCAACAGCTTTCCAGACTAGCCCTTTCTGCCTGCGAGCTATCTGCAGACGTTCGCATTTTCGGAGCAGGGCTGCAGGAGGCGCCCGGCACGGACCACCTAAGCTACGTTTGAAGTTTGAGAGGGCAAGACAAGCAAGCAGCTCCAGTCTCTGTGCCTCTGTGCGAGCAGTGCCATGGGCAGATGAGGCTGAGCAACAGCTTTCCAGGCTAGCTCTTTCTGCCTGCGAGCTATCTGCAGACGTTCACATTTTCAGAGCAGGGCTGCCGGAGGCCCCCTGCACGCAACCCAAAGATACATTTGAAGTTTGAGGTGGCAAGACAAGTAAGCAGCCCCAGTCTCTGTGCCTCTGTGCGAGCAGTGCCATGGGCAGATGAGGCTGAGCAACAGCTTTCCAGGCTAGCTCTTTCTCCCTGTGAGCTATCTGCAGACGTTCGCATTTTGTGAGCAGGGCTGCCGGAGGGCCCCTGCACGGAACCCAAAGCAACGTTTGAAGTTTGAGGGGCCAAGACATGCAAGCAGCCCCAGTCTCTGTGCCTCTATGCGAGCAGTGCCGTGGGCAGATGAGGCTGAGCAACAGCTTTCCTGGCTAGCTCTTTCTGCCTGCGAGCTATCTGCAGGCGATCACATTTTGGGAGCAGGGCTGCCGGAGGTGCCCGGCACGGACCACCTAAGCTACGTTTGAAGTTCGAGGGGGCAAGACAAGCAAGCAGCCCTAGTCTCTGTGCCTCTGTGCGAGCAGTGCCATGGGCAGATGAGGCTGAGCAACAGCTTTCCAGGCTAGCACTTTCTGCCTGCCAGCTATCTGCAGACATTCGCATTTTCGGAGCAGGGCTGCCGGAGGCGCCCGGCACGGACCACCTAAGCTACGTTTGAAGTTTGAGAGGGCAAGACAAGCAAGCAGCCCCAGTCTCTGTGCCTCTGTGCGAGCAGTGCCATGGGCAGATGAGGCTGAGCAACAGCTTTCCAGGCTACCTCTTTCTGCCTGCGAGCTATCTGCAGACGTTTGCATTTTCAGAGCAGAGCTGCCGGAGGAGCCCGACACGGAACACCTTAGCTACGTTTGAAGTTTGAGGTGGCAAGACAAGCAAGCAGCCCCAGTCTCTGTGCCTCTGTGCGAGCAGTGCCATGGGCAGATGAGGCTGAGCAACAGCTTTCCAGGCTAGCTCTTTCTGCCTGCGAGCTATCTGCAGACGTTCGCATTTTCGGAGCAGGGCTGCCGGAGGCGCCCAGCACGGAGCACCTAAGCTACGATTGAAGTTTGAGAGGGCAAGACAAGCAAGCAGCCCCAGGCTCTGTGCCTCTGTGCGAGCAGTGCCATGGGCAGATGAGGCTGAGCAACAGCTTTCCAGGCTAGCTCTTTCTGCCTGCGAGCTATCTGCAGACGTTCACATTTTCAGAGCAGGGCTGCCGGAGGCCCCCTGCACGCAACCCAAAGATACATTTGAAGTTTGAGGTGGCAAGACAAGCAAGCAGCCCCAGTCTCTGTGCCTCTGTGCGAGCAGTGCCATGGGCAGATGAGGCTGAGCAACAGCTTTCCAGGCTAGCTCTTTCTGGCTGCGAGCTATCTGCAGGCGATCACATTTTGGGAGCAGGGCTGCCGGAGGTGCCCGGCACGGACCACCTAAGATACGTTTGAAGTTTGAGAGGGCAAGACAAGTAAGCAGCCCCAGTCTCTGTGCCTCTGTGCGCGCAGTGCCATGCGTAGATGACGCTGATCAACCGCTTTCCAGGCTAGCTCTTTCTGGCTGCGAGCTATCTGCAGACGTTCGCATTTTTAGAGCAGGACTGCCGGACATGCCCCCTGCACGGACCACCTAAGCTACGTTTAAAGTTTGAGGGGGCAAGACAAGCAAGCAGCCCCAGTCTCTGTGCCTCTGTGCGAGCAGTGCCATGGGCAGATGAGGCTGAGAAACAGCTTTCCAGGCTACCTCTTTCTGGCTGCGAGCTATCTGCAGACGTTCGCATTTTTAGAGCAGGGCTGCCGGAGGTGCCCGGCACGGAACACCTAAGCTACGTTTGAAGTATGAGAGGGCAAGACAAGTAAGCAGCCCCAGTCTCTGTGCCTCTGTGCGAGCAGTGCCATGCGTAGATGACGCTGAGCAACCGCTTTCCAGGCTACCTCTTTCTGCCTGCGAGCTATCTGCAGACGTTCGCATTTTCAGAGCAGGGCTGCCGGAGGCGCCCGACACGGAGCACCTAAGCTACGTTTGAAGTTTCAGGTGGCAAGACAAGTAAGCAGCCCCAGTCTCTGTGCCTCTGTGCGAGCAGTGCCATGCGTAGATGACGCTGAGCAACCGCTTTCCAGGCTACCTCTTTCTGCCTGCGAGCTATCTGCAGACGTTCGCATTTTTAGAGCAGGGCTGCCGGAGGTGCCCGGCACGGAACACCTAAGCTACGTTTGAAGTTTCAGGTGGCAAGACAAGCAAGCAGCCCCAGTCTCTGTGCCTCTGTGCGAGCAGTGCCATGGGCAGATGAGGCTGAGCAACAGCTTTCCAGGCTACTTCTTTCTGCCTGCGAGCTATCTGCAGACGTTCGCATTTTCAGAGCAGGGCTGCTGGAGGCGCCCGGCACGGACCACCTAAGCTACGTCTGAAGTTTGAGAGGGCAAGACAAGCAAGCAGCCCCAGTCTCTGTGCCTCTGTGCGAGCAGTGCCATGGGCAGATGAGGCTGAGCAACAGCTTTCCAGGCTAGCTCTTTCTGCCTGCGAGCTATCTGCAGACGTTCACATTTTCAGAGCAGGGCTGCCGGAGGCCCCCTGCACGCAACCCAAAGATACATTTGAAGTTTGAGGTGGCAAGACAAGTAAGCAGCCCCAGACTCTGTGCCTCTGTGCGAGCAGTGCCATAGGCAGATGAGGCTGAGAAACAGCTTTCCAGGCTAGCTCTTTCTGCCTGCGAGCTGTCTGCAGACGTTCGCATTTTGAAAGCAGTGCTGCCGGAGGCGCCCGGCACGGACCACCTAAGATACGTTTGAAGTTTGAGGTGGCAAGACAAGCAAGCAGCCCCAGTCTCTGTGCCTCTGTGCGAGCAGTGCCATGGGCAGATGAGGCTGAGCAACAGCTTTCCAGGCTAGCCCTTTCTGCCTGCGAGCTATCTGCAGACGTTCGCATTTTCGGAGCAGGGCTACTGGAGGCGCCCGACACGGAACACCTAAGCTACGTTTAAAGTTTCAGGGGGCAAGACAAGCAAGCAGCCCCAGTCTCTGTGCCTCTGTGCGAGCAGTGCCATGGGCAGATGAGGCTGAGCACCAGCTTTCCAGGCTAGCTCTTTCTGCCTGCCATCTATCTGCAGACGTTCGCATATTTGGAGCAGGGATGCCAGAGGCGCCCGGCACGGACCACCTAAGATACGTTTGAAGTTTGAGGGGGCAAAACAAGAAAGCAGCCCCAGTCTCTGTGCCTCTATGCGAGCAGTGCCATGGGCAGATGAGGCGGAGCAACAGCTTTCCAGGCTAGCTCTTTCTGCCTGCGACCTATCTGCAGACGATCACATTTTCAGAGCAGGGCTGCAGGAGGCGCCCGGCACGGACCACAACAGATACGTTTGAAGTTTGAGGGGGCAAGACAAGCAAGCAGCCCCAGTCTCTGTGCCTCTATGCGAACAGTGCCATTGGCAGATGAGGCTGAGCAACAGCTTTCCAGGTTACTTCTTTCTGGCTGCGAGCTATCTGCAGACGTTTGCATTTTCAGAGCAGAGCTGCCGGAGGAGCCCGACACGGAGCACCTTAGCTACGTTTGAAGTTTGAGGGGGCAAGACAAGCAAGCAGCCCCAGTCTCTGTGCCTCTGTGCGAGCAGTGCCATGGGCAGATGAGGCTGAGCAACAGCTTTCCAGGCTACCTCTTTCTGCCTGCCAGCTATCTGCAGACGTTCGCATTTTCGGAGCAGGGCTCCCGGAGGCGCCCGGCAAGGACCACCTAAGCTACGTTTGAAGTTTGAGAGGGCAAGACAAGCAAGCAGCCCCAGTCTCTGTGCCTCTGTGCGAGCAGTGCCATGGGCAGATGAGGCTGAGCAACAGCTTTCCAGGCTAGCACTTTCTGAATGCGAGCTATCTGCAGACGTTTGCATTTTAAGAGTAGGGCTGCAGGAGGGCCCCTGCACGGAACACAAAGCTACGTTTGAAGTTTGAGGCGGCAAGACAAGCAAGCATCCCCAGTCTCTGTGCCTCTCTGCGAGCAGTGCCATGCGTAGATGACGCTGAGCAACCGCTTTCCAGGCTACCTCTTTCTGCCTGCGAGCTATCTGCAAACGTTAGCATTTTTAGAGCTGCACTGCCGGAGACGCCCGGCACGGACCACCTAAGCTACGTTTAAAGTTTGAGGGGGCAACACAAGCAAGCAGCGCCAGTCTCTGTGCCTCTGTGCGAGCAGTGCCATGGGCAGATGAGGCTGAGCAAGAGCTTTCCTGGCTAGCTCTTTCTGCCTGCGAGCTATCTGCAGACGTTCGCATTTTCGGAGCAGGGCTGCTGGAGGCGCCCGGCACGGACCACCTAAGCTACATTTGAAGTTTGAGAGGGCAAGACAAGAGAACAGCCCCAGTCTCTGTGCCTCTGTGCGAGCAGTGCCATGGGCAGATGAGGCTGAGCAACAGCTTTCCAGGCTAGCTCTTTCTGCCTGCGAGCTATCTGCAGACGTTCGCATTTTCAGAGCAGGTCTGCCGGAGGCATGCGATACGGACCACCTAAGCTACGTTTGAAGTTTGAGGGGGCAAGAAAAGCAAGCAAGCCCTAGTCTCTGTACCTCTGTGCGAGCAGTGCCATGGGCTGATGAGGCTGAGGAACAGCTTTCCAGCCTAGCTCTTTCTTCCTGCCACCTATCTGCAGATGTTCGCATTTTCAGAGCAGGACTGCTAGAGGCGCCCAACACGGACCACCTAAGTTACGTTTGAAGTTTGAGAGGGCAAGACAAGCAAGCAGCCCCAGTCTCTGTGCCTCTGTGCGAGCAGTGCCATGGGCAGATGAGGCTGAGCAACAGCTTTCCAGGCTAGCTCTTTCTGCCTGCGAGCTATCTGCACAACTTCAAATTTTGAAAGCAGGGTTGCCGGAGGCGCCCGTCAGAGACCACGTAAGCTACGTTTGAAGTTTGAGGGGCCAAGACAAGCAAGCAGCCCCAGTCTCTGTGCCTCTGTGCGAGCAGTGCCATGGGTACATGAGGCTGTGCACCAGCTTTCCAGGCTAGCTCTTTCTGCCTGAGAGCTATCTGCAGACGTTCGCATTTTCGGAGCAGAGCTGTCGGAGGCGCCCGACACGGACCACCTAAGCTACGTTTGAAGTTTGAGGTGTCAAGACAAGCAAGCAGCCCCAGTCTCTGTGCCTCTGTGCGAGCAGTGCCATGGGCAGATGAGGCTGAGCAACAGCTTTCCAGGCTAGCTCTTTCTGCCTGCGAGCTATCTGCAGACATTCGCATTTTGGGAGCAGGGCTGCCGGAGGGCCCCTGCACTGAACCCAAAGCTACGTTTGAAGTTTGAGAGGGCAAGACAAGGAAGCAGCCCCAGTCTCTGTGCCTCTGTGCGAGCAGTGCCATGGGCAGATGAGGCTGAGCAACAGCTTTCCAGGCTAGCTCTTTCTGCCTGCGAGCTATCTGCAGACGTTCGAATTTTGAAAGCAGGGCTGCCAGAGGCGCCCGGCACGGACCACCTAAGCTACGTTTGAAGTTTGAGGTGGCAAGACAAGCAACCAGCCCCAGTCTCTGTGCCTCTCTGCGAGCAGTGCCATGGGCAGATGAGGCTGAGCAACAGCTTTCCAGCCTAGCTCTTTCTGCCTGCCAGCTATCTACAGATGTTCGCATCTTCGGAGAAGTGCTGCTGGAGGCCCCAAGACGGACCCCAATGCTATGTTTGAAGTTTGAGGAGGCAAGACAAGCAGGCAGCCCCAGTCTCTGTGCCTCTGTGCGAGCAGTGCCATGGGCAGATGAGGCTGAGCAACAGCTTTCCAGGCTAGCTCTTTCTGCCTGCGAGCTATCTGCACAACATCGAATTTTGAAAGCAGGGTTGCCGGAGGCGCCCGTCAGAGACCACGTAAGCTACGTTTGAAGTTTGAGGGGCCAAGACAAGCAAGCAGCCCCAGTCTCTGTGCCTCTGTGCGAGCAGTGCCATGGGCAGATGAGGCTGAGCAACAGCTTTCCAGGCTACCTCTTTCTGCCTGCGAGCTATCTGCAGATTTTCGCATTTTCGGAGAAGCGCTGCTGGAGGCCCCCTGACGGACCCCCAATGCTATGTTTGAAGTTTGAGGGGGCAAGACAAGCAAGCAGCCCCAGTCTCTGTGCCTCTGTGCGAGCAGTGCCATGGACAGATGAGGCTGAGCAACAGCTTTCCTGGCTAGCTCTTTCTGCCTGCGAGCTCTCTGCAGATGTTCGCATTTTCGGAGAAGCGCTGCTGGAGCCCCCGTGACAGAACCCAAATGCTATGTTTGAAGTTTGAGGGGCCAAGAGAATCAAGCAGCCCCAGACTCTGTGCCTCTGTGCGAGCAGTGCCATGGGCAGATGAGGCTGAGCAAAAGCTTTCCAGGCTACCTCTTTCTGGCTGCGAGTTATCTGCAGACGTTCGCATTTTGGGAGCAGGGCTACTGGAGGCCCCCTGCACGGACCACCTAAGCTATTTTTGAAATTTGAGGTGGCAAGACAAGCAAGAAGCCCCAGTCTCTGTGCCTCTGTGCGAGCAGTGCCATGCATAGATCACGCTGAGCAATATCTTTCCAGGCTAGCTCTTTCTGGCTGCGAGCTCTCTGCAGACGTTCGCATTTTCAGAGCAGGGCTGCCAGAGGCGCCCGACATGTGCCACCTAAGCTGCAATTGAAGTTTCAGGGGACAAGAAAAGCAAGCAGCCCCAGTCTCTGTGCCTCTGTGCGAGCAGTGCCATGGGCAGATGAGGCTGAGCAACAGCTTTCCTGGCTAGCTCTTTCTGCCTGCGATCTCTCTGCAGACGTTCGCATTTTCAGAGCAGGACTGCCGGAGTTGCCCGGCACGGACCACCTAAGCTACTTTTGACGTTTGAGAGGGCAACACAAGTAAGCAGCCCCAGTCTCTGTGCCTCTGTGCGAGCAGTGCCATGGGCAGATGAGGCTGAGTAACAGCTTTCCAGGCTAGCTCTTTCTGCCTGCGAGCTATCTGCAGACATTCGCATTTCCAGAGCAGGGCTGCTGGAGGGCCCCTGCACTGAACCCAAAGCTACGTTTGAAGTTTGAGGGGGCAAGACAAGCAAGCAGCCCCAGTCTCTGTGCCTCTGTGCGAGCAGTGCCATGGGCAGATGAGGCTGAGCAACAGCTTTCCTGGCTAGCTCTTTCTGGCTGCGAGCTATCTGCAGACGTTCGCATTTTGGGAGCAGGGCTGCCGGAGGTCCCCTGCACGCAACCCAAAGATACATTTGAAGTTTCAGGGGGCAAGACAAGTAAGCAGCCCCAGTCTCTGTGCCTGTGTGCGAGCAGTGCCATGGGCAGATGAGGCTGAGCAACAGCTTTCCAGGCTAGCTCTTTCTGCCTGCGAGCTATCTGCAGACGTTCGCATTTTGCGAGCAGGGCTGCCGGAGGGCCCCTGCACGGAACCCAAAGCTACGTTTGAAGTTTGAGGGGCCAAGACAAGCAAGCAGCCCCAGTCTCTGTGCCTCTGTGCGAGCAGTGCCATGGGCAGATGAGGCTGAGCAACAGCTTTCCCGGCTAGCTCTTTCTGGCTGCGAGCTATCTGCAGACGTTCGCATTTTGGGAGCAGGGCTACTGGAGGCCCCCTGCACGGACCACCTAAGCTACGTTTGAAGTTTGAGGTGTCAAGACAAGCAAGCAGCCCCAGTCTCTGTGCCTCTGTGCGAGCAGTGCCATGGGTAGATGAGGCTGTGCACCAGCTTTCCAGGCTAGCTCTTTCTGCCTGCGAGCTATCTGCAGACGTTTGCATTTTCAGAGCAGAGCTGCCGGAGGCGCCCGACACGGACCACCTAAGCTACGTTTGAAGTTTGAGGTGGCAAGACAAGCAAGCAGTCCCAGTCTCTGTGCCTCTGTGCGAGCAGTGCCATGGGCAGATGAGGCTGAACAACAGCTTTCCAGCCTAGCTCTTTCTGCCTGCGAGCTATCTGCAGACGTTCGCATTTCCAGAGCAGGGCTGCCGGAGGCGCCCGACACGGACCACCTAAGCTACGTTTGAAGTTTGAGGTGGCAAGACAAGCAAGCAGCCCCAGTCTCTGTGCCTCTGTGCGAGCAGTGCCATGGGCAGATGAGGCTGAGCAACAGCTTTCCAGGCTAGCTCTTTCTGCCTGCGAGCTATCTGCAGAAGTTCGAATTTTGAAAGCAGGGCTGCCGGAGGCGCACGTCACAGACCACCTAAGCTACGTTTGAAGTTTCAGGGGGCAAGACAAGCAAGCAGCCCCAGTCTCTGTGCCTCTGTGCGAGCAGTGCCATGGGCAGATGAGGCTGAGCAACAGCTTTCCTGGCTAGCTCTTTCTGCCTGCCAGCTATATGCAGACGTTCGCATTTTCGGAGCAGGGCTGCAGGAGGCGCCCGGAATGGACCACCTAATCTACATTTGAAGTTTGAGGTGTCAAGACAAGCAAGCAGCCCCAGTCTCTGTGCCTCTGTGCGAGCAGTGCCATGGGCAGATGAGGCTGAGCAACAGCTTTCCAGGCTAGCTTTTTCTGCCTGCGAGCTATCTGCAGACATTCGCATTTTGGGAGCAGGGCTGCTGGAGGCGCGCGACACGGACCACCTAAGCTATTTTTGAAGTTTGAGGTGGCAAGACAAGCAAGAAGCCCCAGTCTCTGTGCCTCTGTGCGAGCAGTGCCATGCATAGATCACGCTGAGCAATATCTTTCCAGGCTAGCTCTTTCTGGCTGCGAGCTCTCTGCAGACGTTCGCATTTTCAGAGCAGGGCTGCCAGAGACGCCCGACATGTGCCACCTAAGCTGCAATTGAAGTTTCAGGGGACAAGAAAAGCAAGCAGCCCCAGTCTCTGTGCCTCTGTGCGAGCAGTGCCATGGGCAGATGAGGCTGAGTAACAGCTTTCCAGGCTAGCTCTTTCTGCCTGCGAGCTATCTGCAGACATTCGCATTTCCAGAGCAGGGCTGCTGGAGGGCCCCTGCACTGAACCCAAAGCTACGTTTGAAGTTTGAGGAGGCAAGACAAGCAAGCAGCCCCAGTCTCTGTGCCTCTGTGCGAGCAGTGCCATGGGCAGATGAGGCTGAGCAACAGCTTTCCTGGCTAGCTCTTTCTGGCTGCGAGCTATCTGCAGACGTTCGCATTTTGGGAGCAGGGCTGCCGGAGGTCCCCTGCACGCAACCCAAAGATACATTTGAAGTTTCAGGGGGCAAGACAAGTAAGCAGCCCCAGTCTCTGTGCCTGTGTGCGAGCAGTGCCATGGGCAGATGAGGCTGAGCAACAGCTTTCCAGGCTAGCTCTTTCTGCCTGCGAGCTATCTGCAGACGTTCGCATTTTGCGAGCAGGGCTGCCGGAGGGCCCCTGCACGGAACTCAAAGCTACGTTTGAAGTTTGAGGGGCCAAGACAAGCAAGCAGCCCCAGTCTCTGTGCCTCTGTGCGAGCAGTGCCATGGGCAGATGAGGCTGAGCAACAGCTTTCCAGGCTAGCTCTTTCTGGCTGCGAGCTATCTGCAGACGTTCGCATTTTGCGAGCAGGGCTGCCGGAGGGCCCCTGCACGCAACCCAAAGATACATTTGAAGTTTCAGGGGGCAAGACAAGTAAGCAGCCCCAGTCTCTGTGCCTCTGTGCGAGCAGTGCCATGGGCAGATGAGGCTGAGCAACAGCTTTCCCGGCTAGCTCTTTCTGGCTGCGAGCTATCTGCAGACGTTCGCATTTTGCGAGCAGGGCTGCCGGAGGGCTCCTGCACGGACCACCTAAGCTACGTTTAAAGTTTGAGAGGGCAAGACAAGCAAGCAGCCCCAGTCTCTGTGCCTCTGTGCGAGCAGTGCCATGGGCAGATGAGGCTGAGCAACAGCTTTCCAGGCTACCTCTTTCTGCCTGCGAGTTATCTGCAGACGTTCGCATTTTCGGAGCAGGGCTGCCGGAGGCGCCCGGCACGGACCACCTAAGTTACATTTGAAGTTTGAGGGGGCAAGACAAGCAAGCAGCCCCAGTCTCTGTGCCTCTGTGCGAGCAGTGCCATGGGCAGATGAGGCTGAGCAACAGCTTTCCAGGCTAGCTCTTTCTGCCTGGAAGCTATCTTCACATGTTCGCATTTTCGGACAAGCGCTGCTGGAGGACCCCTGACGGACACTCAAAGCTATGTTTGAAGTTTGTGGTGGCAAGACAAGCAAGCAGCCCCAGTCTCTGTGCCTCTCCGCGAGCAGTGCCATGGGCAGATAACGCTGAGCAACAGCTTTCCAGGCTAGCTCTTTCTGCCTGCGAGCTATCTGCAGACGTTCGCATTTTGGGAGCAGGGCTGCTGGAGTTGCCTAGCACGGACCACCTAAGCTACGTTTGAAGTTTGAGGGGGCAAGACAAGCAAGCAGCCCCAGTCTCTGTGCCTCTGTGCGAGCAGTGCCATGGGCAGATGAGGCTGAGCAACAGCTTTCCAGGCTAGCTCTTTCTGCCTGCGAGCTATCTGCAGACGTTCGCATTTTCGGAGCAGGTCTGTTGGAGGCGCCCGGCACAGACCACCTAAGCTACGTTTGAAGTTTGAGGGGGCAAGACAAGCAAGCAGCCCCAGTCTCTGTGCCTCTGTGCGAGCAGTGCCATGGGCAGATGAGGCTGAGCAACAGCTTTCCAGGCTACCTCTTTCTGCCTGCGAGCTATCTGCAGATGTTCGCATTTTCGGAGAAGCGCTGCTGGAGGCCCCCTGACGGACCCCCAATGCTATGTTTGAAGTTTGAGGGGGCAAGACAAGCAAGCAGCCCCAGTCTCTGTGCCTCTGTGGGAGCAGTGCCATGGGCAGATGAGGCTGTGCAACAGCTTTCCAGGCTAGCTCTTACTGGCTGCGAGCTATCTGCAGACGTTCGCATTTTCGGAGCAGGGCTGTTGGAGGCGCCCGGCACAGACCACCTAAGCTATTTTTGAAGTTTGAGGTGGCAAGACAAGCAAGAAGCCCCAGTCTCTGTGCCTCTGTGCGAGCAGTGCCATGCATAGATCACGCTGAGCAATATCTTTCCAGGCTACATCTTTCTGCCTGCGAGCTCTCTGCAGACGTTCGCATTTTCAGAGCAGGGCTGCCAGAGGCGCCCGACATGTGCCACCTAAGCTGCAATTGAAGTTTCAGGGGACAAGAAAAGCAAGCAGCCCCAGTCTCTGTGCCTCTGTGCGAGCAGTGCCATGGGCAGATGAGGCTGAGCAACAGCTTTCCTGGCTAGCTCTTTCTGCCTGCGAGCTCTCTGCAGACGTTCGCATTTTCGGAGCAGGGCTGCCGGAGTTGCCCGGCACGGACCACCTAAGCTACTTTTGACGTTTGAGAGGGCAAGACAAGTAAGCAGCCCCAGTCTCTGTGCCTCTGTGCGAGCAGTGCCATGGGCAGATGAGGCTGAGTAACAGCTTTCCAGGCTAGCTCTTTCTGCCTGCGAGCTATCTGCAGACATTCGCATTTCCAGAGCAGGGCTGCTGGAGGGCCCCTGCACTGAACCCAAAGCTATGTTTGAAGTTTGAGGGGGCAAGACAAGCAAGCAGCCCCAGTCTCTGTGCCTCTGTGCGAGCAGTGCCATGGGCAGATGAGGCTGAGCAACAGCTTTCCAGGCTAGCTCTTTCTGCCTGCGAGCTCTCTGCAGACGTTCGCATTTTGGGAGCAGGGCTGCCGGAGGTCCCCTGCACGCAACCCAAAGATACATTTGAAGTTTCAGGGGGCAAGACAAGTAAGCAGCCCCAGTCTCTGTGCCTCTGTGCGAGCAGTGCCATGGGCAGATGAGGCTGAGCAACAGCTTTCCAGGCTAGCTCTTTCTGCCTGCGAGCTATCTGCAGACGTTCGCATTTTGCGAGCAGGGCTGCCGGAGGGCTCCTGCACGGAACCCAAAGATACGTTTGAAGTTTGAGGGGCCAAGACAAGCAAGCAGCCCCAGTCTCTGTGCCTCTGTGCGAGCAGTGCCATGGGCAGATGAGGCTGAGCGACAGCTTTCCAGGCTAGCCCTTTCTGGCTGCGAGCTATCTGCAGACGTTCGCATTTTGCGAGCAGGGCTGAAGGAGGGCCCCTGCACGCAACCCAAAGATACATTTGAAGTTTCAGGGGGCAAGACAAGTAAGCAGCCCCAGTCTCTGTGCCTCTGTGCGAGCAGTGCCATGGGCAGATGAGGCTGAGCAACAGCTTTCCCGGCTAGCTCTTTCTGGCTGCGAGCTATCTGCAGACGTTCGCATTTTGCGAGCAGGGCTGCCGGAGGGCCCCTGCACGGAACCCAAAGCTACGTTTGAAGTTTGAGGTGGCAAGACAAGCAAGCAGCCCCAGTCTCTGTGCCTCTGTGCGAGCAGTGCCATGGGCAGATGAGGCTGAGCAACAGCTTTCCAGGCTAGCTGTTTCTGCCTGCGAGCTATCTGCAGACATTCGCATTTTCGGAGCAGGGCTGCCAGAGGCGCACGACATGGGCCACCTAAGCTGCAATTGAAGTTTCAGGGGACAAGAAAAGCAAGCAGCCCCAGTCTCTGTGCCTCTGTGCGAGCAGTGCCATGGGCAGATGAGGCTGAGCAACAGCTTTCCAGGCTAGCTCTTTCTGCCTGCCAGCTCTCTGCAGACGTTCCCATTTTCGGAGCAGGGCTGCCGGAGGTGCCCGGCACGGACCACCTAAGCTACGTTTGGGGTTTGAGGGGGCAAGACAAGCAAGCAGCCCCAGTCTCTGTGCCTCTGTGCGAGCAGTGCCATGGGCAGATGAGGCTGAGCAACAGCTTTCCAGGCTAGCTCTTTCTGCCTGGAAGCTATCTTCACATGTTCGCATTTTCGGACAAGCGCTGCTGGAGGACCCCTGACGGACACTCAAAGCTATGTTTGAAGTCTGTGGTGGCAAGACAAGCAAGCAGCCCCAGTCTCTGTGCCTCTCTGCGAGCAGTGCCATGGGCAGATGAGGCTGAGCAACAGCTTTCCAGGCTAGCTCTTTCTGCCTGCGAGCTATCTGCAGACGTTCCCATTTTCGGAGCAGGGCTAATGGAGGCCCCCTGAACGGACCACCTAAGCTACGTTTGAAGTTTGAGGGGGCAAGAAAAGCAAGCAGCCCCAGTCTCTGTGCCTCTGTGCGAGCAGTGCCATGGGCAGATGAGGCTGAGGAACAGCTTTCCTGGCTAGCTCTTTCTGCCTGCGAGCTATCTGCAGACGTTCGCATTTTGGGAGCAGGGCTGCAGGAGGCCCCCTGCACGCAACCCAAAGTTACGTTTGAAGTTTGAGGGGCCAAGACAAGCAAGCAGCCCCAGTCTCTGTGCCTCTGTGCGAGCAGTGCCATGGGCAGATGAGGCTTAGCAACAGCTTTCCAGGCTAGCTCTTTCTGCCTGCGAGCTATCTGCAGACGTTCGCATTTTGGGAGCAGGGTTGCTGGAGGCCCCCTGCACGGACCACCTAAGCTACGTTTGAAGTTTGAGGTGGCAAGACAAGTAAGCAGCCCCAGTCTCTGTGCCTCTGTGCGAGCAGTGCCATGGGCAGATGAGGCTGAGCAACAGCTTTCCAGGCTAGCTCTTTCTGGCTGCGAGCTATCTGCAGACGTTCGCATTTTGCGAGCAGGGCTGCCGGAGGGCCCCTGCACGGAACCCAAAGCTACTTTTGAGGTTTGAGGGGGCAAGACAAGCAAGCAGCCCCAGTCTCTGTGCCTCTGTGCGAGCAGTGCCATGCGTAGATGACGCTGAGCAACATCTTTCCCGGCTAGCTCTTTCTGCCTGCGAGCTATCTGCAGACGTTCGCATTTTTAGAGCAGGACTGCCGGAGACGCCCCCTGCACGGACCACCTAAGCTACGTTTAAAGTTTGAGGGGGCAAGACAAGCAAGCAGCCCCAGTCTCTGTGCCTCTGTGCTAGCACTGCCATGGGCAAATGAGGCTGAGCAACAGCTTTCCAGGCTAGCTCTTTCTGCCTGCGAGCTATCTGCAGACGTTCGCATTTTCGGAGCAGGGCTGCCGGAGGTGCCCGGCACGGACCACCTAAGTTACATTTGAAGTTTGAGGGGGCAAGACAAGCAAGCAGCCCCAGTCTCTGTGCCTCTGTGCGAGCAGTGCCATGGGCAGATGAGGCTGAGCAACAGCTTTCCAGGCTACCTCTTTCTGCCTGCGAGCTATCTGCAGACATTCGCATTTTGGGAGCAGGGCTGCCGGAGGCGCCCGACACGGACCCCCTAAGATAGGTTTGAAGTTTGAGGTGGCAAGACAAGCAAGCAGCCCCAGTCTCTGTGCCTCTGTGCGAGCAGTGCCATGGGCAGATGAGGCTGAGCAACAGCTTTCCAGGCTAGCTGTTTCTGCCTGCGAGCTATCTGCAGACATTCGCATTTTCGGAGCAGGGCTGCCAGAGGCGCACGACATGGGCCACCTAAGCTGCAATTGAAGTTTCAGGGGACAAGAAAAGCAAGCAGCCCCAGTCTCTGTGCCTCTGTGCGAGCAGTGCCATGGGCAGATGAGGCTGAGGAACAGCTTTCCAGGCTAGCTCTTTCTGCCTGCCAGCTCTCTGCAGACGTTCCCATTTTCGGAGCAGGGCTGCCGGAGGTGCCCGGCACGGACCACCTAAGCTACGTTTGGGGTTTGAGGGGGCAAGACAAGCAAGCAGCCCCAGTCTCTGTGCCTCTGTGCGAGCAGTGCCATGGGCAGATGAGGCTGAGCAACAGCTTTCCAGGCTAGCTCTTTCTGCCTGGAAGCTATCTTCACATGTTCGCATTTTCGGACAAGCGCTGCTGGAGGACCCCTGACGGACACTCAAAGCTATGTTTGAAGTTTGTGGTGGCAAGACAAGCAAGCAGCCCCAGTCTCTGTGCCTCTCTGTGAGCAGTGCCATGGGCAGATGAGGCTGAGCAACAGCTTTCCAGGCTAGCTCTTTCTGCCTGCGAGCTATCTGCAGACGTTCCCATTTTCGGAGCAGGGCTAATGGAGGCCCCCTGAACGGACCACCTAAGCTACGTTTGAAGTTTGAGGGGGCAAGACAAGCAAGCAGCCCCAGTCTCTGTGCCTCTGTGCGAGCAGTGCCATGGGCAGATGAGGCTGAGGAACAGCTTTCCTGGCTAGCTCTTTCTGCCTGCGAGCTATCTGCAGACGTTCGCATTTTGGGAGCAGGGCTGCAGGAGGCCCCCTGCACGCAACCCAAAGTTACGTTTGAAGTTTGAGGGGCCAAGACAAGCAAGCAGCCCCAGTCTCTGTGCCTCTGTGCGAGCAGTGCCATGGGCAGATGAGGCTGAGCAACATCTTTCCCGGCTAGCTCTTTCTGCCTGCGAGCTATCTGCAGACGTTCGCATTTTGGGAGCAGGGTTGCTGGAGGCCCCCTGCACGGACCACCTAAGCTACGTTTGAAGTTTGAAGTGGCAAGACAAGTAAGCAGCCCCAGTCTCTGTGCCTCTGTGCGAGCAGTGCCATGGGCAGATGAGGCTGAGCAACAGCTTTCCAGGCTAGCTCTTTCTGGCTGCGAGCTATCTGCAGACGTTCGCATTTTGCGAGCAGGGCTGCCGGAGGGCCCCTGCACGGAACCCAAAGATACTTTTGAGGTTTGAGGGGGCAAGACAAGCAAGCAGCCCCAGTCTCTGTGCCTCTGTGCGAGCAGTGCCATGCGTAGATGACGCTGAGCAACATCTTTCCCGGCTAGCTCTTTCTGCCTGCGAGCTATCTGCAGACGTTCGCATTTTTAGAGCAGGACTGCCGGAGACGCCCTCTGCACGGACCACCTAAGCTACGTTTAAAGTTTGAGGTGGCAAGACAAGCAAGCAGCCCCAGTCTCTGTGCCTCTGTGCTAGCACTGCCATGGGCAAATGAGGCTGAGCAACAGCTTTCCAGGCTAGCTCTTTCTGCCTGCGAGCTATCTGCAGACGTTCGCATTTTTGGAGCAGGGCTGCCGGAGGTGCCCGGCACGGACCACCTAAGTTACATTTGAAGTTTGAGGGGGCAAGACAAGCAAGCAGCCCCAGTCTCTGTGCCTCTGTGCGAGCAGTGCCATGGGCAGATGAGGCTGAGCAACAGCTTTCCAGGCTACCTCTTTCTGCCTGCGAGCTATCTGCAGACATTCGCATTTTGGGAGCAGGGCTGCCGGAGGCGCCCGACACGGACCCCCTAAGATAGGTTTGAAGTTTGAGGTGGCAAGACAAGCAAGCAGCCCCAGTCTCTGTGCCTCTGTGCGAGCAGTGCCATGGGCAGATGAGGCTGAGCAACAGCTTTCCAGGCTAGCTCTTTCTGCCTGCGAGCTCTCTGCAGACGTTCGCATTATGGGATCAGGGCTGCTGGAGTTGCCCGGCACGGACCACCTAAGCTACGTTTGAAGTTTGAGGGGGCAAGACAAGCAAGCAGCCCCAGTCTCTGTGCCTCTGTGCGAGCAGTGCCATGGGCAGATGAGGCTGAGCAACAGCTTTCCAGGCTAGCTCTTTCTGCCTGCGAGCTATCTGCAGACGTTCGCATTTTGGGAGCAGGGCTGCCGGAGGCGCCCGACACGGACCCCCTAAGATAGGTTTGAAGTTTGAGGTGGCAAGACAAGCAAGCAGCCCCAGTCTCTGTGCCTCTGTGCGAGCAGTGCCATGGGCAGATGAGGCTGAGCAACATCTTTCCAGGCTAGCTCTTTCTGGCTGCGAGCAATCTGCAGACGTTCGCATTTTCGGAGCAGGGCTGCCGGAGTTGCCCGGCACGGACCACCTAAGCTACTTTTGACGTTTGAGAGGGCAACACAAGTAAGCAGCCCCAGTCTCTGTGCCTCTGTGCGAGCAGTGCCATGGGCAGATGAGGCTGAGTAACAGCTTTCCAGGCTAGCTCTTTCTGCCTGCGAGCTATCTGCAGACATTCGAATTTCCAGAGCAGGGCTGCTGGAGGGCCCCTGCACTGAACCCAAAGCTACGTTTGAAGTTTGAGGGGGCAAGACAAGCAAGCAGCCCCAGTCTCTGTGCCTCTGTGCGAGCAGTGCCATGGGCAGATGAGGCTGAGCAACAGCTTTCCTGGCTAGCTCTTTCTGGCTGCGAGCTATCTGCAGACGTTCGCATTTTGGGAGCAGGGCTGCCGGAGGTCCCCTGCACGCAACCCAAAGATACATTTGAAGTTTGAGGGGGCAAGACAAGTAAGCAGCCCCAGTCTCTGTGCCTCTGTGCGAGCAGTGCCATGGGCAGATGAGGCTGAGCAACAGCTTTCCAGGCTAGCTCTTTCTGCCTGCGAGCTATCTGCAGACGTTCGCATTTTGCGAGCAGGGCTGCCGGAGGGCCCCTGCACGGAACCCAAAGCTACGTTTGAAGTTTGAGGGGCCAAGACAAGCAAGCAGCCCCAGTCTCTGTGCCTCTGTGCGAGCAGTGCCATGGGCAGATGAGGCTGAGCAACAGCTTTCCAGGCTAGCTCTTTCTGGCTGCGAGCTATCTGCAGACGTTCGCATTTTGCGAGCAGGGCTGCCGGAGGGCCCCTGCACGGAACCCAAAGCTACGTTTGAAGTTTGAGGGGGCAAGACAAGCAAGCAGCCCCAGTCTCTGTGCCTCTGTGCGAGCAGTGCCATGGGCAGATGAGGCTGAGCAACAGCTTTCCAGGCTAGCTGTTTCTGCCTGCGAGCTATCTGCAGACGTTCGCATTTTGCGAGCAGGGCTGCCGGAGGGCCCCTGCACGGAACCCAAAGCTACGTTTGAAGTTTGAGGGGGCAAGACAAGCAAGCAGCCCCAGTCTCTGTGCCTCTGTGCGAGCAGTGCCATGGGCAGATGAGGCTGAGCAACAGCTTTCCAGGCTAGCTCTTTCTGCCTGCCAGCTCTCTGCAGACGTTCCCATTTTCGGAGCAGGGCTGCCGGAGGTGCCCGGCACGGACCACCTAAGATACGTTTGGGGTTTGAGGGGGCAAGACAAGCAAGCAGCCCCAGTCTCTGTGCCTCTGTGCGAGCAGTGCCATGGGCAGATGAGGATGAGCAACAGCTTTCCAGGCTAGCTCTTTCTGCCTGGAAGCTATCTTCACATGTTCGCATTTTCGGACAAGCGCTGCTGGAGGACCCCTGACGGACACTCAAAGCTATGTTTGAAGTTTGTGGTGGCAAGACAAGCAAGCAGCCCCAGTCTCTGTGCCTCTCTGCGAGCAGTGCCATGGGCAGATAACGCTGAGCAACAGCTTTCCAGGCTAGCTCTTTCTGCCTGCGAGCTATCTGCAGACGTTCCCATTTTCGGAGCAGGGCTACTGGAGGCCCCCTGAACGGACCACCTAAGCTACGTTTGAAGTTTGAGGGGGCAAGACAAGCAAGCAGCCCCAGTCTCTGTGCCTCTGTGCGAGCAGTGCCATGGGCAGATGAGGCTGAGGAACAGCTTTCCTGGCTAGCTCTTTCTGCCTGCGAGCTATCTGCAGACGTTCGCATTTTGGGAGCAGGGCTGCCGGAGGCCCCCTGCACGCAACCCAAAGCTACGTTTGAAGTTTGAGGGGCCAAGACAAGCAAGCAGCCCCAGTCTCTGTGCCTCTGTGCGAGCAGTGCCATGGGCAGATGAGGCTGAGCAACATCTTTCCCGGCTAGCTCTTTCTGCCTGCGAGCTATCTGCAGACGTTCGCATTTTGGGAGCAGGGTTGCTGGAGGCCCCCTGCACGGACCACCTAAGCTACGTTTGAAGTTTGAGGTGGCAAGACAAGTAAGCAGCCCCAGTCTCTGTGCCTCTGTGCGAGCAGTGCCATGGGCAGATGAGGCTGAGCAACAGCTTTCCAGGCTAGCTCTTGCTGGCTGCGAGCTATCTGCAGACGTTCGCATTTTGCGAGCAGGGCTGCCGGAGGGCCCCTGCACGGAACCCAAAGCTACTTTTGAGGTTTGAGGGGGCAAGACAAGCAAGCAGCCCCAGTCTCTGTGCCTCTGTGCGAGCAGTGCCATGCGTAGATGACGCTGAGCAACATCTTTCCCGGCTAGCTCTTTCTGCCTGCGAGCTATCTGCAGACGTTCGCATTTTTAGAGCAGGACTGCCGGAGACGCCCCCTGCACGGACCACCTAAGCTACGTTTAAAGTTTGAGGGGGCAAGACAAGCAAGCAGCCCCAGTCTCTGTGCCTCTGTGCTAGCACTGCCATGGGCAAATGAGGCTGAGCAACAGCTTTCCAGGCTAGCTCTTTCTGCCTGCGAGCTATCTGCAGACGTTCGCATTTTCGGAGCAGGGCTGCCGGAGGTGCCCGGCACGGACCACCTAAGTTACATTTGAAGTTTGAGGGGGCAAGACAAGCAAGCAGCCCCAGTCTCTGTGCCTCTGTGCGAGCAGTGCCATGGGCAGATGAGGCTGAGCAACAGCTTTCCAGGCTAGCTCTTTCTGCCTGCGAGCTATCTGCAGACATTCGCATTTTGGGAGCAGGGCTGCCGGAGGCGCCCGACACGGACCCCCTAAGATAGGTTTGAAGTTTGAGGTGGCAAGACAAGCAAGCAGCCCCAGTCTCTGTGCCTCTGTGCGAGCAGTGCCATGGGCAGATGAGGCTGAGCAACAGCTTTCCAGGCTAGCTCTTTCTGCCTGCGAGCTCTCTGCAGACGTTCGCATTTTGGGAGCAGGGCTGCTGGAGTTGCCCGGCACGGACCACCTAAGCTACGTTTGAAGTTTGAGGGGGCAAGACAAGCAAGCAGCCCCAGTCTCTGTGCCTCTGTGCGAGCAGTGCCATGGGCAGATGAGGCTGAGCAACAGCTTTCCAGGCTAGCTCTTTCTGCCTGCGAGCTATCTGCAGACGTTCGCATTTTCGGAGCAGGGCTGTTGGAGGCGCCCGGCACAGACCACCTAAGCTACGTTTGAAGTTTGAGAGGGCAAGACAAGCAAGCAGCCCCAGTCTCTGTGCCTCTGTGCGAGCAGTGCCATGGGCAGATGAGGCTGAGCAACAGCTTTCCAGGCTACCTCTTTCTGCCTGCGAGCTATCTGCAGATGTTCGCATTTTCGGAGAAGCGCTGCTGGAGGCCCCCTGACGGACCCCCAATGCTATGTTTGAAGTTTGAGGGGGCAAGACAAGCAAGCAGCCCCAGTCTCTGTGCCTCTGTGCGAGCAGTGCCATGGGCAGATGAGGCTGTGCAACAGCTTTCCAGGCTAGCTCTTTCTGCCTGCGAGCTATCTGCAGACGTTCGCATTTTCGGAGCAGGGCTGTTGGAGGCGCCCGGCACAGACCACCTAACATACATTTGAAGTTTGAGGGGGCAAGACAAGCAAGCAGCCCCAGTCTCTGTGTCTCTGTGCGAGCAGTGCCATTGGCACATGAGGCTGAGCAACAGCTTTCCAGGCTAGCTCTTTCTGCCTACGAGCTATCTGCAGACATTCGCATTTTGGGAGCAGGGCTGCCGGAGGCGCCAGACACGGACCACCTAAGATACGTTTGAAGTTTGAGAGGGCAAGACAAGCAAGCAGCCCCAGTCTCTGTGCCTCTGTGCGAGCAGTGCCATGGGCAGATGAGGCTGAGCAACAGCTTTCCAGGCTACCTCTTTCTGCCTGCGAGCTATCTGCAGACGTTCGCATTTTGGGAGCAGGATTGCTGGAGGCCCCCTGCACGGACCACCTAAGCTACGTTTGAAGTTTGAGGTGGCAAGACAAGCAAGCAGCCCCAGTCTCTGTGCCTCTGTGCGAGCAGTGCCATGCGTAGATGACGCTGAGCAGCATCTTTCCAGGCTAGCTCTTTCTGCCTGCGAGCTATCTGCAGACGTTCGCATTTTGGGAGCAGGGCTGCCGGAGGCCCCCTGCACGCAACCCAAAGATACATTTGAAGTTTGAGGGGGCAAGACAAGTAAGCAGCCCCAGTCTCTGTGCCTCTGTGCGAGCAGTGCCATGGGCAGATGAGGCTGAGCAACATCTTTCCCGGCTAGCTCTTTCTGCCTGCGAGCTATCTGCAGACGTTCGCATTTTGCGAGCAGGGCTGCCGGAGGGCCCAGCACGGAACCCAAAGATACGTTTGAAGTTTGAGGGGCCAAGACAAGCAAGCAGCCCCAGTCTCTGTGCCTCTGTGCGAGCAGTGCCATGGGCAGATGAGGCTGAGCAACAGCTTTCCAGGCTAGCTCTTTCTGCCTGCGAGCTATCTGCAGACGTTCGCATTTTGGGAGCAGGGTTGCTGGAGGCCCCCTGCACGGACCACCTAAGCTACGTTTGAAGTTTGAGGTGGCAAGACAAGCAAGCAGCCCCAGTCTCTGTGCCTCTGTGCGAGCAGTGCCATGCGTAGATGACGCTGAGCAACATCTTTCCCGGCTAGCTCTTTCTGCCTGCGAGCTATCTGCAGACGTTCGCATTTTTAGAGCAGGACTGCCGGAGACGCCCGGCACGGACCACCTTAGCTACGTTTGAAGTTTGAGGGGGCAAGACAAGCAAGCAGCCCCAGTCTCTGTGCCTCTGTGCGAGCAGTGCCATGGGCAAATGAGGCTGAGCAACAGCTTTCCAGGCTACCTCTTTCTGCCTGCGAGTTATCTGCAGACGTTCGCATTTTCGGAGCAGGGCTGCCGGAGGCGCCCGGCACGGAACACCTAAGTTACATTTGAAGTTTGAGGGGGCAAGACAAGCAAGCAGCCCCAGTCTCTGTGCCTCTGTGCGAGCAGTGCCATGGGCAGATGAGGCTGAGCAACAGCTTTCCAGGCTAGCTCTTTCTGCCTGCGAGCTCTCTGCAGACATTCGCATTTTGGGAGCAGGGCTGCCGGAGGCGCCCGACACGGACCCCCTAGGATACATTTGAAGTTTGAGGTGGCAAGACAAGCAAGCAGCCCCAGTCTCTGTGCCTCTGTGCGAGCAGTGCCATGGGCAGATGAGGCTGAGCAACAGCTTTCCAGGCTAGCTCTTTCTGCCTGCGAGCTATCTGCAGACGTTCGCATTTTCGGAGCAGGGCTGCTGGAGGCCCCCTGCACGGACCACCTAAGCTACGTTTGAAGTTTGAGAGGGCAAGACAAGCAAGCAGCCCCAGTCTCTGTGCCTCTGTGCGAGCAGTGCCATGCGTAGATGACGCTGAGCAGCATCTTTCCAGGCTAGCTCTTTCTGGCTGCGAGCTATCTGCAGACGATCACATTTTGAGAGCACGGCTGACAGAGGCGCACAACATGGGCCACCTAAGCTGCAATTGAAGTTTCAGGGGACAAGAAAAGCAAGCAGCCCCAGTCTCTGTGCCTCTGTGCGAGCAGTGCCATGGGCAGATGAGGCTGAGCAACAGCTTTCCAGGCTAGCTCTTTCTGCCTGCGAGCTCTCTGCAGACGTTCGCATTTTCAGAGCAGGGCTGCCGGAGTTTCCCGGCAGGGAGCACCTAAGCTACGTTTGAAGTTTGAGGGGGCAAGACAAGCAAGCAGCCCCAGTCTCTGTGCCTCTGTGCGAGCAGTGCCATGGGCAGATGAGGCTGAGCAACAGCTTTCCAGGCTAGCTCTTTCTGCCTGCGAGCTATCTGCAGACATTCGCATTTTCGGAGCAGGGCTGTTGGAGGCGCCCGGCACAGACCACCTAAGCTACGTTTGAAGTTTGAGGGGGCAAGACAAGCAAGCAGCCCCAGTCTCTGTGCCTCTGTGCGAGCAGTGCCATGGGCAGATGAGGCTGAGCAACAGCTTTCCAGGCTAGCTCTTTCTGCCTGCGAGCTATCTGCAGATGTTTGCATTTTTGGAGAAGCGCTGCTGGAGGCCCCCTGACGGACCCCCAATGCTATGTTTGAAGTTTGAGGGGGCAAGACAAGCAAGCAGCCCCAGTCTCTGTGCCTCTGTGCGAGCAGTGCCATGGGCAGATGAGGCTGAGCAACAGCTTTCCAGGCTAGCTCTTTCTGGCTGCGAGCTATCTGCAGACGTTCGCATTTTCGGAGCAGGGCTGTTGGAGGCGCCCGGCAGAGACCACCTAAGCTACGTTTGAAGTTTGAGGGGGCAAGACAAGCAAGCAGCCCCAGTCTCTGTGCCTCTGTGCGAGCAGTGCCATGGGCAGATGAGGCTGAGCAACAGCTTTCCAGGCTACCTCTTTCTGCCTGCGAGATATCTGCAGACGTTCGCATTTTGGGAGCAGGATTGCTGGAGGCCCCCTGCACGGACCACCTAAGCTACGTTTGAAGTTTGAGGTGGCAAGACAAGCAAGCAGCCCCAGTCTCTGTGCCTCTGTGCGAGCAGTGCCATGCGTAGATGACGCTGAGCAGCATCTTTCCAGGCTAGCTCTTTCTGCCTGCGAGCTATCTGCAGACGTTCGCATTTTGGGAGCAGGGCTGCCGGAGGCCCCCTGCACGCAACCCAAAGATACATTTGAAGTTTGAGGTGGCAAGACAAGTAAGCAGCCCCAGTCTCTGTGCCTCTGTGCGAGCAGTGCCATGGGCAGATGAGGCTGAGCAACATCTTTCCCGGCTAGCTCTTTCTGCCTGCGAGCTATCTGCAGACGTTCGCATTTTGCGAGCAGGGCTGCCGGAGGGCCCAGCACGGAACCCAAAGATACGTTTGAAGTTTGAGGGGCCAAGACAAGCAAGCAGCCCCAGTCTCTGTGCCTCTGTGCGAGCAGTGCCATGGGCAGATGAGGCTGAGCAACAGCTTTCCAGGCTAGCTCTTTCTGCCTGCGAGCTATCTGCAGACGTTCGCATTTTGGGAGCAGGGTTGCTGGAGGCCCCCTGCACGGACCACCTAAGCTACGTTTGAAGTTTGAGGTGGCAAGACAAGCAAGCAGCCCCAGTCTCTGTGCCTCTGTGCGAGCAGTGCCATGCGTAGATGACGCTGAGCAACATCTTTCCCGGCTAGCTCTTTCTGCCTGCGAGCTATCTGCAGACGTTCGCATTTTTAGAGCAGGACTGCCGGAGACGCCCGGCACGGACCACCTTAGCTACGTTTAAAGTTTGAGGGGGCAAGACAAGCAAGCAGCCCCAGTCTCTGTGCCTCTGTGCGAGCAGTGCCATGGGCAAATGAGGCTGAGCAACAGCTTTCCAGGCTACCTCTTTCTGCCTGCGAGTTATCTGCAGACGTTCGCATTTTCGGAGCAGGGCTGCCGGAGGCGCCCGGCACGGAACACCTAAGTTACATTTGAAGTTTGAGGGGGCAAGACAAGCAAGCAGCCCCAGTCTCTGTGCCTCTGTGCGAGCAGTGCCATGGGCAGATGAGGCTGAGCAACAGCTTTCCAGGCTAGCTCTTTCTGCCTGCGAGCTCTCTGCAGACATTCGCATTTTGGGAGCAGGGCTGCCGGAGGCGCCCGACACGGACCCCCTAGGATACATTTGAAGTTTGAGGTGGCAAGACAAGCAAGCAGCCCCAGTCTCTGTGCCTCTGTGCGAGCAGTGCCATGGGCAGATGAGGCTGAGCAACAGCTTTCCAGGCTAGCTCTTTCTGCCTGCGAGCTATCTGCAGACGTTCGCATTTTCGGAGCAGGGCTGCTGGAGGCCCCCTGCACGGACCACCTAAGCTACGTTTGAAGTTTGAGAGGGCAAGACAAGCAAGCAGCCCCAGTCTCTGTGCCTCTGTGCGAGCAGTGCCATGCGTAGATGACGCTGAGCAGCATCTTTCCAGGCTAGCTCTTTCTGGCTGCGAGCTATCTGCAGACGATCACATTTTGAGAGCACGGCTGACAGAGGCGCACAACATGGGCCACCTAAGCTGCAATTGAAGTTTCAGGGGACAAGAAAAGCAAGCAGCCCCAGTCTCTGTGCCTCTGTGCGAGCAGTGCCATGGGCAGATGAGGCTGAGCAACAGCTTTCCAGGCTAGCTCTTTCTGCCTGCGAGCTCTCTGCAGACGTTCGCATTTTCAGAGCAGGGCTGCCGGAGTTTCCCGGCAGGGAGCACCTAAGCTACGTTTGAAGTTTGAGGGGGCAAGACAAGCAAGCAGCCCCAGTCTCTGTGCCTCTGTGCGAGCAGTGCCATGGGCAGATGAGGCTGAGCAACAGCTTTCCAGGCTAGCTCTTTCTGCCTGCGAGCTATCTGCAGACATTCGCATTTTCGGAGCAGGGCTGTTGGAGGCGCCCGGCACAGACCACCTAAGCTACGTTTGAAGTTTGAGGGGGCAAGACAAGCAAGCAGCCCCAGTCTCTGTGCCTCTGTGCGAGCAGTGCCATGGGCAGATGAGGCTGAGCAACAGCTTTCCAGGCTAGCTCTTTCTGCCTGCGAGCTATCTGCAGATGTTTGCATTTTTGGAGAAGCGCTGCTGGAGGCCCCCTGACGGACCCCCAATGCTATGTTTGAAGTTTGAGGGGGCAAGACAAGCAAGCAGCCCCAGTCTCTGTGCCTCTGTGCGAGCAGTGCCATGGGCAGATGAGGCTGAGCAACAGCTTTCCAGGCTAGCTCTTTCTGGCTGCGAGCTATCTGCAGACGTTCGCATTTTCGGAGCAGGGCTGTTGGAGGCGCCCGGCAGAGACCACCTAAGCTACGTTTGAAGTTTGAGGGGGCAAGACAAGCAAGCAGCCCCAGTCTCTGTGCCTCTGTGCGAGCAGTGCCATGGGCAGATGAGGCTGAGCAACAGCTTTCCAGGCTACCTCTTTCTGCCTGCGAGATATCTGCAGACGTTCGCATTTTGGGAGCAGGGCTGCCGGAGGGCCCCTGCACTGAACCCAAAGCTACGTTTGAAGTTTGAGGGAGCAAGACAAGCAAGCAGCCCCAGTGTCTGTGCCTCTGTGCGAGCAGTGCCATGGGAAGATGAGGCTGAGCAACAGCTTTCCAGGCTAGCTCTTTCTGCCTGCGAGCTATCTGCAGACGTTCGCATTTTGCGAGCAGGGCTGCCGGAGGGCCCCTGCACGGAACCCAAAGCTACGTTTGAAGTTTGAGGGGCCAAGACAAGCAAGCAGCCCCAGTCTCTGTGCCTCTGTGCGAGCAGTGCCATGCGTAGATGACGCTGAGCAACATCTTTCCCGGCTAGCTCTTTCCTGCTGCGAGCTATCTGCAGACGTTCGCATTTTTAGAGCAGGACTGCCGGAGACGCCCTGCACGGACCACCTAAGCTACGTTTGAAGTTTGAGGGGGCAAGACAAGCAAGCAGCCCCAGTCTCTGTGCCTCTGTGCGAGCAGTGCCATGGGCAAATGAGGCTGAGCAACAGCTTTCCAGGCTACCTCTTTCTGCCTGCGAGCTATCTGCAGACGTTCGCATTTTCGGAGCAGGGCTGCTGGAGGCGCCCGTCACGGACCACCAAAGCTACGTTTGAAGTTTGAGGTGGCAAGACAAGCAAGCAGCCCCAGTCTCTGTGCCTCTGTGCGAGCAGTGCCATGGGCAGATGAAGCTGAGCAACAGCTTTCCAGGCTAGCTCTTTCTGCCTGCGAGCTATCTGCAGACATTCGCATTTTGGGAGCAGGGCTGCCTGAGGCGCGCAACACGGACCACCTAAGTTACGTTTGAAGTTTGAGAGGGCAAGACAAGCAAGCAGCCCCAGTCTCTGTGCCTCTGTGCGAGCAGTGCCATGGGCAGATGAGGCTGAGCAACAGCTTTCCAGGCTAGCTCTTTCTGCCTGCGAGCTATCTGCAGACGTTCGCATTTTCGGAGAAGCGCTGCTGTAGGACCCCTGACGGACCGTCAAAGCTACGTTTGAAGTTTGAGGGGGCAAGACAAGCAAGCAGCCCCAGTCTCTGTGCCTCTGTGCGAGCAGTGCCATGGGCAGATGAGGCTGAGCAACAGCTTTCCAGGCTAGCTCTTTCTGGCTGCGAAATATCTGCAGACGTTCGCATTTTCGGAGCAGGGCTACTTGAGGCCCCCTGCACGGACCACCTAAGCTACGTTTGAAGTTTGAGAGGGCAACAAAAGCAAGCAGCCCCAGTCTCTGTGCCTCTGTGCGAGCAGTGCCATGGGCAGATGAGGCTGAGCAACAGCTTTCCAGGCTAGCTCTTTCTGCCTGCGAGCTATCTGCAGACGTTCGCATTTTGGGAGCAGGGCTGCCGGAGGACTCCTGCACGCAACCCAAACATACATTTGAAGTTTGAGGGGGCAAGACAAGTAAGCAGCCCCAGTCTCTGTGCCTCTGTGCGAGCAGTGCCATGGGCAGATGAGGCTGAGCAACAGCTTTCCAGGCTAGCTCTTTCTGCCTGCGAGCTATCTGCAGACGTTCGCATTTTCGGAGCAGGGCCTCCGGAGGCGCCCGGCACGGACCACCTAAGCTACGTTTGAAGTTTGAGGGGGCAAGACAAGCAAGCAGCCCCAGTCTCTGTGCCTCTGTGCGAGCAGTGCCATGGCAGATGAGGCTGAGCAACAGCTTTCCAGGCTATCTCTTTCTGCCTGCGAGCTATCTGCACATGTTCGCATTTTCGGAGAAGCGCTGCTGGAGGACCCCTGACGGACCCTCAAAGCTATGTTTGAAGTTTGAGGGGGCAAGACAAGCAAGCAGCCCCAGTCTCTGTGCCTCTGTGCGAGCAGTGCCATGGGCAGATGAGGCTGAGCAACAGCTTTCCTGGCTAGCTTTTTCCGGCTGCGAGCTATCTGCAGACGTTCTCATTTTCGGAGCAGGGCTGCTGGAGGCGCCCGGCACGGACCACCTAAGCTACGTTTGAAGTTTGAGGGGGCAAGACAAGCAAGCAGCCCCAGTGTCTGTGCCCCTGTGCGAGCAGTGCCATGGGCAGATGAGGCTGAGCAACAGCTTTCCAGGCTAGCTCTTTCTGCCTGCGAGCTATCTGCAGACGTTCGCATTTTGAGAGCAGGGCTGCCGGAGGCCTCCTGCACGCAACCCAAAGATACATTTGAAGTTTGAGGGGGCAAGACAAGTAAGCAGCCCCAGTCTCTGTGCCTCTGTGCGAGCAGTGCCATGGGCAGATGAGGCTGAGCAACATCTTTCCCGGCTAGCTCTTTCTGCCTGCGAGCTATCTGCAGACGTTCACATTTTGCGAGCAGGGCTGCCGGAGGGCCCAGCACGGAACCCAAAGTTACGTTTGAAGTTTGAGGGGCCAAGACAAGCAAGCAGCCCCAGTCTCTGTGCCTCTGTGCGAGCAGTGCCATGGGCAGATGAGGCTGAGCAACAGCTTTCCAGGCTACCTCTTTCTGCCTGCGAGCTATCTGCAGACGTTCGCATTTTGTGAGCAGGGCTGCCGGAGGGCCCCTGCACGGAACCCAAAGCTACGTTTGAGGTCTGAGGGGCCAAGACAAGCAAGCAGCCCCAGTCTCTGTGCCTCTGTGCGAGCAGTGCCATGGGCAGATGACGCTGAGCAACATCTTTCCAGGCTAGCTCTTTCTGGCTGCGAGCTATCTGCAGACGTTCGCATTTTTAGAGCAGGACTGCCGGAGACGCCCGGCACGGACCACCTAAGCTACGTTTAAAGTTTGAGGGGGCAAGACAAGCAAGCAGCCCCAGTCTCTGTGCCTCTGTGCGAGCAGTGCCATGGGCAAATGAGGCTGAGCAACAGCTTTCCAGGCTACCTCTTTCTGCCTGCGAGTTATCTGCAGACGTTCGCATTTTCGGAGCAGGGCTGCCGGAGGCGCCCGGCACGGACCACCTAAGTTACATTTGAAGTTTGAGGGGGCAAGACAAGCAAGCAGCCCCAGTCTCTGTGCCTCTGTGCGAGCAGTGCCATGGGCAGATGAGGCTGAGCAACAGCTTTCCAGGCTAGCTCTTTCTGCCTGCGAGCTATCTGCAGACGTTCGCATTTTGTGAGCAGGTCTGCCGGAGGCCTCCTGCACGCAACCCAAACATACATTTGAAGTTTGAGGGGGCAAGACAAGTAAGCAGCCCCAGTCTCTGTGCCTCTGTGCGAGCAGTGCCATGGGCAGATGAGGCTGAGCAACAGCTTTCCAGGCTAGCTCTTTCTGCCTGCGAGCTATCTGCAGACGTTCGCATTTTCGGAGCAGGGCCTCCGGAGGCGCCCGGCACGGACCACCTAAGCTACGTTTGAAGTTTGAGGGGGCAAGACAAGCAAGCAGCCCCAGTCTCTGTGCCTCTGTGCGAGCAGTGCCATGGGCAGATGAGGCTGAGCAACAGCTTTCCAGGCTAGCTCTTTCTTGCTGCGAAATATCTGCAGACGTTCGCATTTTCGGAGCAGGGCTACTTGAGGCCCCCTGCACGGACCACCTAAGCTACGTTTGAAGTTTGAGAGGGCAACAAAAGCAAGCAGCCCCAGTCTCTGTGCCTCTGTGCGAGCAGTGCCATGGGCAGATGAGGCTGAGCAACAGCTTTCCAGGCTAGCTCTTTCTGCCTGCGAGCTATCTGCAGACGTTCGCATTTTGGGAGCAGGGCTGCCGGAGGCCTCCTGCACGCAACCCAAACATACATTTGAAGTTTGAGGGGGCAAGACAAGTAAGCAGCCCCAGTCTCTGTGCCTCTGTGCGAGCAGTGCCATGGGCAGATGAGGCTGAGCAACAGCTTTCCAGGCTAGCTCTTTCTGCCTGCGAGCTATCTGCAGACGTTCGCATTTTCGGAGCAGGGCCTCCGGAGGCGCCCGGCACGGACCACCTAAGCTACGTTTGAAGTTTGAGGGGGCAAGACAAGCAAGCAGCCCCAGTCTCTGTGCCTCTGTGCGAGCAGTGCCATGGCAGATGAGGCTGAGCAACAGCTTTCCAGGCTATCTCTTTCTGCCTGCGAGCTATCTGCACATGTTCGCATTTTCGGAGAAGCGCTGCTGGAGGACCCCTGACGGACCCTCAAAGCTATGTTTGAAGTTTGAGGGGGCAAGACAAGAAAGCAGCCCCAGTCTCTGTGCCTCTGTGCGAGCAGTGCCATGGGCAGATGAGGCTGAGCAACAGCTTTCCTGGCTAGCTTTTTCCGGCTGCGAGCTATCTGCAGACGTTCTCATTTTCGGAGCAGGGCTGCCGGAGGCGCCCGGCACGGACCACCTAAGCTACGTTTGAAGTTTGAGGGGGCAAGACAAGCAAGCAGCCCCAGTGTCTGTGCCCCTGTGCGAGCAGTGCCATGGGCAGATGAGGCTGAGCAACAGCTTTCCAGGCTAGCTCTTTCTGCCTGCGAGCTATCTGCAGACGTTCGCATTTTGAGAGCAGGGCTGCCGGAGGCCTCCTGCACGCAACCCAAAGATACATTTGAAGTTTGAGGGGGCAAGACAAGTAAGCAGCCCCAGTCTCTGTGCCTCTGTGCGAGCAGTGCCATGGGCAGATGAGGCTGAGCAACATCTTTCCCGGCTAGCTCTTTCTGCCTGCGAGCTATCTGCAGACGTTCACATTTTGCGAGCAGGGCTGCCGGAGGGCCCAGCACGGAACCCAAAGTTACGTTTGAAGTTTGAGGGGCCAAGACAAGCAAGCAGCCCCAGTCTCTGTGCCTCTGTGCGAGCAGTGCCATGGGCAGATGAGGCTGAGCAACAGCTTTCCAGGCTACCTCTTTCTGCCTGCGAGCTATCTGCAGACGTTCGCATTTTGTGAGCAGGGCTGCCGGAGGGCCCCTGCACGGAACCCAAAGCTACGTTTGAGGTCTGAGGGGCCAAGACAAGCAAGCAGCCCCAGTCTCTGTGCCTCTGTGCGAGCAGTGCCATGGGCAGATGACGCTGAGCAACATCTTTCCAGGCTAGCTCTTTCTGCCTGCGAGCTATCTGCAGACGTTCGCATTTTTAGAGCAGGACTGCCGGAGACGCCCGGCACGGACCACCTAAGCTACGTTTAAAGTTTGAGGGGGCAAGACAAGCAAGCAGCCCCAGTCTCTGTGCCTCTGTGCGAGCAGTGCCATGGGCAAATGAGGCTGAGCAACAGCTTTCCAGGCTACCTCTTTCTGCCTGCGAGTTATCTGCAGACGTTCGCATTTTCGGAGCAGGGCTGCCGGAGGCGCCCGGCACGGACCACCTAAGTTACATTTGAAGTTTGAGGGGGCAAGACAAGCAAGCAGCCCCAGTCTCTGTGCCTCTGTGCGAGCAGTGCCATGGGCAGATGAGGCTGAGCAACAGCTTTCCAGGCTAGCTCTTTCTGCCTGCGAGCTATCTGCAGACGTTCGCATTTTGTGAGCAGGTCTGCCGGAGGCCTCCTGCACGCAACCCAAACATACATTTGAAGTTTGAGGGGGCAAGACAAGTAAGCAGCCCCAGTCTCTGTGCCTCTGTGCGAGCAGTGCCATGGGCAGATGAGGCTGAGCAACAGCTTTCCAGGCTAGCTCTTTCTGCCTGCGAGCTATCTGCAGACGTTCGCATTTTCGGAGCAGGGCCTCCGGAGGCGCCCGGCACGGACCACCTAAGCTACGTTTGAAGTTTGAGGGGGCAAGACAAGCAAGCAGCCCCAGTCTCTGTGCCTCTGTGCGAGCAGTGCCATGGCAGATGAGGCTGAGCAACAGCTTTCCAGGCTATCTCTTTCTGCCTGCGAGCTATCTGCACATGTTCGCATTTTCGGAGAAGCGCTGCTGGAGGACCCCTGACGGACCCTCAAAGCTATGTTTGAAGTTTGAGGGGGCAAGACAAGCAAGCAGCCCCAGTCTCTGTGCCTCTGTGCGAGCAGTGCCATGGGCAGATGAGGCTGAGCAACAGCTTTCCTGGCTAGCTTTTTCCGGCTGCGAGCTATCTGCAGACGTTCTCATTTTCGGAGCAGGGCTGCTGGAGGCGCCCGGCACGGACCACCTAAGCTACGTTTGAAGTTTGAGGGGGCAAGACAAGCAAGCAGCCCCAGTCTCTGTGCCTCTGTGCGAGCAGTGCCATGGGCAGATGAGGCTGAGCAACAGCTTTCCAGGCTAGCTCTTTCTGCCTGCGAGCTATCTGCAGACGTTCGCATTTTGGGAGCAGGGCTGCCGGAGGCCTCCTGCACGCAACCCAAAGATACATTTGAAGTTTGAGGGGGCAAGACAAGTAAGCAGCCCCAGTCTCTGTGCCTCTGTGCGAGCAGTGCCATGGGCAGATGAGGCTGAGCAACATCTTTCCCGGCTAGCTCTTTCTGCCTGCGAGCTATCTGCAGACGTTCGCATTTTGCGAGCAGGGCTGCCGGAGGGCCCAGCACGGAACCCAAAGTTACGTTTGAAGTTTGAGGGGCCAAGACAAGCAAGCAGCCCCAGTCTCTGTGCCTCTGTGCGAGCAGTGCCATGGGCAGATGAGGCTGAGCAACAGCTTTCCAGGCTACCTCTTTCTGCCTGCGAGCTATCTGCAGACGTTCGCATTTTGTGAGCAGGGCTGCCGGAGGGCCCCTGCACGGAACCCAAAGCTACGTTTGAGGTCTGAGGGGCCAAGACAAGCAAGCAGCCCCAGTCTCTGTGCCTCTGTGCGAGCAGTGCCATGGGCAGATGAGGCTGAGCAACATCTTTCCAGGCTAGCTCTTTCTGCCTGCGAGCTATCTGCAGACGTTCGCATTTTTAGAGCAGGACTGCCGGAGACGCCCGGCACGGACCACCTAAGCTACGTTTAAAGTTTGAGGGGGCAAGACAAGCAAGCAGCCCCAGTCTCTGTGCCTCTGTGCGAGCAGTGCCATGGGCAAATGAGGCTGAGCAACAGCTTTCCAGGCTACCTCTTTCTGCCTGCGAGTTATCTGCAGACGTTCGCATTTTCGGAGCAGGGCTGCCGGAGGCGCCCGGCACGGACCACCTAAGTTACATTTGAAGTTTGAGGGGGCAAGACAAGCAAGCAGCCCCAGTCTCTGTGCCTCTGTGCGAGCAGTGCCATGGGCAGATGAGGCTGAGCAACAGCTTTCCAGGCTAGCTCTTTCTGCCTGCGAGCTCTCTGCAGACATTCGCATTTTGGGAGCAGGGCTGCCGGAGGCGCCCGACACGGACCCCCTAAGATACATTTGAAGTTTGAGGTGGCAAGACAAGCAAGCAGCCCCAGTCTCTGTGCCTCTGTGCGAGCAGTGCCATGGGCAGATGAGGCTGAGCACCAGCTTTCCAGGCTAGCTCTTTCTGCCTGCGAGCTATCTGCAGACGTTCGCATTTTGGGAGCAGGGTTGCTGGAGGCCCCCTGCACGGACCACCTAAGCTACGTTTGAAGTTTGAGAGGGCAAGACAAGCAAGCAGCCCCAGTCTCTGTGCCTCTGTGCGAGCAGTGCCATGCGTAGATGACGCTGAGCAGCATCTTTCCAGGCTAGCTCATTCTGGCTGCGAGCTATCTGCAGACGATCACATTTTCAGAGCAGGGCTGACAGAGGCGCACAACATGGGCCACCTAAGCTGCAATTGAAGTTTCAGGGGACAAGAAAAGCAAGCAGCCCCAGTCTCTGTGCCTCTGTGCGAGCAGTGCCATGGGCAGATGAGGCTGAGCAACAGCTTTCCAGGCTAGCTCTTTCTGCCTGCGAGCTATCTGCAGATGTTTGCATTTTTGGAGAAGCGCTGCTGGAGGGACCCCTGACGGACCCCCAATGCTATGTTTGAAGTTTGAGGGGGCAAGACAAGCAAGCAGCCCCAGTCTCTGTGCCTCTGTGCGAGCAGTGCCATGGGCAGATGAGGCTGAGCGACAGCTTTCCAGGCTAGCTCTTTCTGGCTGCGAGCTATCTGCAGACGTTCGCATTTTCGGAGCAGGGCTGTTGGAGGCGCCCGGCACAGACCACTTAAGCTACGTTTGAAGTTTGAGAGGGCAAGACAAGCAAGCAGCCCCAGTCTCTGTGCCTCTGTGCGAGCAGTGCCATGGGCAGAAGAGGCTGAGCAACAGCTTTCCTGGCTAGCTTTTTCCGGCTGCGAGCTTTCTGCAGACATTCGCATTTTCGGAGCAGGGCTGCCGGAGGCCCCCTGCACGCCACCCAAAGATACATTTGAAGTTTGAGGGGGCAAGACAAGTAAGCAGCCCCAGTCTCTGTGCCTCTGTGCGAGCAGTGCCATGGGCAGATGAGGCTGAGCAACAGCTTTCCAGGCTAGCTCTTTCTGGCTGCGAGCTATCTGCAGACGTTCGCATTTTGCGAGCAGGGCTGCCGGAGGGCCCCTGCACGGAACCCAAAGCTACGTTTGAGGTCTGAGGGGCCAAGAAAAGCAAGCAGCCCCAGTCTCTGTGCCTCTGTGCGAGCAGTGCCATGCGTAGATGACGCTGAGCAACATCTTTCCCGGCTAGCTCTTTCTGCCTGCGAGCTATCTGCAGACGTTCGCATTTTTAGAGCAGGACTGCCGGAGACGCCCGGCACGGACCACCTAAGCTACGTTTAAAGTTTGAGGTGGCAAGACAAGCAAGCAGCCCCAGTCTCTGTGCCTCTGTGCGAGCAGTGCCATGGGCAGATGAGGCTGAGCAACAGCTTTCCAGGCTAGCTCTTTCTGCCTGCGAGCTATCTGCAGACGTTCGCATTTTGGGAGCAGGGTTGCTGGAGGCCCCCTGCACGGACCACCTAAGCTACGTTTGAAGTTTGAGAGGGCAAGACAAGCAACAGCCCCAGTCTCTGTGCCTCTGTGCGAGCAGTGCCATGCGTAGATGACGCTGAGCAGCATCTTTCCAGGCTAGCTCTTTCTGCCTGCGAGCTATCTGCAGACGTTCGCATTTTCGGAGCAGGGCTGCCGGAGGCGCCCGGCACAGACCACCTAAGCTACGTTTGAAGTTTGAGGGGGCAAGACAAGCAAGCAGCCCCAGTCTCTGTGCCTCTGTGCGAGCAGTGCCATGGGCAGATGAGGCTGAGCAACAGCTTTCCAGGCTACCTCTTTCTGCCTGCGAGCTATCTGCAGACATTCGCATTTTGGGAGCAGGGCTGCCGGAGGCGCCCGACACGGACCACCTAAGATACGTTTGAAGTTTGAGAGGGCAAGACAAGCAAGCAGCCCCAGTCTCTGTGCCTCTGTGCGAGCAGTGCCATGGGCAGATGAGGCTGAGCAACAGCTTTCCAGGCTAGCTCTTTCTGCCTGCGAGCTATCTGCAGACTTTCGCATTTTGGGAGCAGGGTTGCTGGAGAACCCCTGCACGGACCACCTAAGCTACGTTTGAAGTTTGAGGTGGCAAGACAAGCAAGCAGCCCCAGTCTCTGTGCCTCTGTGCGAGCAGTGCCATGCGTAGATGACGCTGAGCAGCATCTTTCCAGGCTAGCTCTTTCTGCCTGCGAGCTATCTGCAGACGATCACATTTTCAGAGCAGGGCTGCCAGAGGCGCACGACATGGGCCACCTAAGCTGCAATTGAAGTTTCAGGGGACAAGAAAAGCAAGCAGCCCCAGTCTCTGTGCCTCTGTGCGAGCAGTGCCATGGGCAGATGAGGCTGAGCAACAGCTTTCCAGGCTAGCTCTTTCTGGCTGTGAGCTATCTGCAGACGTTCACATTTTCGGAGCAGGGCTGTTAGAGGCGCCCAGCACGGACCACCTAAGCTACGTTTGAAGTTTGAGGGGGCAAGACAAGCAAGCAGCCCCAGTCTCTGTGCCTCTGTGCGAGCAGTGCCATGGGCAGATGAGGCTGAGCAACAGCTTTCCTGGCTAGCTTTTTCCGGCTGCGAACTATCTGCAGACGTTCTCATTTTCGGAGCAGGGCTGCTGGAGGCGCCCGGCACGGACCACCTAAGCTACGTTTGAAGTTTGAGGCGGCAAGACAAGCAAGCAGCCCCAGTCTCTGTGCCTCTGTGCGAGCAGTGCCGTGGGCAGATGAGGCTGAGCAACAGCTTTCCAGGCTAGCTCTTTCTGCCTGCGAGCTATCTGCAGACGTTCGCATTTTGGGAGCAGGGCTGCCGGAGGCCTCCTGCACGCAACCCAAAGATACATTTGAAGTTTGAGGGGGCAAGACAAGTAAGCAGCCCCAGTCTCTGTGCCTCTGTGCGAGCAGTGCCATGGGCAGATGAGGCTGAGCAACATCTTTCCCGGCTAGCTCTTTCTGCCTGCGAGCTATCTGCAGACGTTCGCATTTTGCGAGCAGGGCTGCCGGAGGGCCCAGCACGGAACCCAAAGTTACGTTTGAAGTTTGAGGGGCCAAGACAAGCAAGCAGCCCCAGTCTCTGTGCCTCTGTGCGAGCAGTGCCATGGGCAGATGAGGCTGAGCAACAGCTTTCCAGGCTACCTCTTTCTGCCTGCGAGCTATCTGCAGACGTTCGCATTTTGTGAGCAGGGCTGCCGGAGGGCCCCTGCACGGAACCCAAAGCTACGTTTGAGGTCTGAGGGGCCAAGACAAGCAAGCAGCCCCAGTCTCTGTGCCTCTGTGCGAGCAGTGCCATGGGCAGATGAGGCTGAGCAACATCTTTCCAGGCTAGCTCTTTCTGCCTGCGAGCTATCTGCAGACGTTCGCATTTTTAGAGCAGGACTGCCGGAGACGCCCGGCACGGACCACCTAAGCTACGTTTAAAGTTTGAGGGGGCAAGACAAGCAAGCAGCCCCAGTCTCTGTGCCTCTGTGCGAGCAGTGCCATGGGCAAATGAGGCTGAGCAACAGCTTTCCAGGCTACCTCTTTCTGCCTGCGAGTTATCTGCAGACGTTCGCATTTTCGGAGCAGGGCTGCCGGAGGCGCCCGGCACGGACCACCTAATTTACATTTGAAGTTTGAGGGGGCAAGACAAGCAAGCAGCCCCAGTCTCTGTGCCTCTGTGCGAGCAGTGCCATGGGCAGATGAGGCTGAGCAACAGCTTTCCAGGCTAGCTCTTTCTGCCTGCGAGCTCTCTGCAGACATTCGCATTTTGGGAGCAGGGCTGCCGGAGGCGCCCGACACGGACCCCCTAAGATACATTTGAAGTTTGAGGTGGCAAGACAAGCAAGCAGCCCCAGTCTCTGTGCCTCTGTGCGAGCAGTGCCATGGGCAGATGAGGCTGAGCACCAGCTTTCCAGGCTAGCTCTTTCTGCCTGCGAGCTATCTGCAGACGTTCGCATTTTGGGAGCAGGGTTGCTGGAGGCCCCCTGCACGGACCACCTAAGCTACGTTTGAAGTTTGAGAGGGCAAGACAAGCAAGCAGCCCCAGTCTCTGTGCCTCTGTGCGAGCAGTGCCATGCGTAGATGACGCTGAGCAGCATCTTTCCAGGCTAGCTCTTTCTGGCTGCGAGCTATCTGCAGACGATCACATTTTCAGAGCAGGGCTGACAGAGGCGCACAACATGGGCCACCTAAGCTGCAATTGAAGTTTCAGGGGACAAGAAAAGCAAGCAGCCCCAGTCTCTGTGCCTCTGTGCGAGCAGTGCCATGGGCAGATGAGGCTGAGCAACAGCTTTCCAGGCTAGCTCTTTCTGCCTGCGAGCTATCTGCAGATGTTTGCATTTTTGGAGAAGCGCTGCTGGAGGGACCCCTGACGGACCCCCAATGCTATGTTTGAAGTTTGAGGGGGCAAGACAAGCAAGCAGCCCCAGTCTCTGTGCCTCTGTGCGAGCAGTGCCATGGGCAGATGAGGCTGAGCGACAGCTTTCCAGGCTAGCTCTTTCTGGCTGCGAGCTATCTGCAGACGTTCGCATTTTCGGAGCAGGGCTGTTGGAGGCGCCCGGCACAGACCACTTAAGCTACGTTTGAAGTTTGAGAGGGCAAGACAAGCAAGCAGCCCCAGTCTCTGTGCCTCTGTGCGAGCAGTGCCATGGGCAGAAGAGGCTGAGCAACAGCTTTCCTGGCTAGCTTTTTCCGGCTCCGAGCTCTCTGCAGACATTCGCATTTTCGGAGCAGGGCTGCCGGAGGCCCCCTGCACGCCACCCAAAGATACATTTGAAGTTTGAGGGGGCAAGACAAGTAAGCAGCCCCAGTCTCTGTGCCTCTGTGCGAGCAGTGCCATGGGCAGATGAGGCTGAGCAACAGCTTTCCAGGCTAGCTCTTTCTGGCTGCGAGCTATCTGCAGACGTTCGCATTTTGCGAGCAGGGCTGCCGGAGGGCCCCTGCACGGAACCCAAAGCTACGTTTGAGGTCTGAGGGGCCAAGAAAAGCAAGCAGCCCCAGTCTCTGTGCCTCTGTGCGAGCAGTGCCATGCGTAGATGACGCTGAGCAACATCTTTCCCGGCTAGCTCTTTCTGCCTGCGAGCTATCTGCAGACGTTCGCATTTTTAGAGCAGGACTGCCGGAGACGCCCGGCACGGACCACCTAAGCTACGTTTAAAGTTTGAGGTGGCAAGACAAGCAAGCAGCCCCAGTCTCTGTGCCTCTGTGCGAGCAGTGCCATGGGCAGATGAGGCTGAGCAACAGCTTTCCAGGCTAGCTCTTTCTGCCTGCGAGCTATCTGCAGACGTTCGCATTTTGGGAGCAGGGTTGCTGGAGGCCCCCTGCACGGACCACCTAAGCTACGTTTGAAGTTTGAGAGGGCAAGACAAGCAACAGCCCCAGTCTCTGTGCTTCTGTGCGAGCAGTGCCATGCGTAGATGACGCTGAGCAGCATCTTTCCAGGCTAGCTCTTTCTGCCTGCGAGCTATCTGCAGACGTTCGCATTTTCGGAGCAGGGCTGCCGGAGGCGCCCGGCACAGACCACCTAAGCTACGTTTGAAGTTTGAGGGGGCAAGACAAGCAAGCAGCCCCAGTCTCTGTGCCTCTGTGCGAGCAGTGCCATGGGCAGATGAGGCTGAGCAACAGCTTTCCAGGCTACCTCTTTCTGCCTGCGAGCTATCTGCAGACATTCGCATTTTGGGAGCAGGGCTGCCGGAGGCGCCCGACACGGACCACCTAAGATACGTTTGAAGTTTGAGAGGGCAAGACAAGCAAGCAGCCCCAGTCTCTGTGCCTCTGTGCGAGCAGTGCCATGGGCAGATGAGGCTGAGCAACAGCTTTCCAGGCTAGCTCTTTCTGGCTGCGAGCTATCTGCAGACTTTCGCATTTTGGGAGCAGGGTTGCTGGAGAACCCGTGCACGGACCACCTAAGCTACGTTTGAAGTTTGAGAGGGCAAGACAAGCAAGCAGCCCCAGTCTCTGTGCCTCTGTGCGAGCAGTGCCATGCGTAGATGACGCTGAGCAGCATCTTTCCAGGCTAGCTCTTTCTGCCTGCGAGCTATCTGCAGACGATCACATTTTCAGAGCAGGGCTGCCAGAGGCGCACGACATGGGCCACCTAAGCTGCAATTGAAGTTTCAGGGGACAAGAAAAGCAAGCAGCCCCAGTCTCTGTGCCTCTGTGCGAGCAGTGCCATGGGCAGATGAGGCTGAGCAACAGCTTTCCAGGCTAGCTCTTTCTGGCTGTGAGCTATCTGCAGACGTTCACATTTTCGGAGCAGGGCTGTTAGAGGCGCCCAGCACGGACCACCTAAGCTACGTTTGAAGTTTGAGGGGGCAAGACAAGCAAGCAGCCCCAGTCTCTGTGCCTCTGTGCGAGCAGTGCCATGGGCAGATGAGGCTGAGCAACAGCTTTCCTGGCTAGCATTTTCCGCCTGCGAACTATCTGCAGACGTTCTCATTTTCGGAGCAGGGCTGCTGGAGGCGCCCGGCACGGACCACCTAAGCTACGTTTGAAGTTTGAGGCGGCAAGACAAGCAAGCAGCCCCAGTCTCTGTGCCTCTGTGCGAGCAGTGCCGTGGGCAGATGAGGCTGAGCAACAGCTTTCCAGGCTAGCTCTTTCTGCCTGCGAGCTATCTGCAGATGTTTGCATTTTTGGAGAAGCGCTGCTGGAGGACCCCTGACGGACCCCCAAAGCTATGTTTGAAGTTTGAGGTGGCAAGACAAGAGAGCAGCCCCAGTCTCTGTGCCTCTGTGCGAGCAGTGCCATGGGCAGATGAGGCTGAGCAACAGCTTTCCAGGCTAGCTCTTTCTGCCTGCGATCTATCTGCAGTTGTTCGCATTTTCAGAGCAGGTCTGCCGGAGGCGCCCGACGTGGACCACCTAAGCTACGTTTGAAGTTTGAGAGGGCAAGACAAGTAAGCAGCCCCAGTCTCTGTGCCTCTGTGCGAGCAGTGCCATGGGCAGATGAGGCTGAGCAACAGCTTTCCAGGCTACCTCTTTCTGCCTGCGAGATATCTGCAGACGTTCGCATTTTGGGAGCAGGGCTGCCGGAGGGCCCCTGCACTGAACCCAAAGCTACGTTTGAAGTTTGAGGGAGCAAGACAAGCAAGCAGCCCCAGTCTCTGTGCCTCGTGCGAGCAGTGCCATGGGCAAATGAGGCTGAGCAACAGCTTTCCAGGCTAGCTCTTTCTGCCTGCGAGCTATCTGCAGACGTTCGCATTTTGCGAGCAGGGCTGCCGGAGGGCCCCTGCACGGAAACCAAAGCTACGTTTGAAGTTTGAGGGGCCAAGACAACTAAGAAGCCCCAGTCTCTGTGCGTCTGTGCGAGCAGTGCCATGCGTAGATGACGCTGAGCAACATCTTTCCCGGCTAGCTCTTTCCTGCTGCAAGCTATCTGCAGACGTTCGCATTTTTAGAGCAGGACTGCCGGAGACGCCCTGCACGGACCACCTAAGCTACGTTTGAAGTTTGAGGTGGCAAGACAAGCAAGCAGCCCCAGTCTCTGTGCCTCTGTGCGAGCAGTGCCATGGGCAAATGAGGCTGAGCAACAGCTTTCCAGGCTACCTCTTTCTGCCTGCGAGCTATCTGCAGACGTTCGCATTTTCGGAGCAGGGCTGCTGGAGGCGCCCGTCACGGACCACCAAAGCTACGTTTGAAGTTTGAGGTGGCAAGACAAGCAAGCAGCCCCAGTCTCTGTGCCTCTGTGCGAGCAGTGCCATGGGCAGATGAAGCTGAGCAACAGCTTTCCAGGCTAGCTCTTTCTGCCTGAGAGCTATCTGCAGACATTCGCATTTTCGGAGCAGGGCTGCCGGAGGCGCGCAACACGGACCACCTAAGTTACGTTTGAAGTTTGAGAGGGCAAGACAAGCAAGCAGCCCCAGTCTCTGTGCCTCTGTGCGAGCAGTGCCATGGGCAGATGAGGCTGAGCAACAGCTTTCCAGGCTAGCTCTTTCTGCCTGCGAGCTATCTGCAGACGTTCGTATTTTGGGAGAAGGGCTACTGGAGGCTCCCTGCACAGACCACCTAAGCTACGTTTGAAGTTTGACAGGGCAAGACAAGCAAGCAGCCCCAGTCTCTGTGCCTCTGTGCGAGCAGTGCCATGCGTAGATGACGCTGAGCAACAGCTTTCCAGGCTAGCTCTTTCTGGCTGTGAGCTATCTGCAGACGTTCACATTTTCGGAGCAGGGCTGTTAGAGGCGCCCAGCACGGACCACCTAAGCTACGTTTGAAGTTTGAGGGGGCAAGACAAGCAAGCAGCCCCAGTCTCTGTGCCTCTGTGCGAGCAGTGCCATGGGCAGATGAGGCTGAGCAACAGCTTTCCTGGCTAGCTTTTTCCGGCTGCGAACTATCTGCAGACGTTCTCATTTTCGGAGCAGGGCTGCTGGAGGCGCCCGGCACGGACCACCTAAGCTACGTTTGAAGTTTGAGGCGGCAAGACAAGCAAGCAGCCCCAGTCTCTGTGCCTCTGTGCAAGCAGTGCCGTGGGCAGATGAGGCTGAGCAACAGCTTTCCAGGCTAGCTCTTTCTGCCTGCGAGCTATCTGCAGATGTTTGCATTTTTGGAGAAGCGCTGCTGGAGGACCCCTGACGGACCCCCAAAGCTATGTTTGAAGTTTGAGGTGGCAAGACAAGAGAGCAGCCCCAGTCTCTGTGCCTCTGTGCGAGCAGTGCCATGGGCAGATGAGGCTGAGCAACAGCTTTCCAGGCTAGCTCTTTCTGCCTGCGATCTATCTGCAGATGTTCGCATTTTCAGAGCAGGTCTGACGGAGGCGCCCGACGTGGACCACCTAAGATACGTTTGAAGTTTGAGAGGGCAAGACAAGTAAGCAGCCCCAGTCTCTGTGCCTCTGTGCGAGCAGTGCCATGGGCAGATGAGGCTGAGCAACAGCTTTCCAGGCTACCTCTTTCTGCCTGCGAGATATCTGCAGACGTTCGCATTTTGGGAGCAGGGCTGCCGGAGGGCCCCTGCACTGAACCCAAAGCTACGTTTGAAGTTTGAGGGAGCAAGACAAGCAAGCAGCCCCAGTCTCTGTGCCTCTGTGCGAGCAGTGCCATGGGCAAATGAGGCTGAGCAACAGCTTTCCAGGCTAGCTCTTTCTGCCTGCGAGCTATCTGCAGACGTTCGCATTTTGCGAGCAGGGCTGCCGGAGGGCCCCTGCACGGAAACCAAAGCTACGTTTGAAGTTTGAGGGGCCAAGACAAGCAAGAAGCCCCAGTCTCTGTGCGTCTGTGCGAGCAGTGCCATGCGTAGATGACGCTGAGCAACATCTTTCCCGGCTAGCTCTTTCCTGCTGCGAGCTATCTGCAGACGTTCGCATTTTTAGAGCAGGACTGCCGGAGACGCCCTGCACGGACCACCTAAGCTACGTTTGAAGTTTGAGGTGGCAAGACAAGCAAGCAGCCCCAGTCTCTGTGCCTCTGTGCGAGCAGTGCCATGGGCAGATGAGGCTGAGCAACATCTTTCCCGGCTAGCTCTTTCTGCCTGCGAGCTATCTGCAGACGTTCGCATTTTGCGAGCAGGTCTGCCGGAGGCCCCCTGCACGCAACCCAAACATACACTTGAAGTTTGAGAGGGCAAGACAAGCAAGCAGCCCCAGTCTCTGTGCCTCTGTGCGAGCAGTGCCATGGACAGATGAGGCTGAGCAACAGCTTTCCAGGCTAGCTCTTTCTGCCTGCGAGATATCTGCAGACGTTCGCATTTTGGGAGCAGGGCTGCCGGAGGGCCCCTGCACTGAACCCAAAGCTACGTTTGAAGTTTGAGGGAGCAAGACAAGCAAGCAGCCCCAGTCTCTGTGCCTCTGTGCGAGCAGTGCCATGGGCAAATGAGGCTGAGCAACAGCTTTCCAGGCTAGCTCTTTCTGCCTGCGAGCTATCTGCAGACGTTCGCATTTTGCGAGCAGGGCTGCCGGAGGGCCCCTGCACGGAACCCAAAGCTACGTTTGAAGTTTGAGGGGCCAAGACAAGCAAGAAGCCCCAGTCTCTGTGCGTCTGTGCGAGCAGTGCCATGGGCAGATGACGCTGAGCAACATCTTTCCCGGCTAGCTCTTTCCTGCTGCGAGCTATCTGCAGACGTTCGCATTTTTAGAGCAGGACTGCCGGAGACGCCCTGCACGGACCACCTAAGCTACGTTTGAAGTTTGAGGTGGCAAGACAAGCAAGCAGCCCCAGTCTCTGTGCCTCTGTGCGAGCAGTGCCATGGGCAAATGAGGCTGAGCAACAGCTTTCCAGGCTAGCTCTTTCTGCCTGCGAGCTATCTGCAGACGTTCGCATTTTGGGAGCAGGTCTGCCGGAGGCCTCCTGCACGCAACCCAAACATACACTTGAAGTTTGAGGGGGCAAGACAAGTAAGCAGCCCCAGTCTCTGTGCCTCTGTGCGAGCAGTGCCATGGGCAGATGAGGCTGAGTAACAGCTTTCCAGGCTACCTCTTTCTGCCTGCGAGCTATCTGCAGACGTTCGCATTTTCGGAGCAGGGCCTCCGGAGGCGCCCAGCACGGACCACCTAAGCTACGTTTGAAGTTTGAGGGGGCAAGACAAGCAAGCAGCCCCAGTCTCTGTGCCTCTGTGCGAGCAGTGCCATGCGTAGATGACGCTGAGCAACAGCTTTCCAGGCTAGCTCTTTCTGGCTGTGAGCTATCTGCAGACGTTCACATTTTCGGAGCAGGGCTGTTAGAGGCGCCCAGCACGGACCACCTAAGCTACGTTTGAAGTTTGAGGGGGCAAGACAAGCAAGCAGCCCCAGTCTCTGTGCCTCTGTGCGAGCAGTGCCATGGGCAGATGAGGCTGAGCAACAGCTTTCCTGGCTAGCTTTTTCCGGCTGCGAACTATCTGCAGACGTTCTCATTTTCGGAGCAGGGCTGCTGGAGGCGCCCGGCACGGACCACCTAAGCTACGTTTGAAGTTTGAGGCGGCAAGACAAGCAAGCAGCCCCAGTCTCTGTGCCTCTGTGCAAGCAGTGCCGTGGGCAGATGAGGCTGAGCAACAGCTTTCCAGGCTAGCTCTTTCTGCCTGCGAGCTATCTGCAGATGTTTGCATTTTTGGAGAAGCGCTGCTGGAGGACCCCTGACGGACCCCCAAAGCTATGTTTGAAGTTTGAGGTGGCAAGACAAGAGAGCAGCCCCAGTCTCTGTGCCTCTGTGCGAGCAGTGCCATGGGCAGATGAGGCTGAGCAACAGCTTTCCAGGCTAGCTCTTTCTGCCTGCGATCTATCTGCAGATGTTCGCATTTTCAGAGCAGGTCTGACGGAGGCGCCCGACGTGGACCACCTAAGATACGTTTGAAGTTTGAGAGGGCAAGACAAGTAAGCAGCCCCAGTCTCTGTGCCTCTGTGCGAGCAGTGCCATGGGCAGATGAGGCTGAGCAACAGCTTTCCAGGCTACCTCTTTCTGCCTGCGAGATATCTGCAGACGTTCGCATTTTGGGAGCAGGGCTGCCGGAGGGCCCCTGCACTGAACCCAAAGCTACGTTTGAAGTTTGAGGGAGCAAGACAAGCAAGCAGCCCCAGTCTCTGTGCCTCTGTGCGAGCAGTGCCATGGGCAAATGAGGCTGAGCAACAGCTTTCCAGGCTAGCTCTTTCTGCCTGCGAGCTATCTGCAGACGTTCGCATTTTGCGAGCAGGGCTGCCGGAGGGCCCCTGCACGGAAACCAAAGCTACGTTTGAAGTTTGAGGGGCCAAGACAAGCAAGAAGCCCCAGTCTCTGTGCGTCTGTGCGAGCAGTGCCATGCGTAGATGACGCTGAGCAACATCTTTCCCGGCTAGCTCTTTCCTGCTGCGAGCTATCTGCAGACGTTCGCATTTTTAGAGCAGGACTGCCGGAGACGCCCTGCACGGACCACCTAAGCTACGTTTGAAGTTTGAGGTGGCAAGACAAGCAAGCAGCCCCAGTCTCTGTGCCTCTGTGCGAGCAGTGCCATGGGCAGATGAGGCTGAGCAACATCTTTCCCGGCTAGCTCTTTCTGCCTGCGAGCTATCTGCAGACGTTCGCATTTTGCGAGCAGGTCTGCCGGAGGCCCCCTGCACGCAACCCAAACATACACTTGAAGTTTGAGAGGGCAAGACAAGCAAGCAGCCCCAGTCTCTGTGCCTCTGTGCGAGCAGTGCCATGGACAGATGAGGCTGAGCAACAGCTTTCCAGGCTAGCTCTTTCTGCCTGCGAGATATCTGCAGACGTTCGCATTTTGGGAGCAGGGCTGCCGGAGGGCCCCTGCACTGAACCCAAAGCTACGTTTGAAGTTTGAGGGAGCAAGACAAGCAAGCAGCCCCAGTCTCTGTGCCTCTGTGCGAGCAGTGCCATGGGCAAATGAGGCTGAGCAACAGCTTTCCAGGCTAGCTCTTTCTGCCTGCGAGCTATCTGCAGACGTTCGCATTTTGCGAGCAGGGCTGCCGGAGGGCCCCTGCACGGAACCGAAAGCTACGTTTGAAGTTTGAGGGGCCAAGACAAGCAAGAAGCCCCAGTCTCTGTGCGTCTGTGCGAGCAGTGCCATGGGCAGATGACGCTGAGCAACATCTTTCCCGGCTAGCTCTTTCCTGCTGCGAGCTATCTGCAGACGTTCGCATTTTTAGAGCAGGACTGCCGGAGACGCCCTGCACGGACCACCTAAGCTACGTTTGAAGTTTGAGGTGGCAAGACAAGCAAGCAGCCCCAGTCTCTGTGCCTCTGTGCGAGCAGTGCCATGGGCAAATGAGGCTGAGCAACAGCTTTCCAGGCTAGCTCTTTCTGCCTGCGAGCTATCTGCAGACGTTCGCATTTTGGGAGCAGGTCTGCCGGAGGCCTCCTGCACGCAACCCAAACATACACTTGAAGTTTGAGGGGGCAAGACAAGTAAGCAGCCCCAGTCTCTGTGCCTCTGTGCGAGCAGTGCCATGGGCAGATGAGGCTGAGTAACAGCTTTCCAGGCTACCTCTTTCTGCCTGCGAGCTATCTGCAGACGTTCGCATTTTCGGAGCAGGGCCTCCGGAGGCGCCCAGCACGGACCACCTAAGCTACGTTTGAAGTTTGAGGGGGCAAGACAAGCAAGCAGCCCCAGTCTCTGTGCCTCTGTGCGAGCAGTGCCATGGCAGATGAGGCTGAGCAACAGCTTTCCAGGCTATCTCTTTCTGCCTGCGAGCTATCTGCACATGTTCGCATTTTTGGAGAAGCGCTGCTGGAGGACCCCTGACGGACCCCCAAAGCTATGTTTGAAGTTTGAGGTGGCAAGACAAGAGAGCAGCCCCAGTCTCTGTGCCTCTGTGCGAGCAGTGCCATGGGTAGATGAGGCTGAGCAACAGCTTTCCAGGCTAGCTCTTTCTGCCTGCGATCTATCTGCAGATGTTCGCATTTTCAGAGCAGGGCTGCCGGAGGCATCCGACATGGAACACCTAAGATACATTTGAAGTTTCAGGGGACAAGAAAAGCAAGCAGCCCCAGTCTCTGTGCCTCTGTGCGAGCAGTGCCATGGGCAGATGAGGCTGAGCAACAGCTTTCTAGGCTAGCTCTTTCTGGCTGCGAGCTATCTGCAGACCTTCGCATTTTCGGAGCAGGGCTGTTGGAGGCGCCCGGCACGGACCACCTAAGTTACGTTTGAAGTTTGAGGGGACAAGACAAGCAAGCAGCCCCAGTCTCTGTGCCTCTGTGCGAGCAGTGCCATGGGCAGATGAGGCTGAGCAACAGCTTTCCAGGCTAGCTCTTTCTGGCTGCGAGCTATCTGCAGACGTTCGCATTTTCGGAGCAGGGCTGCTGGAGGCCCCCTGCACGGACCACCTAAGCTACGTTTGAAGTTTGAGGGGGCAAGACAAGCAAGCAGCCCCAGTCTCTGTGCCTCTGTGCGAGCAGTGCCATGGGCAAATGAATCTGAGCAACAGCTTTCCAGGCTAGCCCTTTCTGCCTGCGAGCTATCTGCAGACGTTCGCATTTTCGGAGCAGGGCTGCTGGAGGCGCCAGGCACGGACCACCAAAGCTACGTTTGAAGTTTGAGGGGCCAGGACAAGCAAGCAGCCCCAGTCTCTGTGCCTCTGTGCGAGCAGTGCCATGGGCAAATGAGTCTGAGCAACAGCTTTCCAGGCTACTTCTTTCTGCCTGCGAGCTATCTGCAGACGTTCGCATTTTGGGAGCAGGGCTGCTGGAGGCGCCAGGCACGGACCACCTAAGCTACGTTTGAAGTTTGAGAGGGCAACACAAGCAAGCAGCCCCAGTCTCTGTGCCTCTGTGCGAGCAGTGCCATGGGCAGATGAGGCTGAGCAACAGCTTTCCAGGCTAGCTCTTTCTGCCTGCGAGCTATCTGCAGACGTTCGCATTTTCGGAGAAGCGATGCTGGAGGACCCCTGACGGACCCTCAAAGCTACGTTTGAAGTTTGAGGGGGCAAGACAAGCAAGCAGCCCCAGTCTCTGTGCCTCTGTGCGAGCAGTGCCATGGGCAGATGAGGCTGAGCAACAGCTTTCCAGGCTAGCTCTTTCTGCCTGAGAGCTATCTGCAGACGTTCGCATTTTCAGAGCAGGGCTACTGGAGGCCCCCTGCACGGACCACTTAAGCTACGTTTGAAGTTTGAGAGGGCAACACAAGCAAGCAGCCCCAGTCTCTGTGCCTCTGTGCGAGCAGTGCCATGGGCAGATGAGGCTGAGCAACAGCTTTCCAGGCTAGCTCTTTCTGCCTGCGAGCTATCTGCAGACGTTCGCATTTTGGGAGCAGGTCTGCCGGAGGCCCCCTGCACGCAACCCAAACATACATTTGAAGTTTGAGGGGGCAAGACAAGTAAGCAGCCCCAGTCTCTGTGCCTCTGTGTGAGCAGTGCCATGGGCAGATGAGGCTGAGCAACAGCTTTCCAGGCTAGCTCTTTCTGCCTGCGAGCTATCTGCAGACGTTTGCATTTTCGGAGCAGGGCTGTTGGAGACGCCCGGCACGGACCACCTAAGCTACGTTTGAAGTTTGAGGGGGCAAGACAAGCAAGCAGCCCCAGTCTCTGTGCCTCTGTGCGAGCAGTGCCATGGGCAGATGAGGCTGAGCAACAGCTTTCCAGGCTAGCTCTTTCTGCCTGCGAGCTATCTGCACATGTTCGCATTTTCGGAGAAGCGCTGCTGGAGGACCCCTGACGGACCCTCAAAGCTATGTTTGAAGTTTGAGGGGGCAAGACAAGCAAGCAGCCCCAGTCTCTGTGCCTCTGTGCGAGCAGTGCCATGGGCAGATGAGGCTGAGCAACAGCTTTCCAGGCTAGCTCTTTCTGCCTGCGAGCTATCTGCAGACGTTCGCATTTTGGGAGAAGGGCTACTGGAGGCTCCCTGCACGGACCACCTAAGCTACGTTTGAAGTTTGACAGGGCAAGACAAGCAAGCAGCCCCAGTCTCTGTGCCTCTGTGCGAGCAGTGCCATGGGCAGATGAGGCTGAGCAACAGCTTTCCAGGCTAGCTCTTTCTGCCTGCGAGCTATCTGCAGACGTTCGCATTTTCGGAGCAGGGCTGTTGGAGGCGCCCGGCACGGACCACCTAAGTGACGTTTGAAGTTTGAGGGGGCAAGACAAGCAAGCAGCCCCAGTCTCTGTGCCTCGTGCGAGCAGTGCCATGGGCAGATGAGGCTGAGCAACAGCTTTCCAGGCTAGATCTTTCTCCCTGTGAGCTATCTGCAGATGTTCGCATTTTCGGAGAAGCGCTGCTGGAGGCCCCCTGACGGACCCCCAATGCTATGTTTGAAGTTTGAGGGGGCAAGACAAGCAAGCAGCCCCAGTCTCTGTGCCTCTGTGCGAGCAGTGCCATGGGCAGATGAGGCTGAGCAATAGCTTTCCAGGCTAGCTCTTTCTGGCTGCGAGCTATCTGCAGACGTTCGCATTTTGGGAGCAGGGATGCTGGAGGCACCCGGCACGGACCACCTAAGCTACATTTGAAGTTTGAGGGGGCAAGACAAGCAAGCAGCCCCAGTCTCTGTGCCTCTGTGCGAGCAGTGCCATGGGCAGAGGAGGCTGAGCAACAGCTTTCCAGGCTACCTCTTTCTGCCTGCGAGCTATCTGCAGATGTTCGCATTTTCAGAGCAGGGCTGCCGGAGGCATCCGACATGGAACACCTAAGATACATTTGAAGTTTGAGGGGACAAGACAAGCAAGCAGCCCCAGTCTCTGTGCCTCTGTGCGAGCAGTGCCATGGGCAGATGAGGCTGAGCAACAGCTTTCTAGGCTAGCTCTTTCTGGCTGCGAGCTATCTGCAGACGTTCGCATTTTCGGAGCAGGGCTGCTGGAGGCCCCCTGCACGGACCACCTAAGCTAAGTTTGAAGTTTGAGGGGGCAAGACAAGCAAGCAGCCCCAGTCTCTGTGCCTCTGTGCGAGCAGTGCCATGGGCAGATGAAGCTGAGCAACAGCTTTCCTGGCTAGATTTTTCTGCCTGTGAGATATCTGCAGATGTTTGCATTTTTGGAGAAGCGCTGCTGGAGGACCCCTGACGGTCTCCTCAAAGATATGTTTGAAGTTTGAGGTGGCAAGACAAGAGAGCAGCCCCAGTCCCTGTGCCTCTGTGCGAGCAGTGCCATGGGCAGATGAGGCTGAGCAACAGCTTTCCAGGCTAGCTCTTTCTGCCTGCGAGCTATCTGCAGATGTTCGCATTTTGAGAGCAGGGCTGCCGGAGGCATCCGACATGGAACACCTAAGATACATTTGAAGTTTCAGGGGACAAGAAAAGCAAGCACCCCCAGTTTTTGTGCCTCTGTGCGAGCAGTGCCATGGGCAGATGAGGCTGAGCAACAGCTTTCCAGGCTACCTCTTTCTGCCTGCGAGCTATCTGCAGACGTTCGCATTTTCGGAGAAGCGCTGCTGGAGGCCCCCTGACGGACCCCCAATGCTATGTTTGAAGTTTGAGGGGGCAAGACAAGCAAGCAGCCCCAGTCTCTGTGCCTCTGTGCGAGCAGTGCCATGGGCAGATGAGGCTGAGCAACAGCTTTCCAGGCTAGCTCTTTCTGCCTGCGAGCTATCTGCAGACGTTTGCATTTTCGGAGCAGGGCTGCCGGAGGCCCCCTGCACGGACCACCTAAGCTACGTTTGAAGTTTGAGGGGGCAAGACAAGCAAGCAGCCCCAGTCTCTGTGCCTCTGTGCGAGCAGTGCCATGGGCAGATGAGGCTGAGCAACAGCTTTCCTGGCTAGCTCTTTCTGGCTGCGAGCTATCTGCAGACGTTTGCATTTTCGGAGCAGGGCTGCTGGAGGCGCCCGGCACGGACCACCTAAGCTACATTTGAAGTTTGAGGTGGCAAGACAAGCAAGCAGCCCCAGTCTCTGTGCCTCTGTGCGAGCAGTGCCATGGGCAGATGAGGCTGAGCAACAGCTTTCCAGGCTAGCTCTTTCTGCCTGCGAGCTATCTGCAGACGTTCGCATTTTGGGAGCAGGTCTGCCGGAGGCCCCCTGCACGCAACCCAAACATACATTTGAAGTTTGAGGGGGCAAGACAAGTAAGCAGCCCCAGTCTCTGTGCCTCTGTGCGAGCAGTGCCATGGGCAGATGAGGCTGAGCAACAGCTTTCCAGGCTAGCTCTTTCTACCTGCGATCTATCTGCAGATGTTCGCATTTTCAGAGCAGGGCTGCCGGAGGCGCCCGACATGGACCACCTAAGCTACGTTTGAAGTTTGAGAGGGCAAGACAAGTAAGCAGCCCCAGTCTCTGTGCCTCTGTGCGAGCAGTGCCATGGGCAGATGAGGCTGAGCAACAGCTTTCCAGGCTACCTCTTTCTGCCTGCGAGCTATTTGCAGACGTTCGCATTTTGGGAGCAGGGCTGCCGGAGGGCCCCTGCACTGAACCCAAAGCTACGTTTGAAGTTTGAGGGAGCAAGACAAGCAAGCAGCCCCAGTCTCTGTGCCTCTGTGCGAGCAGTGCCATGGGCAAATGAGTCTGAGCAACAGCTTTCCAGGCTACTTCTTTCTGCCTGCGAGCTATCTGCAGACGTTCGCATTTTCGGAGCAGGGCTGCTGGAGGCGCCCGGCACGGACCACCTAAGCTACGTTTGAAGTTTGAGGTGGCAAGACAAGCAAGCAGCCCCAGTCTCTGTACCTCTCTGCGAGCAGTGCCATGGGCAGATGAGGCTGAGCAACAGCTTTCCAGGCTAGCTCTTTCTGCCTGCGAGCTATCTGCAGACATTCGTATTTTGGGAGCAGGGCTGCCGGAGGCGCGCAACACGGACCACCTAAGTTACGTTTGAAGTTTGAGGGGACAAGACAAGCAAGCAGCCCCAGTCTCTGTGCCTCTGTGCGGGCAGTGCCATGGGCAGATGAGGCTGAGCAACAGCTTTCCAGGCTAGCTCTTTCTGCCTGCGAGCTATCTGCAGACGTTCGCATTTTCGGAGAAGCGATGCTGGAGGACCCCTGACGGACCCTCAAAGCTATGTTTGAAGTTTGAGGGGGCAAGACAAGCAAGCAGCCCCAGTCTCTGTGCCTCTGTGCGAGCAGTGCCATGGGCAGATGAGGCTGAGCAACAGCTTTCCAGGCTAGCTCTTTCTGGCTGAGAGCTATCTGCAGACGTTTGCATTTTCAGAGCAGGGCTACTGGAGGCCCCCTGCACGGACCACTTAAGCTACGTTTGAACTTTGAGAGGGCAACACAAGCAAGCAGCCCCAGTCTCTGTGCCTCTGTGCGAGCAGTGCCATGGGCAGATGAGGCTGAGCAACAGCTTTCCTGGCTAGCTCTTTCTGCCTGCGAGCTATCTGCAGACGTTCGCATTTTCGGAGCAGGGATGCTGGAGGCACCCGGCACGGACCACCTAAGCTACATTTGAAGTTTGAGGGGGCAAGACAAGCAAGCAGCCCCACTCTCTGTGCCTCTGTGCGAGCAGTGCCATGGGCAGATGAGGCTGAGCAACAGCTTTCCAGGCTAGCTCTTTCTGCCTGAGAGCTATCTGCAGATGTTCGCATTTTCAGAGCAGGGCTGCCGGAGGCATCCGACATGGAACACCTAAGATACATTTGAAGTTTCAGGGGACAAGAAAAGCATGCAGCCCCAGTCTCTGTGCCTCTGTGCGAGCAGTGCCATGGGCAGATGAGGCTGAGCAACAGCTTTCTAGGCTAGCTCTTTCTGGCTGCGAGTTATCTGCAGACGTTCGCATTTTCGGAGCAGGGCTGTTGGAGGCGCCCGGCACGGACCACCTAAGCTACGTTTGAAGTTTGAGGGGACAAGACAAGCAAGCAGCCCCAGTCTCTGTGCATCTGTGCGAGCAGTGCCATGGGCAGATGAGGCTGAGCAACAGCTTTCCAGGCTAGCTATTTCTGCCTGCGAGCTATCTGCAGACGTTCGCATTTTCGGAGCAGGGCTGCTGGAGGCCCCCTGCACGGACCACCTAAGCTAAGTTTGAAGTTTGAGGGGGCAAGACAAGCAAGCAGCCCCAGTCTCTGTGCCTCTGTGCGAGCAGTGCCATGGGCAGATGAGGCTGAGCAACAGCTTTCCTGGCTAGATTTTTCTGCCTGCGAGATATCTGCAGATGTTTGCATTTTTGGAGAAGCGCTGCTGGAGTACCCCTGACGGACCTCCAAAGCTATGTTTGAAGTTTGAGGTGGCAAGACAAGAGAGCAGCCCCAGTCTCTGTGCCTCTGTGCGAGCAGTGCCATGGGCAGATGATGCTGAGCAACAGCTTTCCAGGCTAGCTCTTTCTGCCTGCAAGCTATCTGCAGATGTTCGCATTTTGAGAGCAGGGCTGCCGGAGGCATCCGACATGGAACACCTAAGATACATTTGAAGTTTCAGGGGACAAGAAAAGCAAGCAGACCCAGTTTTTGTGCCTCTGTGCGAGCAGTGCCATGGGCAGATGAGGCTGAGCAACAGCTTTCCAGGCTACCTCTTTCTGCCTGCGAGCTATCTGCAGACGTTCGCATTTTGGGAGAAGCGCTGCTGGAGGCCCCCTGCACGGACCACTTAAGCTACGTTTGAAGTTTGAGGGGCAAGACAAGCAAGCAGCCCCAGTCTCTGTGCCTCTGTGCGAGCAGTGCCATGGGCAGATGAGGCTGAGCAACAGCTTTCCAGGCTAGCTCTTTCTGCCTGCGAGCTATCTGCAGACGTTCGCATTTTCGGAGCAGGGCTGCCGGAGGCCCCCTGCACGGACCACCTAAGCTACGTTTGAAGTTTGAGGGGGCAAGACAAGCAAGCAGCCCCAGTCTCTGTGCCTCTGTGCGAGCAGTGCCATGGGCAGATGAGGCTGAGCAACAGCTTTCCTGGCTAGCTATTTCTGGCTGCGAGCTATCTGCAGACGTTCGCATTTTCGGAGCAGGGCTGCTGGAGGCGCCCGGCACGGACCACCTAAGCTACATTTGAAGTTTGAGAGGGCAAGACAAGCAAGCAGCCCCAGTCTGTGTGCCTCTGTGCGAGCAGTGCCATGGGCAGATGAGGCTGAGCAACAGCTTTCCAGCCTAGCTCTTTCTGCCTGCGAGCTATCTGCAAACGTTCGCATTTTGGGAGCAGGTCTGCCGGAGCCCCCCTGCACGCAACCCAAACATACATTTGAAGTTTGAGGGGGCAAGACAAGTAAGCAGCCCCAGTCTCTGTGCCTCTGTGCGAGCAATGCCATGGGCAGATGAGGCTGAGCAACAGCTTTCCAGGCTAGCTCTTTCTGGCTGCGAGCTATCTGCAGACGTTCGCATTTTGGGAGCAGGGCTGCTGGAGGCGCCCGGCACGGACCACCTAAGCTACATTTGAAGTTTGAGGGGGCAAGACAAGCAAGCAGCCCCAGTCTCTGTGCCTCTGTGCGAGCAGTGCCATGGGCAGATGAGGCTGAGCAACAGCTTTCCAGGCTAGCTCTTTCTGCCTGCGAGCTATCTGCAGATGTTTGCATTTTTGGAGAAGCGCTGCTGGAGGACCGCTGACGGACCCCCAAAGCTATGTTTGAAGTTTGAGGTGGCAAGACAAGAGAGCAGACCCAGTCTCTGTGCCTCTGTGCGAGCAGTGCCATGGGCAGATGAGGCTGAGCAACAGCTTTCCAGGCTAGCTCTTTCTGCCTGCGATCTATCTGCAGATGTTCGCATTTTCAGAGCAGGGCTGCCGGAGGCATCCGACATGGAACACCTAAGATACATTTGAATTTTCAGGGGACAAGAAAAGCAAGCAGCCCCAGTCTCTGTGCCTCTGTGCGACCAGTCCCATGGGCAGATGAGGCTGAGCAACAGCTTTCTAGGCTAGCTCTTTCTGCCTGCGAGCTATCTGCAGACGTTCGCATTTTCGGAGCAGGGCTGTTGGAGGCGCCCGGCACGGACCACCTAAGCTACGTTTGAAGTTTGAGGGGACAAGACAAGCAAGCAGCCCCAGTCTCTGTGCCTCTGTGCGAGCAGTGCCATGGGCAGATGAGGCTGAGCAACAGCTTTCCAGGCTAGCTCTTTCTGCCTGCGAGCTATCTGCAGACGTTCGCATTTTCGGAGCAGGGCTGCTGGAGGCGCCCAACACGGACCACCTAAGCTAAGTTTGAAGTTTGAGGGGGCAAGACAAGCAAGCAGCCCCAGTCTCTGTGCCTCTGTGCGAGCAGTGCCATGGGCAGATGAGGCTGAGCAACAGCTTTCCTGTCTAGCTTTTTCTGCCTGCGAGATATCTGCAGATGTTTGCATTTTTGGAGAAGCGCTGCTGGAGGACCCCTGACGGACCCCCAAAGCTATGTTTGAAGTTTGAGGTGGCAAGACAAGCAAGCAGCCCCAGTCTCTGTGCCTCTGTGCGAGCAGTGCCATGGGCAGATGAGGCTGAGCAACAGCTTTCCAGGCTAGCTCTTTCTGCCTGCGATCTAACTGCAGATGTTCGCATTTTGAGAGCAGGGCTGCCGGAGGCATCCGACATGGAACACCTGAGATACATTTGAAGTTTCAGGGGACAAGAAAAGCAAGCAGCCCCAGTTTCTGTGCCTCTGTGCGAGCAGTGCCATGGGCAGATGAGGCTGAGCAACAGCTTTCCAGGCTACCTCTTTCTGCCTGCGATCTATCTGCAGATGTTCGCATTTTGAGAGCAGGGCTGCCGGAGGCATTCGACATGGAACACCTAAGATACATTTGAAGTTTCAGGGGACAAGAAAAGCAAGCAGCCCCAGTTTCTGTGCCTCTGTGCGAGCAGTGCCATGGGCAGATGAGGCTGAGCAACAGCTTTCCAGGCTAGCTCTTTCTGTCTGCGATCTATCTGCAGACGTTCACATTTTCGGAGCAGGGCTGCCGGAGGCCACCTGCACGGACCACCTAAGCTACGTTTGAAGTTTGAGGGGGCAAGACAAGCAAGCAGCCCCAGTCTCTGTGCCTCTGTGCGAGCAGTGCCATGGGCAGATGAGGCTGAGCAACAGCTTTCCAGGCTACCTCATTCTGCCTGCGAGCTATCTGCAGATGTTTGCATTTTTGGAGAAGCGCTGCTGGAGGACCCCTGATGGGCCCCCAAAGCTATGTTTGAAGTTTGAGGTGGCATGACAAGAGAGCAGCCCCAGTCTCTGTGCCTCTGTGCGAGCAGTGCCATGGGCAGATGAGGCTGAGCAACAGCTTTCCAGGCTAGCTCTTTCTGCCTGCGTTCTATCTGCAGATGTTCGCATTTTCAGAGCAGGGCTGCCGGAGGCATCCGACATGGAACAGCTAAGATACATTTGAAGTTTCAGGGGACAAGAAAAGCAAGCAGCCCCAGTCTCTGTGCCTCTGTGTGAGCAGTGCCATGGGCAGATGAGGCTGAGCAACAGCTTTCTAGGCTAGCTCTTTCTGGTTGCGAGCTATCTGCAGACGTTCGCATTTTCGGAGCAGGGCTGTTGGAGGCGCCCGGCACGGACCACCTAAGCTACGTTTGAAGTTTAAGGGGGCAAGACAAGCAAGCAGCCCCAGTCTCTGTGCCTCTGTGCGAGCAGTACCATGCGTAGATGACGCTGAGCAGCATCTTTCCAGGCTACCTCTTTCTGCCTGCGAGCTATCTGCAGACGTTCGCATTTTCAGAGCAGGGCTGCCAGAGGCGCACGACATGGGCCACCTAAGCTGCAATTGAAGTTTGAGGGGACAAGAAAAGCAAGCAGCCCCAGTCTCTGTGCCTCTGTGCGAGCAGTGCCATGGGCAGATGAGGCTGAGCAACAGCTTTCCAGGCTAGCTCTTTCTGCCTGCGAGCTATCTGCAGACGTTCGCATTTTGGGAGCAGGGCTGCCGGAGGGCCCCTGCACCGAACCCAAAGCTACGTTTGAAGTTTGAGGGGCCAAGACAAGCAAGCTGCCCCAGTCTCTGTGCCTCTGTGCGAGCAGTGCCATGCGTAGATGACGCTGAACAACGTCTTTCCCGGCTAGCTCTTTCCGGCTGCGAGCTATCTGCAGACGTTCTCATTTTTAGAGCAGGACTGACGGAGACGCCCGGCACGGACCACCTAAGCTACGTTTGAAGTTTGACAGGGCAAGACAAGCAAGCAGCCCCAGTCTCTGTGCCTCTGTGCGAGCAGTGCCATGGGCAAATGAGGCTGAGCAACAGCTTTCCAGGCTATCTCTTTCTGGCTGCCAGCTATCTGCAGACGTTCGCATTTTCGGAGAAGCTCTGCTGCAGGCCCCCTGCACGAACCACCAACGTTACATTTGAAGTTTGAGGGGGCAAGACAAGCAAGCAGCCCCAGTCTCTGTGCCTCTGTGCGAGCAGTGCCATGGGCAGATGAGGCTGAGCAACAGCTTTCCAGGCTACCTCTTTCTGGCTGCGAGCTGTCTGCAGACGTTCGCATTTTCGGAGCAGGGCTACTGGAGGCGCCTGGCACGGACCACCTAAGCTACGTTTGAAGTTTGAGGGGGCAAGACAAGCAAGCAGCCCCAGTCTCTGTGCCTCTGTGCGAGCAGTGCCATGGGCAGATGAGGCGGAGCAACAGCTTTCCAGGCTACCTCTTTCTGCCTGCGAGCTATCTGTAGACATTCGCATTTTCAGAGCAGGGGTGCCAGAGGCGCTTAACACGGACCACCTAAGTTACGTTTGAAGTTTGAGAGGGCAAGACAAGCAAGCAGCCCCAGTCTCTGTGCCTCTGTGCGAGCAGTGCCATGGGCAGATGAGGCTGAGCAACAGCTTTCCAGGCTAGCTCTTTCTGGCTGCGAGTTATCTGCAGACGTTCGCATTTTGCGAGCAGGGCTGCCGGAGGGCCCCTGCTCGGAACCCAAAGCTACGTTTGAAGTTTGAGGGGGCAAGACAAGCAAGCAGCCCCAGTCTCTGTGCCTCTGTGCGAGCAGTGCCATGGGCAGATGAGGCTGAGCAACAGCTTTCCAGGCTAGCTCTTTCTGCCTGCGAGCTATCTGCAGACGTTCGCATTTTGAAAGCAGGGCTGCCGGAGGCGCCCGACACGGACCACCTAAGATACGTTGGAAGTTTGAGGGGGCAAGACAAGCAAGCAGCCCCAGTCTCTGTGCCTCTGTGCGAGCACTGCCATGGGTAGATGAGGCTGAGCACGAGCTTTCCAGGCTAGCTCTTTCTGGCTGCGAGCTATCTGCAGACGTTCGCATATTTGGAGCAGGGCTGCCGGAGGCGCCCGGCATGGACCACCTAAGATACGTTTGAAGTTTGAGGGAGCAAAACAAGGAAGCAGCCCCAGTCTCTGTGCCTCTGTGCGAGCAGTGCCATGGGCAGTTGAGGCTGAGCAACAGCTTTCCAGGCTAGCTCTTTCTGCCTGCGAGCTACCTGCAGACGTTCGCATTTTCGGAGAAGCGCTGCTGGAGGCCCCCTGACGGACCCCCAAATCTACGTTTGAAGTTTGAGGGGGCAAGACAAGCAAGCAGCCCCAGTCTCTGTGCCTCTGTGCGAGCAGTGCCATGGGCAGATGAGGCTGAGCAACAGCTTTCCAGGCTAGCTCTTTCTGCCTGCGAGCTGTCTGCACATGTTCACATTTTCAGAGAAGCGCTGCAGGAGGCGCTCGCCACGGAAACCAAAAGCTACGTTTGAAGTTTGAGGGGGCAAGACAAGCAAGCAGCCCCAGTCTCTGTGCCTCTGTGCGAGCAGTGCCATGGGCAGATGAGGCTGAGCAACAGCTTTCCAGGCTAGCTCTTTCTGCCTGCGAGCTATCTGCAGACGTTCGCAATTCCAGAGCAGGGCTGCCGGATACCCCTGGCACGGACCACCTAAGCTACGTTTGAAGTTTGAGGGAGCAACACAAGCAAGCAGCCTCAGTCTCTGTGCCTCTCTGCGAGCAGTGCCATGAGCAGATGAGGCTGAGCAACAGCTTTCCAGGCTACCTCTTTCTGCCTGCGAGCTATCTACAGAAGTTCGAATTTTGAAAGCAGGGCTGCCGGAGGCGACCGTCACAGACCACCTAAGATACGTTGGAAGTTTGAGGGGGCAAGACAAGCAAGCAGCCCCAGTCTCTGTGCCTCTGTGCGAGCAGTGCCATGGGCAAATGAGGCTGTGCAACAGCTTTCCAGGCTACCTCTTTCTGCCTGCGAGCTCTCTGCAGACGTTCGCATTTTCGGAGCAGGGCTGTTGGAGGCGCCCGGCACGGACCACCTAAGCTACAATTGAAGTTTGAGGGGGCAAGACAAGCAAGCAGCCCCAGTCTCTGTGCCTCTGTGTGAGCAGTGCCATGGGCAGATGAGGCTGAGAAACAGCTTTCCAGGCTAGCTCTTTCTGCCTGCGAGCTATCTGCAGACATTCGCATTTTGGGAGCAGGGCTGCAGGAGGCGCCCGACACGGAGCACCTAAGCTACGTTTGAAGTTTCAGGTGGCAAGACAAGCAAGCAGCCCCAGTCTCTGTGCCTCTGTGCGAGCAGTACCATGCGTAGATGACGCTGAGCAGCATCTTTCCAGGCTACCTCTTTCTGCCTGCGAACTATCTGCAGACATTCGCATTTTCAGAGCAGGGCTGCCAGAGGCGCACGACATGGGCCACCTAAGCTACGTTTGAAGTTTGAGGGGACAAGACAAGTAAGCAGCCCCAGTCTCTGTGCCTCTGTGCGAGCAGTGCCATGGGCAGATGAGGCTGAGCAACAGCTTTCCAGGCTAGCTCTTTCTGCCTGCGAGCTCTCTGCAGACGTTCGCATTTTCGGAGCAGGGCTGCCGGAGGTGCCCGGCACGGACCACCTAAGCTACGTTTGAAGTTTGAGGGGGCAAGACAAGCAAGCAGCCCCAGTCTCTGTGCCTCTGTGCGAGCAGTGCCATGGGCAGATGAGGCTGAGCAACAGCTTTCCAGGCTAGCTCTTTCTACCTGCGAGCTATCTGCAGACGTTCGCATTTTCGGAGCAGGGCTACTGGAGGCCCCCTGCACGGACCACCTAAGCTACGTTTGAAGTTTGAGAGGGCAAGACAAGCAAGCAGCCCCAGTCTCTGTGCCTCTGTGCGAGCAGTGCCATGGGCAGATGAGGCTGAGCAACAGCTTTCCAGGCTAGCTCTTTCTGCCTGCGAGCTATCTGCAGACTTTCTCATTTTGGGAGCAGGGCTGCCAGAGGCGCCCAACACGGACCACCTAATTTACGTTTGAAGTTTGAGAGGGCAAGACAAGCAAGCAGCCCCAGTCTCTGTGCCTCTGTGCGAGCAGTGCCATGGGCAGATGAGGCTGAGCAACAGCTTTCCAGGCTAGCTCTTTCTGCCTGCGAGCTATCTGCAGACGTTCGCATTTTGCGAGCAGGGCTGCCGGAGGGCCCCTGCTCGGAACCCAAAGCTACGTTTGAAGTTTGAGGGGGCAAGACAAGCAAGCAGCCCCAGTCTCTGTGCCTCTGTGCGAGCAGTGCCATGGGCAGATGAGGCTGAGCAACAGCTTTCCTGGCAAGCTCTTTCTGCCTGCGAGCTATCTGCAGACGTTCACATTTTGCGAGCAGGGCTGCCGTAGGGCCCCTGCTCGGAACCCAAAGCTATGTTTGAAGTTTGAGGGGGCAAGACAAGCAAGCAGCCCCAGTCTCTGTGCCTCTGTGCGAGCAGTGCCATGGGCAGATGAGGCTGAGCAACAGCTTTCCTGGCTAGCTCTTTCTGCCTGCGAGCTATCTGCAGACGTTCGCACTTCCAGAGCAGGGCTGCCGGAGTGCCCCTGCACGGAACCCAAAGCTACGTTTGAAGTTTGATGTGGCAAGACAAGCAAGCAGCCCCAGTCTCTGTGCCTCTGTGCGAGCAGTGCCATGCGTAGATGACGCTGAACAACATCTTTCCCGGCTACCTCTTTCCGGCTGTGAGCTATCTGCAGACGTTCGCATTTTTAGAGCAGGACTGACGGAGACGCCCGGCACGGACCACCTAAGCTACGTTTAAAGTTTGAGGGGGCAAGACAAGCAAGCAGCCCCAGTCTCTGTGCCTCTGTGCGAGCAGTGCCATGGGCAAATGAGGCTGAGCAACAGCTTTCCAGGCTATCTCTTTCTGGCTGCCAGCTATCTGCAGACGTTCGCATTTTCGGAGCAGGGCTGCTGCAGGCCCCCTGCACGAACCACCAACGTTACATTTGAAGTTTGAGGGGGCAAGACAAGCAAGCAGCCCCAGTCTCTGTGCCTCTGTGCGAGCAGTGCCATGGGCAGATGAGGCTGAGCAACAGCTTTCCAGGCTACCTCTTTCTGCCTGCGAGCTATCTGCAGACGTTCGCATTTTGAAAGCAGGGCTGCCGGAGGCGCCCGACACGGACAACCTAAGTTACGTTTGAAGTTTGAGAGGGCAAGACAAGCAAGCAGCCCCAGTCTCTGTGCCTCTGTGCGAGCAGTGCCATGGGCAGATGAGGCTGAGCAACAGCTTTCCAGGCTAGCTCTTTCTGCCTGCGAGCTATCTGCAGACGTTCGCATTTTCGGAGCAGGGCTGCCGGAGGCGCCCGGCACGGACCTACAAAGATACTTTTGAAGTTTGAGAGAGCAACACAAGCAAGCAGCCCCAGTCTCTGTGCCTCTGTGCGAGCAGTGCCATGGGCAGATGAGGCTGAGCAACAGCTTTCCAGGCTAGCTCTTTCTGCCTGCGAGCTATCTGCAGATGTTTTCATTTTCGGAGAAGCGCTGCTGGAGGACCCCTGACGGACCCCCAATGCTATGTTTGAAATTTGAGGGGGCAAGACAAGCAAGCAGCCCCAGTCTCTGTGCCTCTGTGCGAGCAGTGCCATGGGCAGATGAGGCTGAGCAACAGCTTTCCAGGCTAGCTCTTTCTGCCTGAGAACTATCTGCAGACGTTCACATTTTCGGAGCAGGGCTGCTGGAGGCCCCCTGCACGTACCACCTAAGCTACGTTTGAAGTTTGAGGGGGCAAGACAAGCAAGCAGCCCCAGTCTCTGTGCCTCTGTGCGAGCAGTGCCTTGGGCAGATGAGGCTGAGCAACAGCTTTCCCGGCTAGCTTTTTCTGCCTGCGAGCTATCTGCAGACGTTCGCATTTTCGGAGCAGGGCTGCCGGAGGCGCCCGGCACGGACCACCTAAGCTACATTTGAAGTTTGAGGGGGCAGAACAAGCAAGCAGCCCCAGTCTCTGTGCCTCTGTGCGAGCAGTGCCATGGGCAGATGAGGCTGAGCAACAGCTTTCCAGGCTAGCTCTTTCTGCCTGCGAGCTATCTGCAGACATTCGCATTTTGGGAGCAGGGCTGCCGGAGGCGCCCGAAACGGACCACCTAAGCTACGTTTGAAGTTTGAGAGGGCAAGACAAGTAAGCAGCCCCAGTCTCTGTGCCTCTGTGCGAGCAGTGCCATGGGCAGATGAGGCTGAGCAACAGCTTTCCAGGCTACCTCTTTCTGCCTGCGAGCTATCTGCAGACGTTCGCATTTTTGGAGCAGGGCTGCTGGAGGCCCCCTGCACGGACCACGTAAGCTACGTTTGAAGTTTGAGAGGGCAAGACAAGCAAGCAGCCCCAGTCTCTGTGCCTCTGTGCGAGCAGTGCCATGGGCAGATGAGGCTGAGCAACAGCTTTCCAGGCTACCTCTTTCTGCCTGCGAGCTATCTGCAGACGTTCGCATTTTCGGAGCAGGGCTGTTGGAAACGCCCGGCACGGACCACCTAAGCTACGTTGGAAGTTTGAGGTGGCAAGACAAGCAAGCAGCCCCAGTCTCTGTGCCTCTGTGCGAGCAGTGCCATGGGCAGATGAGGCTGAGCAACAGCTTTCCAGGCTAGCTGTTTCTCCCTGCGTGCTGTCTGCACATGTTCGCATTTTCGGAGAAGCGCTGCTGGAGGACCCCTGACGGACCCTCAAAGCTATGTTTGAAGTTTGAGGGAGCAAGACAAGCAAGCAGCCCCAGTCTCTGTGCCTCTGTGCGAGCAGTGCCATGGGCAGATGACGCTGAGCAACTGCTTTCCAGGCTAGCTCTTTCTGCCTACGAGCTATCTGCAGACGTTCGCATTTTGAAAGCAGGGCTGCCGGAGGAGCCCGGCACGGACCACCTAATATACGTTGGAAGTTTGAGGGGGCAAGACAAGCAAGCAGCCCCGGTCTCTGTGCCTCTGTGCGAGCAGTGCCATGGGTAGATGAGGCTGAGCACGAGCTTTCCAGGCTAGCCCTTTCTGGCTGCGAGCTATCTGCAGACGTTCGCATATTTGGAGCAGGGCTGCCGGAGGCGCCCGGCATGGACCACCTAAGATACATTTGAAGTTTGAGGGAGCAAAACAAGGAAGCAGCCCCAGTCTCTGTGCCTCTGTGCGAGCAGTGCCATGGGCAGATGAGGCTGAGCAACAGCTTTCTAGGCTACCTCTTTCTGGCTGCGAGCTACCTGCAGACGTTCGCATTTTCGGAGCAGGGCTGCCGGAGGCCCCCTGCACGGACCCCCATAGCTACGTTTGAAGTTTAAGGTGGCAAGACAAGCAAGCAGCCCCAGTGTCTGTGCCTCTGTGCGAGCAGTGCCATGGGCAGATGAGGCTGAGCAACAGCTTTCCAGGCTAGCTCTTTCTGCCTGCGAGCTGTCTGCAGATGTTCACATTTTCAGAGAAGCGCTGCAGGAGGCGCTCGCCACGGAAACCAAAAGCTACGTTTGAAGTTTGAGGGGGCAAGACAAGCAAGCAGCCCCAGTCTCTGTGCCTCTGTGCGAGCAGTGCCATGGGCAGATGAGGCTGAGCAACAGCTTTCCAGGCTAGCTCTTTCTGCCTGCGAGCTATCTGCAGACGTTCGCATTATGAAAGCAGGGCTGCCGGAGGCGCCCGGCACGGACCACCTAAGATACGTTGGAAGTTTGAGGGGGCAAGACAAGCAAGCAGCCCCAGTCTCTGTGCCTCTGTGCGAGCAGTGCCATGGGCAGATGAGGCTGAGCAACAGCTTTCCTGGCTAGCTTTTTCTGCCTGCGAGCTATCTGCAGACGTTCGCATTTTCGGAGCAGGGCTGCTGGAGGCGCCCGGCACGGACCACCTAAGCTATATTTGAAGTTTGAGGGGGCAAGACAAGCAAGCAGCCCCAGTCTCTGTGCCTCTGTGCGAGCAGTGCCATGGGCAGATGAGGCTGAGCAACAGCTTTCCAGGCTAGCTCTTTCTGCCTGCGAGCTATCTGCAGATGTTTTCATTTTTGGAGAAGCGCTGCTGGAGGACCCCTGACGGACCCCCAATGCTATGTTTGAAGTTTGAGGTGGCAAGACAAGAGAGCAGCCCCAGTCTCTGTGCCTCTGTGCGAGCAGTGCCATGGGCAGATGAGGCTGAGCAACAGCTTTCCAGGCTAGCTCTTTCTGCCTGCGAGCTATCTGCAGACATTCGCATTTTGGGAGCAGGGCTGCCGGAGGCGCCCGAAACGGACCACCTAAGCTACGTTTGAAGTTTGAGAGGGCAAGACAAGTAAGCAGCCCCAGTCTCTGTGCCTCTGTGCGAGCAGTGCCATGGGCAGATGAGGCTGAGCAACAGCTTTCCAGGCTACCTCTTTCTGCCTGCGAGCTATCTGCAGACATTCGCATTTTCGGAGCAGGGCTGTTGGAAACGCCCGGCACGGACCACCTAAGCTACGTTGGAAGTTTGAGGTGGCAAGACAAGCAAGCAGCCCCAGTCTCTGTGCCTCTGTGCGAGCAGTGCCATGGGCAGATGAGGCTGAGCAACAGCTTTCCAGGCTAGCTGTTTCTGCCTGCGAGCTGTCTGCACATGTTCGCATTTTCGGAGAAGCGCTGCTGGAGGACCCCTGACGGACCCTGAAAGCTATGTTTGAAGTTTGAGGGAGCAAGACAAGCAAGCAGCCCCAGTCTCTGTGCCTCTGTGCGAGCAGTGCCATGGGCAGATGATGCTGAGCAACAGCTTTCCAGGCTAGCTCTTTCTGGCTGCGAGCTACCTGCAGACGTTCGCATTTTCGGAGCAGGGCTGCCGGAGGCCCCCTGCACGGACCCCCATAGATACGTTTGAAGTTTAAGGTGGCAAGACAAGCAAGCAGCCCCAGTGTCTGTGCCCCTGTGCGAGCAGTGCCATGGGCAGATGAGGCTGAGCAACAGCTTTCCAGGCTAGCTCTTTCTGCCTGCGAGCTGTCTGCAGATGTTCACATTTTCAGAGAAGCGCTGCAGGAGGCGCTCGCCACGGAAACCAAAAGCTACGTTTGAAGTTTGAGGGGGCAAGACAAGCAAGCAGCCCCAGTCTCTGTGCCTCTGTGCGAGCAGTGCCATGGGCAGATGAGGCTGAGCAACAGCTTTCCAGGCTAGCTCTTTCTGCCTGCGAGCTATCTGTAGACGTTCAAATTTTTGGAGCAGGGCTGTTGGAGGCCCCGTGCACGGTCCCGCAAAGATACGTTTGAGGTTTGAGATGGAAAGACAAGCAAGCAGCCCCAGTCTCTGTGCCTCTCTGCGAGCAGTGCCATGGGCAGATGAGGCTGAGCAACAGCTTTCCATGCTAGCTCTTTCTGCCTGCGAGCTATCTGCAGACGTTCGCAATTCCAGAGCAGGGCTGCCGGATACCCCTGGCACGGACCACCTAAGCTACGTTTGAAGTTTGAGGTGGCAAGACAAGCAAGCAGCCCCAGTCTCTGTACCTCTCTGCGAGCAGTGCCATGCGTAGATGACGCTGAGCAACAGCTTTCCAGGCTAGCTCTTTCTGCCTGCGAGCTATCTGCAGACGTTCGCATTTTGAAAGCAGGGCTGCCGGAGGCGCCCGGCACGGACCACCTAAGATACGTTGGAAGTTTGAGGGGGCAAGAAAAGCAAGCAGCCCCAGTCTCTGTGCCTCTGTGCGAGCAGTGCCATGGGCAGATGAGATTGAGCAACAGCTTTCCATGCTAGCCCTTTCTGACTGCGGGCTATCTGCAGACGTTCGCATTTTCGGGGCAGGGCTACTGGAGACTCCCGGGACGGACCACGTAAGCTACGTTGGAAGTTTGAGGGGGCAAGACAAGCAAGCAGCCCCAGTCTCTGTGCCTCTGTGCGAGCAGTGCCATGGGTAGATGAGGCTGAGCACCAGCTTTCCAGGCTAGCTCTTTCTGGCTGCGAGCTATCTGCAGACGTTCGCATATTTAGAGCAGGGCTTCCGGAGTCGTCCGGTATGGACCACTAAAGATACGTTTGAAGTTTGAGGAGGCAAAACAAGGAAGCAGCCCCAGTCTCTGTGCCTCTATGCGAGCAGTGCCATGGGCAGATGAGGCTGAGCAACAGCTTTCCAGGCTAGCTCTTTCTGCCTGCGAGCTACCCGCACACGTTCGCATTTTTGGAGAAGCGCTGCTGGAGGCCCCCTGCACGGACCCCCAAATCTACGTTTGAAGTTTGAGGGGGCAAGACAAGCAAGCAGCCCCAGTCTCTGTGCCTCTGTGCGAGTACTGCCATGGGCAGATGAGGCTGAGCAACAGCTTTCCAGGCTAGCTCTTTCTGGCTGCGAGCTATCTGCAGACGTTCGCATTTTGCGAGCAGGGCTGCCGGAGGCCCCCTGCACGGACCCCCATAGCTACGTTTGAAGTTTAAGGGGGCAAGACAAGCAAGCAGCCCCAGTCTCTGTGCCTCTGTGCGAGCAGTGCCATGGGCAGATGAGGCTGAGCAACAGCTTTCCAGGCTAGCTCTTTCTGGCTGCGAGCTATCTGCAGACGTTCGCATTTTCGGAGAAGCGCTGCTGGAGGCCCCCTGACGGACCCCCAAATATACGTTTGAAGTTTGAGGGGGCAAGACAAGCAAGCAGCCCCAGTCTCTGTGCCTCTGTGCGAGTACTGCCATGGGCAGATTAGACTGAGGAACAGCTTTCCAGGCTAGCTCTTTCTGGCTGCGAGCTATTTGCAGACGTTCGCATTTTCAGAGCAGGTCTGCCGGAGCCGCCCGCCACTGAACCCAAAAGATAAGTTTTAAGTTTAAGGTGGCAAGACAAGCAAGCAGCCCCAGTCTCTGTGCCTCTGTGCGAGCAGTGCCATGGGCAGATGAGGCTGAGAAACAGCTTTCCAGGCTAGCTCTTTCTGCCTGCCAGCTATCTGCAGACGTTCGCATTTTGGGAGCAGGGCTGCCGGATCGCCCCTGCACGGAACCCAAAGCTACGTTTGAATTTTCAGGGGACAAGACAAGCAAGCAGCCCCAGTCTCTGTGCCTCTGTGCGAGCAGTGCCATGGGCAGATGAGGCTGAGCAACAGCTTTCCAGGCTAGCTCTTTCTGCCTGCGAGCTATCTGCAGACGTTCGCATTTTCGGAGCAGGGCTGTTGGAGGCGCCCGGCACGGACCACCTAACATACATTTGAAGTTTGAGGGGGCAAGACAAGCAAGCAGCCCCAGTCTCTGTGCCTCTGTGCGAGCACTGCCATGGGCAGATGAGGCTGAGCAACAGCTTTCCAGGCTAGCTCTTTCTGCCTGCGAGCTATCTGCACATGTTCGCATTTTCGGAGAAGCGCTGCTGGAGGACCCCTGACGGACCCTCAAAGCTATATTTGAAGTTTGAGGGGGCAAGACAAGCAAGCAGCCCCAGTCTCTGTGCCTCTGTGCGAGCAGTGCCATGGGCAGATGAGGCTGAGCAACAGCTTTCCAGGCTAGCTCTTTCTGCCTGCGAGCTATCTGCAGACGTTCGCATTTTGGGAGAAGGGCTACTGGAGGCTTCCTGCACGGACCACCTAAGCTACGTTTGAAGTTTGACAGGGCAAGACAAGCAAGCAGCCCCAGTCTCTGTGCCTCTGTGTGAGCAGTGCCATGGGCAGATGAGGCTGAGCAACAGCTTTCCAGGCTAGCTCTTTCTGGCTGAGAGCTATCTGCAGATGTTCGCATTTTCGGAGAAGCGCTGCTGGAGGCCCCCTGACGGACCCCCAATGCTATGTTTGAAGTTTGAGGGGGCAAGACAAGCAAGCAGCCCCAGTCTCTGTGCCTCTGTGCGAGCAGTGCCATGGGCAGATGAGGCTGAGCAACAGCTTTCCAGGCTAGCTCTTTCTGCCTGCGAGCTATCTGCAGACGTTCGCATTTTCGGAGCAGGGCTGCTGGAGGTCCCCTGCACGGACCACCTAAGCTACATTTGAAGTTTGAGGGGGCAAGACAAGCAAGCAGCCCCAGTCTCTGTGCCTCTGTGCGAGCAGTGCCATGGGCAGATGAGGCTGAGCAACAGCTTTCCAGGCTACCTCTTTCTGCCTGCGAGCTATCTGCAGACGTTCGCATTTTGGGAGCAGGGCTGCCGGATCGCCCCTGCACGGAACCCAAAGCTATGTTTGAAGTTTGAGGGGGCAAGACAAGCAAGCAGCCCCAGTCTCTGTGCCTCTGTGCGAGCAGTGCCATGGGCAGATGAGGCTGAGCAACAGCTTTCCAGGCTAGCTCTTTCTGCCTGCGAGCTATCTGCAGACGTTCGCATTTTCGGAGCAGGGCTGTTGGAGGCGCCCGGCACGGACCACCTAAGCTACGTTTGAAGTTTGAGGGGGCAAGACAAGCAAGCAGCCCCAGTCTCTGTGCCTCTGTGCGAGCACTGCCATGGGCAGATGAGGCTGAGCAACAGCTTTCCAGGCTAGCTCTTTCTGCCTGCGAGCTATCTGCACATGTTCGCATTTTCGGAGAAGCGCTGCTGGAGGACCCCTGAGGGACCCTCAAAGCTATGTTTGAAGTTTGAGGGGGCAAGACAAGCAAGCAGCCCCAGTCTCTGTGCCTCTGTGCGAGCGGTGCCATGGGCAGATGAGGCTGAGCAACAGCTTTCCAGGCTAGCTCTTTCTGCCTGCGAGCTATCTGCAGACGTTCGCATTTTCGGAGCAGGGCTGCTGGAGGACCCCTGCACGGACCACCTAAGCTACATTTGAAGTTTGAGGGGGCAAGACAAGCAAGCAGCCCCAGTCTCTGTGCCTCTGTGCGAGCAGTGCCATGGGCAGATGAGGCTGAGCAACAGCTTTCCAGGCTAGCTCTTTCTGCCTGCGAGCTATCTGCAGACGTTCGCATTTTCGGAGCAGGGCTGCTGGAGGCGCCCGGCACGGACCAGCTAAGCTACATTTGAAGTTTGAGGGGGCAAGACAAGCAAGCAGCCCCAGTCTCTGTGCCTCTGTGCGAGCAGTGCCATGGGCAGATGAGGCTGAGCAACAGCTTTCCAGGCTAGCTCTTTCTGCCTGCGAGCTATCTGCAGATGTTTGCATTTTTGGAGAAGCGCTGCTGGAGGCTCCCTGCACAGACCACCTAAGCTACGTTTGAAGTTTGAGGGGGCAAGACAAGCAAGCAGCCCCAGTCTCTGTGCCTCTGTGCGAACAGGGCCATGGGCAGATGAGGCTGAGCAACAGCTTTCCAGGCTAGCTCTTTCTGCCTGCGAGCTATCTGCAGACGTTCGCATTTTCGGAGCAGGGCTGCTGGAGGCCCCCTGCACGGACCACCTAAGCTACGTTTGAAGTTTGAGGGGGCAAGACAAGCAAGCAGCCTCAGTCTCTGTGCCTCTGTGCGAGCAGTGCCATGGGCAGATGAGGCTGAGCAACAGCTTTCCAGGCTAGCTCTTTCTGCCTGCGAGCTATCTGCAGACGTTCGCATTTTCGGAGCAGGGCTGCCGGAGGCACCCGAAACGGACCACCTAAGCTACGTTTGAAGTTTGACAGGGCAAGACAAGTAAGCAGCCCCAGTCTCTGTGCCTCTGTGCGAGCAGTGCCATGGGCAGATGAGGCTGAGCAACAGCTTTCCAGGCTAGCTCTTTCTGCCTGCGAGCTATCTGCAGACGTTCGCATGTTCGGAGAAGCGCTGCTGGAGGCCCCCTGACGGACCCCCAATGCTATGTTTGAAGTTTGAGGGGGCAAGACAAGCAAGCAGCCCCAGTCTCTGTGCCTCTGTGCGAGCAGTGCCATGGGCAGATGAGGCTGTGCACCAGCTTTCCTGGCTAGCTCTTTCTGGCTGCGAGCTACCTGCAGACGTTCGCATTTTCGGAGAAGCGCTGCTGGAGGCCCCCTCACGGACCCCCAAATCTACGTTTGAAGTTTGAGGGGGCAAGACAAGCAAGCAGCCCCAGTCTCTGTGCCTCTGTGCGAGCAGTGCCATGTGCAGATGAGGCTGAGAAACAGCTTTCCAGGCTAGCTCTTTCTGGCTGCGAGCTACCTGCACACGTTCGCATTTTTGGAGAAGCGCTGCTGGAGGCCCCCTGCACGGACCCCCAAATCTACGTTTGAAGTTTGAGGTGGCAAGACAAGCAAGCAGCCCCAGTTTCTGTGCCTCTGTGCGAGCAGTGCCATGGGCAGATGAGGCTGAGCAACAGCTTTCCAGGCTACCTATTTCTGCCTGCGAGCTATCTGCAGACATTCGCATTTTCGGAGCAGGGCTGCTGGAGGCCTGCTGCACGGAAGACCTAAGATACGTTTGAAGTTTGAGGAAGCAAGACAAGCAAGCAGCCCCAGTCTCTGTGCCTCTGTGCGAGCAGTGCCATGGGCAGATGAGGCTGAGCAACAGCTTTCCAGGCTAGCTCTTTCTGGCTGAGAGCTATCTGCAGACGTTCGCATTTTCGGAGAATCGCTGCCGGAGGCCCCCTGCACGGACCCCCATAGCTACGTTTGAAGTTTCAGGTGGCAAGACAAGCAAGCAGCCCCAGTCTCTGTGCCTCTGTGCGAGCAGTGCCATGGGCAGATGAGGCTGAGCAACAGATTTCCAGGCTACCTCTTTCTCCCTGCGAGCTATCTGCACATGTTCGCATTTTCGGAGAAGCGCTTCTGGAGGACCCCTGACGGACCCTCAAAGCTATGTTTGAAGTTTGAGGGGGCAAGACAAGCAAGCAGCCCCAGTCTCTGTGCCTCTGTGCGAGCAGTGCCATGGGCAGATGAGGCTGAGCAACAGCTTTCCAGGCTAGCTCTTTCTGGCTGAGAGCTATCTGCAGACGTTCGCATTTTCGGAGAATCGCTGCCGGAGGCCCCCTGCACGGACCCCCATAGCTACGTTTGAAGTTTCAGGTGGCAAGACAAGCAAGCAGCCCCAGTCTCTGTGCCTCTGTGCGAGCAGTGCCATGGGCAGATGAGGCTGAGCAACAGATTTCCAGGCTACCTCTTTCTCCCTGCGAGCTATCTGCACATGTTCGCATTTTCGGAGAAGCGCTTCTGGAGGACCCCTGACGGACCCTCAAAGCTATGTTTGAAGTTTGAGGGGGCAAGACAAGCAAGCAGCCCCAGTCTCTGTGCCTCTGTGCGAGCAGTGCCATGGGCAGATGAGGCTGAGCAACAGCTTTCCAGGCTAGCTCTTTCTGCCTGCGAGCTATCTGCAGACGTTCGCATTTTGGGAGCAGTGCTGCCGGATCGCCCCTGCACGGAACCCAAAGCTACGTTTGAAGTTTGAGGGGGCAAGACAAGCAAGCAGCCCCAGTCTCTGTGCCTCTGTGCGAGCACTGCCATGTGCAGATGAGGCTGAGCAACAGCTTTCCAGGCTAGCTCTTTCTGCCTGCTAACTATCTGCACATGTTCGCATTTTCGGAGAAGCGCTGCTGGAGGACCCCTAACGGACCCCCAAATCTACGTTTGACGTTTGAGGGGGCAAGACAAGCAAGCAGCCCCAGTCTCTGTGCCTCTGTGCGAGCAGTGCCATGGGCAGATGAGGCTGAGCAACAGCTTTCCAGGCTAGCTCTTTCTGCCTGCGAGCTATCTGCAGACGTTCGCATTTTGGGAGAAGGGCTACTGGAGGCTCCCTGCACGGACCACCTAAGCTACGTTTGAAGTTTGACAGGGCAAGACAAGCAAGCAGCCCCAGTCTCTGTGCCTCTGTGCGAGCAGTGCCATGGGCAGATGAGGCTGAGCAACAGCTTTCCAGGCTAGCTCTTTCTGCCTGAGAGCTATCTGCAGACGTTCGCATTTTCGGAGCAGGGCTGCTGGAGGCCCCGTGCACGGACCACCTAAGCTACATTTGAAGTTTGAGGGGGCAAGACAAGCAAGCAGCCCCAGTCTCTGTGCCTCTGTGCGAGCAGTGCCATGGGCAGATGAGGCTGAGCAACAGCTTTCCAGGCTAGCTCTTTCTGCCTGCGAGCTATCTGCAGACGTTCGCATTTTCGGAGCAGGGCTGCTGGAGGCGCCCGGCACGGACCAGCTAAGCTACATTTGAAGTTTAAGGGGGCAAGACAAGCAAGCAGCCCCAGTCTCTGTGCCTCTGTGCGAGCAGTGCCATGGGCAGATGAGGCTGAGCAACAGCTTTCCAGGCTAGCTCTTTCTGCCTGCGAGCTATCTGCAGATGTTTGCATTTTTGGAGAAGCGCTGCTGGAGGCTCCCTGCACAGACCACCTAAGCTACGTTTGAAGTTTCACAGGGCAAGACAAGCAAGCAGCCCCAGTCTCTGTGCCTCTGTGCGAGCAGTGCCATGGGCAGATGAGGCTGAGCAACAGCTTTCCAGGCTAGCTCTTTCTGGCTGAGAGCTATCTGCAGACGTTCGCATTTTCGGAGAATCGCTGCCGGAGGCCCCCTGCACGGACCCCCATAGCTACGTTTGAAGTTTCAGGTGGCAAGACAAGCAAGCAGCCCCAGTCTCTGTGCCTCTGTGCGAGCAGTGCCATGGGCAGATGAGGCTGAGCAACAGATTTCCAGGCTACCTCTTTCTCCCTGCGAGCTATCTGCACATGTTCGCATTTTCGGAGAAGCGCTTCTGGAGGACCCCTGACGGACCCTCAAAGCTATGTTTGAAGTTTGAGGGGGCAAGACAAGCAAGCAGCCCCAGTCTCTGTGCCTCTGTGCGAGCAGTGCCATGGGCAGATGAGGCTGAGCAACAGCTTTCCAGGCTAGCTCTTTCTGGCTGAGAGCTATCTGCAGACGTTCGCATTTTCGGAGAATCGCTGCCGGAGGCCCCCTGCACGGACCCCCATAGCTACGTTTGAAGTTTCAGGTGGCAAGACAAGCAAGCAGCCCCAGTCTCTGTGCCTCTGTGCGAGCAGTGCCATGGGCAGATGAGGCTGAGCAACAGATTTCCAGGCTACCTCTTTCTCCCTGCGAGCTATCTGCACATGTTCGCATTTTCGGAGAAGCGCTTCTGGAGGACCCCTGACGGACCCTCAAAGCTATGTTTGAAGTTTGAGGGGGCAAGACAAGCAAGCAGCCCCAGTCTCTGTGCCTCTGTGCGAGCAGTGCCATGGGCAGATGAGGCTGAGCAACAGCTTTCCAGGCTAGCTCTTTCTGCCTGCGAGCTATCTGCAGACGTTCGCATTTTGGGAGCAGTGCTGCCGGATCGCCCCTGCACGGAACCCAAAGCTACGTTTGAAGTTTGAGGGGGCAAGACAAGCAAGCAGCCCCAGTCTCTGTGCCTCTGTGCGAGCACTGCCATGTGCAGATGAGGCTGAGCAACAGCTTTCCAGGCTAGCTCTTTCTGCCTGCTAACTATCTGCACATGTTCGCATTTTCGGAGAAGCGCTGCTGGAGGACCCCTAACGGACCCCCAAATCTACGTTTGACGTTTGAGGGGGCAAGACAAGCAAGCAGCCCCAGTCTCTGTGCCTCTGTGCGAGCAGTGCCATGGGCAGATGAGGCTGAGCAACAGCTTTCCAGGCTAGCTCTTTCTGCCTGCGAGCTATCTGCAGACGTTCGCATTTTGGGAGAAGGGCTACTGGAGGCTCCCTGCACGGACCACCTAAGCTACGTTTGAAGTTTGACAGGGCAAGACAAGCAAGCAGCCCCAGTCTCTGTGCCTCTGTGCGAGCAGTGCCATGGGCAGATGAGGCTGAGCAACAGCTTTCCAGGCTAGCTCTTTCTGCCTGAGAGCTATCTGCAGACGTTCGCATTTTCGGAGCAGGGCTGCTGGAGGCCCCGTGCACGGACCACCTAAGCTACATTTGAAGTTTGAGGGGGCAAGACAAGCAAGCAGCCCCAGTCTCTGTGCCTCTGTGCGAGCAGTGCCATGGGCAGATGAGGCTGAGCAACAGCTTTCCAGGCTAGCTCTTTCTGCCTGCGAGCTATCTGCAGACGTTCGCATTTTCGGAGCAGGGCTGCTGGAGGCGCCCGGCACGGACCAGCTAAGCTACATTTGAAGTTTAAGGGGGCAAGACAAGCAAGCAGCCCCAGTCTCTGTGCCTCTGTGCGAGCAGTGCCATGGGCAGATGAGGCTGAGCAACAGCTTTCCAGGCTAGCTCTTTCTGCCTGCGAGCTATCTGCAGATGTTTGCATTTTTGGAGAAGCGCTGCTGGAGGCTCCCTGCACAGACCACCTAAGCTACGTTTGAAGTTTCACAGGGCAAGACAAGCAAGCAGCCCCAGTCTCTGTGCCTCTGTGCGAGCAGTGCCATGGGCAGATGAGGCTGAGCAACAGCTTTCCAGGCTAGCTCTTTCTGCCTGCGAGCTATCTGCAGATGTTTGCATTTTCGGAGAAGCGCTGCTGGAGGCCCCCTGACGGACCCCCAATGCTATGTTTGAAGTTTGAGGGGGCAAGACAAGCAAGCAGCCCCAGTCTCTGTGCCTCTGTGCGAGTACTGCCATGGGCAGATGAGGCTGAGCAACAGCTTTCCAGGCTACCTCTTTCTGCCTGCGAGCTATCTGCAGACGTTCGCATTTTCAGAGCAGGGCTGCTGGAGGCCCCCTGCACGGACCCCCATAGCTACGTTTGAAGTTTAAGGTGGCAAGACAAGCAAGCAGCCCCAGTCTCTGTGCCTCTGTGCGAGCAGTGCCATGGGCAGATGAGGCTGAGCAACAGCTTTCCAGGCTAGCTCTTTCTGGCTGCGAGCTACCTGCACACGTTCGCATTTTTGGAGAAGCGCTGCTGGAGGCCCCCTGCACGGACCCCCAAATCTATTTTTGAAGTTTGAGGGAGCAAGACAAGCAAGCAGCCCCAGTTTCTGTGCCTCTGTGCGAGCAGTGCCATGGGCAGATGAGGCTGAGCAACAGCTTTCCAGGCTACCTCTTTCTGCCTGCGAGCTATCTGCAGACATTCGCATTTTCGGAGCAGGGCTGCTGGAGGCCTGCTGCACGGAAGACCTAAGATACGTTTGAAGTTTGAGGAAGCAAGACAAGCAAGCAGCCCCAGTCTCTGTGCCTCTGTGCGAGCAGTGCCATGGGCAGATGAGGCTGAGCAACAGCTTTCCAGGCTAGCTCTTTCTGCCTGCGAGCTATCTGCAGACGTTCGCATTTTGGGAGCAGGGCTGCCGGATCGCCCCTGCACGGAACCCAAAGCTACGTTTGAAGTTTGAGGGGGCAAGACAAGCAAGCAGCCCCAGTCTCTGTGCCTCTGTGCGAGCAGTGCCATGGGCAGATGAGGCTGAGCAACAGCTTTCCAGGCTAGCTCTTTCTGCCTGCGAGCTATCTGCAGATGTTTGCATTTTCGGAGAAGCGCTGCTGGAGGCCCCCTGACGGACCCCCAATGCTATGTTTGAAGTTTGAGGGGGCAAGACAAGCAAGCAGCCCCAGTCTCTGTGCCTCTGTGCGAGTACTGCCATGGGCAGATGAGGCTGAGCAACAGCTTTCCAGGCTACCTCTTTCTGCCTGCGAGCTATCTGCAGACGTTCGCATTTTCAGAGCAGGGCTGCCGGAGGCCCCCTGCACGGACCCCCATAGCTACGTTTGAAGTTTGAGGGGGCAAGACAAGCAAGCAGCCCCAGTCTCTGTGCCTCTGTGCGAGCAGTGCCATGGGCAGATGAGGCTGAGCAACAGCTTTCCAGGCTAGCTCTTTCTGCCTGCGAGCTATCTGCAGATGTTTGCATTTTCGGAGAAGCGCTGCTGGAGGCCCTCTGATGGACCCCCAATGCTATGTTTGAAGTTTGAGGGGGCAAGACAAGCAAGCAGCCCCAGTCTCTGTGCCTCTGTGCGAGTACTGCCATGGGCAGATGAGGCTGAGCAACAGCTTTCCAGGCTACCTCTTTCTGCCTGCGAGCTATCTGCAGACGTTCGCATTTTCAGAGCAGGGCTGCCGGAGGCCCCCTGCACGGACCCCCATAGCTACGTTTGAAGTTTAAGGTGGCAAGACAAGCAAGCAGCCCCAGTCTCTGTGCCTCTCTGCGAGCAGTGCCATGTGCAGACGAGGCTGAGAAACCGCTTTCCAGGCTAGCTCTTTCTGCCTGCGAGCTACCTGCACACGTTCGCATTTTTGGAGAAGCGCTGCTGGAGGCCCCCTGCACGGACCCCCAAATCTAGTTTTGAAGTTTGAGGGGGCAAGACAAGCAAGCAGCCCCAGTTTCTGTGCCTCTGTGCGAGCAGTGCCATGGGCAGATGAGGCTGAGCAACAGCTTTCCAGGCTACCTCTTTCTGCCTGCGAGCTATCTGCAGACATTCGCATTTTCGGAGCAGGGCTGCTGGAGGCCTGCTGCACGGAAGACCTAAGATACGTTTGAAGTTTGAGGAAGCAAGACAAGCAAGCAGCCCCAGTCTCTGTGCCTCTGTGCGAGCAGTGCCATGGGCAGATGAGGCTGAGCAACAGCTTTCCAGGCTAGCTCTTTCTGCCTGCGAGCTATCTGCAGACGTTCGCATTTTGGGAGCAGGGCTGCCGGATCGCCCCTGCACGGAACCCAAAGCTACGTTTGAAGTTTGAGGGGGCAAGACAAGCAAGCAGCCCCAGTCTCTGTGCCTCTGTGCGAGCAGTGCCATGGGCAGATGAGGCTGAGCAACAGCTTTCCAGGCTAGCTCTTTCTGCCTGCGAGCTATCTGCAGACGTTCGCATTTTCGGAGAAGCGCTGCTGGAGGACCCCTGAAGGACCCCCAAATATACGTTTGAAGTTTGAGGGGGCAAGACAAGCAAGCAGCCCCAGTCTCTGTGCCTCTGTGCGAGCAGTGCCATGGGCAGATGAGGCTGAGCAACAGCTTTCCAGGCTAGCTCTTTCTGCCTGCGAGCTATCTGCAGACGTTCGCATTTTGGGAGAAGGGCTGCTGGAGGCCCCCTGCACGGACCACCTAAGCTACATTTGAAGTTTGAGGGGGCAAGACAAGCAAGCAGCCCCAGTCTCTGTGCCTCTGTGCGAGCAGTGCCATGGGAAGATGAGGCTGAGCAACAGCTTTCCATGCTAGCTCTTTCCGCCTGCGAGCTATCTGCAGACGTTCGCATTTTCGGAGCAGGGCTGCTGGAGGCGCCCGGCACGGACCAGCTAAGCTACATTTGAAGTTTGAGGGGGCAAGACAAGCAAGCAGCCCCAGTCTCTGTGCCTCTGTGCGAGCAGTGCCATGGGCAGATGAGGCTGAGCAACAGCTTTCCAGGCTAGCTCTTTGTGCCTGCGAGCTATCTCCAGATGTTTGCATTTTTGGAGAAGCGCTGCTGGAGGACCCCTGACGGACCCGCAAATCTATGTTTGAAGTTTGAGGAGCCAAGACAAGCAAGCAGCCCCAGTCTCTGTGCCTCTGTGCGAGCAGTGCCATGGGCAGATGAGGCTGAGCAACAGCTTTCCAGGCTACCTCTTTCTGCCTGCGAGCTATCTGCAGACGTTCGCATTTTGGGAGCAGGGCTACTGGAGGCTCCCTGCACAGACCACCTAAGCTAGGTTTGAAGTTTCACAGGGCAAGACAAGCAAGCAGCCCCAGTCTCTGTGCCTCTGTGCGAGCAGTGCCATGGGCAGATGAGGCTGAGCAACAGCTTTCCAGGCTAGCTCTTTCTGCCTGCGAGCTATCTGCAGACGTTCGCATGTTCGGAGAAGCGCTGCTGGAGGCCCCCTGACGGACCCCCAATGCTATGTTTGAAGTTTGAGGGGGCAAGACAAGCAAGCAGCCCCAGTCTCTGTGCCTCTGTGCGAGCAGTGCCATGGGCAGATGAGGCTGAGCAACAGCTTTCCAGGCTAGCTCTTTCTGGCTGCGAGCTACCTGCAGACGTTCGCATTTTCGGAGAAGCGCTGCTGGAGGCCCCCTGACGGACCCCCAAATCTACGTTTGAAGTTTGAGGGGGCAAGACAAGCAAGCAGCCCCAGTCTCTGTGCCTCTGTGCGAGCAGTGCCATGTGCAGATGAGGCTGAGAAACAGCTTTCCAGGCTAGCTCTTTCTGGCTGCGAGCTACCTGCATACGTTCGCATTTTTGGAGAAGCGCTGCTGGAGGCCCCCTGCACGGACCCCCAAATCTACGTTTGAAGTTTGAGATGGCAAGACAAGCAAGCAGCCCCAGTTTCTGTGCCTCTGTGCGAGCAGTGCCATGGGCAGATGAGGCTGAGCAACAGCTTTCCAGGCTACCTATTTCTGCCTGCGAGCTATCTGCAGACATTCGCATTTTCGGAGCAGGGCTGCTGGAGGCCTGCTGCACGGAAGACCTAAGATACGTTTGAAGTTTGAGGAAGCAAGACAAGCAAGCAGCCCCAGTCTCTGTACCTCTGTGCGAGCAGTGCCCTGGGCAGATGAGGCTGAGCAACAGCTTTCCAGGCTAGCTCTTTCTGCCTGCGAGCTATCTGCAGACGTTCGCATTTTCGGAGCAGGGCTGCCGGAGGCGCCCGTCACACACCACCTAAGCTACGTTTGAAGTTTGAGGGGGCAAGACAAGCAAGCAGCCCCAGTCTCTGTGCCTCTGTGCGAGCAGTGCCATGGGCAGATGAGGCTGAGCAACAGCTTTCCAGGCTAGCTCTTTCTGCCTGCGAGCTATCTGCAGACGTTCGCATTTTCGGAGCAGGGCTGCTGGAGGCGCCCGGCACGGACCAGCTAAGCTACATTTGAAGTTTAAGGGGGCAAGACAAGCAAGCAGCCCCAGTCTCTGTGCCTCTGTGCGAGCAGTGCCATGGGCAGATGAGGCTGAGCAACAGCTTTCCAGGCTAGCTCTTTCTGCCTGCGAGCTATCTGCAGATGTTTGCATTTTTGGAGAAGCGCTGCTGGAGGCTCCCTGCACAGACCACCTAAGCTACGTTTGAAGTTTCACAGGGCAAGACAAGCAAGCAGCCCCAGTCTCTGTGCCTCTGTGCGAGCAGTGCCATGGGCAGATGAGGCTGAGCAACAGCTTTCCAGGCTAGCTCTTTCTGCCTGCGAGCTATCTGCAGATGTTTGCATTTTCGGAGAAGCGCTGCTGGAGGCCCCCTGACGGACCCCCAATGCTATGTTTGAAGTTTGAGGGGGCAAGACAAGCAAGCAGCCCCAGTCTCTGTGCCTCTGTGCGAGTACTGCCATGGGCGGATGAGGCTGAGCAACAGCTTTCCAGGCTACCTCTTTCTGCCTGCGAGCTATCTGCAGACGTTCGCATTTTCAGAGCAGGGCTGCCGGAGGCCCCCTGCACGGACCCCCATAGCTACGTTTGAAGTTTAAGGTGGCAAGACAAGCAAGCAGCCCCAGTCTCTGTGCCTCTGTGCGAGCAGTGCCATGTGCAGATGAGGCTGAGAAACAGCTTTCCAGGCTAGCTCTTTCTGGCTGCGAGCTACCTGCACACGTTCGCATTTTTGGAGAAGCGCTGCTGGAGGCCCCCTGCACGGACCCCCAAATCTATTTTTGAAGTTTGAGGGAGCAAGACAAGCAAGCAGCCCCAGTTTCTGTGCCTCTGTGCGAGCAGTGCCATGGGCAGATGAGGCTGAGCAACAGCTTTCCAGGCTACCTCTTTCTGCCTGCGAGCTATCTGCAGACATTCGCATTTTCGGAGCAGGGCTGCTGGAGGCCTGCTGCACGGAAGACCTAAGATACGTTTGAAGTTTGAGGAAGCAAGACAAGCAAGCAGCCCCAGTCTCTGTGCCTCTGTGCGAGCAGTGCCATGGGCAGATGAGGCTGAGCAACAGCTTTCCAGGCTAGCTCTTTCTGCCTGCGAGCTATCTGCAGACGTTCGCATTTTGGGAGCAGGGCTGCCGGATCGCCCCTGCACGGAACCCAAAGCTACGTTTGAAGTTTGAGGGGGCAAGACAAGCAAGCAGCCCCAGTCTCTGTGCCTCTGTGCGAGCAGTGCCATGGGCAGATGAGGCTGAGCAACAGCTTTCCAGGCTAGCTCTTTCTGCCTGCGAGCTATCTGCAGATGTTTGCATTTTCGGAGAAGCGCTGCTGGAGGCCCCCTGACGGACCCCCAATGCTATGTTTGAAGTTTGAGGGGGCAAGACAAGCAAGCAGCCCCAGTCTCTGTGCCTCTGTGCGAGTACTGCCATGGGCAGATGAGGCTGAGCAACAGCTTTCCAGGCTAGCTCTTTCTGCCTGCGAGCTATCTGCAGACGTTCGCATTTTCAGAGCAGGGCTGCCGGAGGCCTCCTGCACGGACCCCCATAGCTACGTTTGAAGTTTAAGGTGGCAAGACAAGCAAGCAGCCCCAGTCTCTGTGCCTCTCTGCGAGCAGTGCCATGTGCAGATGAGGCTGAGAAACAGCTTTCCAGGCTAGTTCTTTCTGCCTGCGAGCTACCTGCACACGTTCGCATTTTTGGAGAAGCGCTGCTGGAGGCCCCCTGCACGGACCCCCAAATCTAGTTTTGAAGTTTGAGGGGGCAAGACAAGCAAGCAGCCCCAGTTTCTGTGCCTCTGTGCGAGCAGTGCCATGGGCAGATGAGGCTGAGCAACAGCTTTCCAGGCTACCTCTTTCTGCCTGCGAGCTATCTGCAGACGTTCGCATTTTGAAAGCAGGGCTGCCGGAGGCGCCCGACACGGACAACCTAAGTTACGTTTGAAGTTTGAGAGGGCAAGACAAGCAAGCAGCCCCAGTCTCTGTGCCTCTGTGCGAGCAGTGCCATGGGCAGATGAGGCTGAGCAACAGCTTTCCAGGCTAGCTCTTTCTGCCTGCGAGCTATCTGCAGACGTTCGCATTTTCGGAGCAGGGCTGCCGGAGGCGCCCGGCACGGACCTACAAAGATACGTTTGAAGTTTGAGAGAGCAACACAAGCAAGCAGCCCCAGTCTCTGTGCCTCTGTGCGAGCAGTGCCATGGGCAGATGAGGCTGAGCAACAGCTTTCCAGGCTAGCTCTTTCTGCCTGCGAGCTATCTGCAGATGTTTTCATTTTCGGAGAAGCGCTGCTGGAGGACCCCTGACGGACCCCCAATGCTATGTTTGAAATTTGAGGGGGCAAGACAAGCAAGCAGCCCCAGTCTCTGTGCCTCTGTGCGAGCAGTGCCATGGGCAGATGAGGCTGAGCAACAGCTTTCCAGGCTAGCTCTTTCTGCCTGAGAACTATCTGCAGACGTTCACATTTTCGGAGCAGGGCTGCTGGAGGCCCCCTGCACGTACCACCTAAGCTACGTTTGAAGTTTGAGGGGGCAAGACAAGCAAGCAGCCCCAGTCTCTGTGCCTCTGTGCGAGCAGTGCCATGGGCAGATGAGGCTGAGCAACAGCTTTCCCGGCTAGCTTTTTCTGCCTGCGAGCTATCTGCAGACGTTCGCATTTTCGGAGCAGGGCTGCTGGAGGCGCCCGGCACGGACCACCTAAGCTACATTTGAAGTTTGAGGGGGCAAGACAAGCAAGCAGCCCCAGTCTCTGTGCCTCTGTGCGAGCAGTGCCATGGGCAGATGAGGCTGAGCAACAGCTTTCCAGGCTAGCTCTTTCTGCCTGCGAGCTATCTGCAGATGTTTGCATTTTTGGAGAAGCGCTGCTGGAGGACCCCTGACGGACCCCCAATGCTATGTTTGAAGTTTGAGGTGGCAAGACAAGCAAGCAGCCCCAGTCTCTGTGCCTCTGTGCGAGCAGTGCCATGGGCAGATGAGGCTGAGCAACAGCTTTCCAGGCTAGCTCTTTCTGCCTGCGAGCTATCTGCAGACATTCGCATTTTGGGAGCAGGGCTGCCGGAGGCGCCCGAAACGGACCACCTAAGCTACGTTTGAAGTTTGAGAGGGCAAGACAAGTAAGCAGCCCCAGTCTCTGTGCCTCTGTGCGAGCAGTGCCATGGGCAGATGAGGCTGAGCAACAGCTTTCCAGGCTACCTCTTTCTGCCTGCGAGCTATCTGCAGACGTTCGCATTTTTGGAGCAGGGCTGCTGGAGGCCCCCTGCACGGACCACGTAAGCTACGTTTGAAGTTTGAGAGGGCAAGACAAGCAAGCAGCCCCAGTCTCTGTGCCTCTGTGCGAGCAGTGCCATGGGCAGATGAGGCTGAGCAACAGCTTTCCAGGCTAGCTCTTTCTGCCTGCGAGCTATCTGCAGACGTTCGCATTTTCGGAGCAGGGCTGTTGGAAACGCCCGGCACGGACCACCTAAGCTACGTTGGAAGTTTGAGGTGGCAAGACAAGCAAGCAGCCCCAGTCTCTGTGCCTCTGTGCGAGCAGTGCCATGGGCAGATGAGGCTGAGCAACAGCTTTCCAGGCTAGCTGTTTCTGCCTGCGTGCTGTCTGCACATGTTCGCATTTTCGGAGAAGCGCTGCTGGAGGACCCCTGACGGACCCTCAAAGCTATGTTTGAAGTTTGAGGGAGCAAGACAAGCAAGCAGCCCCAGTCTCTGTGCCTCTGTGCGAGCAGTGCCATGGGCAGATGACGCTGAGCAACTACTTTCCAGGCTAGCTCTTTCTGCCTACGAGCTATCTGCAGACGTTCGCATTTTGAAAGCAGGGCTGCCGGAGGAGCCCGGCACGGACCACCTAATATACGTTGGAAGTTTGAGGGGGCAAGACAAGCAAGCAGCCCCAGTCTCTGTGCCTCTGTGCGAGCAGTGCCATGTGCAGATGAGGCTGAGAAACAGCTTTCCAGGCTAGCTCTTTCTGGCTGCGAGCTACCTGCACACGTTCGCATTTTTGGAGAAGCGCTGCTGGAGGCCCCCTGCACGGACCCCCAAATCTATTTTTGAAGTTTGAGGGAGCAAGACAAGCAAGCAGCCCCAGTTTCTGTGCCTCTGTGCGAGCAGTGCCATGGGCAGATGAGGCTGAGCAACAGCTTTCCAGGCTACCTCTTTCTGCCTGCGAGCTATCTGCAGACATTCGCATTTTCGGAGCAGGGCTGCTGGAGGCCTGCTGCACGGAAGACCTAAGATACGTTTGAAGTTTGAGGAAGCAAGACAAGCAAGCAGCCCCAGTCTCTGTGCCTCTGTGCGAGCAGTGCCATGGGCAGATGAGGCTGAGCAACAGCTTTCCAGGCTAGCTCTTTCTGCCTGCGAGCTATCTGCAGACGTTCGCATTTTGGGAGCAGGGCTGCCGGATCGCCCCTGCACGGAACCCAAAGCTACGTTTGAAGTTTGAGGGGGCAAGACAAGCAAGCAGCCCCAGTCTCTGTGCCTCTGTGCGAGCAGTGCCATGGGCAGATGAGGCTGAGCAACAGCTTTCCAGGCTAGCTCTTTCTGCCTGCGAGCTATCTGCAGATGTTTGCATTTTCGGAGAAGCGCTGCTGGAGGCCCCCTGACGGACCCCCAATGCTATGTTTGAAGTTTGAGGGGGCAAGACAAGCAAGCAGCCCCAGTCTCTGTGCCTCTGTGCGAGTACTGCCATGGGCAGATGAGGCTGAGCAACAGCTTTCCAGGCTAGCTCTTTCTGCCTGCGAGCTATCTGCAGACGTTCGCATTTTCAGAGCAGGGCTGCCGGAGGCCTCCTGCACGGACCCCCATAGCTACGTTTGAAGTTTAAGGTGGCAAGACAAGCAAGCAGCCCCAGTCTCTGTGCCTCTCTGCGAGCAGTGCCATGTGCAGATGAGGCTGAGAAACAGCTTTCCAGGCTAGTTCTTTCTGCCTGCGAGCTACCTGCACACGTTCGCATTTTTGGAGAAGCGCTGCTGGAGGCCCCCTGCACGGACCCCCAAATCTAGTTTTGAAGTTTGAGGGGGCAAGACAAGCAAGCAGCCCCAGTTTCTGTGCCTCTGTGCGAGCAGTGCCATGGGCAGATGAGGCTGAGCAACAGCTTTCCAGGCTACCTCTTTCTGCCTGCGAGCTATCTGCAGACGTTCGCATTTTGAAAGCAGGGCTGCCGGAGGCGCCCGACACGGACAACCTAAGTTACGTTTGAAGTTTGAGAGGGCAAGACAAGCAAGCAGCCCCAGTCTCTGTGCCTCTGTGCGAGCAGTGCCATGGGCAGATGAGGCTGAGCAACAGCTTTCCAGGCTAGCTCTTTCTGCCTGCGAGCTATCTGCAGACGTTCGCATTTTCGGAGCAGGGCTGCCGGAGGCGCCCGGCACGGACCTACAAAGATACGTTTGAAGTTTGAGAGAGCAACACAAGCAAGCAGCCCCAGTCTCTGTGCCTCTGTGCGAGCAGTGCCATGGGCAGATGAGGCTGAGCAACAGCTTTCCAGGCTAGCTCTTTCTGCCTGCGAGCTATCTGCAGATGTTTTCATTTTCGGAGAAGCGCTGCTGGAGGACCCCTGACGGACCCCCAATGCTATGTTTGAAATTTGAGGGGGCAAGACAAGCAAGCAGCCCCAGTCTCTGTGCCTCTGTGCGAGCAGTGCCATGGGCAGATGAGGCTGAGCAACAGCTTTCCAGGCTAGCTCTTTCTGCCTGAGAACTATCTGCAGACGTTCACATTTTCGGAGCAGGGCTGCTGGAGGCCCCCTGCACGTACCACCTAAGCTACGTTTGAAGTTTGAGGGGGCAAGACAAGCAAGCAGCCCCAGTCTCTGTGCCTCTGTGCGAGCAGTGCCATGGGCAGATGAGGCTGAGCAACAGCTTTCCCGGCTAGCTTTTTCTGCCTGCGAGCTATCTGCAGACGTTCGCATTTTCGGAGCAGGGCTGCTGGAGGCGCCCGGCACGGACCACCTAAGCTACATTTGAAGTTTGAGGGGGCAAGACAAGCAAGCAGCCCCAGTCTCTGTGCCTCTGTGCGAGCAGTGCCATGGGCAGATGAGGCTGAGCAACAGCTTTCCAGGCTAGCTCTTTCTGCCTGCGAGCTATCTGCAGATGTTTGCATTTTTGGAGAAGCGCTGCTGGAGGACCCCTGACGGACCCCCAATGCTATGTTTGAAGTTTGAGGTGGCAAGACAAGCAAGCAGCCCCAGTCTCTGTGCCTCTGTGCGAGCAGTGCCATGGGCAGATGAGGCTGAGCAACAGCTTTCCAGGCTAGCTCTTTCTGCCTGCGAGCTATCTGCAGACATTCGCATTTTGGGAGCAGGGCTGCCGGAGGCGCCCGAAACGGACCACCTAAGCTACGTTTGAAGTTTGAGAGGGCAAGACAAGTAAGCAGCCCCAGTCTCTGTGCCTCTGTGCGAGCAGTGCCATGGGCAGATGAGGCTGAGCAACAGCTTTCCAGGCTACCTCTTTCTGCCTGCGAGCTATCTGCAGACGTTCGCATTTTTGGAGCAGGGCTGCTGGAGGCCCCCTGCACGGACCACGTAAGCTACGTTTGAAGTTTGAGAGGGCAAGACAAGCAAGCAGCCCCAGTCTCTGTGCCTCTGTGCGAGCAGTGCCATGGGCAGATGAGGCTGAGCAACAGCTTTCCAGGCTAGCTCTTTCTGCCTGCGAGCTATCTGCAGACGTTCGCATTTTCGGAGCAGGGCTGTTGGAAACGCCCGGCACGGACCACCTAAGCTACGTTGGAAGTTTGAGGTGGCAAGACAAGCAAGCAGCCCCAGTCTCTGTGCCTCTGTGCGAGCAGTGCCATGGGCAGATGAGGCTGAGCAACAGCTTTCCAGGCTAGCTGTTTCTGCCTGCGTGCTGTCTGCACATGTTCGCATTTTCGGAGAAGCGCTGCTGGAGGACCCCTGACGGACCCTCAAAGCTATGTTTGAAGTTTGAGGGAGCAAGACAAGCAAGCAGCCCCAGTCTCTGTGCCTCTGTGCGAGCAGTGCCATGGGCAGATGACGCTGAGCAACTACTTTCCAGGCTAGCTCTTTCTGCCTACGAGCTATCTGCAGACGTTCGCATTTTGAAAGCAGGGCTGCCGGAGGAGCCCGGCACGGACCACCTAATATACGTTGGAAGTTTGAGGGGGCAAGACAAGCAAGCAGCCCCGGTCTCTGTGCCTCTGTGCGAGCAGTGCCATGGGTAGATGAGGCTGAGCACGAGCTTTCCAGGCTAGCTCTTTCTGGCTGCGAGCTATCTGCAGACGTTCGCATATTTGGAGCAGGGCTGCCGGAGGCGCCCGGCATGGACCACCGAAGATACATTTGAAGTTTGAGGGAGCAAAACAAGGAAGCAGCCCCAGTCTCTGTGCCTCTGTGCGAGCAGTGCCATGGGCAGATGAGGCTGAGCAACAGCTTTCCAGGCTACCTCTTTCTGGCTGCGAGCTACCTGCAGACGTTCGCATTTTCGGAGCAGGGCTGCCGGAGGCCCCCTGCACGGACCCCCATAGCTACGTTTGAAGTTTAAGGTGGCAAGACAAGCAAGCAGCCCCAGTGTCTGTGCCTCTGTGCGAGCAGTGCCATGGGCAGATGAGGCTGAGCAACAGCTTTCCAGGCTAGCTCTTTCTGCCTGCGAGCTGTCTGCAGATGTTCACATTTTCAGAGAAGCGCTGCAGGAGGCGCTCGCCACGGAAACCAAAAGCTACGTTTGAAGTTTGAGGGGGCAAGACAAGCAAGCAGCCCCAGTCTCTGTGCCTCTGTGCGAGCAGTGCCATGGGCAGATGAGGCTGAGCAACAGCTTTCCAGGCTACCTCTTTCTGCCTGCGAGCTATCTGCAGACGTTCGCATTTTTGGAGCAGGGCTGCTGGAGGCCCCCTGCACGGACCACGTAAGCTACGTTTGAAGTTTGAGAGGGCAAGACAAGCAAGCAGCCCCAGTCTCTGTGCCTCTGTGCGAGCAGTGCCATGGGCAGATGAGGCTGAGCAACAGCTTTCCAGGCTAGCTCTTTCTGCCTGCGAGCTATCTGCAGACGTTCGCATTTTCGGAGCAGGGCTGTTGGAAACGCCCGGCACGGACCACCTAAGCTACGTTGGAAGTTTGAGGTGGCAAGACAAGCAAGCAGCCCCAGTCTCTGTGCCTCTGTGCGAGCAGTGCCATGGGCAGATGAGGCTGAGCAACAGCTTTCCAGGCTAGCTGTTTCTGCCTGCGTGCTGTCTGCACATGTTCGCATTTTCGGAGAAGCGCTGCTGGAGGACCCCTGACGGACCCTCAAAGCTATGTTTGAAGTTTGAGGGAGCAAGACAAGCAAGCAGCCCCAGTCTCTGTGCCTCTGTGCGAGCAGTGCCATGGGCAGATGACGCTGAGCAACTACTTTCCAGGCTAGCTCTTTCTGCCTACGAGCTATCTGCAGACGTTCGCATTTTGAAAGCAGGGCTGCCGGAGGAGCCCGGCACGGACCACCTAATATACGTTGGAAGTTTGAGGGGGCAAGACAAGCAAGCAGCCCCGGTCTCTGTGCCTCTGTGCGAGCAGTGCCATGGGTAGATGAGGCTGAGCACGAGCTTTCCAGGCTAGCTCTTTCTGGCTGCGAGCTATCTGCAGACGTTCGCATATTTGGAGCAGGGCTGCCGGAGGCGCCCGGCATGGACCACCGAAGATACATTTGAAGTTTGAGGGAGCAAAACAAGGAAGCAGCCCCAGTCTCTGTGCCTCTGTGCGAGCAGTGCCATGGGCAGATGAGGCTGAGCAACAGCTTTCCAGGCTACCTCTTTCTGGCTGCGAGCTACCTGCAGACGTTCGCATTTTCGGAGCAGGGCTGCCGGAGGCCCCCTGCACGGACCCCCATAGCTACGTTTGAAGTTTAAGGTGGCAAGACAAGCAAGCAGCCCCAGTGTCTGTGCCTCTGTGCGAGCAGTGCCATGGGCAGATGAGGCTGAGCAACAGCTTTCCAGGCTAGCTCTTTCTGCCTGCGAGCTGTCTGCAGATGTTAACATTTTCAGAGAAGCGCTGCAGGAGGCGCTCGCCACGGAAACCAAAAGCTACGTTTGAAGTTTGAGGGGGCAAGACAAGCAAGCAGCCCCAGTCTCTGTGCCTCTGTGCGAGCAGTGCCATGGGCAGATGAGGCTGAGCAACAGCTTTCCAGGCTAGCTCTTTCTGCCTGCGAGCTATCTGCAGACGTTCGCATTTTGAAAGCAGGGCTGCCGGAGGCGCCCGGCACGGACCACCTAAGATACGTTGGAAGTTTGAGGGGGCAAGACAAGCAAGCAGCCCCAGTCTCTGTGCCTCTGTGCGAGCAGTGCCATGGGCAGATGAGGCTGAGCAACAGCTTTCCTGGCTAGCTTTTTCTGCCTGCGAGCTATCTGCAGACGTTCGCATTTTCGGAGCAGGGCTGCTGGAGGCGCCCGGCACGGACCACCTAAGCTATATTTGAAGTTTGAGGGGGCAAGACAAGCAAGCAGCCCCAGTCTCTGTGCCTCTGTGCGAGCAGTGCCATGGGCAGATGAGGCTGAGCAACAGCTTTCCAGGCTAGCTCTTTCTGCCTGCGAGCTATCTGCAGATGTTTGCATTTTTGGAGAAGCGCTGCTGGAGGACCCCTGAACGGACCCCCAATGCTATGTTTGAAGTTTGAGGTGGCAAGACAAGAGAGCAGCCCCAGTCTCTGTGCCTCTGTGCGAGCAGTGCCATGGGCAGATGAGGCTGAGCAACAGCTTTCCAGGCTAGCTCTTTCTGCCTGCGAGCTATCTGCAGACATTCGCATTTTGGGAGCAGGGCTGCCGGAGGCGCCCGAAACGGACCACCTAAGCTACGTTTGAAGTTTGAGAGGGCAAGACAAGTAAGCAGCCCCAGTCTCTGTGCCTCTGTGCGAGCAGTGCCATGGGCAGATGAGGCTGAGCAACAGCTTTCCAGGCTACCTCTTTCTGCCTGCGAGCTATCTGCAGACATTCGCATTTTCGGAGCAGGGCTGTTGGAAACGCCCGGCACGGACCACCTAAGCTACGTTGGAAGTTTGAGGTGGCAAGACAAGCAAGCAGCCCCAGTCTCTGTGCCTCTGTGCGAGCAGTGCCATGGGCAGATGAGGCTGAGCAACAGCTTTCCAGGCTAACTGTTTCTGCCTGCGAGCTGTCTGCACATGTTCGCATTTTCGGAGAAGCGCTGCTGGAGGACCCCTGACGGACCCTGAAAGCTATGTTTGAAGTTTGAGGGAGCAAGACAAGCAAGCAGCCCCAGTCTCTGTGCCTCTGTGCGAGCAGTGCCATGGGCAGATGAGGCTGAGCAACAGCTTTCCAGGCTAGCTCTTTCTGGCTGCGAGCTACCTGCAGACGTTCGCATTTTCGGAGCAGGGCTGCCGGAGGCCCCCTGCACGGACCCCCATAGCTACGTTTGAAGTTTAAGGTGGCAAGACAAGCAAGCAGCCCCAGTCTCTGTGCCCCTGTGCGAGCAGTGCCATGGGCAGATGAGGCTGAGCAACAGCTTTCCAGGCTAGCTCTTTCTGCCTGCGAGCTGTCTGCAGATGTTCACATTTTCAGAGAAGCGCTGCAGGAGGCGCTCGCCACGGAAACCAAAAGCTACGTTTGAAGTTTGAGGGGGCAAGACAAGCAAGCAGCCCCAGTCTCTGTGCCTCTGTGCGAGCAGTGCCATGGGCAGATGAGGCTGAGCAACAGCTTTCCAGGCTAGCTCTTTCTGCCTGCGAGCTATCTGTAGACGTTCAAATTTTCGGAGCAGGGCTGTTGGAGGCCCCGTGCACGGTCCCGCAAAGATACGTTTGAGGTTTGAGGTGGAAAGACAAGCAAGCAGCCCCAGTCTCTGTGCCTCTCTGCGAGCAGTGCCATGGGCAGATGAGGCTGAGCAACAGCTTTCCATGCTAGCTCTTTCTGCCTGCGAGCTATCTGCAGACGTTCGCAATTCCAGAGCAGGGCTGCCGGATACCCCTGGCACGGACCACCTAAGATACGTTGGAAGTTTGAGGGGGCAAGAAAAGCAAGCAGCCCCAGTCTCTGTGCCTCTGTGCGAGCAGTGCCATGGGCAGATGAGATTGAGCAACAGCTTTCCAGGCTAGCCCTTTCTGACTGCGGGCTATCTGCAGACGTTCGCATTTTCGGAGCAGGGCTACTGGAGACTCCCGGGACGGACCACGTAAGCTACGTTGGAAGTTTGAGGGGGCAAGACAAGCAAGCAGCCCCAGTCTCTGTGCCTCTGTGCGAGCAGTGCCATGGGTAGATGAGGCTGAGCACCAGCTTTCCAGGCTAGCTCTTTCTGGCTGCGAGCTATCTGCAGACGTTCGCATATTTAGAGCAGGGCTTCCGGAGTCGTCCGGCATGGACCACCAAAGATACGTTTGAAGTTTGAGGAGGCAAAACAAGGAAGCAGCCCCAGTCTCTGTGCCTCTATGCGAGCAGTGCCATGGGCAGATGAGGCTGAGCAACAGCTTTCCAGGCTAGCTCTTTCTGCCTGCGAGCTACCCGCACACGTTCGCATTTTTGGAGAAGCGCTGCTGGAGGCCCCCTGCACGGACCCCCAAATCTACGTTTGAAGTTTGAGGGGGCAAGACAAGCAAGCAGCCCCAGTCTCTGTGCCTCTGTGCGAGTACTGCCATGGGCAGATGAGGCTGAGCAACAGCTTTCCAGGCTAGCTCTTTCTGGCTGCGAGCTATCTGCAGACGTTCGCATTTTGCGAGCAGGGCTGCCGGAGGCCCCCTGCACGGACCCCCATAGCTACGTTTGAAGTTTAAGGGGGCAAGACAAGCAAGCAGCCCCAGTCTCTGTGCCTCTGTGCGAGCAGTGCCATGGGCAGATGAGGCTGAGCAACAGCTTTCCAGGCTAGCTCTTTCTGGCTGCGAGCTATCTGCAGACGTTCGCATTTTCGGAGAAGCGCTGCTGTAGGCCCCCTGACGGACCCCCAAATATACGTTTGAAGTTTGAGGGGGCAAGACAAGCAAGCAGCCCCAGTCTCTGTGCCTCTGTGCGAGTACTGCCATGGGCAGATGAGACTGAGGAACAGCTTTCCAGGCTAGCTCTTTCTGGCTGCTAGCTATCTGCAGACGTTCGCATTTTCAGAGCAGGTCTGCCGGAGCCGCCCGCCACTGAACCCAAAAGATAAGTTTGAAGTTTAAGGTGGCAAGACAAGCAAGCAGCCCCAGTCTCTGTGCCTCTGTGCGAGCAGTGCCATGGGCAGATGAGGCTGAGAAACAGCTTTCCAGGCTAGCTCTTTCTGCCTGCCAGCTATCTGCAGACGTTCGCATTTTGGGAGCAGGGCTGCCGGATCGCCCCTGCACGGAACCCAAAGCTACGTTTGAATTTTCAGGGGACAAGACAAGCAAGCAGCCCCAGTCTCTGTGCCTCTGTGCGAGCACTGCCATGGGCAGATGAGGCTGAGCAACAGCTTTCCAGGCTAGCTCTTTCTGCCTGCGAGCTATCTGCAGACGTTCGCATTTTCGGAGCAGGGCTGTTGGAGGCGCCCGGCACGGACCACCTAAGATACATTTGAAGTTTGAGGGGGCAAGACAAGCAAGCAGCCCCAGTCTCTGTGCCTCTGTGCGAGCACTGCCATGGGCAGATGAGGCTGAGCAACAGCTTTCCAGGCTAGCTCTTTCTGCCTGCGAGCTATCTGCACATGTTCGCATTTTCGGAGAAGCGCTGCTGGAGGACCCCTGACGGACCCTCAAAGCTATATTTGAAGTTTGAGGGGGCAAGACAAGCAAGCAGCCCCAGTCTCTGTGCCTCTGTGCGAGCAGTGCCATGGGCAGATGAGGCTGAGCAACAGCTTTCCAGGCTAGCTCTTTCTGCCTGCGAGCTATCTGCAGACGTTCGCATTTTGGGAGAAGGGCTACTGGAGGCTTCCTGCACGGACCACCTAAGCTACGTTTGAAGTTTGACAGGGCAAGACAAGCAAGCAGCCCCAGTCTCTGTGCCTCTGTGTGAGCAGTGCCATGGGCAGATGAGGCTGAGCAACAGCTTTCCTGGCTAGCTCTTTCTGGCTGAGAGCTATCTGCAGATGTTCGCATTTTCGGAGAAGCGCTGCTGGAGGCCCCCTGACGGACCCCCAATGCTATGTTTGAAGTTTGAGGGGGCAAGACAAGCAAGCAGCCCCAGTCTCTGTGCCTCTGTGCGAGCAGTGCCATGGGCAGATGAGGCTGAGCAACAGCTTTCCAGGCTAGCTCTTTCTGCCTGCGAGCTATCTGCAGACGTTCGCATTTTCGGAGCAGGGCTGCTGGAGGCCCCCTGCACGGACCACCTAAGCTACGTTTGAAGTTTGAGGGGGCAAGACAAGCAAGCAGCCCCAGTCTCTGTGCCTCTGTGCGAGCAGTGCCATGGGCAGATGAGGCTGAGCAACAGCTTTCCAGGCTAGCTCTTTCTGCCTGCGAGCTATCTGCAGACGTTCGCATTTTGGGAGCAGGGCTGCCGGATCGCCCCTGCACGGAACCCAAAGCTACGTTTGAAGTTTGAGGGGGCAAGACAAGCAAGCAGCCCCAGTCTCTGTGCCTCTGTGCGAGCAGTGCCATGGGCAGATGAGGCTGAGCAACAGCTTTCCAGGCTAGCTCTTTCTGCCTGCGAGCTATCTGCAGACGTTCGCATTTTCGGAGCAGGGCTGTTGGAGGCGCCCGGCACGGACCACCTAAGATACATTTGAAGTTTGAGGGGGCAAGACAAGCAAGCAGCCCCAGTCTCTGTGCCTCTGTGCGAGCACTGCCATGGGCAGATGAGGCTGAGCAACAGCTTTCCAGGCTAGCTCTTTCTGCCTGCGAGCTATCTGCACATGTTCGCATTTTCGGAGAAGCGCTGCTGGAGGACCCCTGAGGGACCCTCAAAGCTATGTTTGAAGTTTGAGGTGGCAAGACAAGCAAGCAGCCCCAGTCTCTGTGCCTCTGTGCGAGCGGTGCCATGGGCAGATGAGGCTGAGCAACAGCTTTCCAGGCTAGCTCTTTCTGCCTGCGAGCTATCTGCAGACGTTCGCATTTTCGGAGCAGGGCTGCTGGAGTCCCCTGCACGGACCACCTAAGCTACATTTGAAGTTTGAGGGGGCAAGACAAGCAAGCAGCCCCAGTCTCTGTGCCTCTCTGCGAGCAGTGCCATGGGCAGATGAGGCTGAGCAACAGCTTTCCAGGCTAGCTCTTTCTGCCTGCGAGCTATCTGCAGACGTTCGCATTTTCGGAGCAGGGCTGCTGGAGGCGCCCGGCACGGACCAGCTAAGCTACATTTGAAGTTTGAGGGGGCAAGACAAGCAAGCAGCCCCAGTCTCTGTGCCTCTGTGCGAGCAGTGCCATGGGCAGATGAGGCTGAGCAACAGCTTTCCAGGCTAGCTCTTTCTGCCTGCGAGCTATCTGCAGATGTTTGCATTTTTGGAGAAGCGCTGCTGGAGGCTCCCTGCACAGACCACCTAAGCTACGTTTGAAGTTTGAGGGGGCAAGACAAGCAAGCAGCCCCAGTCTCTGTGCCTCTGTGCGAGCAGTGCCATGGGCAGATGAGGCTGAGCAACAGCTTTCCAGGCTAGCTCTTTCTGCCTGCGAGCTATCTGCAGACGTTCGCATTTTCGGAGCAGGGCTGCTGGAGGCCCCCTGCACGGACCACCTAAGCTACGTTTGAAGTTTGAGGGGGCAAGACAAGCAAGCAGCCTCAGTCTCTGTGCCTCTGTGCGAGCAGTGCCATGGGCAGATGAGGCTGAGCAACAGCTTTCCAGGCTAGCTCTTTCTGCCTGCGAGCTATCTGCAGACGTTCGCATTTTCGGAGCAGGGCTGCCGGAGGCACCCGAAACGGACCACCTAAGCTACGTTTGAAGTTTGACAGGGCAAGACAAGTAAGCAGCCCCAGTCTCTGTGCCTCTGTGCGAGCAGTGCCATGGGCAGATGAGGCTGAGCAACAGCTTTCCAGGCTAGCTCTTTCTGCCTGCGAGCTATCTGCAGACGTTCGCATGTTCGGAGAAGCGCTGCTGGAGGCCCCCTGACGGACCCCCAATGCTATGTTTGAAGTTTGAGGGGGCAAGACAAGCAAGCAGCCCCAGTCTCTGTGCCTCTGTGCGAGCAGTGCCATGGGCAGATGAGGCTGAGCAACAGCTTTCCAGGCTAGCTCTTTCTGGCTGCGAGCTACCTGCAGACGTTCGCATTTTCGGAGAAGCGCTGCTGGAGGCCCCCTGACGGACCCCCAAATCTACGTTTGAAGTTTGAGGTGGCAAGACAAGAGAGCAGCCCCAGTCTCTGTGCCTCTGTGCGAGCAGTGCCATGTGCAGATGAGGCTGAGAAACAGCTTTCCAGGCTAGCTCTTTCTGGCTGCGAGCTACCTGCACACGTTCGCATTTTTGGAGAAGCGCTGCTGGAGGCCCCCTGCACGGACCCCCAAATCTACGTTTGAAGTTTGAGGTGGCAAGACAAGCAAGCAGCCCCAGTTTCTGTGCCTCTGTGCGAGCAGTGCCATGGGCAGATGAGGCTGAGCAACAGCTTTCCAGGCTACCTATTTCTGCCTGCGAGCTATCTGCAGACATTCGCATTTTCGGAGCAGGGCTGCTGGAGGCCTGCTGCACGGAAGACCTAAGATACGTTTGAAGTTTGAGGAAGCAAGACAAGCAAGCAGCCCCAGTCTCTGTGCCTCTGTGCGAGCAGTGCCATGGGCAGATGAGGCTGAGCAACAGCTTTCCAGGCTAGCTCTTTCTGCCTGCGAGCTATCTGCAGATGTTTGCATTTTCGGAGAATCGCTGCCGGAGGCCCCCTGCACGGACCCCCATAGCTACGTTTGAAGTTTCAGGTGGCAAGACAAGCAAGCAGCCCCAGTCTCTGTGCCTCTGTGTGAGCAGTGCCATGGGCAGATGAGGCTGAGCAACAGATTTCCAGGCTACCTCTTTCTCCCTGCGAGCTATCTGCACATGTTCGCATTTTCGGAGAAGCGCTTCTGGAGGACCCCTGACGGACCCTCAAAGCTATGTTTGAAGTTTGAGGGGGCAAGACAAGCAAGCAGCCCCAGTCTCTGTGCCTCTGTGCGAGCAGTGCCATGGGCAGATGAGGCTGAGCAACAGCTTTCCAGGCTAGCTCTTTCTGGCTGAGAGCTATCTGCAGACGTTCGCATTTTCGGAGAATCGCTGCCGGAGGCCCCCTGCACGGACCCCCATAGCTACGTTTGAAGTTTCAGGTGGCAAGACAAGCAAGCAGCCCCAGTCTCTGTGCCTCTGTGCGAGCAGTGCCATGGGCAGATGAGGCTGAGCAACAGATTTCCAGGCTACCTCTTTCTCCCTGCGAGCTATCTGCACATGTTCGCATTTTCGGAGAAGCGCTTCTGGAGGACCCCTGACGGACCCTCAAAGCTATGTTTGAAGTTTGAGGGGGCAAGACAAGCAAGCAGCCCCAGTCTCTGTGCCTCTGTGCGAGCAGTGCCATGGGCAGATGAGGCTGAGCAACAGCTTTCCAGGCTAGCTCTTTCTGCCTGCGAGCTATCTGCAGACGTTCGCATTTTGGGAGCAGTGCTGCCGGATCGCCCCTGCACGGACCACCTAAGCTACATTTGAAGTTTGAGGGGGCAAGACAAGCAAGCAGCCCCAGTCTCTGTGCCTCTGTGCGAGCAGTGCCATGGGAAGATGAGGCTGAGCAACAGCTTTCCAGGCTAGCTCTTTCTGCCTGCGAGCTATCTGCAGACGTTCGCATTTTCGGAGCAGGGCTGCTGGAGGCGCCCGGCACGGACCAGCTAAGCTACATTTGAAGTTTGAGGGGGCAAGACAAGCAAGCAGCCCCAGTCTCTGTGCCTCTGTGCGAGCAGTGCCATGGGCAGATGAGGCTGAGCAACAGCTTTCCAGGCTAGCTCTTTCTGCCTGCGAGCTATCTCCAGATGTTTGCATTTTTGGAGAAGCGCTGCTGGAGGACCCCTGACGGACCCCCAAATCTATGTTTGAAGTTTGAGGAGCCAAGACAAGCAAGCAGCCCCAGTCTCTGTGCCTCTGTGCGAGCAGTGCCATGGGCAGATGAGGCTGAGCAACAGCTTTCCAGGCTACCTCTTTCTGCCTGCGAGCTATCTGCAGACGTTCGCATTTTGGGAGCAGGGCTACTGGAGGCTCCCTGCACAGACCACCTAAGCTAGGTTTGAAGTTTCACAGGGCAAGACAAGCAAGCAGCCCCAGTCTCTGTGCCTCTGTGCGAGCAGTGCCATGGGCAGATGAGGCTGAGCAACAGCTTTCCAGGCTAGCTCTTTCTGCCTGCGAGCTATCTGCAGACGTTCGCATGTTCGGAGAAGCGCTGCTGGAGGCCCCCTGACGGACCCCCAATGCTATGTTTGAAGTTTGAGGGGGCAAGACAAGCAAGCAGCCCCAGTCTCTGTGCCTCTGTGCGAGCAGTGCCATGGGCAGATGAGGCTGAGCAACAGCTTTCCAGGCTAGCTCTTTCTGGCTGCGAGCTACCTGCAGACGTTCGCATTTTCGGAGAAGCGCTGCTGGAGGCCCCCTGACGGACCCCCAATCTACGTTTGAAGTTTGAGGGGGCAAGACAAGCAAGCAGCCCCAGTCTCTGTGCCTCTGTGCGAGCAGTGCCATGTGCAGATGAGGCTGAGAAACAGCTTTCCAGGCTAGCTCTTTCTGGCTGCGAGCTACCTGCACACGTTCGCATTTTTGGAGAAGCGCTGCTGGAGGCCCCCTGCACGGACCCCCAAATCTACGTTTGAAGTTTGAGGTGGCAAGACAAGCAAGCAGCCCCAGTTTCTGTGCCTCTGTGCGAGCAGTGCCATGGGCAGATGAGGCTGAGCAACAGCTTTCCAGGCTACCTATTTCTGCCTGCGAGCTATCTGCAGACATTCGCATTTTCGGAGCAGGGCTGCTGGAGGCCTGCTGCACGGAAGACCTAAGATACATTTGAAGTTTGAGGAAGCAAGACAAGCAAGCAGCCCCAGTCTCTGTACCTCTGTGCGAGCAGTGCCCTGGGCAGATGAGGCTGAGCAACAGCTTTCCAGGCTAGCTCTTTCTGCCTGCGAGCTATCTGCAGACGTTCGCATTTTCGGAGAATCGCTGCCGGAGGCCCCCTGCACGGACCCCCATAGCTACGTTTGAAGTTTCAGGTGGCAAGACAAGCAAGCAGCCCCAGTCTCTGTGCCTCTGTGTGAGCAGTGCCATGGGCAGATGAGGCTGAGCAACAGATTTCCAGGCTACCTCTTTCTCCCTGCGAGCTATCTGCACATGTTCGCATTTTCGGAGAAGCGCTTCTGGAGGACCCCTGACGGACCCTCAAAGCTATGTTTGAAGTTTGAGAGGGCAAGACAAGCAAGCAGCCCCAGTCTCTGTGCCTCTGTGCGAGCAGTGCCATGGGCAGATGAGGCTGAGCAACAGCTTTCCAGGCTAGCTCTTTCTGGCTGAGAGCTATCTGCAGACGTTCGCATTTTCGGAGAATCGCTGCCGGAGGCCCCCTGCACGGACCCCCATAGCTACGTTTGAAGTTTCAGGTGGCAAGACAAGCAAGCAGCCCCAGTCTCTGTGCCTCTGTGCGAGCAGTGCCATGGGCAGATGAGGCTGAGCAACAGATTTCCAGGCTACCTCTTTCTCCCTGCGAGCTATCTGCACATGTTCGCATTTTCGGAGAAGCGCTTCTGGAGGACCCCTGACGGACCCTCAAAGCTATGTTTGAAGTTTGAGGGGGCAAGACAAGCAAGCAGCCCCAGTCTCTGTGCCTCTGTGCGAGCAGTGCCATGGGCAGATGAGGCTGAGCAACAGCTTTCCAGGCTAGCTCTTTCTGCCTGCGAGCTATCTGCAGACGTTCGCATTTTGGGAGCAGTGCTGCCGGATCGCCCCTGCACGGACCACCTAAGCTACATTTGAAGTTTGAGGGGGCAAGACAAGCAAGCAGCCCCAGTCTCTGTGCCTCTGTGCGAGCAGTGCCATGGGAAGATGAGGCTGAGCAACAGCTTTCCAGGCTAGCTCTTTCTGCCTGCGAGCTATCTGCAGACGTTCGCATTTTCGGAGCAGGGCTGCTGGAGGCGCCCGGCACGGACCAGCTAAGCTACATTTGAAGTTTGAGGGGGCAAGACAAGCAAGCAGCCCCAGTCTCTGTGCCTCTGTGCGAGCAGTGCCATGGGCAGATGAGGCTGAGCAACAGCTTTCCAGGCTAGCTCTTTCTGCCTGCGAGCTATCTCCAGATGTTTGCATTTTTGGAGAAGCGCTGCTGGAGGACCCCTGACGGACCCCCAAATCTATGTTTGAAGTTTGAGGAGCCAAGACAAGCAAGCAGCCCCAGTCTCTGTGCCTCTGTGCGAGCAGTGCCATGGGCAGATGAGGCTGAGCAACAGCTTTCCAGGCTACCTCTTTCTGCCTGCGAGCTATCTGCAGACGTTCGCATTTTGGGAGCAGGGCTACTGGAGGCTCCCTGCACAGACCACCTAAGCTAGGTTTGAAGTTTCACAGGGCAAGACAAGCAAGCAGCCCCAGTCTCTGTGCCTCTGTGCGAGCAGTGCCATGGGCAGATGAGGCTGAGCAACAGCTTTCCAGGCTAGCTCTTTCTGCCTGCGAGCTATCTGCAGACGTTCGCATGTTCGGAGAAGCGCTGCTGGAGGCCCCCTGACGGACCCCCAATGCTATGTTTGAAGTTTGAGGGGGCAAGACAAGCAAGCAGCCCCAGTCTCTGTGCCTCTGTGCGAGCAGTGCCATGGGCAGATGAGGCTGAGCAACAGCTTTCCAGGCTAGCTCTTTCTGGCTGCGAGCTACCTGCAGACGTTCGCATTTTCGGAGAAGCGCTGCTGGAGGCCCCCTGACGGACCCCCAATCTACGTTTGAAGTTTGAGGGGGCAAGACAAGCAAGCAGCCCCAGTCTCTGTGCCTCTGTGCGAGCAGTGCCATGTGCAGATGAGGCTGAGAAACAGCTTTCCAGGCTAGCTCTTTCTGGCTGCGAGCTACCTGCACACGTTCGCATTTTTGGAGAAGCGCTGCTGGAGGCCCCCTGCACGGACCCCCAAATCTACGTTTGAAGTTTGAGGTGGCAAGACAAGCAAGCAGCCCCAGTTTCTGTGCCTCTGTGCGAGCAGTGCCATGGGCAGATGAGGCTGAGCAACAGCTTTCCAGGCTACCTATTTCTGCCTGCGAGCTATCTGCAGACATTCGCATTTTCGGAGCAGGGCTGCTGGAGGCCTGCTGCACGGAAGACCTAAGATACGTTTGAAGTTTGAGGAAGCAAGACAAGCAAGCAGCCCCAGTCTCTGTACCTCTGTGCGAGCAGTGCCCTGGGCAGATGAGGCTGAGCAACAGCTTTCCAGGCTAGCTCTTTCTGCCTGCGAGCTATCTGCAGACGTTCGCATTTTCGGAGCAGGGCTGCCGGAGGCGCCCGTCACACACCACCTAAGCTACGTTTGAAGTTTGAGGGGGCAAGACAAGCAAGCAGCCCCAGTCTCTGTGCCTCTGTGCGAGCAGTGCCATGGGCAGATGAGGCTGAGCAACAGCTTTCCAGGCTAGCTCTTTCTGGCTGAGAGCTATCTGCAGACGTTCGCATCTTCGGAGAATCGCTGCCGGAGGCCCCCTGCACGGACCCCCATAGCTACGTTTGAAGTTTCAGGTGGCAAGACAACCAAGCAGCCCCAGTCTCTGTGCCTCTGTGCGAGCAGTGCCATGGGCAGATGAGGCTGAGCAACAGCTTTCCAGGCTAGCTCTTTCTGCCTGCGAGCTATCTGCAGACGTTCGCATTTTCGGAGCAGGGCTGCTGGAGGCGCCCGGCACGGACCAGCTAAGCTACATTTGAAGTTTAAGGGGGCAAGACAAGCAAGCAGCCCCAGTCTCTGTGCCTCTGTGCGAGCAGTGCCATGGGCAGATGAGGCTGAGCAACAGCTTTCCAGGCTAGCTCTTTCTGCCTGCGAGCTATCTGCAGATGTTTGCATTTTTGGAGAAGCGCTGCTGGAGGCTCCCTGCACAGACCACCTAAGCTACGTTTGAAGTTTCACAGGGCAAGACAAGCAAGCAGCCCCAGTCTCTGTGCCTCTGTGCGAGCAGTGCCATGGGCAGATGAGGCTGAGCAACAGCTTTCCAGGCTAGCTCTTTCTGCCTGCGAGCTATCTGCAGATGTTTGCATTTTCGGAGAAGCGCTGCTGGAGGCCCCCTGACGGACCCCCAATGCTATGTTTGAAGTTTGAGGGGGCAAGACAAGCAAGCAGCCCCAGTCTCTGTGCCTCTGTGCGAGTACTGCCATGGGCGGATGAGGCTGAGCAACAGCTTTCCAGGCTACCTCTTTCTGCCTGCGAGCTATCTGCAGACGTTCGCATTTTCAGAGCAGGGCTGCCGGAGGCCCCCTGCACGGACCCCCATAGCTACGTTTGAAGTTTAAGGTGGCAAGACAAGCAAGCAGCCCCAGTCTCTGTGCCTCTGTGCGAGCAGTGCCATGTGCAGATGAGGCTGAGAAACAGCTTTCCAGGCTAGCTCTTTCTGGCTGCGAGCTACCTGCACACGTTCGCATTTTTGGAGAAGCGCTGCTGGAGGCCCCCTGCACGGACCCCCAAATCTATTTTTGAAGTTTGAGGGAGCAAGACAAGCAAGCAGCCCCAGTTTCTGTGCCTCTGTGCGAGCAGTGCCATGGGCAGATGAGGCTGAGCAACAGCTTTCCAGGCTACCTCTTTCTGCCTGCGAGCTATCTGCAGACATTCGCATTTTCGGAGCAGGGCTGCTGGAGGCCTGCTGCACGGAAGACCTAAGATACGTTTGAAGTTTGAGGAAGCAAGACAAGCAAGCAGCCCCAGTCTCTGTGCCTCTGTGCGAGCAGTGCCATGGGCAGATGAGGCTGAGCAACAGCTTTCCAGGCTAGCTCTTTCTGCCTGCGAGCTATCTGCAGACGTTCGCATTTTGGGAGCAGGGCTGCCGGATCGCCCCTGCACGGAACCCAAAGCTACGTTTGAAGTTTGAGGGGGCAAGACAAGCAAGCAGCCCCAGTCTCTGTGCCTCTGTGCGAGCAGTGCCATGGGCAGATGAGGCTGAGCAACAGCTTTCCAGGCTAGCTCTTTCTGCCTGCGAGCTATCTGCAGATGTTTGCATTTTCGGAGAAGCGCTGCTGGAGGCCCCCTGACGGACCCCCAATGCTATGTTTGAAGTTTGAGGGGGCAAGACAAGCAAGCAGCCCCAGTCTCTGTGCCTCTGTGCGAGTACTGCCATGGGCAGATGAGGCTGAGCAACAGCTTTCCAGGCTACCTCTTTCTGCCTGCGAGCTATCTGCAGACGTTCGCATTTTCAGAGCAGGGCTGCCGGAGGCCCCCTGCACGGACCCCCATAGCTACGTTTGAAGTTTAAGGTGGCAAGACAAGCAAGCAGCCCCAGTCTCTGTGCCTCTGTGCGAGCAGTGCCATGTGCAGATGAGGCTGAGAAACAGCTTTCCAGGCTAGCTCTTTCTGCCTGCGAGCTACCTGCACACGTTCGCATTTTTGGAGAAGCGCTGCTGGAGGCCCCCTGCACGGACCCCCAAATCTAGTTTTGAAGTTTGAGGGGGCAAGACAAGCAAGCAGCCCCAGTTTCTGTGCCTCTGTGCGAGCAGTGCCATGGGCAGATGAGGCTGAGCAACAGCTTTCCAGGCTACCTCTTTCTGCCTGCGAGCTATCTGCAGACATTCGCATTTTCGGAGCAGGGCTGCTGGAGGCCTGCTGCACGGAAGACCTAAGATACGTTTGAAGTTTGAGGAAGCAAGACAAGCAAGCAGCCCCAGTCTCTGTGCCTCTGTGCGAGCAGTGCCATGGGCAGATGAGGCTGAGCAACAGCTTTCCATGCTAGCTCTTTCTGCCTGCGAGCTATCTGCAGACGTTCGCATTTTGGGAGCAGGGCTGCCGGATCGCCCCTGCACGGAACCCAAAGCTACGTTTGAAGTTTCAGGGGGCAAGACAAGCAAGCAGCCCCAGTCTCTGTGCCTCTGTGCGAGCAGTGCCATGGGCAGATGAGGCTGAGCAACAGCTTTCCAGGCTAGCTCTTTCTGCCTGCGAGCTATCTGCAGACGTTCTCATTTTCGGAGAAGCGCTGCTGGAGGACCCCTGAAGGACCCCCAAATCTACGTTTGAAGTTTGAGGGGGCAAGACAAGCAAGCAGCCCCAGTCTCTGTGCCTCTGTGCGAGCAGTGCCATGGGCAGATGAGGCTGAGCAACAGCTTTCCAGGCTAGCTCTTTCTGCCTGCGAGCTATCTGCAGACGTTCGCATTTTGGGAGAAGGGCTGCTGGAGGCCCCCTGCACGGACCACCTAAGCTACATTTGAAGTTTGAGGGGGCAAGACAAGCAAGCAGCCCCAGTCTCTGTGCCTCTGTGCGAGCAGTGCCATGGGAAGATGAGGCTGAGCAACAGCTTTCCAGGCTAGCTCTTTCTGCCTGCGAGCTATCTGCAGACGTTCGCATTTTCGGAGCAGGGCTGCTGGAGACGCCCGGCACCGACCAGCTAAGCTACATTTGAAGTTTGAGGGGGCAAGACAAGCAAGCAGCCCCAGTCTCTGTGCCTCTGTGCGAGCAGTGCCATGGGCAGATGAGGCTGAGCAACAGCTTTCCTGGCTAGCTCTTTGTGCCTGCGAGCTATCTCCAGATGTTTGCATTTTTGGAGAAGCGCTGCTGGAGGACCCCTGACGGACCCCCAAATCTATGTTTGAAGTTTGAGGAGCCAAGACAAGCAAGCAGCCCCAGTCTCTGTGCCTCTGTGCGAGCAGTGCCATGGGCAGATGAGGCTGAGCAACAGCTTTCCAGGCTACCTCTTTCTGCCTGCGAGCTATCTGCAGACGTTCGCATTTTGGGAGCAGGGCTACTGGAGGCTCCCTGCACAGACCACCTAAGCTAGGTTTGAAGTTTCACAGGGCAAGACAAGCAAGCAGCCCCAGTCTCTGTGCCTCTGTGCGAGCAGTGCCATGGGCAGATGAGGCTGAGCAACAGCTTTCCAGGCTAGCTCTTTCTGGCTGCGAGCTATCTGCAGATGTTTGCATTTTCGGAGAAGCGCTGCTGGAGGCCCCCTGACGGACCCCCAATGCTATGTTTGAAGTTTGAGGAAGCAAGACAAGCAAGCAGCCCCAGTCTCTGTGCCTCTGTGCGAGCAGTGCCATGGGCAGATGAGGCTGAGCAACAGCTTTCCAGGCTAGCTCTTTCTGCCTGCGAGCTATCTGCAGACGTTCGCATTTTCGGAGTAGGGCTGCTGGAGGCCCCCTGCACGGACCACCTAAGCTACGTTTGAAGTTTGAGGGGGCAAGACAAGCAAGCAGCCTCAGTCTCTGTGCCTCTGTGCGAGCAGTGCCATGGGCAGATGAGGCTGAGCAACAGCTTTCCTGGCTAGCTTTTTCTGCCTGTGAGCTATCTGCAGACGTTCGCATTTTCAAAGCAGGGCTGCCGGAGGCACCCGAAACGGACCACCTAAGCTACGTTTGAAGTTTGAGAGGGCAAGACAAGCAAGCAGCCCCAGTCTCTGTGCCTCTGTGCGAGCAGTGCCATGGGCAGATGAGGCTGAGCAACAGCTTTCCAGGCTAGCTCTTTCTGCCTGCGAGCTATCTGCAGATGTTTGCATTTTCGGAGCAGGGCTGCCGGAGGCCCCCTGCACGGACCACCATAGCTACGTTTGAAGTTTAAGGTAGCAAGACAAGCAAGCAGCCCCAGTCTCTGTGCCTCTGTGCGAGCAGTGCCATGGGCAGATGAGGCTGAGAAACAGCTTTCCAGGCTAGCTCTTTCTGGCTGCGAGCTATCTGCAGACGTTCGCATTTTCGGAGCAGGGCTGCCGGAGGCCCCCTGCACGGACCCGCAAAGCTACGTTTGAAGTTTGACAGGGCAAGACAAGCAAGCAGCCCCAGTCTCTGTGCCTCTGTGCGAGCAGTGCCATGGGCAGATGAGGCTGAGCAACAGCTTTCCATGCTAGCTCTTTCTGCCTGCGAGCTATCTGCAGACGTTCGCAATTCCAGAGCAGGGCTGCCGGATACCCCTGGCACAGACCACCTAAGCTACGTTTGAAGTTTGAGGTGGCAAGACAAGCAAGCAGCCCCAGTCTCTGTACCTCTCTGCGAGCAGTGCCATGGGCAGATGAGGCTGAGCAACAGCTTTCCAGGCTAGCTCTTTCTGCCTGCGAGCTATCTGCAGACGTTCACATTTTGAAAGCAGGGCTGCCGGAGGCGCCCGGCACGGACCACCTAAGCTACGTTGGAAGTTTGAGGGGCAAGACAAGCAAGCAGCCCCAGTCTCTGTGCCTCTGTGCGAGCAGTGCCATGGGCAGATGAGGCTGAGCAACAGCTTTCCTGGCTAGCTCTTTCTGGCTGAGAGCTATCTGCAGATGTTCGCATTTTCGGAGAAGCGCTGCTGGAGGCCCCCTGACGGACCCCCAATACTATGTTTGAAGTTTGAGGGGGCAAGACAAGCAAGCAGCCCCAGTCTCTGTGCCTCTGTGCGAGCAGTGCCATGGGCAGATGAGGCTGAGCAACAGCTTTCCAGGCTAGCTCTTTCTGCCTGCGAGCTATCTGCAGACGTTCGCATTTTCGGAGCAGGGCTGCTGGAGGCCCCCTGCACGGACCACCTAAGCTACATTTGAAGTTTGAGGGGGCAAGACAAGCAAGCAGCCCCAGTCTCTGTGCCTCTGTGCGAGCAGTGCCATGGGCAGATGAGGCTGAGCAACAGCTTTCCAGGCTAGCTCTTTCTGCCTGCGAGCTATCTGCAGACGTTCGCATTTTCGGAGCAGGGCTGCTGGAGGCGCCCGGCACGGACCAGCTAAGCTACATTTGAAGTTTGAGGGGGCAAGACAAGCAAGCAGCCCCAGTCTCTGTGCCTCTGTGCGAGCAGTGCCATGGGCAGATGAGGCTGAGCAACAGCTTTCCAGGCTAGCTCTTTCTGCCTGCGAGCTATCTACAGATGTTTGCATTTTTGGAGAAGCGCTGCTGGAGGACCCCTGACGGACCCCCAAAGCTATGTTTGAAGTTTGAGGAGCCAAGACAAGCAAGCAGCCCCAGTCTCTGTGCCTCTGTGCGAGCAGTGCCATGGGCAGATGAGGCTGAGCAACAGCTTTCCAGGCTACCTCTTTCTGCCTGCGAGCTATCTGCAGACGTTCGCATTTTGGGAGCAGGGCTACTGGAGGCTCCCTGCACGGACCAGCTAAGCTACGTTTGAAGTTTCACAGGGCAAGACAAGCAAGCAGCCCCAGTCTCTGTGCCTCTGTGCGAGCAGTGCCATGGGCAGATGAGGCTGAGCAACAGCTTTCCAGGCTAGCTCTTTCTGGCTGCGAGCTATCTGCAGATGTTTGCATTTTCGGAGAAGCGCTGCTGCAGGCCCCCTGACGGACCACCAATGCTATGTTTGAAGTTTGAGGGGGCAAGACAAGCAAGCAGCCCCAGTCTCTGTGCCTCTGTGCGAGCAGTGCCATGGGCAGATGAGGCTGAGCAACAGCTTTCCAGGCTAGCTCTTTCTGCCTGCGAGTTATCTGCAGACGTTCGCATTTTCGGAGCAGGGCTGCTGGAGGTCCCCTGCACGGACCACCTAAGCTACGTTTGAAGTTTGAGGGGGCAAGACAAGCAAGCAGCCTCAGTCTCTGTGCCTCTGTGCGAGCAGTGCCATGGGCAGATGAGGCTGAGCAACAGCTTTCCAGGCTAGCTCTTTCTGGCTGCGAGCTACCTGCAGACGTTCGCATTTTCGGAGAAGCGCTGCTAGAGGCCCCCTGACGGACCCCCAAATCTACGTTTGAAGTTTGAGGGGGCAAGACAAGCAAGCAGCCCCAGTCTCTGTGCCTCTGTGCGAGTACTGCCATGGGCAGATGAGGCTGAGCAACAGCTTTCCAGGCTAGCTCTTTCTGCCTGCGAGCTATCTGCAGACGTTCGCATTTTCAGAGCAGGGCTGCCGGAGGCCCCCTGCACGGACCCCCATAGCTACGTTTCAAGTTTAAGGTGGCCAGACAAGCAAGCAGCCCCAGTGTCTGTGCCTCTGTGCGAGCAGTGCCATGGGTAGATGAGGCTGAGCAACAGCTTTCCAGGCTAGCTCTTTCTGCCTGCGAGCTGTCTGCAGATGTTCACATTTTCAGAGAAGAGCTGCAGGAGGCGCTCGCCACGGAAACCAAAAGCTATGTTTGAAGTTTGAGGGGGCAAGACAAGCAAGCAGCCCCAGTCTCTGTGCCTCTGTGCGAGCAGTGCCATGGGCAGATGAGGCTGAGCAACAGCTTTCCATGCTAGCTCTTTCTGCCTGCGAGCTATCTGCAGACGTTCGCAATTCCAGAGCAGGGCTGCCGGATACCCCTGGCACAGACCACCTAAGCTACGTTTGAAGTTTGAGGTGGCAAGACAAGCAAGCAGCCCCAGTCTCTGTACCTCTCTGCGAGCAGTGCCATGGGCAGATGAGGCTGAGCAACAGCTTTCCAGGCTAGCTCTTTCTGCCTGCGAGCTATCTGCAGACGTTCGCATTTTGAAAGCAGGGCTTCCGGAGTCGCCCGGCACAGACCACCTAAGATACGTTGGAAGTTTGAGGGGGCAAGACAAGCAAGCAGCCCCAGTCTCTGTGCCTCTGTGCGAGCAGTGCCATGGGCAGATGAGGCTGAGCAACAGCTTTCCAGGCTAGCTCTTTCTGGCTGCGAGCTACCTGCACACGTTCGCATTTTTGGAGAAGCGCTGCTGGAGGCCCCCTGTACGGACCCCCAAATCTACGTTTGAAGTTTGAGGGGGCAAGACAAGCAAGCAGCCCCAGTCTCTGTGCCTCTGTGTGAGCAGTGCCATGGGCAGATGAGGCTGAGCAACAGCTTTCCAGGCTACCTCTTTCTACCTGCCAGCTATCTGCAGACGTTCGCATTTTCGGAGCAGGGCTGCCGGAGGCGCCCGTCACACACCACCTAAGCTAAGTTTGAAGTTTGAGGGGGCAAGACAAGCAAGCAGCCCCAGTCTCTGTGCCTCTGTGCGAGCAGTGCCATGGGCAGATGAGGCTGAGCAACAGCTTTCCAGGCTAGCTCTTTCTGGCTGCGAGCTATCTGCAGACGTTCGCATTTTCGGAGAAGCGCTGCCGGAGGCCCCCTGCACAAACCCCCATAGCTACGTTTGAAGTTTCAGGTGGCAAGACAAGCAAGCAGCCCCAGTCTCTGTGCCTCTGTGCGAGCAGTGCCATGTGCAGATGAGGCTGAGCAACAGCTTTCCAGGCTACCTCTTTCTGCCTGCGAGCTATCTGCACATGTTCGCATTTTCGGAGATGCGCTTCTGGAGGACCCCTGACGGACCCTCAAAGATATGTTTGAAGTTTGAGGGGGCAAGACAAGCAAGCAGCCCCAGTCTCTGTGCCTCTGTGCGAGCAGAGCCATGGGCAGATGAGGCTGAGCAACAGCTTTCCAGGCTAGCTCTTTCTGCCTGCGAGCTATCTGCAGACGTTCGCATTTTGGGAGCAGGGCTACTGGAGGCTCCCTGCACGGACCACCTAAGTTACGTTTGAAGTTTCACAGGGCAAGACAAGCAAGCAGCCCCAGTCTCTGTGCCTCTGTGCGAGCAGTGCCATGGGCAGATGAGGCTGAGCAACAGCTTTCCAGGCTAGCTCTTTCTGCCTGCGAGCTATCTGCAGATGTTTGCATTTTCGGAGAAGCGCTGCTGGAGGCCCCCTGACGGACCCCCAATGCTATGTTTGAAGTTTGAGGGGGCAAGACAAGCAAGCAGTCCCAGTCTCTGTGCCTCTGTGCGAGCAGTGCCATGGGCAGATGAGGCTGAGCAACAGCTTTCCAGGCTAGCTCTTTCTGCCTGCGAGCTATCTGCAGATGTTTGCATTTTCGGAGAAGCGCTGCTGGAGGCCCCCTGACGGACCCCCAATGCTATGTTTGAAGTTTGAGGGGGCAAGACAAGCAAGCAGCCCCAGTCTCTGTGCCTCTGTGCGAGCAGTGCCATGGGCAGATGAGGCTGAGCAACAGCTTTCCAGGCTAGCTCTTTCTGCCTGCGAGCTACCTGCAGACGTTCTCATTTTCGGAGCAGGGCTGCTGGAGGCCCCCTGCACGGACCAGCTAAGCTACGTTTGAAGTTTGAGGGGGCAAGACAAGCAAGCAGCCCCAGTCTCTGTGCCTCTGTGTGAGCAGTGCCATGAGCAGATGAGGCTGAGCAACAGCTTTCCTGGCTAGCTCTTTCTGCCTGCGAGCTATCTGCAGACGTTCGCATTTTGAAAGCAGGGCTGCCGGAGGCGCCCGACACGGACCACCTAAGATACGTTGGAAGTTTGAGGGGGCAAGACAAGCAAGCAGCCCCAGTCTCTGTGCCTCTGTGCGAGCAGTGCCATGGGTAGATGAGGCTGAGCACAAGCTTTCCTGGCTAGCTCTTTCTGGCTGCGAGCTATCTGCAGACGTTCGCATATTTGGAGCAGGGCTTCCGGAGTCGCCCGGCATGGACCACCTAAGATACGTTTGAAGTTTGAGGGAAGAAAACAAGGAAGCAGCCCCAGTCTCTGTGCCTCTGTGCGAGCAGTGCCATGGGCAGATGAGGCTGAGCAACAGCTTTCCAGGCTAGCTCTTTCTGGCTGCGAGCTATCTGCAGACGTTCGCATTTTCGGAGAAGCGCTGCCGGAGGCCCCCTGCACGGACCCCCATAGCTACGTTTGAAGTTTCAGGTGGCAAGACAAGCAAGCAGCCCCAGTCTCTGTGCCTCTGTGCGAGCAGTGCCATGTGCAGATGAGGCTGAGCAACAGCTTTCCAGGCTACCTCTTTCTCCCTGCGAGCTATCTGCACATGTTCGCATTTTCGGAGATGCGCTTCTGGAGGACCCCTGACGGACCCTCAAAGATATGTTTGAAGTTTGAGGGGGCAAGACAAGCAAGCAGCCCCAGTCTCTGTGCCTCTGTGCGAGCAGTGCCATGGGCAGATGAGGCTGAGCAACAGCTTTCCAGGCTAGCTCTTTCTGCCTGCGAGCTATCTGCAGACGTTCACATTTTCGGAGCAGGGCTACTGGAGGCCCCCTGCACGGACCACCTAAGCTATGTTTGAAGTTTGAGAGGGCAAGACAAGCAAGCAGCCCCAGTCTCTGTGCCTCTGTGCGAGCAGTGCCATGGGCAGATGAGGCTGAGCAACAGCTTTCCAGGCTAGCTCTTTCTGCCTGCGTGCTATCTGCAGACGTTCGCATTTTGGGAGCAGGGCTGCCGGAGACGCCCTGCACGGACCACCTAATCTACGTTTGAAGTTTCAGGGGGCAAGACAAGCAAGCAGCCCCAGTCTCTGTGCCTCTGTGCGAGCAGTGCCATGGGCAGATGAGGCTGAGCAACAGCTTTCCAGGCTAGCTCTTTCTGCCTGAGAGCTATCTGCAGACGTTCGCGTTTTCGGAGCAGGGCTGTTGGAGGCGCACGGCACGGACCACCTAAGATACATTTGAAGTTTGAGGGGGCAAGACAAGCAAGCAGCCCCAGTCTCTGTGCCTCTGTGCGAGCAGTGCCATGGGCAGATGAGGCTGAGCAACAGCTTTCCAGGCTAGCTCTTTCTGCCTGCGAGCTATCTGCAGATGTTCGCATTTTCGGAGAAGCGCTGCTGGAGGCCCCCTGACGGACCCCCAATGCTATGTTTGAAGTTTGAGGGGGCAAGACAAGCAAGCAGCCCCAGTCTCTGTGCCTCTGTGCGAGCAGTGCCATGGGCAGATGAGGCTGAGCAACAGCTTTCCAGGCTAGCTCTTTCTGCCTGCGAGCTATCTGCAGACGTTCGCATTTTGGGAGCAGGGCTGCCGGATCGCCCCTGCACGGAACCCAAAGCTACGTTTGAAGTTTGAGGGGGCAAGACAAGCAAGCAGCCCCAGTCTCTGTGCCTCTGTGCGAGCAGTGCCATGGGCAGATGAGGCTGAGCAACAGCTTTCCTGGCTAGCTCTTTCTGCCTGAGAGCTATCTGCAGACGTTCGCATTTTCAAAGCAGGGCTGTTGGAGGCGCCCGGCACGGACCACCTAAGATACATTTGAAGTTTGAGGGGGCAAGACAAGCAAGCAGCCCCAGTCTCTGTGCCTCTGTGCGAGCAGTGCCATGGGCAGATGAGGCTGAGCAACAGCTTTCCAGGCTACCTCTTTCTGCCTGCGAGCTATCTGCAGACGTTTGCATTTTGGGAGCAGGGCTACTGGAGGCTCCCTGCACGGACCACCTAAGCTACGTTTGAAGTTTCACAGGGCAAGACAAGCAAGCAGCCCCAGTCTCTGTGCCTCTGTGCGAGCAGTGCCATGGGCAGATGAGGCTGAGCAACAGCTTTCCAGGCTAGCTCTTTCTGCCTGCGAGCTATCTGCAGATGTTTGCATTTTCGGAGAAGCGCTGCTGGAGGCCCCCTGACGGACCCCCAATGCTATGTTTGAAGTTTGAGGGGGCAAGACAAGCAAGCAGCCCCAGTCTCTGTGCCTCTGTGCGAGCAGTGCCATGGGCAGATGAGGCTGAGCAACAGCTTTCCAGGCTAGCTCTTTCTGCCTGCGAGCTATCTGCAGACGTTCGCATTTTCGGAGCAGGGCTGCTGGAGGCCCCCTGCACGGACCACCTAAGCTATGTTTGAAGTTTGAGGGGGCAAGACAAGCAAGCAGCCTCAGTCTCTGTGCCTCTGTGCGAGCAGTGCCATGGGCAGATGAGGCTGAGCAACAGCTTTCCAGGCTAGCTCTTTCTGCCTGCGAGCTATCTGCAGATGTTTGCATTTTCGGAGAAGCGCTGCTGGAGGCCCCCTGACGGACCCCCAATGCTATGTTTGAAGTTTGAGGGGGCAAGACAAGCAAGCAGCCCCAGTCTCTGTGCCTCTGTGCGAGCAGTGCCATGGGCAGATGAGGCTGAGCAACAGCTTTCCAGGCTAGCTCTTTCTGCCTGCGAGCTATCTGCAGACGTTCGCATTTTCGGAGCAGGGCTGCTGGAGGCCCCCTGCACGGACCACCTAAGCTATGTTTGAAGTTTGAGGGGGCAAGACAAGCAAGCAGCCTCAGTCTCTGTGCCTCTGTGCGAGCAGTGCCATGGGCAGATGAGGCTGAGCAACAGCTTTCCAGGCTAGCTTTTTCTGCCTGCGAGCTAACTGCAGACGTTCGCATTTTCGGAGCAGGGCTGCCGGAGGCACCCGACACGGACCACCTAATCTACGTTTGAAGTTTGAGAGGGCAAGACAAGTAAGCAGCCCCAGTCTCTGTGCCTCTGTGCGAGCAGTGCCATGGGCAGATGAGGCTGAGCAACAGCTTTCCAGGCTAGCTCTTTCTGCCTGCGAGCTACCTGCAGACGTTCTCATTTTCGGAGCAGGGCTGCTGGAGCCCCCCTGCACGGACCAGCTAAGCTACGTTTGAAGTTTGAGGGGGCAAGACAAGCAAGCAGCCCCAGTCTCTGTGCCTCTGTGCGAGCAGTGCCATGGGCAGATGAGGCTGAGCAACAGCTTTCCTGGCTAGCTCTTTCTGCCTGCGAGCTATCTGCAGACGTTCGCATTTTGAAAGCAGGGCTGCCGGAGGCGCCCGGCACGGACCACCTAAGATACGTTGGAAGTTTGAGGGGGCAAGACAAGCAAGCAGCCCCAGTCTCTGTGCCTCTGTGCGAGCAGTGCCATGGGTAGATGAGGCTGAGCACAAGCTTTCCTGGCTAGCTCTTTCTGGCTGCGAGCTATCTGCAGACGTTCGCATATTTGGAGCAGGGCTTCCGGATTCGCCCGGCATGGACCACCTAAGATACGTTTGAAGTTTGAGGGAAGAAAACAAGGAAGCAGCCCCAGTCTCTGTGCCTCTGTGCGAGCAGTGCCATGGGCAGATGAGGCTGAGCAACAGCTTTCCAGGCTAGCTCTTTCTGGCTGCGAGCTATCTGCAGACGTTCGCATTTTCGGAGAAGCGCTGCCGGAGGCCCCCTGCACGGACCCCCATAGTTACGTTTGAAGTTTCAGGTGGCAAGACAAGCAAGCAGCCCCAGTCTCTGTGCCTCTGTGCGAGCAGTGCCATGTGCAGATGAGGCTGAGCAACAGCTTTCCAGGCTACCTCTTTCTCCCTGCGAGCTATCTGCACATGTTCGCATTTTCGGAGATGCGCTTCTGGAGGACCCCTGACGGACCCTCAAAGATATGTTTGAAGTTTGAGGGGGCAAGACAAGCAAGCAGCCCCAGTCTCTGTGCCTCTGTGCGAGCAGTGCCATGGGCAGATGAGGCTGAGCAACAGCTTTCCTGGCTAGCTCTTTCTGCCTGCGAGCTATCTGCAGACGTTCGCATTTTGAAAGCAGGGCTGCCGGAGGCGCCCGACACGGACCACCTAAGATACGTTGGAAGTTTGAGGGGGCAAGACAAGCAAGCAGCCCCAGTCTCTGTGCCTCTGTGCGAGCAGTGCCATGGGTAGATGAGGCTGAGCACAAGCTTTCCTGGCTAGCTCTTTCTGGCTGCGAGCTATCTGCAGACGTTCGCATATTTGGAGCAGGGCTTCCGGAGTCGCCCGGCATGGACCACCTAAGATACGTTTGAAGTTTGAGGGAAGAAAACAAGGAAGCAGCCCCAGTCTCTGTGCCTCTGTGCGAGCAGTGCCATGGGCAGATGAGGCTGAGCACCAGCTTTCCAGGCTAGCTCTTTCTGCCTGCGAGCTATCTGCAGACGTTCGCATTTTCGGAGAAGCGCTGCCGGAGGCCCCCTGCACGGACCCCCATAGCTACGTTTGAAGTTTCAGGTGGCAAGACAAGCAAGCAGCCCCAGTCTCTGTGCCTCTGTGCGAGCAGTGCCATGTGCAGATGAGGCTGAGCAACAGCTTTCCAGGCTAGCTCTTTCTGCCTGCGAGCTATCTGCAGACGTTCACATTTTCGGAGCAGGGCTACTGGAGGCCCCCTGCACGGACCACCTAAGCTACGTTTGAAGTTTGAGAGGGCAAGACAAGCAAGCAGCCCCAGTCTCTGTGCCTCTGTGCGAGCAGTGCCATGGGCAGATGAGGCTGAGCAACAGCTTTCCAGGCTAGCTCTTTCTGCCTGCGAGCTATCTGCAGATGTTTGCATTTTCGGAGAAGCGCTGCTGGAGGCCCCCTGACGGACCCCCAATGCTATGTTTGAAGTTTGAGGGGGCAAGACAAGCAAGCAGCCCCAGTCTCTGTGCCTCTGTGCGAGCAGTGCCATGGGCAGATGAGGCTGAGCAACAGCTTTCCTGGCTAGCTCTTTCTGCCTGCGAGCTATCTGCAGACGTTCGCATTTTGAAAGCAGGGCTGCCGGAGGCGCCCGACACGGACCACCTAAGATACGTTGGAAGTTTGAGGGGGCAAGACAAGCAAGCAGCCCCAGTCTCTGTGCCTCTGTGCGAGCAGTGCCATGGGTAGATGAGGCTGAGCACAAGCTTTCCTGGCTAGCTCTTTCTGGCTGCGAGCTATCTGCAGACGTTCGCATATTTGGAGCAGGGCTTCCGGAGTCGCCCGGCATGGACCACCTAAGATACGTTTGAAGTTTGAGGGAAGAAAACAAGGAAGCAGCCCCAGTCTCTGTGCCTCTGTGCGAGCAGTGCCATGGGCAGATGAGGCTGAGCACCAGCTTTCCAGGCTAGCTCTTTCTGCCTGCGAGCTATCTGCAGACGTTCGCATTTTCGGAGAAGCGCTGCCGGAGGCCCCCTGCACGGACCCCCATAGCTACGTTTGAAGTTTCAGGTGGCAAGACAAGCAAGCAGCCCCAGTCTCTGTGCCTCTGTGCGAGCAGTGCCATGTGCAGATGAGGCTGAGCAACAGCTTTCCAGGCTAGCTCTTTCTGCCTGCGAGCTATCTGCAGACGTTCACATTTTCGGAGCAGGGCTACTGGAGGCCCCCTGCACGGACCACCTAAGCTACGTTTGAAGTTTGAGAGGGCAAGACAAGCAAGCAGCCCCAGTCTCTGTGCCTCTGTGCGAGCAGTGCCATGGGCAGATGAGGCTGAGCAACAGCTTTCCAGGCTAGCTCTTTCTGCCTGCGAGCTATCTGCAGATGTTTGCATTTTCGGAGAAGCGCTGCTGGAGGCCCCCTGACGGACCCCCAATGCTATGTTTGAAGTTTGAGGGGGCAAGACAAGCAAGCAGCCCCAGTCTCTGTGCCTCTGTGCGAGCAGTGCCATGGGCAGATGAGGCTGAGCAACAGCTTTCCAGGCTAGCTCTTTCTGCCTGCGAGCTATCTGCAGACGTTCGCATTTTCGGAGCAGGGCTGCTGGAGGCCCCCTGCACGGACCACCTAAGCTACGTTTGAAGTTTGAGAGGGCAAGACAAGCAAGCAGCCCCAGTCTCTGTGCCTCTGTGCGAGCAGTGCCATGGGCAGATGAGGCTGAGCAACAGCTTTCCAGGCTAGCTCTTTCTGCCTGCGATCTATCTGCAGATGTTTGCATTTTCGGAGAAGCGCTGCTGGAGGCCCCCTGACGGACCCCCAATGCTATGTTGGAAGTTTGAGGGGGCAAGACAAGCAAGCAGCCCCAGTCTCTGTGCCTCTGTGCGAGCAGTGCCATGGGCAGATGAGGCTGAGCAACAGCTTTCCAGGCTAGCTCTTTCTGCCTGCGAGCTATCTGCAGACGTTCGCATTTTCGGAGCAGGGCTGCTGGAGGCCCCCTGCACGGACCACCTAAGCTATGTTTGAAGTTTGAGGGGGCAAGACAAGCAAGCAGCCTCAGTCTCTGTGCCTCTGTGCGAGCAGTGCCATGGGCAGATGAGGCTGAGCAACAGCTTTCCTGGCTAGCTTTTTCTGCCTGCGAGCTAACTGCAGACGTTCGCATTTTCGGAGCAGGGCTGCCGGAGGCACCCGCAACGGACCACCTAATCTACGTTTGAAGTTTGAGAGGGCAAGACAAGTAAGCAGCCCCAGTCTCTGTGCCTCTGTGCGAGCAGTGCCATGGGCAGATGAGGCTGAGCAACAGCTTTCCAGGCTAGCTCTTTCTGCCTGCGAGCTATCTGCAGATGTTTGCATTTTCGGAGAAGCGCTGCTGGAGGCCCCCTGACGGACCCCCAATGCTATGCTTGAAGTTTGAGGGGGCAAGACAAGCAAGCAGCCCCAGTCTCTGTGCCTCTGTGCGAGCAGTGCCATGGGCAGATGAGGCTGAGCAACAGCTTTCCAGGCTAGCTCTTTCTGCCTGCGAGCTACCTGCAGACGTTCTCATTTTCGGAGCAGGGCTGCTGGAGGAACCCTGCACGGACCAGCTAAGCTACGTTTGAAGTTTGACAGGGCAAGACAAGCAAGCAGCCCCAGTCTCTGTGCCTCTGTGCGAGCAGTGCCATGGGCAGATGAGGCTGAGCAACAGCTTTCCTGGCTAGCTCTTTCTGCCTGCGAGCTATCTGCAGACGTTCGCATTTTGAAAGCAGGGCTGCCGGAGGCGCCCGACACGGACCACCTAAGATACGTTGGAAGTTTGAGGGGGCAAGACATGCAAGCAGCCCCAGTCTCTGTGCCTCTGTGCGAGCAGTGCCATGGGTAGATGAGGCTGAGCACAAGCTTTCCTGGCTAGCTCTTTCTGGCTGCGAGCTATCTGCAGACGTTCGCATATTTGGAGCAGGGCTTCCGGAGTCGCCCGGCATGGACCACCTAAGATACGTTTGAAGTTTGAGGGAAGAAAACAAGGAAGCAGCCCCAGTCTCTGTGCCTCTGTGCGAGCAGTGCCATGGGCAGATGAGGCTGAGCAACAGCTTTCCAGGCTAGCTCTTTCTGGCTGCGAGCTATCTGCAGACGTTCGCATTTTCGGAGAAGCGCTGCCGGAGGCCCCCTGCACGGACCCCCATAGCTACGTTTGAAGTTTCAGGTGGCAAGACAAGCAAGCAGCCCCAGTCTCTGTGCCTCTGTGCGAGCAGTGCCATGTGCAGATGAGGCTGAGCAACAGCTTTCCAGGCTACCTCTTTCTCCCTGCGAGCTATCTGCACATGTTCGCATTTTCGGAGATGCGCTTCTGGAGGACCCCTGACGGACCCTCAAAGATATGTTTGAAGTTTGAGGGGGCAAGACAAGCAAGCAGCCCCAGTCTCTGTGCCTCTGTGCGAGCAGTGCCATGGGCAGATGAGGCTGAGCAACAGCTTTCCAGGCTAGCTCTTTCTGCCTGCGAGCTATCTGCAGACGTTCGCATTTTCGGAGCAGGGCTGCCGGATCGCCCCTGCACGGACCCAAAGCTACGTTTGAAGTTTCAGGGGGCAAGACAAGCAAGCAGCCCCAGTCTCTGTGCCTCTGTGCGAGCAGTGCCATGGGCAGATGAGGCTGAGCAACAGCTTTCCAGGCTAGCTCTTTCTGCCTGAGAGCTATCTGCAGACGTTCGCGTTTTCGGAGCAGGGCTGTTGGAGGCGCCCGGCACGGACCACCTAAGATACATTTGAAGTTTGAGGGGGCAAGACAAGCAAGCAGCCCCAGTCTCTGTGCCTCTGTGCGAGCAGTGCCATGGGCAGATGAGGCTGAGCAACAGCTTTCCAGGCTAGCTCTTTCTGCCTGCGAGCTATCTGCAGATGTTTGCATTTTCGGAGAAGCGCTGCTGGAGGCCCCCTGAACGGACCCCCAATGCTATGTTTGAAGTTTGAGGGGGCAAGACAAGCAAGCAGCCCCAGTCTCTGTGCCTCTGTGCGAGCAGTGCCATGGGCAGATGAGGCTGAGCAACAGCTTTCCAGGCTAGCTCTTTCTGCCTGCGAGCTATCTGCAGACGTTCGCATTTTCGGAGCAGGGCTGCTGGAGGCCCCGTGCACGGACCACCTAAGTTACGTTTGAAGTTTGAGGGGGCAAGACAAGCAAGCAGCCTCAGTCTCTGTGCCTCTGTGCGAGCAGTGCCATGGGCAGATGAGGCTGAGCAACAGCTTTCCTGGCTAGCTTTTTCTGCCTGCGAGCTATCTGCAGACGTTCGCATATTTGGAGCAGGGCTTCCGGAGTCGCCCGGCATGGACCACCTAAGATACGTTTGAAGTTTGAGGGAAGAAAACAAGGAAGCAGCCCCAGTCTCTGTGCCTCTCTGCGAGCAGTGCCATGGGCAGATGAGGCTGAGCAACAGCTTTCCAGGCTAGCTCTTTCTGGCTGCGAGCTACCTACAGACGTTCGCATTTTCGGAGAAGCGCTGCCGGAGGCGCCCTGATGGACCCCCAAATCTACGTTTGAAGTTTGAGGGGGCAAGACAAGCAAGCAGCCCCAGTCTCTGTGCCTCTGTGCGAGCAGTGCCATGGGCAGATGAGGCTGAGCAACAGCTTTCCAGGCTAGCTCTTTCTGCCTGCGAGCTATCTGCAGACGTTCGCATTTTTGGGGCAGGGCTGCAGGAGGCCCGCTGCACGGACCACATAAGCTACGTTTGAAGTTTGAGAGGGCAAGAAGGCAAGCAGCCCCAGTCTCTGTACCTCTCTGTGAGCAGTGCCATGGGCAGATGAGGCTGAGCAACAGCTTTCCAGGCTAGCTCTTTCTGCCTGCGAGCTATCTGCAGACGTTCACATTTTCGGAGCAGGGCTACTGGAGGCCCCCTGCACGGACCACCTAAGCTACGTTTGAAGTTTGAGAGGGCAAGACAAGCAAGCAGCCCCAGTCTCTGTGCCTCTGTGCGAGCAGTGCCATGGGCAGATGAGGCTGAGCAACAGCTTTCCAGGCTAGCTCTTTCTGCCTGCGAGCTATCTGCAGACGTTCGCATTTTCGGAGCAGGGCTGCCGGATCGCCCCTGCACGGAACCCAAAGCTACGTTTGAAGTTTCAGGGGGCAAGACAAGCAAGCAGCCCCAGTCTCTGTGCCTCTGTGCGAGCAGTGCCATGGGAAGATGAGGCTGAGCAACAGCTTTCCAGGCTAGCTCTTTCTGCCTGAGAGCTATCTGCAGACGTTCGCATTTTCGGAGCAGGGCTGTTGGAGGCGCCCGGCACGGACCACCTAAGATACATTTGAAGTTTGAGGGGGCAAGACAAGCAAGCAGCCCCAGTCTCTGTGCCTCTGTGCGAGCAGTGCCATGGGCAGATGAGGCTGAGCAACAGCTTTCCAGGCTAGCTCTTTCTGCCTGCCAGCTATCTGCAGACGTTCGCATATTTGGAGCAGGACTTCCGGAGTCGCCCGGCATGGACCACCTAAGATACTTTTGAAGTTTGAGGGAGCAAAACAAGGAAGCAGCCCCAGTCTCTGTGCCTCTGTGCGAGCAGTGCCATGGGCAGATGAGGCTGAGCAACAGCTTTCCAGGCTAGCTCTTTCTGGCTGCGAGCTACCTGCACACGTTCGCATTTTCGCAGAAGCGCTGCTGGAGGCCCCCTGCACGGAACACCAAATCTACGTTTGAAGTTTGAGGGGGCAAGACAAGCAAGCAGCCCCAGTCTCTGTGCCTCTGTGCGAGTACTGCCATGGGCAGATGAGGCTGAGCAACAGCTTTCCAGGCTAGCTCTTTCTGACTGCGAGCTATCTGCAGACGTTCGCATTTTAGGAGAAGCGCTGCTGGAGGCCCCCTGTACGGACCCCCATAGCTACGTTTGAAGTTTGAGAGGGCAACACAAGCAAGCAGTCCCAGTCTCTGTGCCTCTGTGCGAGCAGTGCCATGTGCAGATGAGGCTGAGCAACAGCTTTCCTGGCTAGCTCTTTCTGGCTGCGAGCTACCTGCAGACGTTCGCATTTTCGGAGCAGGGCTGTTGCAGGCCCCCTGCACGGATCCGCAAAGATACGTTTGAAGTTTGAGGTGGCAAGACAAGCAAGCAGCCCCAGTTTCTGTGCCTCTGTGCGAGTACTGCCATGGGCAGATGAGGTTGAGCAACAGCTTTCCAGGCTAGCTCTTTCTGCCTGCGAGCTATCTGCAGACGTTCGCATTTTGCGAGCAGGGCTGCCGGAAGCCCCCTGCACAGACCCCCATAGCTACGTTTGAAGTTTAAGGTGGCAAGACAAGCAAGCAGCCCCAGTCTCTGTGCCTCTGTGCGAGCAGTGCCATGGGCAGATGAGGCTGAGCAACAGCTTTCCAGGCTAGCTCTTTCTGCCTGCGAGCTATTTGCAGACGTTCTCATTTTCAGAAAAGCGCTGCAGGAGTCTTGATGCACGGACCCCGAATGCTACGTTTGAAGTTTCAGGTGGCAAGACAAGCAAGCAGCCCCAGTCTCTGTGCCTCTGTGCGAGCAGTGCCATGGGCAGATGAGGTTGAGCAACAGCTTTCCAGGCTAGCTCTTTCTGCCTGCGAGCTATCTGCAGACGTTCGCATTTTCGGAGCAGGGCTGCTGGAGGCCCCCTGCACGGACCACCTAAGCTACATTTGAAGTTTGAGGGGGCAAGACAAGCAAGCAGCCCCAGTCTCTGTGCCTCTGTGCGAGCAGTGCCATGGGCAGATGAGGCTGAGGAACAGCTTTCCAGGCTAGCTCTTTCTGCCTGCGAGCTATCTGCAGACGTTCGCATTTTCGGAGCAGGGCTGCTGGAGGCGCCCGGCACGGACCAGCTAAGCTACATTTGAAGTTTGAGGGGGCAAGACAAGCAAGCAGCCCCAGTCTCTGTGCCTCTGTGCGAGCAGTGCCATGGGCAGATGAGGCTGAGCAACAGCTTTCCAGGCTAGCTCTTTCTGGCTGCGAGCTATCTGCAGATGTTTGCATTTTTGGAGAACCGCTGCTGGAGGACACCTGACGGACCCCCAACGGACACCCAAAGCTATGTTTGAAGTTTGAGGGGCCAAGACAAGCAAGCAGCCCCAGTCTCTGTGCCTCTGTGCGAGCAGTGCCATGGGCAGATGAGGCTGAGCAACAGCTTTCCAGGCTACCTCTTTCTGCCTGCGAGCTATCTGCAGACGTTCGCATTTTGGGAGCAGGGCTACTGGAGGCTCCCTGCACGGACCACCTAAGCTACGTTTGAAGTTTCACAGGGCAAGACAAGCAAGCAGCCCCAGTCTCTGTGCCTCTGTGCGAGCAGTGCCATGGGCAGATGAGGCTGAGCAACAGCTTTCCAGGCTAGCTCTTTCTGCCTGCGAGCTATCTGCAGACGTTCGCATTTTCGGAGCAGGGCTGCTGGAGGCCCCCTGCACGGACCACCTAAGCTACGTTTGAAGTTTGAGGGGGCAAGACAAGCAAGCAGCCTCAGTCTCTGTGCCTCTGTGCGAGCAGTGCCATGGGCAGATGAGGCTGAGCAACAGCTTTCCAGGCTAGCTCTTTCTGCCTGCGAGCTATCTGCAGACGTTCGCATTTTCGGAGCAGGGCTGACGGAGGCGCCCGTCACACACCACCTAAGCTACGTTTGAAGTTTGAGGGGGCAAGACAAGCAAGCAGCCCCAGTCTCTGTGCCTCTGTGCGAGCAGTGCCATGGGCAGATGAGGCTGAGCAACAGCTTTCCTGGCTAGCTCTTTCTGGCTGCGAGCTATCTGCAGACGTTCGCATTTTCGGAGAAGCGCTGCCGGAGGCCCCCTGCACGGACCCCCATATCTACGTTTGAAGTTTCAGGTGGCAAGAAAAGCAAGCAGCCCCAGTCTCTGTGCCTCTGTGCGAGCAGTGCCATGTGCAGATGAGGCTGAGCAACAGCTTTCCAGGCTACCTCTTTCTGCCTGCGAGCTATGTGCACATGTTCGCATTTTCGGAGATGCGCTTCTGGAGGACCCCTGACGGACCCTCAAAGATATGTTTGAAGTTTGAGGGGGCAAGACAAGCAAGCAGCCCCAGTCTCTGTGCCTCTGTGCGAGCAGTGCCATGGGCAGATGAGGCTGAGCAACAGCTTTCCAGGCTAGCTCTTTCTGCCTGCGAGCTATCTGCAGACGTTCACATTTTCGGAGCAGGGCTACTGGAGGCCCCCTGCACGGACCACCTAAGCTACGTTTGAAGTTTGAGGTGGCAAGACAAGCAAGCAGCCCCAGTCTCTGTGCCTCTGTGCGAGCAGTGCCATGGGCAGATGAGGCTGAGCAACAGCTTTCCAGGCTAGCTCTTTCTGCCTGCGAGCTATCTGCAGACGTTCGCATTTTGGGAGCAGGGCTGCCGGATCGCCCCTGCACGGAACCCAAAGTTACGTTTGAAGTTTGAGGGGGCAAGACAAGCAAGCAGCCCCAGTCTCTGTGCCTCTGTGCGAGCAGTGCCATGGGCAGATGAGGCTGAGCAACAGCTTTCCAGGCTACCTCTTTCTGCCTGCGAGCTATCTGCAGACGTTCTCATTTCCAGAGCAGGGCTACTGGAGGCTCCCTGCACGGACCACCTAAGCTACGTTTGAAGTTTCACAGGGCAAGACAAGCAAGCAGCCCCAGTCTCTGTGCCTCTGTGCGAGCAGTGCCATGGGCAGATGAGGCTGAGCAACAGCTTTCCAGGCTAGCTCTTTCTGCCTGCGAGCTATCTGCAGATGTTTGCATTTTCGGAGAAGCGCTGCTGGAGGCCCCCTGACGGACCCCCAATGCTATGTTTGAAGTTTGAGGGGGCAAGACAAGCAAGCAGCCCCAGTCTCTGTGCCTCTGTGCGAGCAGTGCCATGGGCAGATGAGGCTGAGCAACAGCTTTCCTGGCTAGCTTTTTCTGCCTGCGAGCTAACTGCAGACGTTCGCATTTTCGGAGCAGGGCTGCCAGAGGCACCCGAAACGGACCACCTAATCTACGTTTGAAGTTTGAGAGGGCAAGACAAGTAAGCAGCCCCAGTCTCTGTGCCTCTGTGCGAGCAGTGCCATGGGCAGATGAGGCTGAGCAACAGCTTTCCAGGCTAGCTCTTTCTGCCTGCGAGCTATCTGCAGATGTTTGCATTTTCGGAGAAGCGCTGCTGGAGGCCCCCTGACGGACCCTAAATGCTATGTTTGAAGTCTGAGGGGGCAAGACAAGCAAGCAGCCCCAGTCTCTGTGCCTCTGTGCGAGCAGTGCCATGGGCAGATGAGGCTGAGCAACAGCTTTCCAGGCTAGCTCTTTCTGGCTGCCAGCTACCTGCAGACGTTCTCATTTTCGGAGCAGGGCTGCCGGAGGCCCCCTGCACGGACCAGCTAAGCTACGTTTGAAGTTTGACAGGGCAAGACAAGCAAGCAGCCCCAGTCTCTGTGCCTCTGTGCGAGCAGTGCCATGGGTAGATGAGGCTGAGCACAAGCTTTCCTGGCTAGCTCTTTCTGGCTGCGAGCTATCTGCAGACGTTCGCATATTTGGAGCAGGGCTTCCGGAGTCGCCCGGCATGGACCACCTAAGATACGTTTGAAGTTTGAGGGAAGAAAACAAGGAAGCAGCCCCAGTCTCTGTGCCTCTCTGCGAGCAGTGCCATGGGCAGATGAGGCTGAGCAACAGCTTTCCAGGCTAGCTCTTTCTGGCTGCGAGCTATCTGCACATGTTCGCATTTTCGGAGATGCGCTTCTGGAGGACCCCTGACGGACCCTCAAAGATATGTTTGAAGTTTGAGGGGGCAAGACAAGCAAGCAGCCCCAGTCTCTGTGCCTCTGTGCGAGCAGTGCCATGGGCAGATGAGGCTGAGCAACAGCTTTCCAGGCTAGCTCTTTCTGCCTGCGAGCTATCTGCAGACGTTCACATTTTCGGAGCAGGGCTAATGGAGGCCCCCTGCACGGACCACCTAAGCTACGTTTGAAGTTTGAGAGAGCAAGACAAGCAAGCAGCCCCAGTCTCTGTGCCTCTGTGCGAGCAGTGCCATGGGCAGATGAGGCTGAGCAACAGCTTTCCTGGCTAGCTCTTTCTGCCTGCGAGCTATCTGCAGACGTTCGCATTTTGAAAGCAGGGCTGCCGGAGGCACCCGACACGGACCACCTAAGATACGTTTGAAGTTTGAGGGGGCAAGACAAGCAAGCAGCCCCAGTCTCTGTGCTTCTGTGCGAGCAGTGCCATGGGTAGATGAGGCTGAGCACAAGCTTTCCTGGCTAGCTCTTTCTGGCTGCGAGCTATCTGCAGACGTTCGCATATTTGGAGCAGGGCTTCCGGAGTCGCCCGGCATGGACCACCTAAGATACGTTTGAAGTTTGAGGGAAGAAAACAAGGAAGCAGCCCCAGTCTCTGTGCCTCTCTGCGAGCAGTGCCATGGGCAGATGAGGCTGAGCAACAGCTTTCCAGGCTAGCTCTTTCTGGCTGCGAGCTACCTGCAGACGTTCGCATTTTCGGAGAAGCGCTGCCGGAGGCGCCCTGACGGACCCCCAAATCTACGTTTGAAGTTTGAGGGGGCAAGACAAGCAAGCAGCCCCAGTCTCTGTGCCTCTGTGCGAGCAGTGCCATGGGCAGATGAGGCTGAGCAACAGCTTTCCAGGCTAGCTCTTTCTGCCTGCGAGCTATCTGCAGACGTTCGCATTTTTGGGGCAGGGCTGCAGGAGGCCCGCTGCACGGACCACATAAGCTACGTTTGAAGTTTGAGAGGGCAAGAAGGCAAGCAGCCCCAGTCTCTGTACCTCTCTGTGAGCAGTGCCATGGGCAGATGAGGCTGAGCAACAGCTTTCCAGGCTAGCTCTTTCTGCCTGCGAGCTATCTGCAGACGTTCACATTTTCGGAGCAGGGCTACTGGAGGCCCCCTGCACGGACCACCTAAGCTACGTTTGAAGTTTGAGAGGGCAAGACAAGCAAGCAGCCCCAGTCTCTGTGCCTCTGTGCGAGCAGTGCCATGGGCAGATGAGGCTGAGCAACAGCTTTCCAGGCTAGCTCTTTCTGCCTGCGAGCTATCTGCAGACGTTCGCATTTTGGGAGCAGGGCTGTCGGATCGCCCCTGCACGGAACCCAAAGCTACGTTTGAAGTTTCAGGGGGCAAGACAAGCAAGCAGCCCCAGTCTCTGTGCCTCTGTGCGAGCAGTGCCATGGGCAGATGAGGCTGAGCAACAGCTTTCCAGGCTAGCTCTTTCTGCCTGAGAGCTATCTGCAGACGTTCACATTTTTGGAGCAGGGCTTCCGGAGGCCCGATGCACGGACCACCTAAGATACGTTTGAAGTTTGAGGTGGCAAGAAAAGCAAGCAGCCCCAGTCTCTGTGCCTCTGTGCGAGCAGTGCCATGGGCAGATGAGGCTGAGAAACAGCTTTCCAGGCTAGCTCTTTCTGCCTGCGAGCTATCTGCAGACGTTCGCATTTTGAAAGCAGGGCTGCCGGAGGCGCCTGGCACGGACCACCTAAGATAAGTTGGAAGTTTGAGGGGGCAAGACAAGCAAGGAAGCAGCCCCAGTCTCTGTGCCTCTGTGCGAGTACTGCCATGGGCAGATGAGGTTGAGCAACAGCTTTCCAGGCTAGCTCTTTCTGGCTGCGAGCTATCTGCAGACGTTCGCATTTTGCGAGCAGGGCTGCCGGAGGCCCCCTGCACGGACCGCCATAGCTACGTTTGAAGTTTAAGTTGGCAAGACAAGCAAGCAGCCCCAGTCTCTGTGCCTCTGTGCGAGCACTGCCATGGGCAGATGAGGCTGAGCAACAGCTTTCCAGGCTAGCTCTTTCTGCCTGCGAGCTGTCTGCAGATGTTCACATTTTCAGAGAAGCGCTGCAGGAGGCGCCCGCCACGGAAACCAAAAGCTACGTTTGAAGTTTGAGGGGGCCAGACAAGCAAGCAGCCCCAGTCTCTGTGCCTCTGTGCGAGCAGTGCCATGGGCAGATGAGGCTGAGCAACAGCTTACCAGCCTAGCTCTTTCTGCCTGCGAGCTATCTGCAGACGTTCGCATTTCCAGAGCAGGGCTGCCGGAGGCGCCCGGCACGGACCCCCAAAGATACGTTTGAAGTTTGAGAGGGCAACACAAGCAAGCAGCCCCAGTCTCTGTGCCTCTGTGCGAGCAGTGCCATGGGCAGATGAGGCTGAGCAACAGCTTTCCAGGCTAGCTCTTTCTGGCTGAGAGCTATCTGCAGATGTTCGCATTTTCAGAGAAGCGCTGCTGGACGCCCCCTGATGGACCCCCAATGCTGTGTTTGAAGTTTGAGGGGGCAAGACAAGCAAGCAGCCTCAGTCTCTGTGCCTCTGTGAGAGCAGTGCCATGGGCAGATGAGGCTGAGCAACAGCTTTCCAGGCTAGCTCTTTCTGCCTGCGAGCTATCTGCAGACGTTCGCATTTTCGGAGCAGGGCTGCTGGAGGCCCCCTGCACGGACCACCTAAGCTACATTTGAAGTTTGAGGGGGCAAGACAAGCAAGCAGCCCCAGTCTCTGTGCCTCTGTGCGAGCAGTGCCATGGGCAGATGAGGCTGAGGAACAGCTTTCCAGGCTAGCTCTTTCTGCCTGCGAGCTATCTGCAGACGTTGGCATTTTCGGAGCAGGGCTGCTGGAGGCGCCCGGCACGGACCAGCTAAGCTACATTTGAAGTTTGAGGGGGCAAGACAAGCAAGCAGCCCCAGTCTCTGTGCCTCTGTGCGAGCAGTGCCATGGGCAGATGAGGCTGAGCAACAGCTTTCCAGGCTAGCTCTTTCTCCCTGCGAGCTATCTGCAGACGTTCGCTTTTTCGGAGCAGGCCTGCTGGAGGCCCCCTGCACGGACCACCTAAGCTACATTTGAAGTTTGAGGGGGCAAGACAAGCAAGCAGCCCCAGTCTCTGTGCCTCTGTGCGAGCAATGCCATGGGCAGATGAGGCTGAGCAACAGCTTTCCAGGCTAGCTCTTTCTGGCTGCGAGCTATCTGCAGAAGTTCGAATTTTCAAAACAGGGCTGCCGGAGGCGCCCGTCACGGACCACCTAAGCTACGTTTGAAGTTGGAGGGGGCAAGACAAGCAAGCAGCCCCAGTCTCTGTGCCTCTGTGCGAGCAGTGCCATGGGCAGATGAGGCTGAGCAACAGCTTTCCAGCCTAGCTCTTTCTGCCTGCGAGCTATCTGCAGACGTTCACATTTTTGGAGCAGGGCTGCCGGAGGCCCGATGCACGGACCACCTATGATACATTTGAAGTTTGAGGTGGCAAGACAAGCAAGCAGCCCCAGTCTCTGTGCCTCTCTGCGAGCAGTGCCATGGGCAGATGAGGCTGAGCAACAGCTTTCCAGGCTAGCTCTTTCTGCCTGCGAGCTATCTGCAGACGTTCGCATTTTGAAAGCAGGGCTGCCGGAGGCGCCTGGCACGGACCACCTAAGATACGTTGGAAGTTTGAGGGGGCAAGACAAGCAAGCAGCCCCAGTCTCTGTGCCTCTGTGCGAGCAGTGCCATGGGCAGATGAGGCTGAGCAACAGCTTTCCAGGCTAGCTCTTTCTGCCTGCGAGCTATCTGTAGACGTTCACATTTTCGGAGCAGGGCTGTTGGAGGCCCCGTGCACGGTCCCGCAAAGATACGTTTGAGGTTTGAGAGAGCAAGACAAGCAAGCAGCCCCAGTCTCTGTGCCTCTCTGCGAGCAGTGCCATGGGCAGATGAGGCTGAGCAACAGCTTTCCATGCTAGCTCTTTCTGCCTGCGAGCTATCTGCAGACGTTCGCATTTCCAGAGCAGGGCTGCGGGATACGCCCGGCACGGACCACCTAAGCTACGTTTGAAGTTTGAGGGAGCAACACAAGCAAGCAGCCTCAGTCTCTGTGCCTCTGTGCGAGCAGTGCCATGGGCAGATGAGGCTGAGCAACAGCTTTCCAGGCTAGCTCTTTCTGCCTGCGAGCTATCTGCAGAAATTCGAATTTTGAAAGCAGGGCTGCCAGAGGCGCCCGTCAAAGACCACCTAAGATACGTTTGAAGTTTGAGGGGGCAAGACAAGCAAGCAGCCCCAGTCTCTGTGCCTCTGTGCGAGCAGTGCCATGGGCAGATGAGGCTGAGCACCAGCTTTCCAGGCTAGTTCTTTCTGCCTGCGAGCTATCTGCAGACGTTCGCATTTTCAGAAAAGCGCTGCAGGAGTCCCGATGCACGGACCCCGAATGCTATGTTTGAAGTTTCAGGTGGAAAGACAAGCAAGCAGCCCCAGTCTCTGTGCCTCTGTGCGAGCAGTGCCATGGGCAGATGAGGCTGAGCAACAGCTTTCCAGGCTAGCTCTTTCTGCCTGCGAGCTATCTGTAGACGTTCACATTTTCGGAGCAGGGCTGTTGGAGGCCCCGTGCACGATCCCGCAAAGATACGTTTGAGGTTTGAGGGAGCAAGACAAGCAAGCAGCCCCAGTCTCTGTGCCTCTGTGCGAGCAGTGCCATGGGCAGATGAGGCTGAGCAACAGCTTTCCAGGCTAGCTCTTTCTGCCTGCGAGCTATCTGCAGACGTTCGCATTTCCAGAGCAGGGCTGCAGGAGTTCCGATCCACGGACCCCGAATGCTACGTTTGAAATTTGAGGGAGCAAGACAAGCAAGCAGCCCCAGTCTCTGTGCCTCTGTGCGAGCAGTGCCATGGGCAGATGAGGCTGAGCAACAGCTTTCCAGCCTAGCTCTTTCTGGTTGCGAGCTATCTGCAAACGTTCCCATTTTCAGAGCAGGGCTACTGGAGCCCCCCTGCACGGACGCCCACAGCAACGTTTGAAATTTGTGGTGGCAAGACAAGCAAGCAGCCCCAGTCTCTGTGCCTCTGTGCGAGCAGTGCCATGGGCAGATGAGGCTGAGAAACAGCTTTCCAGGCTAGCTCTTTCTGCCTGCGAGCTATCTGCAGACGTTCGCATTTTGGGAGCAGGGCTGTTGGAGGCCCCCTGCACGGACCCTCTGATCTACGTTTGAAGTTTGAGGGGGCAAGACAAGCAAGCAGTCCCAGTCTCTGTGCCTCTGTGCGAGCAGTGCCATGGGCAGATGAGGCTGAGCAACAGCTTTCCAGGCTAGCTCTTTCTCCCTGCGAGCTATCTGCAGACGTTCGCATTTTGAAAGCAGGGCTGAAGGAGGCGCCCGGCACTGACCACCTAAGATACGTTGGAAGTTTGAGGTGGCAAGACAAGCAAGCAGCCCCAGTCTCTGTGCCTCTGTGCGAGCAGTGCCATGGGTAGATGAGACTGAGCACCAGCTTTCCAGGCTAGCTCTTTCTGCCTGCCAGCTATCTGCAGACGTTCGCATTTTCGGAGCAGGGCTGCCGGACACGTCCGCCACTGAACCCAAAAGATACGTTTGAAGTTTGAGGTGGTAAGACAAGCAAGCAGCCCCAGTCTCTGTGCCTCTGTGCGAGCAGTGCCATGGGCAGATGAGGCTGAGCAATAGCTTTCCAGGCTAGCTCTTTCTGCCTGCGAGCTATCTGCAGACGTTCGCATTTTTGGAGCAGGGCTGCAGGAGACCCGCTGCACGGACCACCTAAGTTACGTTTGAAGTTTGAGAGGGCAAGACAAGCAAGCAGCCCCAGTCTCTGTGCCTCTGTGCGAGTACTGCCATGGGCAGATGAGGTTGAGCAACAGCTTTCCAGGCTAGCTCTTTCTGCCTGCGAGCTATCTGCAGAGGTTCGCATTTTGCGAGCAGGGCTGCCGGAGGCCCCCTGCACGGACCCCCATAGCTACGTTTGAAGTTTAAGGTGGCAAGACAAGCAAGCAGCCCCAGTTTCTGTGCCTCTGTGCGAGCAGTGCCATGGGCAGATGAGGCTGAGCAACAGCTTTCCAGCCTAGCTCTTTCTGCCTGCGAGCTGTCTGCAGATGTTCACATTTTCAGAGAAGCGCTGCAGGAGGCGCCCGCCACGGAAACCAAAAGCTACGTTTGAAGTTTGAGGGGGCAAGACAAGCAAGCAGCCCCAGTCTCTGTGCCTCTGTGCGAGCAGTGCCATGGGCAGATGAGGCTGAGCAACAGCTTTCCAGGCTAGCTCTTTCTACCTGCGAGCTATCTGCAGACGTTCGCATTTTCGGAGCAGGGCTGCTGGAGGCGCCCTGCACGGACCACCTAAGCTACGTTTGAAGTTTGAGGGGGCAAAACAAGCAAGCAGCCCCAGTCTCTGTGCCTCTGTGCGAGCAGTGCCATGGGCAGATGAGGCTGAGCACCAGCTTTCCAGGCCTAGCTCTTTCTGGCTGCGAGCTATCTGCAGACGTTCGCATTTTCAGAATAGCGCTGCAGGAGTCCCGATGCACGAACTCCGAATGCTATGTTTGAAGTTTGAGGGGGCAAGACAAGCAAGCAGCCCCAGTCTCTGTGCCTCTGTGCGAGCAGTGCCATGGGCAGATGAGGCTGAGCAACAGCTTTCCAGGCTAGCTCTTTCTGCCTGCGAGCTATCTGCAGACGTTCACATTTTTGGAGCAGGGCTGCCGGAGGCCCGATGCACGGACCACATATGATACGTTTGAAGTTTGAGGTGGCAAGACAAGCAACCAGCCCCAGTCTCTGTACCTCTCTGTGAGCAGTGCCATGGGCAGATGAGGCTGAGCAACAGCTTTCCAGGCTAGCTCTTTCTGCCTGCGAGCTATCTGTAGACGTTCACATTTTCGGAGCAGGGCTGTTGGAGGCCCCGTGCACGGTCCCGCAAAGATACGTTTGAGGTTTGAGGGAGCAAGACAAGCAAGCAGCCCCAGTCTCTGTGCCTCTCTGCGAGCAGTGCCATGGGCAGATGAGGCTGAGCAACAGCTTTCCAGGCTAGCTCTTTCTGCCTGCGAGCTATCTGCAGACGTTCGCATTTCCAGAGCAGGGCTGCTGGAGGCGCCCTGCACGGACCACCTAAGCTACGTTTGAAGTTTGAGGCGGCAAGACAAGCAAGCAGCCCCAGTCTCTGTGCCTCTGTGCGAGCAGTGCCATGGGCAGATGAGGCTGAGCAACAGCTTTCCAGGCTACCTCTTTCTGCCTGCGAGCTATCTGCAGACGTTTGCATTTTCGGAGCAGGGCTGCCGGAGGCGCCCGGCACGGACCCCCAAAGATACGTTTGAAGTTTGAGGGGGCAAGACAAGCAAGCAGCCCCAGTCTCTGTGCCTCTGTGCGAGCAGTGCCATGGGCAGATGAGGCTGAGCAACAGCTTTCTAGGCTAGCTCTTTCTGGCTGCCAGCTATCTGTAGACGTTCACATTTTCGGAGCAGGGCTGTTGGAGGCCCCGTGCACGGTCCCGCAAAGATACGTTTGAGGTTTGAGTGAGCAAGACAAGCAAGCAGCCCCAGTCTCTGTTCCTCTCTGCGAGCAGTGCCATGGGCAGATGAGGCTGAGCACCAGCTTTCCAGGCTAGCTCTTTCTGGCTGCGAGCTATCTGCAGACGTTCGCATTTCCAGAGCAGGGCTGCGGGATACGCCCAGCACGGACCACCACAGATACTTTTGAAGTTTGAGGGAGCAACACAAGCAAGCAGCCTCAGTCTCTGTGCCTCTCTGCGAGCAGTGCCATGGGCAGATGAGGCTGAGCAACAGCTTTCCAGGCTAGCTCTTTCTGGCTGCGAGCTATCTGCAGAAGTTCGAATTTTGAAAGCAGGGCTGCCGGAGGCGCCCGTCATGGACCACCTAAGATACGTTTGAAGTTTGAGGGGGCAAGACAAGCAAGCAGCCCCAGTCTCTGTGCCTCTGTGCGAGCAGTGCCATGGGCAGATGAGGCTGAGCAACAGCTTTCCAGGCTAGCTCTTTCTGCCTGCGAGCTATCTGCAGACGTTCGCATTTTCAGAAAAGCGCTGCAGGAGTCCCGATGCACGGACCCCGAATGCTACGTTGGAAGTTTGAAGTGGCAAGACAAGCAAGCAGCCCCAGTCTCTGTGCCTCTGTGCGAGCAGTGCCATGGGCAGATGAGGCTGAGCAACAGCTTTCCAGGCTAGCTCTTTCTGCCTGCGAGCTGTCTGCAGATGTTCACATTTTCAGAGAAGCGCTGCAGGAGGCGCCCGCCACGGAAACCAAAAGCTACGTTTGAAGTTTGAGGGGGCAAGACAAGCAAGCAGCCCCAGTCTCTGTGCCTCTCTGCGAGCAGTGCCATGGGCAGATGAGGCTGAGCAACAGCTTTCCAGGCTAGCTCTTTCTGCCTGCGAGCTATCTGCAGACGTTCACATTTTCAGAGCAGGGCTGCCGGAGGCGCCCGGCACGGACCCCCAAAGATACGTTTGAAGTTTGAGAGGGCAACACAAGGAAGCAGCCCCAGTCTCTGTGCCTCTGTGCGAGCAGTGCCATGGGCAGATGAGGCTAAGCAACAGCTTTCCAGGCTAGCTCTTTCTGCCTGCGAGCTATCTGTAGACGTTCACATTTTCGGAGCAGGGCTGTTGGAGGCCCCGTGCACGGTCCCGCAAAGATACGTTTGAGGTTTGAGGGAGCAAGACAAGCAAGCAGCCCCAGTCTCTGTGCCTCTGTGCGAGCAGTGCCATGGGCAGATGAGGCTGAGCAACAGCTTTCCAGGCTAGCTCTTTCTGCCTGCGAGCTATCTGCAGACGTTCGCATTTTCGGAGCAGGGCTGCTGGAGGCGCCCTGCACGGACCACCTAAGCTACGTTTGAAGTTTGAGGGGGCAAAACAAGCAAGCAGCCCCAGTCTCTGTGCCTCTGTGCGAGCAGTGCCATGGGCAGATGAGGCTGAGCAACAGCTTTCCAGGCTAGCTCTTTCTGCCTGCGAGCTATCTGCAGACGTTCGCATATTTGGAGCAGGGCTGCCGGAGGCGCCCGGCACGGACCCCCAAAGATACGTTTGAAGTTTGAGGGGGCAACACAAGCAAGCAGCCCCAGTCTCTGTGCCTCTGTGCGAGCAGTGCCATGGGCAGATGAGGCTGAGCAACAGCTTTCCAGGCTACCTCTTTCTGCCTGCGAGCTATCTGCAGACGTTCGCATTTTGGGAGCAGGGCTGTTGGAGGCCCCGTGCACGGTCCCGCAAAGATACGTTTGAGGTTTGAGGGAGCAAGACAAGCAAGCAGCCCCAGTCTCTGTGCCTCTCTGCGAGCAGTGCCATGGGCAGATGAGGCTGAGCAACAGCTTTCCATGCTAGCTCTTTCTCCCTGCGAGCTATCTGCAGACGTTTGCATTTCCAGAGCAGGGCTGCGGGATACGCCCGGCACGGACCACCTAAGATACTTTTGAAGTTTGAGGGAGCAACACAAGCAAGCAGCCTCAGTCTCTGTACCTCTCTGCGAGCAGTGCCATGGGCAGATGAGGCTGAGCAACAGCTTTCCAGGCTAGCTCTTTCTGCCTGCGAGCTATCTGCAGAAGTTCGAATTTTGAAAGCAAGGCTGCCGGAGGCGCCCGTCAAAGACCACCTAAGATACGTTTGAAGTTTGAGGGGGCAAGACAAGCAAGCAGCCCCAGTCTCTGTGCCTCTGTGCGAGCAGTGCCATGGGCAGATGAGGCTGAGCACCAGCTTTCCAGGCCTAACTCTTTCTGGCTGCGAGCTATCTGCAGACGTTCGCATTTTCAGAAAAGCGCTGCAGGAGTCCCGATGCACGAACTCCGAATGCTACGTTTGAAGTTTGAGGGGGCAAGACAAGCAAGCAGCCCCAGTCTCTGTGCCTCTGTGCGAGCAGTGCCATGGGCAGATGAGGCTGAGCAACAGCTTTCCAGGCTAGCTCTTTCTGGCTGCCAGCTATCTGTAGACGTTCACATTTTCGGAGCAGGGCTGTTGGAGGCCCCGTGCACGGTCCCGCAAAGATACGTTTGAGGTTTGAGTGAGCAAGACAAGCAAGCAGCCCCAGTCTCTGTGCCTCTGTGCGAGCAGTGCCATGGGCAGATGAGGCTGAGCACCAGCTTTCCAGGCTACCTTTTTCTGCCTGCGAGCTATCTGCAGACGTTTGCATTTTTGGAGCAGGGCTGCCGGAGGCGCCCGGCACGGACCCCCAAAGATACGTTTGAACTTTGAGGGGGCAAGACAAGCAAGCAGCCCCAGTCTCTGTGCCTCTGTGCGAGCAGTGCCATGGGCAGATGAGGCTGAGCAACAGCTTTCCAGGCTAGCTCTTTCTGGCTGCCAGCTATCTGTAGACGTTCACATTTTCGGAGCAGGGCTGTTGGAGGCCCCGTGCACGGTCCCGCAAAGATACGTTTGAGGTTTGAGTGAGCAAGACAAGCAAGCAGCCCCAGTCTCTGTTCCTCTCTGCGAGCAGTGCCATGGGCAGATGAGGCTGAGCACCAGCTTTCCAGGCTAGCTCTTTCTGGCTGCGAGCTATCTGCAGACGTTCGCATTTCCAGAGCAGGGCTGCGGGATACGCCCGGCATGGACCACCACAGATACTTTTGAAGTTTGAGGGAGCAACACAAGCAAGCAGTCTCAGTCTCTGTGCCTCTCTGCGAGCAGTGCCATGGGCAGATGAGGCTGAGCAACAGCTTTCCAGGCTAGCTCTTTCTGGCTGCGAGCTATCTGCAGAAGTTCGAATTTTGAAAGCAGGGCTGCCGGACGCGCCCGTCATGGACCACGTAAGATACGTTTGAGGTTTGAGGGGGCAAGACAAGCAAGCAGCCCCAGTCTCTGTGCCTCTGTGCGAGCAGTGCCATGGGCAGATGAGGCTGAGCAACAGCTTTCCAGGCAACCTCTTTCTGCCTGCGAGCTATCTGCAGACTTTCGCATTTTGCGAGCAGGGCTGCCGGAGGCCCCCTGCACGGACCCCCATAGCTACGTTTGAAGTTTAAGGTGGCAAGACAAGCAAGCAGCCCCAGTTTCTGTGCCTCTGTGCGAGCAGTGCCATGGGCAGATGAGGCTGAGCAACAGCTTTCCAGGCTAGCTCTTTCTGCCTGCGAGCTGTCTGCAGATGTTCACATTTTCAGAGAAGCGCTGCAGGAGGCGCCCGCCACGGAAACCAAAAGCTACGTTTGAAGTTGGAGGGGGCAAGACAAGCAAGCAGCCCCAGTCTCTGTGCCTCTGTGCGAGCAGTGCCATGGGCAGATGAGGCTGAGCAACAGCTTTCCAGGCTAGCTCTTTCTGCCTGCGAGCTATCTGCAGACGTTCGCATTTCCAGAGCAGGGCTGCCGGAGGCGCCCGGCACGGACCCCCAAAGATACGTTTGAAGTTTGAGAGGGCAACACAAGCAAGCAGCCCCAGTCTCTGTGCCTCTGTGCGAGCAGTGCCATGGGCAGATGAGGCTAAGCAACAGCTTTCCAGGCTAGCTCTTTCTGCCTGCGAGCTATCTGTAGACGTTCACATTTTCGGAGCAGGGCTGTTGGAGGCCCCGTGCACGGTCCCGCAAAGATACGTTTCAGGTTTGAGGGAGCAAGACAAGCAAGCAGCCCCAGTCTCTGTGCCTCTGTGCGAGCAGTGCATGGGCAGATGAGGCTGAGCAACAGCTTTCCAGGCTAGCTCTTTCTGCCTGCGAGCTATCTGCAGACGTTCGCATTTTCGGAGCAGGGCTGCTGGAGGCGCCCTGCACGGACCACCTAAGCTACGTTTGAAGTTTGAGGGGGCAAAACAAGCAAGCAGCCCCAGTCTCTGTGCCTCTGTGCGAGCAGTGCCATGGGCAGATGAGGCTGAGCAACAGCTTTCCAGGCTAGCTCTTTCTGCCTGCGAGCTATCTGCAGACGTTCGCATATTTGGAGCAGGGCTGCCGGAGGCGCCCGGCACGGACCCCCAAAGATACGTTTGAAGTTTGAGGGGGCAAGACAAGCAAGCAGCCCCAGTCTCTGTGCCTCTGTGCGAGCAGTGCCATGGGCAGATGAGGCTGAGCAACAGCTTTCCAGGCTAGCTCTTTCTGCCTGCGAGCTATCTGCAGACGTTCGCATTTTCGGAGCAGGGCTGTTGGAGGCCCCGTGCACGGTCCCGCAAAGATACGTTTGAGGTTTGAGGGAGCAAGACAAGCAAGCAGCCCCAGTCTCTGTTCCTCTCTGCGAGCAGTGCCATGGGCAGATGAGGCTGAGCAACAGCTTTCCAGGCTAGCTCTTTCTCCCTGCGAGCTATCTGCAGACGTTTGCATTTTCAGAGCAGGGCTGCGGGATACGCCCGGCACGGACCACCACAGATACTTTTGAAGTTTGAGGGAGCAACACAAGCAAGCAGCCTCAGTCTCTGTGCCTCTCTGCGAGCAGTGCCATGGGCAGATGAGGCTGAGCAACAGCTTTCCAGGCTAGCTCTTTCTGCCTGCGAGCTATCTGCAGAAGTTCGAATTTTGAAAGCAAGGCTGCCGGAGGCGCCCGTCAAAGACCACCTAAGATACGTTTGAAGTTTGAGGGGGCAAGACAAGCAAGCAGCCCCAGTCTCTGTGCCTCTGTGCGAGCAGTGCCATGGGCAGATGAGGCTGAGCACCAGCTTTCCAGGCCTAGCTCTTTCTGGCTGTGAGCTATCTGCAGATGTTCGCATTTTCAGAAAAGCGCTGCAGGAGTCCCGATGCACGAACTCCGAATGCTACGTTTGAAGTTTGAGGGGGCAAGACAAGCAAGCAGCCCCAGTCTCTGTGCCTCTGTGCGAGCAGTGCCATGGGCAGATGAGGCTGAGCAACAGCTTTCCAGGCTAGCTCTTTCTGGCTGCCAGCTATCTGTAGACGTTCACATTTTCGGAGCAGGGCTGTTGGAGGCCCCGTGCACGGTCCCGCAAAGATACGTTTGAGGTTTGAGTGAGCAAGACAAGCAAGCAGCCCCAGTCTCTGTTCCTCTCTGCGAGCAGTGCCATGGGCAGATGAGGCTGAGCACCAGCTTTCCAGGCTACCTTTTTCTGCCTGCGAGCTATCTGCAGACGTTTGCATTTTCGGAGCAGGGCTGCCGGAGGCGCCCGGCACGGACCCCCAAAGATACGTTTGAACTTTGAGGGGGCAAGACAAGCAAGCAGCCCCAGTCTCTGTGCCTCTGTGCGAGCAGTGCCATGGGCAGATGAGGCTGAGCAACAGCTTTCCAGGCTAGCTCTTTCTGGCTGCCAGCTATCTGTAGACATTCACATTTTCGGAGCAGGGCTGTTGGAGGCCCCGTGCACGGTCCCGCAAAGATACGTTTGAGGTTTGAGTGAGCAAGACAAGCAAGCAGCCCCAGTCTCTGTTCCTCTCTGCGAGCAGTGCCATGGGCAGATGAGGCTGAGCACCAGCTTTCCAGGCTAGCTCTTTCTGGCTGCGAGCTATCTGCAGACGTTCGCATTTCCAGAGCAGGGCTGCGGGATACGCCCGGCATGGACCACCACAGATACTTTTGAAGTTTGAGGGAGCAACACAAGCAAGCAGTCTCAGTCTCTGTGCCTCTCTGCGAGCAGTGCCATGGGCAGATGAGGCTGAGCAACAGCTTTCCAGGCTAGCTCTTTCTGGCTGCGAGCTATCTGCAGAAGTTCGAATTTTGAAAGCACGGCTGCCGGACGCGCCCGTCATGGACCACGTAAGATACGTTTGAGGTTTGAGGGGGCAAGACAAGCAAGCAGCCCCAGTCTCTGTGCCTCTGTGCGAGCAGTGCCATGGGCAGATGAGGCTGAGCAACAGCTTTCCAGGCTAGCTCTTTCTGCCTGCGAGCTATCTGCAGACTTTCGCATTTTGCGAGCAGGGCTGCCGGAGGCCCCCTGCACGGACCCCCATAGCTACGTTTGAAGTTTAAGGTGGCAAGACAAGCAAGCAGCCCCAGTTTCTGTGCCTCTGTGCGAGCAGTGCCATGGGCAGATGAGGCTGAGCAACAGCTTTCCAGGCTAGCTCTTTCTGCCTGCGAGCTGTCTGCAGATGTTCACATTTTCAGAGAAGCGCTGCAGGAGGCGCCCGCCACGGAAACCAAAAGCTACGTTTGAAGTTTGAGGGGGCAAGACAAGCAAGCAGCCCCAGTCTCTGTGCCTCTGTGCGAGCAGTGCCATGGGCAGATGAGGCTGAGCAACAGCTTTCCAGGCTAGCTCTTTCTGCCTGCGAGCTATCTGCAGACGTTCGCATTTCCAGAGCAGGGCTGCCGGAGGCGCCCGGCACGGACCCCCAAAGATACGTTTGAAGTTTGAGAGGGCAACACAAGCAAGCAGCCCCAGTCTCTGTGCCTCTGTGCGAGCAGTGCCATGGGCAGATGAGGCTAAGCAACAGCTTTCCAGGCTAGCTCTTTCTGCCTGCGAGCTATCTGTAGACGTTCACATTTTCGGAGCAGGGCTGTTGGAGGCCCCGTGCACGGTCCCGCAAAGATACGTTTCAGGTTTGAGGGAGCAAGACAAGCAAGCAGCCCCAGTCTCTGTGCCTCTGTGCGAGCAGTGCATGGGCAGATGAGGCTGAGCAACAGCTTTCCAGGCTAGCTCTTTCTGCCTGCGAGCTATCTGCAGACGTTCGCATTTTCGGAGCAGGGCTGCTGGAGGCGCCCTGCACGGACCACCTAAGCTACGTTTGAAGTTTGAGGGGGCAAAACAAGCAAGCAGCCCCAGTCTCTGTGCCTCTGTGCGAGCAGTGCCATGGGCAGATGAGGCTGAGCAACAGCTTTCCAGGCTAGCTCTTTCTGCCTGCGAGCTATCTGCAGACGTTCGCATATTTGGAGCAGGGCTGCCGGAGGCGCCCGGCACGGACCCCCAAAGATACGTTTGAAGTTTGAGGGGGCAAGACAAGCAAGCAGCCCCAGTCTCTGTGCCTCTGTGCGAGCAGTGCCATGGGCAGATGAGGCTGAGCAACAGCTTTCCAGGCTAGCTCTTTCTGCCTGCGAGCTATCTGCAGACGTTCGCATTTTCGGAGCAGGGCTGTTGGAGGCCCCGTGCACGGTCCCGCAAAGATACGTTTGAGGTTTGAGGGAGCAAGACAAGCAAGCAGCCCCAGTCTCTGTTCCTCTCTGCGAGCAGTGCCATGGGCAGATGAGGCTGAGCAACAGCTTTCCAGGCTAGCTCTTTCTCCCTGCGAGCTATCTGCAGACGTTTGCATTTTCAGAGCAGGGCTGCGGGATACGCCCGGCACGGACCACCTAAGATACTTTTGAAGTTTGAGGGAGCAACACAAGCAAGCAGCCTCAGTCTCTGTGCCTCTCTGCGAGCAGTGCCATGGGCAGATGAGGCTGAGCAACAGCTTTCCAGGCTAGCTCTTTCTGCCTGCGAGCTATCTGCAGAAGTTCGAATTTTGAAAGCAAGGCTGCCGGAGGCGCCCGTCAAAGACCACCTAAGATACGTTTGAAGTTTGAGGGGGCAAGACAAGCAAGCAGCCCCAGCCTCTGTGCCTCTGTGCGAGCAGTGCCATGGGCAGATGAGGCTGAGCACCAGCTTTCCAGGCCTAGCTCTTTCTGGCTGTGAGCTATCTGCAGACGTTCGCATTTTCAGAAAAGCGCTGCAGGAGTCCCGATGCACGAACTCCGAATGCTACGTTTGAAGTTTGAGGGGGCAAGACAAGCAAGCAGCCCCAGTCTCTGTGCCTCTGTGCGAGCAGTGCCATGGGCAGATGAGGCTGAGCAACAGCTTTCCAGGCTAGCTCTTTCTGCCTGCGAGCTATCTGCAGACGTTCACATTTTTGGAGCAGGGCTGCCGGAGGCCCGATGCACGGACCACATATGATACGTTTGAAGTTTGAGATGGCAAGACAAGCAAGCAGCCCCAGTCTCTGTACCTCTCTGTGAGCAGTGCCATGGGCAGATGAGGCTGAGCAACAGCTTTCCAGGCTAGCTCTTTCTGCCTGCGAGCTATCTGTAGACGTTCACATTTTCGGAGCAGGGCTGTTGGAGGCCCCGTGCACGGTCCCGCAAAGATACGTTTGAGGTTTGAGGGAGCAAGACAAGCAAGCAGCCCCAGTCTCTGTGCCTCTCTGCGAGCAGTGCCATGGGCAGATGAGGCTGAGCAACAGCTTTCCAGGCTAGCTCTTTCTGCCTGCGAGCTATCTGCAGACGTTCGCATTTCCAGAGCAGGGCTGCTGGAGGCCCCCTGCACGGACCCCCATAGCTACGTTTGAAGTTTAAGGTGGCAAGACAAGCAAGCAGCCCCAGTCTCTGTGCCTCTGTGCGAGCAGTGCCATGGGCAGATGAGGCTGAGCAACAGCTTTCCAGGCTAGCTCTTTCTGCCTGCGAGCTGTCTGCAGATGTTCACATTTTCAGAGAAGCGCTGCAGGAGGCGCCCGTCACGGAAACCAAAAGCTACGTTTGAAGTTTGAGGGGGCAAGACAAGCAAGCAGCCCCAGTCTCTGTGCCTCTGTGCGAGCAGTGCCATGGGCAGATGAGGCTGAGCAACAGCTTTCCAGGCTACCTCTTTCTGCCTGCGAGCTATCTGCAGACGTTCGCATTTTGCGAGCAGGGCTGCGGGATACGCCCGGCACGGACCACCACAGATACGTTTGAAGTTTGAGGGAGCAACACAAGCAAGCAGCCTCAGTCTCTGTGCCTCTCTGCGAGCAGTGCCATGGGCAGATGAGGCTGAGCAACAGCTTTCCAGGCTAGCTCTTTCTGGCTGCGAGCTATCTGCAGAAGTTCGAATTTTGAAAGCAGGGCTGCCGGAGGCGCCCGGCATGGACCACCTAAGATACGTTTCAAGTTTGAGGGGGCAAGACAAGCAAGCAGCCCCAGTCTCTGTGCCTCTGTGCGAGCAGTGCCATGGGCAGATGAGGCTGAGCAACAGCTTTCCAGGCTACCTCTTTCTGCCTGCGAGCTATCTGCAGAGGTTTGCATTTTCGGAGCAGGGCTGCCGGAGGCGCCCGGCACGGACCCCCAAAGATACATTTGAAGTTTGAGGGGGCAAGACAAGCAAGCAGCCCCAGTCTCTGTGCCTCTGTGCGAGCAGTGCCATGGACAGATGAGGCTGAGCAACAGCTTTCCAGGCTAGCTCTTTCTGGCTGCCAGCTATCTGTAGACGTTCACATTTTCGGAGCAGGGCTGTTGGAGGCCCCGTGCACGGTCCCGCAAAGATACGTTTGAGGTTTGAGGGAGCAAGACAAGCAAGCAGCCCCAGTCTCTGTTCCTCTCTGCGAGCAGTGCCATGGGCAGATGAGGCTGAGCACCAGCTTTCCAGGCTAGCTCTTTCTGGCTGCGAGCTATCTGCAGACGTTCGCATTTCCAGAGCAGGGCTGCGGGATACGCCCGGCACGGACCACCACAGATAATTTGAAGTTTGAGGGAGCAACACAAGTAAGCAGCCTCAGTCTCTGTGCCTCTCTGCGAGCAGTGCCATGGGCAGATGAGGCTGAGAAACAGCTTTCCAGCCTAGCTCTTTCTGGCTGCGAGCTACCTGCAGACGTTCACATTTTTGGAGCAGGGCTGCCGGAGGCGCCCGTCATGGACCACCTAAGATACGTTTGAAGTTTGAGGGGGCAAGACAAGCAAGCAGCCCCAGTCTCTGTGCCTCTGTGCGAGCAGTGCCATGGGCAGATGAGGCTGAGAAACAGCTTTCCAGGCTAGCTCTTTCTGCCTGCGAGCTATCTGCAGACGTTCGCATTTTCAGAAAAGCGCTGCAGGAGTCCCGATGCACGGACCCCGAATGCTACGTTGGAAGTTTGAGGTGGCAAGACAAGCAAGCAGCCCCAGTCTCTGTGCCTCTGTGCGAGCAGTGCCATGGGCAGATGAGGCTGAGCAACAGCTTTCCAGGCTAGCTCTTTCTGCCTGCGAGCTATCTGCAGACGTTCACATTTTTGGAGCAGGGCTGCCGGAGGCCTGATGCACGGACCACCTATGATACGTTTGAAGTTTGAGGTGGCAAGACAAGCAAGCAGCCCCAGTCTCTGTACCTCTCTGCGAGCAGTGCCATGGGCAGATGAGGCTGAGCAACAGCTTTCCAGGCTAGCTCTTTCTGCCTGCGAGCTATCTGCAGACGTTCGCATTTTGAAAGCAGGGCTGCCGGAGGCGCCTGACACGGACCACCTAAGATACGTTGGAAGTTTGAGGGGGCAAGACAAGCAAGCAGCCCCAGTCTCTGTGCCTCTGTGCGAGTACTGCCATGGGCAGATGAGGTTGAGCAACAGCTTTCCAGGCTAGCTCCTTCTGGCTGCGAGCTATCTGCAGACGTTCGCATTTTGCGAGCAGGGCTGCCGGAGGCCCCCTGCACGGACCCCCATAGCTACGTTTGAAGTTTAAGGTGGCAAGACAAGCAAGCAGCCCCAGTCTCTGTGCCTCTGTGCGAGCAGTGCCATGGGCAGATGAGGCTGAGCAACAGCTTTCCAGGCTAGCTCTTTCTGCCTGCGAGCTGTCTGCAGATGTTCACATTTTCAGAGAAGCGCTGCAGGAGGCGCCCGTCACGGAAACCAAAAGCTACGTTTGAAGTTTGAGGGGGCAAGACAAGCAAGCAGCCCCAGTCTCTGTGCCTCTGTGCGAGCAGTGCCATGGGCAGATGAGGCTGAGCAACAGCTTTCCAGGCTACCTCTTTCTGCCTGCGAGCTATCTGCAGACGTTCGCATTTTCGGAGCAGGGCTGCCGGAGGCGCCCGGCACGGACCCCCAAAGATACGTTTGAAGTTTGAGAGGGCAACACAAGCAAGCAGCCCCAGTCTCTGTGCCTCTGTGCGAGCAGTGCCATGGGCAGATGAGGCTGAGCAACAGCTTTCCAGGCTAGCTCTTTCTGCCTGCGAGCTATCTGTAGACGTTCACATTTTCGGAGCAGGGCTGTTGGAGGCCCCGTGCACGGTCCCGCAAAGATACGTTTGAGGTTTGAGAGGCCAAGACAAGCAAGCAGCCCCAGTCTCTGTGCCTCTCTGCGAGCAGTGCCATGGGCAGATGAGGCTGAGCAACAGCTTTCCAGGCTAGCTCTTTCTGCCTGCGAGCTATCTGCAGACGTTCGCATTTCCAGAGCAGGGCTGCTGGAGGCGCCCTGCACGGACCACCTAAGCTACGTTTGAAGTTTGAGGGGGCAAGACAAGCAAGCAGCCCCAGTCTCTGTGCCTCTCTGCGAGCAGTGCCATGGGCAGATGAGGCTGAGCAACAGCTTTCCATGCTAGCTCTTTCTGCCTGCGAGCTATCTGCAGACGTTCGCATTTTCGGAGCAGGGCTGCCGGAGGCGCCCGGCACGGACCCCCAAAGATACGTTTGAAGTTTGAGGGGGCAAGACAAGCAAGCAGCCCCAGTCTCTGTGCCTCTGTGCGAGCAGTGCCATGGGCAGATGAGGCTGAGCAACAGCTTTCCAGGCTAGCTCTTTCTGCCTGCGAGCTATCTGCAGACTTTCGCATTTTGGGAGCAGGGCTGCCGGAGGCCCCCTGCACGGACCCCCATAGCTACGTTTGAAGTTTAAGGTGGCAAGACAAGCAAGCAGCCCCAGTTTCTGTGCCTCTGTGCGAGCAGTGCCATGGGAAGATGAGGCTGAGCAACAGCTTTCCAGGCTAGCTCTTTCTGCCTGCGAGCTGTCTGCAGATGTTCACATTTTCAGAGAAGCGCTGCAGGAGGCGCCCGCCACGGAAACCAAAAGCTACGTTTGAAGTTTGAGGGGGCAAGACAAGCAAGCAGCCCCAGTCTCTGTGCCTCTGTGCGAGCAGTGCCATGGGCAGATGAGGCTGAGCAACAGCTTTCCAGGCTAGCTCTTTCTGCCTGCGAGCTATCTGCAGACGTTCGCATTTCCAGAGCAGGGCTGCCGGAGGCGCCCGGCACGGACCCCCAAAGATACGTTTGAAGTTTGAGAGGGCAACACAAGCAAGCAGCCCCAGTCTCTGTGCCTCTGTGCGAGCAGTGCCATGGGCAGATGAGGCTAAGCAACAGCTTTCCAGGCTAGCTCTTTCTGCCTGCGAGCTATCTGTAGACGTTCACATTTTCGGAGCAGGGCTGTTGGAGGCCCCGTGCACGGTCCCGCAAAGATACGTTTCAGGTTTGAGGGAGCAAGACAAGCAAGCAGCCCCAGTCTCTGTGCCTCTGTGCGAGCAGTGCATGGGCAGATGAGGCTGAGCAACAGCTTTCCAGGCTAGCTCTTTCTGCCTGCGAGCTATCTGCAGACGTTCGCATTTTCGGAGCAGGGCTGCTGGAGGCGCCCTGCACGGACCACCTAAGCTACGTTTGAAGTTTGAGGGGGCAAAACAAGCAAGCAGCCCCAGTCTCTGTGCCTCTGTGCGAGCAGTGCCATGGGCAGATGAGGCTGAGCAACAGCTTTCCAGGCTAGCTCTTTCTGCCTGCGAGCTATCTGCAGACGTTCACATATTTGGAGCAGGGCTGCCGGAGGCGCCCGGCACGGACCCCCAAAGATACGTTTGAAGTTTGAGGGGGCAAGACAAGCAAGCAGCCCCAGTCTCTGTGCCTCTGTGCGAGCAGTGCCATGGGCAGATGAGGCTGAGCAACAGCTTTCCAGGCTAGCTCTTTCTGGCTGCGAGCTATCTGCAGACGTTCGCATTTTGGGAGCAGGGCTGTTGGAGGCCCCGTGCACGGTCCCGCAAAGATACGTTTGAGGTTTGAGGGAGCAAGACAAGCAAGCAGCCCCAGTCTCTGTTCCTCTCTGCGAGCAGTGCCATGGGCAGATGAGGCTGAGCAACAGCTTTCCATGCTAGCTCTTTCTCCCTGCGAGCTATCTGCAGACGTTTGCATTTTCAGAGCAGGGCTGCGGGATACGCCCGGCACGGACCACCTAAGATACTTTTGAAGTTTGAGGGAGCAACACAAGCAAGCAGCCTCAGTCTCTGTGCCTCTCTGCGAGCAGTGCCATGGGCAGATGAGGCTGAGCAACAGCTTTCCAGGCTACCTCTTTCTGCCTGCGAGCTATCTGCAGAAGTTCGAATTTTGAAAGCAAGGCTGCCGGAGGCGCCCGTCAAAGACCATCTAAGATACGTTTGAAGTTTGAGGGGGCAAGACAAGCAAGCAGCCCCAGTCTCTGTGCCTCTGTGCGAGCAGTGCCATGGGCAGATGAGGCTGAGCACCAGCTTTCCAGGCCTAGCTCTTTCTGGCTGTGAGCTATCTGCAGACGTTCGCATTTTCAGAAAAGCGCTGCAGGAGTCCCGATGCACGAACTCCGAATGCTACGTTTGAAGTTTGAGGGGGCAAGACAAGCAAGCAGCCCCAGTCTCTGTGCCTCTGTGCGAGCAGTGCCATGGGCAGATGAGGCTGAGCAACAGCTTTCCAGGCTAGCTCTTTCTGCCTGCGAGCTATCTGCAGACGTTCACATTTTTGGAGCAGGGCTGCCGGAGGCCCGATGCACGGACCACATATGATACGTTTGAAGTTTGAGATGGCAAGACAAGCAAGCAGCCCCAGTCTCTGTGCCTCTCTGTGAGCAGTGCCATGGGCAGATGAGGCTGAGCAACAGCTTTCCAGGCTAGCTCTTTCTGCCTGCGAGCTATCTGTAGACGTTCACATTTTCGGAGCAGGGCTGTTGGAGGCCCCGTGCACGGTCCCGCAAAGATACGTTTGAGGTTTGAGGGAGCAAGACAAGCAAGCAGCCCCAGTCTCTGTGCCTCTCTGCGAGCAGTGCCATGGGCAGATGAGGCTGAGCAACAGCTTTCCAGGCTAGCTCTTTCTGCCTGCGAGCTATCTGCAGACGTTCGCATTTCCAGAGCAGGGCTGCTGGAGGCGCCCTGCACGGACCACCTAAGCTACGTTTGAAGTTTGAGGCGGCAAGACAAGCAAGCAGCCCCAGTCTCTGTGCCTCTCTGCGAGCAGTGCCATGGGCAGATGAGGCTGAGCAACAGCTTTCCAGGCTACCTCTTTCTGCCTGCGAGCTATCTGCAGACGTTTGCATTTTCGGAGCTGGGCTGCCGGAGGCGCCCGGCACGGACCCCCAAAGATACGTTTGAAGTTTGAGGGGGCAAGACAAGCAAGCAGCCCCAGTCTCTGTGCCTCTGTGCGAGCAGTGCCATGGGCAGATGAGGCTGAGCAACAGCTTTCCAGGCTAGCTCTTTCTGGCTGCCAGCTATCTGTAGACGTTCACATTTTCGGAGCAGGGCTGTTGGAGGCCCCGTGCACGGTCGCGCAAAGATACGTTTGAGGTTTGAGGGAGCAAGACAAGCAAGCAGCCCCAGTCTCTGTTCCTCTCTGTGAGCAGTGCCATGGGCAGATGAGGCTGACCACCAGCTTTCCAGGCTAGCTCTTTCTCGCTGCGAGCTATCTGCAGACGTTCGCATTTCCAGAGCAGGGCTGCGGGATACGCCCGGCACGGACCACCACAGATACTTTTGAAGTTTGAGGGAGCAACACAAGCAAGCAGCCTCAGTCTCTGTGCCTCTCTGCGAGCAGTGCCATGGGCAGATGAGGCTGAGCAACAGCTTTCCAGTCTAGCTCTTTCTGGCTGCGAGCTATCTGCAGAAGTTCGAATTTTGAAAGCAGGGCTGCCGGAGGCGCCCGTAATGGACCACCTAAGATACGTTTGAAGTTTGAGGGGGCAAGACAAGCAAGCAGCCCCAGTCTCTGTGCCTCTGTGCGAGCAGTGCCATGGGCAGATGAGGCTGAGCAACAGCTTTCCAGGCTAGCTCTTTCTGCCTGCGAGCTATCTGGAGACGTTCGCATTTTCAGAAAAGCGCTGCAGGAGTCCCGATGCACGGACCCCGAATGCTACGTTGGAAGTTTGAGGTGGCAAGACAAGCAAGCAGCCCCAGTCTCTGTGCCTCTGTGCGAGCAGTGCCATGGGCAGATGAGGCTGAGCAACAGCTTTCCAGGCTAGCTCTTTCTGCCTGCGAGCTATCTGCAGACGTTCACATTTTTGGAGCAGGGCTGCCGGAGGCCTGATGCACGGACCACCTATGATACGTTTGAAGTTTGAGGGAGCAAAACAAGGAAGCAGCCCCAGTCTCTGTACCTCTCTGCGAGCAGTGCCATGGGCAGATGAGGCTGAGCAACAGCTTTCCAGGCTAGCTCTTTCTGCCTGCGAGCTATCTGCAGACGTTCGCATTTTGAAAGCAGGGCTGCCGGAGGCGCCTGACACGGACCACCTAAGATACGTTGGAAGTTTGAGGGGGCAAGACAAGCAAGCAGCCCCAGTCTCTGTGCCTCTGTGCGAGTACTGCCATGGGCAGATGAGGTTGAGCAACAGCTTTCCAGGCTAGCTCCTTCGGGCTGCGAGCTATCTGCAGACGTTCGCATTTTGCGAGCAGGGCTGCCGGAGGCCCCCTGCACGGACCCCCATAGCTACGTTTGAAGTTTAAGGTGGCAAGACAAGCAAGCAGCCCCAGTCTCTGTGCCTCTGTGCGAGCACTGCCATGGGCAGATGAGGCTGAGCAACAGCTTTCCAGGCTAGCTCTTTCTGCCTGCGAGCTGTCTGCAGATGTTCACATTTTCAGAGAAGCGCTGCAGGAGGCGCCCGTCACGGAAACCAAAAGCTACGTTTGAAGTTTGAGGGGGCAACACAAGCAAGCAGCCCCAGTCTCTGTGCCTCTGTGCGAGCAGTGCCATGGGCAGATGAGGCTGAGCAACAGCTTTCCAGGCTACCTCTTTCTGCCTGCGAGCTATCTGCAGACGTTCGCATTTTCGGAGCAGGGCTGCCGGAGGCGCCCGGCACGGACCCCCAAAGATACGTTTGAAGTTTGAGAGGGCAACACAAGCAAGCAGCCCCAGTCTCTGTGCCTCTGTGCGAGCAGTGCCATGGGCAGATGAGGCTGAGCAACAGCTTTCCAGGCTAGCTCTTTCTGCCTGCGAGCTATCTGTAGACGTTCACATTTTCGGAGCAGGGCTGTTGGAGGCCCCGTGCACGGTCCCGCAAAGATACGTTTGAGGTTTGAGAGGCCAAGACAAGCAAGCAGCCCCAGTCTCTGTGCCTCTCTGCGAGCAGTGCCATGGGCAGATGAGGCTGAGCAACAGCTTTCCAGGCTAGCTCTTTCTGGCTGCGAGCTATCTGCAGACGTTCGCATTTCCAGAGCAGGGCTGCTGGAGGCGCCCTGCACGGACCACCTAAGCTACGTTTGAAGTTTGAGGGGGCAAGACAAGCAAGCAGCCCCAGTCTCTGTGCCTCTCTGCGAGCAGTGCCATGGGCAGATGAGGCTGAGCAACAGCTTTCCATGCTAGCTCTTTCTGCCTGCGAGCTATCTGCAGACGTTCGCATTTTCGGAGCAGGGCTGCCGGAGGCGCCCGGCACGGACCCCCAAAGATACGTTTGAACTTTGAGGGGGCAAGACAAGCAAGCAGCCCCAGTCTCTGTGCCTCTGTGCGAGCAGTGCCATGGGCAGATGAGGCTGAGCACCAGCTTTCCAGGCTAGCTCTTTCTGCCTGCGAGCTATCTGCAGACTTTCGCATTTTGCGAGCAGGGCTGCCGGAGGCCCCCTGCACGGACCCCCATAGCTACGTTTGAAGTTTAAGGTGGCAAGACAAGCAAGCAGCCCCAGTTTCTGTGCCTCTGTGCGAGCAGTGCCATGGGCAGATGAGGCTGAGCAACAGCTTTCCAGGCTAGCTCTTTCTGCCTGCGAGCTGTCTGCAGATGTTCACATTTTCAGAGAAGCGCTGCAGGAGGCGCCCGCCACGGAAACCAAAAGCTACGTTTGAAGTTTGAGGGGGCAAGACAAGCAAGCAGCCCCAGTCTCTGTGCCTCTGTGCGAGCAGTGCCATGGGCAGATGAGGCTGAGCAACAGCTTTCCAGGCTAGCTCTTTCTGCCTGCGAGCTATCTGCAGACGTTCGCATTTCCAGAGCAGGGCTGCCGGAGGCGCCCGGCACGGACCCCCAAAGATACGTTTGAAGTTTGAGAGGGCAACACAAGCAAGCAGCCCCAGTCTCTGTGCCTCTGTGCGAGCAGTGCCATGGGCAGATGAGGCTAAGCAACAGCTTTCCAGGCTAGCTCTTTCTGCCTGCGAGCTATCTGTAGACGTTCACATTTTCGGAGCAGGGCTGTTGGAGGCCCCGTGCACGGTCCCGCAAAGATACGTTTCAGGTTTGAGGGAGCAAGACAAGCAAGCAGCCCCAGTCTCTGTGCCTCTGTGCGAGCAGTGCATGGGCAGATGAGGCTGAGCAACAGCTTTCCAGGCTAGCTCTTTCTGCCTGCGAGCTATCTGCAGACGTTCGCATTTTCGGAGCAGGGCTGCTGGAGGCGCCCTGCACGGACCACCTAAGCTACGTTTGAAGTTTGAGGGGGCAAAACAAGCAAGCAGACCCAGTCTCTGTGCCTCTGTGCGAGCAGTGCCATGGGCAGATGAGGCTGAGCAACAGCTTTCCAGGCTAGCTCTTTCTGCCTGCGAGCTATCTGCAGACGTTCACATATTTGGAGCAGGGCTGCCGGAGGCGCCCGGCACGGACCCCCAAAGATACGTTTGAAGTTTGAGGGGGCAACACAAGCAAGCAGCCCCAGTCTCTGTGCCTCTGTGCGAGCAGTGCCATGGGCAGATGAGGCTGAGCAACAGCTTTCCAGGCTAGCTCTTTCTGGCTGCGAGCTATCTGCAGACGTTCGCATTTTGGGAGCAGGGCTGTTGGAGGCCCCGTGCACGGTCCCGCAAAGATATGTTTGAGGTTTGAGGGAGCAAGACAAGCAAGCAGCCCCAGTCTCTGTTCCTCTCTGCGAGCAGTGCCATGGGCAGATGAGGCTGAGCAACAGCTTTCCATGCTAGCTCTTTCTCCCTGCGAGCTATCTGCAGACGTTTGCATTTTCAGAGCAGGGCTGCGGGATACGCCCGGCACGGACCACCTAAGATACTTTTGAAGTTTGAGGGAGCAACACAAGCAAGCAGCCTCAGTCTCTGTGCCTCTCTGCGAGCAGTGCCATGGGCAGATGAGGCTGAGCAACAGCTTTCCAGGCTAGCTCTTTCTGCCTGCGAGCTATCTGCAGAAGTTCGAATTTTGAAAGCAAGGCTGCCGGAGGCGCCCGTCAAAGACCACCTAAGATACGTTTGAAGTTTGAGGGGGCAAGACAAGCAAGCAGCCCCAGTCTCTGTGCCTCTGTGCGAGCAGTGTCATGGGCAGATGAGGCTGAGCACCAGCTTTCCAGGCCTAGCTCTTTCTGGCTGTGAGCTATCTGCAGACGTTCGCATTTTCAGAAAAGCGCTGCAGGAGTCCCGATGCACGAACTCCGAATGCTACGTTTGAAGTTTGAGGGGGCAAGACAAGCAAGCAGCCCCAGTCTCTGTGCCTCTGTGCGAGCAGTGCCATGGGCAGATGAGGCTGAGCAACAGCTTTCCAGGCTAGCTCTTTCTGCCTGCGAGCTATCTGCAGACGTTCACATTTTTGGAGCAGGGCTGCCGGAGGCCCGATGCACGGACCACATATGATACGTTTGAAGTTTGAGATGGCAAGACAAGCAAGCAGCCCCAGTCTCTGTGCCTCTCTGTGAGCAGTGCCATGGGCAGATGAGGCTGAGCAACAGCTTTCCAGGCTAGCTCTTTCTGCCTGCGAGCTATCTGTAGACGTTCACATTTTCGGAGCAGGGCTGTTGGAGGCCCCGTGCACGGTCCCGCAAAGATACGTTTGAGGTTTGAGGGAGCAAGACAAGCAAGCAGCCCCAGTCTCTGTGCCTCTCTGCGAGCAGTGCCATGGGCAGATGAGGCTGAGCAACAGCTTTCCAGGCTAGCTCTTTCTGCCTGCGAGCTATCTGCAGACGTTCGCATTTCCAGAGCAGGGCTGCTGGAGGCGCCCTGCACGGACCACCTAAGCTACGTTTGAAGTTTGAGGCGGCAAGACAAGCAAGCAGCCCCAGTCTCTGTGCCTCTGTGCGAGCAGTGCCATGGGCAGATGAGGCTGAGCAACAGCTTTCCAGGCTACCTCTTTCTGCCTGCGAGCTATCTGCAGACGTTTGCATTTTCGGAGCAGGGCTGCCGGAGGCGCCCGGCACGGACCCCCAAAGATACGTTTGAAGTTTGAGGGGGCAAGACAAGCAAGCAGCCCCAGTCTCTGTGCCTCTGTGCGAGCAGTGCCATGGGCAGATGAGGCTGAGCAACAGCTTTCCAGGCTAGCTCTTTCTGGCTGCCAGCTATCTGTAGACGTTCACATTTTCGGAGCAGGGCTGTTGGAGGCCCCGTGCACGGTCGCGCAAAGATACGTTTGAGGTTTGAGGGAGCAAGACAAGCAAGCAGCCCCAGTCTCTGTTCCTCTCTGCGAGCAGTGCCATGGGCAGATGAGGCTGAGCACCAGCTTTCCAGGCTAGCTCTTTCTCGCTGCGAGCTATCTGCAGACGTTCGCATTTCCAGAGCAGGGCTGCGGGATACGCCCGGCACGGACCACCACAGATACTTTTGAAGTTTGAGGGAGCAACACAAGCAAGCAGCCTCAGTCTCTGTGCCTCTCTGCGAGCAGTGCCATGGGCAGATGAGGCTGAGCAACAGCTTTCCAGTCTAGCTCTTTCTGGCTGCGAGCTATCTGCAGAAGTTCGAATTTTGAAAGCAGGGCTGCCGGAGGCGCCCGTAATGGACCACCTAAGATACGTTTGAAGTTTGAGGGGGCAAGACAAGCAAGCAGCCCCAGTCTCTGTGCCTCTGTGCGAGCAGTGCCATGGGCAGATGAGGCTGAGCAACAGCTTTCCAGCCTAGCTCTTTCTGCCTGCGAGCTATCTGCAGACGTTCGCATTTTCAGAAAAGCGCTGCAGGAGTCCCGATGCACGGACCCCGAATGCTACGTTGGAAGTTTGAGGTGGCAAGACAAGCAAGCAGCCCCAGTCTCTGTGCCTCTGTGCGAGCAGTGCCATGGGCAGATGAGGCTGAGCAACAGCTTTCCAGGCTAGCTCTTTCTGCCTGCGAGCTATCTGCAGACGTTCACATTTTTGGAGCAGGGCTGCCGGAGGCCCGATGCACGGACCACCTAAGCTACGTTTGAAGTTTGAGGTGGCAAGACAAGCAAGCAGCCCCAGTCTCTGTACCTCTCTGCGAGCAGTGCCATGGGCAGATGAGGCTGAGCAACAGCTTTCCAGGCTAGCTCTTTCTGGCTGCCAGCTATCTGCAGACGTTCGCATTTTGAAAGCAGGGCTGCCGGAGGCGCCTGGCACGGACCACCTAAGCTACGTTTGAAGTTTGAGGGGGCAAGACAAGCAAGCAGCCCCAGTCTCTGTGCCTCTGTGCGAGTACTGCCATGGGCAGATGAGGTTGAGCAACAGCTTTCCAGGCTAGCTCCTTCTGGCTGCGAGCTATCTGCAGACGTTCGCATTTTGCGAGCAGGGCTGCCGGAGGCCCCCTGCACGGACCCCCATAGCTACGTTTGAAGTTTAAGGTGGCAAGACAAGCAAGCAGCCCCAGTCTCTGTGCCTCTGTGCGAGCACTGCCATGGGCAGATGAGGCTGAGCAACAGCTTTCCAGGCTAGCTCTTTCTGCCTGCGAGCTGTCTGCAGATGTTCACATTTTCAGAGAAGCGCTGCAGGAGGCGCCCGCCACGGAAACCAAAAGCTACGTTTGAAGTTTGAGGGGGCAAGACAAGCAAGCAGCCCCAGTCTCTGTGCCTCTGTGCGAGCAGTGCCATGGGCAGATGAGGCTGAGCAACAGCTTTCTAGGCTACCTCTTTCTGCCTGCGAGCTATCTGCAGACGTTCGCATTTTCGCAGCAGGGCTGCCGGAGGCGCCCGGCACGGAACCCCAAACATACGTTTGAAGTTTGAGAGGGCAACACAAGCAAGCAGCCCCAGTCTCTGTGCCTCTGTGCAAGCAGTGCCATGGGCAGATGAGGCTGAGCAACAGCTTTCCAGGCTAGCTCTTTCTGCCTGCGAGCTATCTGTAGACGTTCACATTTTCGGAGCAGGGCTGTTGGAGGCCCCGTGCACGGTCCCGCAAAGATACGTTTGAGGTTTGAGAGGCCAAGACAAGCAAGCAGCCCCAGTCTCTGTGCCTCTCTGCGAGCAGTGCCATGGGCAGATGAGGCTGAGCAACAGCTTTCCAGGCTAGCTCTTTCTGCCTGCGAGCTATCTGCAGACGTTCGCATTTCCAGAGCAGGGCTGCTGGAGGCGCCCTGCACGGACCACCTAAGCTACGTTTGAAGTTTGAGGGGGCAAGACAAGCAAGCAGCCCCAGTCTCTGTGCCTCTGTGCGAGCAGTGCCATGGGCAGATGAGGCTGAGCAACAGCTTTCCATGCTAGCTCTTTCTGCCTGCGAGCTATCTGCAGACGTTCGCATTTTCGGAGCAGGGCTGCCGGAGGCGCCCGGCACGGACTCGCAAAGATACGTTTGAAGTTTGAGGGGGCAAGACAAGCAAGCAGCCCCAGTCTCTGTGCCTCTGTGCGAGCAGTGCCATGGGCAGATGAGGCTGAGCAACAGCTTTCCAGCCTAGCTCTTTCTGCCTGCGAGCTATCTGCAGACGTTCGCATTTTCGGAGCAGGGCTGCCGGAGGCGCCCGGCACGGACTCCCAAAGATACGTTTGAAGTTTGAGGGGGCAAGACAAGCAAGCAGCCCCAGTCTCTGTGCCTCTCTGCGAGCAGTGCCATGGGCAGATGAGGCTGAGCAACAGCTTTCCAGGCTAGCTCTTTCTGCCTGCGAGCTATCTGCAGACGTTCGCATTTCCAGAGCAGGGCTGCGGGATACGCCCGGCACGGACCACCACAGATACGTTTGAAGTTTGAGGGAGCAACACAAGCAAGCAGCCTCAGTCTCTGTGCCTCTCTGCGAGCAGTGCCATGGGCAGATGAGGCTGAGCACCAGCTTTCCAGGCTAGCTCTTTCTGGCTGCGAGCTGTCTGCAGATGTTCACATTTTCAGAGAAGCGCTGCAGGAGGCGCCCGTCACGGAAACCAAAAGCTACGTTTGAAGTTTGAGGGGGCAACACAAGCAAGCAGCCCCAGTCTCTGTGCCTCTGTGCGAGCAGTGCCATGGGCAGATGAGGCTGAGCAACAGCTTTCCAGGCTACCTCTTTCTGCCTGCGAGCTATCTGCAGACGTTCGCATTTTCGGAGCAGGACTGCCGGAGGCGCCCGGCACGGACCCCCAAAGATACGTTTGAAGTTTGAGAGGGCAACACAAGCAAGCAGCCCCAGTCTCTGTGCCTCTGTGCGAGCAGTGCCATGGGCAGATGAGGCTGAGCAACAGCTTTCCAGGCTAGCTCTTTCTGCCTGCGAGCTATCTGTAGACGTTCACATTTTCGGAGCAGGGCTGTTGGAGGCCCCGTGCACGGTCCCGCAAAGATACGTTTGAGGTTTGAGAGGCCAAGACAAGCAAGCAGCCCCAGTCTCTGTGCCTCTCTGCGAGCAGTGCCATGGGCAGATGAGGCTGAGCAACAGCTTTCCAGGCTAGCTCTTTCTGCCTGCGAGCTATCTGCAGACGTTCGCATTTCCAGAGCAGGGCTGCTGGAGGCGCCCTGCACGGACCACCTAAGCTACGTTTGAAGTTTGAGGGGGCAAGACAAGCAAGCAGCCCCAGTCTCTGTGCCTCTCTGCGAGCAGTGCCATGGGCAGATGAGGCTGAGCAACAGCTTTCCATGCTAGCTCTTTCTGCCTGCGAGCTATCTGCAGACGTTCGCATTTTCGGAGCAGGGCTGCCGGAGGCGCCCGGCACGGACCCCCAAAGATACGTTTGAACTTTGAGGGGGCAAGACAAGCAAGCAGCCCCAGTCTCTGTGCCTCTGTGCGAGCAGTGCCATGGGCAGATGAGGCTGAGCAACAGCTTTCCAGGCTAGCTCTTTCTGCCTGCGAGCTATCTGCAGACTTTCGCATTTTGCGAGCAGGGCTGCCGGAGGCCCCCTGCACGGACCCCCATAGCTACGTTTGAAGTTTAAGGTGGCAAGACAAGCAAGCAGCCCCAGTTTCTGTGCCTCTGTGCGAGCAGTGCCATGGGCAGATGAGGCTGAGCAACAGCTTTCCAGGCTAGCTCTTTCTGCCTGCGAGCTGTCTGCAGATGTTCACATTTTCAGAGAAGCGCTGCAGGAGGCGCCCGCCACGGAAACCAAAAGCTACGTTTGAAGTTTGAGGGGGCAAGACAAGCAAGCAGCCCCAGTCTCTGTGCCTCTGTGCGAGCAGTGCCATGGGCAGATGAGGCTGAGCAACAGCTTTCCAGGCTAGCTCTTTCTGCCTGCGAGCTATCTGCAGACGTTCGCATTTCCAGAGCAGGGCTGCCGGAGGCGCCCGGCACGGACCCCCAAAGATACGTTTGAAGTTTGAGAGGGCAACACAAGCAAGCAGCCCCAGTCTCTGTGCCTCTGTGCGAGCAGTGCCATGGGCAGATGAGGCTAAGCAACAGCTTTCCAGGCTAGCTCTTTCTGCCTGCGAGCTATCTGTAGACGTTCACATTTTCGGAGCAGGGCTGTTGGAGGCCCCGTGCACGGTCCCGCAAAGATACGTTTCAGGTTTGGGGGAGCAAGACAAGCAAGCAGCCCCAGTCTCTGTGCCTCTGTGCGAGCAGTGCATGGGCAGATGAGGCTGAGCAACAGCTTTCCAGGCTAGCTCTTTCTGCCTGCGAGCTATCTGCAGACGTTCGCATTTTCGGAGCAGGGCTGCTGGAGGCGCCCTGCAAGGACCACCTAAGCTACGTTTGAAGTTTGAGGGGGCAAAACAAGCAAGCAGCCCCAGTCTCTGTGCCTCTGTGCGAGCAGTGCCATGGGCAGATGAGGCTGAGCAACAGCTTTCCAGGCTAGCTCTTTCTGCCTGCGAGCTATCTGCAGACGTTCACATATTTGGAGCAGGGCTGCCGGAGGCGCCCGGCACGGACCCCCAAAGATACGTTTGAAGTTTGAGGGGGCAACACAAGCAAGCAGCCCCAGTCTCTGTGTCTCTGTGCGAGCAGTGCCATGGGCAGATGAGGCTGAGCAACAGCTTTCCAGGCTAGCTCTTTCTGGCTGCGAGCTATCTGCAGACGTTCGCATTTTGGGAGCAGGGCTGTTGGAGGCCCCGTGCACGGTCCCGCAAAGATATGTTTGAGGTTTGAGGGAGCAAGACAAGCAAGCAGCCCCAGTCTCTGTTCCTCTCTGCGAGCAGTGCCATGGGCAGATGAGGCTGAGCAACAGCTTTCCATGCTAGCTCTTTCTCCCTGCGAGCTATCTGCAGACGTTTGCATTTTCAGAGCAGGGCTGCGGGATACGCCCGGCACGGACCACCTAAGATACTTTTGAAGTTTGAGGGAGCAACACAAGCAAGTAGCCTCAGTCTCTGTGCCTCTCTGCGAGCAGTGCCATGGGCAGATGAGGCTGAGCAACAGCTTTCCAGGCTAGCTCTTTCTGCCTGCGAGCTATCTGCAGAAGTTCGAATTTTGAAACCAAGGCTGCCGGAGGCGCCCGTCAAAGACCACCTAAGATACGTTTGAAGTTTGAGGGGGCAAGACAAGCAAGCAGCCCCAGTCTCTGTGCCTCTGTGCGAGCAGTGCCATGGGCAGATGAGGCTGAGCACCAGCTTTCCAGGCCTAGCTCTTTCTGGCTGTGAGCTATCTGCAGACGTTCGCATTTTCAGAAAAGCGCTGCAGGAGTCCCGATGCACGAACTCCGAATGCTACGTTTGAAGTTTGAGGGGGCAAGACAAGCAAGCAGCCCCAGTCTCTGTGCCTCTGTGCGAGCAGTGCCATGGGCAGATGAGGCTGAGCAACAGCTTTCCAGGCTAGCTCTTTCTGCCTGCGAGCTATCTGCAGACGTTCACATTTTTGGAGCAGGGCTGCCGGAGGCCCGATGCACGGACCACATATGATACGTTTGAAGTTTGAGATGGCAAGACAAGCAAGCAGCCCCAGTCTCTGTGCCTCTCTGTGAGCAGTGCCATGGGCAGATGAGGCTGAGCAACAGCTTTCCAGGCTAGCTCTTTCTGCCTGCGAGCTATCTGTAGACGTTCACATTTTCGGAGCAGGGCTGTTGGAGGCCCCGTGCACGGTCCCGCAAAGATACGTTTGAGGTTTGAGGGAGCAAGACAAGCAAGCAGCCCCAGTCTCTGTGCCTCTCTGCGAGCAGTGCCATGGGCAGATGAGGCTGAGCAACAGCTTTCCAGGCTAGCTCTTTCTGCCTGCGAGCTATCTGCAGACGTTCGCATTTCCAGAGCAGGGCTGCTGGAGGCGCCCTGCACGGACCACCTAAGCTACGTTTGAAGTTTGAGGCGGCAAGACAAGCAAGCAGCCCCAGTCTCTGTGCCTCTGTGCGAGCAGTGCCATGGGCAGATGAGGCTGAGCAACAGCTTTCCAGGCTACCTCTTTCTGCCTGCGAGCTATCTGCAGACGTTTGCATTTTCGGAGCAGGGCTGCCGGAGGCGCCCGGCACGGACCCCCAAAGATACGTTTGAAGTTTGAGGGGGCAAGACAAGCAAGCAGCCCCAGTCTCTGTGCCTCTGTGCGAGCAGTGCCATGGGCAGATGAGGCTGAGCAACAGCTTTCCAGGCTAGCTCTTTCTGGCTGCCAGCTATCTGTAGACGTTCACATTTTCGGAGCAGGGCTGTTGGAGGCCCCGTGCACGGTCGCGCAAAGATACGTTTGAGGTTTGAGGGAGCAAGACAAGCAAGCAGCCCCAGTCTCTGTTCCTCTCTGCGAGCAGTGCCATGGGCAGATGAGGCTGAGCACCAGCTTTCCAGGCTAGCTCTTTCTCGCTGCGAGCTATCTGCAGACGTTCGCATTTCCAGAGCAGGGCTGCGGGATACGCCCGGCACGGACCACCACAGATACTTTTGAAGTTTGAGGGAGCAACACAAGCAAGCAGCCTCAGTCTCTGTGCCTCTCTGCGAGCAGTGCCATGGGCAGATGAGGCTGAGCAACAGCTTTCCAGTCTAGCTCTTTCTGGCTGCGAGCTATCTGCAGAAGTTCGAATTTTGAAAGCAGGGCTGCCGGAGGCGCCCGTAATGGACCACCTAAGATACGTTTGAAGTTTGAGGGGGCAAGACAAGCAAGCAGCCCCAGTCTCTGTGCCTCTGTGCGAGCAGTGCCATGGGCAGATGAGGCTGAGCAACAGCTTTCCAGCCTAGCTCTTTCTGCCTGCGAGCTATCTGCAGACGTTCGCATTTTCAGAAAAGCGCTGCAGGAGGCGCCCGCCACGGAAACCAAAAGCTACGTTTGAAGTTTGAGGGGGCAAGACAAGCAAGCAGCCCCAGTCTCTGTGCCTCTGTGCGAGCAGTGCCATGGGCAGATGAGGCTGAGCAACAGCTTTCTAGGCTAGCTCTTTCTGCCTGCGAGCTATCTGCAGACGTTCGCATTTTCGCAGCAGGGCTGCCGGAGGCGCCCGGCACGGAACCCCAAACATACGTTTGAAGTTTGAGAGGGCAACACAAGCAAGCAGCCCCAGTCTCTGTGCCTCTGTGCAAGCAGTGCCATGGGCAGATGAGGCTGAGCAACAGCTTTCCAGGCTAGCTCTTTCTGCCTGCGAGCTATCTGTAGACGTTCACATTTTCGGAGCAGGGCTGTTGGAGGCCCCGTGCACGGTCCCGCAAAGATACGTTTGAGGTTTGAGAGGCCAAGACAAGCAAGCAGCCCCAGTCTCTGTGCCTCTCTGCGAGCAGTGCCATGGGCAGATGAGGCTGAGCAACAGCTTTCCAGGCTAGCTCTTTCTGGCTGCGAGCTATCTGCAGACGTTCGCATTTCCAGAGCAGGGCTGCTGGAGGCGCCCTGCACGGACCACCTAAGCTACGTTTGAAGTTTGAGGGGGCAAGACAAGCAAGCAGCCCCAGTCTCTGTGCCTCTGTGCGAGCAGTGCCATGGGCAGATGAGGCTGAGCAACAGCTTTCCATGCTAGCTCTTTCTGCCTGCGAGCTATCTGCAGACGTTCGCATTTTCGGAGCAGGGCTGCCGGAGGCGCCCGGCACGGACTCCCAAAGATACGTTTGAAGTTTGAGGGGGCAAGACAAGCAAGCAGCCCCAGTCTCTGTGCCTCTGTGCGAGCAGTGCCATGGGCAGATGAGGCTGAGCAACAGCTTTCCAGGCTAGCTCTTTCTGCCTGCGAGCTATCTGCAGACGTTCGCATTTTCGGAGCAGGGCTGCCGGAGGCGCCCGGCACGGACTCCCAAAGATACGTTTGAAGTTTGAGGGGGCAAGACAAGCAAGCAGCCCCAGTCTCTGTGCCTCTCTGCGAGCAGTGCCATGGGCAGATGAGGCTGAGCAACAGCTTTCCAGGCTAGCTCTTTCTGCCTGCGAGCTATCTGCAGACGTTCGCATTTCCAGAGCAGGGCTGCGGGATACGCCCGGCACGGACCACCACAGATACGTTTGAAGTTTGAGGGAGCAACACAAGCAAGCAGCCTCAGTCTCTGTGCCTCTCTGCGAGCAGTGCCATGGGCAGATGAGGCTGAGCAACAGCTTTCCAGGCTAGCTCTTTCTGGCTGCGAGCTATCTGCAGAAGTTCGAATTTTGAAAGCAGGGCTGCCGGAGGCGCCCGGCATGGACCACCTAAGATACGTTTCAAGTTTGAGGGGGCAAGACAAGCAAGCAGCCCCAGTCTCTGTGCCTCTGTGCGAGCAGTGCCATGGGCAGATGAGGCTGAGCAACAGCTTTCCAGGCTACCTCTTTCTGCCTGCGAGCTATCTGCAGAGGTTTGCATTTTCGGAGCAGGGCTGCCGGAGGCGCCCGGCACGGACCCCCAAAGATACATTTGAAGTTTGAGGGGGCAAGACAAGCAAGCAGCCCCAGTCTCTGTGCCTCTGTGCGAGCAGTGCCATGGACAGATGAGGCTGAGCAACAGCTTTCCAGGCTAGCTCTTTCTGGCTGCCAGCTATCTGTAGACGTTCACATTTTCGGAGCAGGGCTGTTGGAGGCCCCGTGCACGGTCCCGCAAAGATACGTTTGAGGTTTGAGGGAGCAAGACAAGCAAGCAGCCCCAGTCTCTGTTCCTCTCTGCGAGCAGTGCCATGGGCAGATGAGGCTGAGCACCAGCTTTCCAGGCTAGCTCTTTCTGGCTGCGAGCTATCTGCAGACGTTCGCATTTCCAGAGCAGGGCTGCGGGATACGCCCGGCACGGACCACCACAGATAATTTGAAGTTTGAGGGAGCAACACAAGTAAGCAGCCTCAGTCTCTGTGCCTCTCTGCGAGCAGTGCCATGGGCAGATGAGGCTGAGCAACAGCTTTCCAGGCTAGCTCTTTCTGCCTGCGAGCTACCTGCAGACGTTCACATTTTTGGAGCAGGGCTGCCGGAGGCGCCCGTCATGGACCACCTAAGATACGTTTGAAGTTTGAGGGGGCAAGACAAGCAAGCAGCCCCAGTCTCTGTGCCTCTGTGCGAGCAGTGCCATGGGCAGATGAGGCTGAGCAACAGCTTTCCAGGCTAGCTCTTTCTGCCTGCGAGCTATCTGCAGACGTTCGCATTTTCAGAAAAGCGCTGCAGGAGTCCCGATGCACGGACCCCGAATGCTACGTTGGAAGTTTGAGGTGTCAAGACAAGCAAGCAGCCCCAGTCTCTGTGCCTCTGTGCGAGCAGTGCCATGGGCAGATGAGGCTGAGCAACAGCTTTCCAGGCTAGCTCTTTCTGCCTGCGAGCTATCTGCAGACGTTCGCATTTTCGGAGCAGGGCTGCCGGAGGCGCCCGGCACGGACTCCCAAAGATACGTTTGAAGTTTGAGGGGGCAAGACAAGCAAGCAGCCCCAGTCTCTGTGCCTCTCTGCGAGCAGTGCCATGGGCAGATGAGGCTGAGCAACAGCTTTCCAGGCTAGCTCTTTCTGCCTGCGAGCTATCTGCAGACGTTCGCATTTCCAGAGCAGGGCTGCGGGATACGCCCGGCACGGACCACCACAGATACGTTTGAAGTTTGAGGGAGCAACACAAGCAAGCAGCCTCAGTCTCTGTGCCTCTCTGCGAGCAGTGCCATGGGCAGATGAGGCTGAGCAACAGCTTTCCAGGCTAGCTCTTTCTGGCTGCGAGCTATCTGCAGAAGTTCGAATTTTGAAAGCAGGGCTGCCGGAGGCGCCCGGCATGGACCACCTAAGATACGTTTCAAGTTTGAGGGGGCAAGACAAGCAAGCAGCCCCAGTCTCTGTGCCTCTGTGCGAGCAGTGCCATGGGCAGATGAGGCTGAGCAACAGCTTTCCAGGCTACCTCTTTCTGCCTGCGAGCTATCTGCAGAGGTTTGCATTTTCGGAGCAGGGCTGCCGGAGGCGCCCGGCACGGACCCCCAAAGATACGTTTGAAGTTTGAGGGGGCAAGACAAGCAAGCAGCCCCAGTCTCTGTGCCTCTGTGCGAGCAGTGCCATGGACAGATGAGGCTGAGCAACAGCTTTCCAGGCTAGCTCTTTCTGGCTGCCAGCTATCTGTAGACGTTCACATTTTCGGAGCAGGGCTGTTGGAGGCCCCGTGCACGGTCCCGCAAAGATACGTTTGAGGTTTGAGGGAGCAAGACAAGCAAGCAGCCCCAGTCTCTGTTCCTCTCTGCGAGCAGTGCCATGGGCAGATGAGGCTGAGCACCAGCTTTCCAGGCTAGCTCTTTCTGGCTGCGAGCTATCTGCAGACGTTCGCATTTCCAGAGCAGGGCTGCGGGATACGCCCGGCACGGACCACCACAGATAATTTGAAGTTTGAGGGAGCAACACAAGTAAGCAGCCTCAGTCTCTGTGCCTCTCTGCGAGCAGTGCCATGGGCAGATGAGGCTGAGCAACAGCTTTCCAGCCTAGCTCTTTCTGGCTGCGAGCTACCTGCAGACGTTCACATTTTTGGAGCAGGGCTGCCGGAGGCGCCCGTCATGGACCACCTAAGATACGTTTGAAGTTTGAGGGGGCAAGACAAGCAAGCAGCCCCAGTCTCTGTGCCTCTGTGCAAGCAGTGCCATGGGCAGATGAGGCTGAGCAACAGCTTTCCAGGCTAGCTCTTTCTGCCTGCGAGCTATCTGCAGACGTTCGCATTTTCAGAAAAGCGCTGCAGGAGTCCCGATGCACGGACCCCGAATGCTACGTTGGAAGTTTGAGGTGTCAAGACAAGCAAGCAGCCCCAGTCTCTGTGCCTCTGTGCGAGCAGTGCCATGGGCAGATGAGGCTGAGCAACAGCTTTCCAGGCTAGCTCTTTCTGCCTGCGAGCTATCTGCAGACGTTCACATTTTTGGAGCAGGGCTGCCGGAGGCCTGATGCACGGACCACCTATGATACGTTTGAAGTTTGAGGTGGCAAGACAAGCAAGCAGCCCCAGTCTCTGTACCTCTCTGCGAGCAGTGCCATGGGCAGATGAGGCTGAGCAACAGCTTTCCAGGCTAGCTCTTTCTGCCTGCGAGCTATCTGCAGACGTTCGCATTTTGAAAGCAGGGCTGCCGGAGGCGCCTGGCACGGACCACCTAAGATACGTTGGAAGTTTGAGGGGGCAAGACAAGCAAGCAGCCCCAGTCTCTGTGCCTCTGTGCGAGTACTGCCATGGGCAGATGAGGTTGAGCAACAGCTTTCCAGGCTAGCTCCTTCTGGCTGCGAGCTATCTGCAGACGTTCGTATTTTGCGAGCAGGGCTGCCGGAGGCCCCCTGCACGGACCCCCATAGCTACGTTTGAAGTTTAAGGTGGCAAGACAAGCAAGCAGCCCCAGTCTCTGTGCCTCTGTGCGAGCAGTGCCATGGGCAGATGAGGCTGAGCAACAGCTTTCCAGGCTAGCTCTTTCTGCCTGCGAGCTGTCTGCAGATGTTCACATTTTCAGAGAAGCGCTGCAGGAGGCGCCCGCCACGGAAACCAAAAGCTACGTTTGAAGTTTGAGGGGGCAAGACAAGCAAGCAGCCCCAGTCTCTGTGCCTCTGTGCGAGCAGTGCCATGGGCAGATGAGGCTGAGCAACAGCTTTCCAGGCTACCTCTTTCTGCCTGCGAGCTATCTGCAGACGTTCGCATTTTCGGAGCAGGGCTGCCGGAGGCGCCCGGCACGGACCCCCAAAGATACGTTTGAAGTTTGAGAGGGCAAGACAAGCAAGCAGCCCCAGTCTCTGTGCCTCTGTGCGAGCAGTGCCATGGGCAGATGAGGCTGAGCAACAGCTTTCCAGGCTAGCTCTTTCTGCCTGCGAGCTATCTGTAGACGTTCACATTTTCGGAGCAGGGCTGTTGGAGGCCCCGTGCACGGTTCCGCAAAGATACGTTTGAGGTTTGAGAGGCCAAGACAAGCAAGCAGCCCCAGTCTCTGTGCCTCTCTGCGAGCAGTGCCATGGGCAGATGAGGCTGAGCAACAGCTTTCCAGGCTAGCTCTTTCTGCCTGCGAGCTATCTGTAGACGTTCACATTTTCGGAGCAGGGCTGTTGGAGGCCACGTGCACGGTCCCGCAAAGATACGTTTGAGGTTTGAGAGGCCAAGACAAGCAAGCAGCCCCAGTCTCTGTGCCTCTCTGCGAGCAGTGCCATGGGCAGATGAGGCTGAGCAACAGCTTTCCAGGCTAGCTCTTTCTGCCTGCGAGCTATCTGCAGACGTTCGCATTTCCAGAGCAGGGCTGCTGGAGGCGCCCTGCACGGACCACCTAAGCTACGTTTGAAGTTTGAGGTGGCAAGACAAGCAAGCAGCCCCAGTCTCTGTGCCTCTCTGCGAGCAGTGCCATGGGCAGATGAGGCTGAGCAACAGCTTTCCATGCTAGCTCTTTCTGCCTGCGAGCTATCTGCAGACGTTCGCATTTTCGGAGCAGGGCTGCCGGAGGCGCCCGGCACGGACCCCCAAAGATACGTTTGAACTTTGAGGGGGCAAGACAAGCAAGCAGCCCCAGTCTCTGTGCCTCTGTGCGAGCAGTGCCATGGGCAGATGAGGCTGAGCAACAGCTTTCCAGGCTAGCTCTTTCTGCCTGCGAGCTATCTGCAGACGTTCGCATTTTCGAAGCAGGGCTGCCGGAGGCGCCCGGCACGGACTCCCAAAGATACGTTTGAAGTTTGAGGGGGCAAGACAAGCAAGCAGCCCCAGTCTCTGTGCCTCTGTGCGAGCAGTGCCATGGGCAGATGAGGCTGAGCAACAGCTTTCCAGGCTACCTCTTTCTGGCTGCGAGCTATCTGCAGACGTTCGCATTTCCAGAGCAGGGCTGCGGGATACGCCCGGCACGGACCACCTAAGATACGTTTCAAGTTTGAGGGGGCAAGACAAGCAAGCAGCCTCAGTCTCTGTGCCTCTCTGCGAGCAGTGCCATGGGCAGATGAGGCTGAGCAACAGCTTTCCAGGCTAGCTCTTTCTGCCTGCGAGCTATCTGCAGACGTTCGCATTTTCAGAAAAGCGCTGCAGGAGTCCCGATGCACGGACCCCGAATGCTACGTTGGAAGTTTGAGGTGGCAAGACCAGCAAGCAGCCCCAGTCTCTGTGCCTCTGTGCGAGCAGTGCCATGGGCAGATGAGGCTGAGCAACAGCTTTCCAGGCTAGCTCTTTCTGCCTGCGAGCTATCTGCAGACGTTCACATTTTTGGAGCAGGGCTGCCGGAGGCCCGATGCACGGACCACCTAAGCTACGTTTGAAGTTTGAGGTGGCAAGACAAGCAAGCAGCCCCAGTCTCTGTACCTCTCTGCGAGCAGTGCCATGGGCAGATGAGGCTGAGCAACAGCTTTCCAGGCTAGCTCTTTCTGGCTGCCAGCTATCTGCAGACGTTAGCATTTTGAAAGCAGGGCTGCCGGAGGCGCCTGGCACGGACCACCTAAGCTATGTTTGAAGTTTGAGGGGGCAAGACAAGCAAGCAGCCCCAGTCTCTGTGCCTCTGTGCGAGTACTGCCATGGGCAGATGAGGTTGAGCAACAGCTTTCCAGGCTAGCTCCTTCTGGCTGCGAGCTATCTGCAGACGTTCGCATTTTGCGAGCAGGGCTGCCGGAGGCCCCCTGCACGGACCCCCATAGCTACGTTTGAAGTTTAAGGTGGCAAGACAAGCAAGCAGCCCCAGTCTCTGTGCCTCTGTGCGAGCAGTGCCATGGGCAGATGAGGCTGAGCAACAGCTTTCCAGGCTAGCTCTTTCTGCCTGCGAGCTATCTGTAGACGTTCACATTTTCGGAGCAGGGCTGTTGGAGGCCCCGTGCACGGTCCCGCAAAGATACGTTTGAGGTTTGAGAGGCCAAGACAAGCAAGCAGCCCCAGTCTCTGTGCCTCTCTGCGAGCAGTGCCATGGGCAGATGAGGCTGAGCAACAGCTTTCCAGGCTAGCTCTTTCTGCCTGCGAGCTATCTGTAGACGTTCACATTTTCGGAGCAGGGCTGTTGGAGGCCACGTGCACGGTCCCGCAAAGATACGTTTGAGGTTTGAGAGGCCAAGACAAGCAAGCAGCCCCAGTCTCTGTGCCTCTCTGCGAGCAGTGCCATGGGCAGATGAGGCTGAGCAACAGCTTTCCAGGCTAGCTCTTTCTGCCTGCGAGCTATCTGCAGACGTTCGCATTTCCAGAGCAGGGCTGCTGGAGGCCCCCTGCACGGACCACCTAAGCTACGTTTGAAGTTTGAGGTGGCAAGACAAGCAAGCAGCCCCAGTCTCTGTGCCTCTCTGCGAGCAGTGCCATGGGCAGATGAGGCTGAGCAACAGCTTTCCATGCTAGCTCTTTCTGCCTGCGAGCTATCTGCAGACGTTCGCATTTTCGGAGCAGGGCTGCCGGAGGCGCCCGGCACGGACCCCCAAAGATACGTTTGAACTTTGAGGGGGCAAGACAAGCAAGCAGCCCCAGTCTCTGTGCCTCTGTGCGAGCAGTGCCATGGGCAGATGAGGCTGAGCAACAGCTTTCCAGGCTAGCTCTTTCTGCCTGCGAGCTATCTGCAGACGTTCGCATTTTCGAAGCAGGGCTGCCGGAGGCGCCCGGCACGGACTCCCAAAGATACGTTTGAAGTTTGAGGGGGCAAGACAAGCAAGCAGCCCCAGTCTCTGTGCCTCTGTGCGAGCAGTGCCATGGGCAGATGAGGCTGAGCAACAGCTTTCCAGGCTACCTCTTTCTGGCTGCGAGCTATCTGCAGACGTTCGCATTTCCAGAGCAGGGCTGCGGGATACGCCCGGCACGGACCACCTAAGATACGTTTCAAGTTTGAGGGGGCAAGACAAGCAAGCAGCCTCAGTCTCTGTGCCTCTCTGCGAGCAGTGCCATGGGCAGATGAGGCTGAGCAACAGCTTTCCAGGCTAGCTCTTTCTGCCTGCGAGCTATCTGCAGACGTTCGCATTTTCAGAAAAGCGCTGCAGGAGTCCCGATGCACGGACCCCGAATGGTACGTTGGAAGTTTGAGGTGTCAAGACAAGCAAGCAGCCCCAGTCTCTGTGCCTCTGTGCGAGCAGTGCCATGGGCAGATGAGGCTGAGCAACAGCTTTCCAGGCTAGCTCTTTCTGCCTGCGAGCTATCTGCAGACGTTCACATTTTTGGAGCAGGGCTGCCGGAGGCCCGATGCACGGACCACCTAAGCTACGTTTGAAGTTTGAGGTGGCAAGACAAGCAAGCAGCCCCAGTCTCTGTACCTCTCTGCGAGCAGTGCCATGGGCAGATGAGGCTGAGCAACAGCTTTCCAGGCTAGCTCTTTCTGGCTGCCAGCTATCTGCAGACGTTAGCATTTTGAAAGCAGGGCTGCCGGAGGCGCCTGGCACGGACCACCTAAGCTATGTTTGAAGTTTGAGGGGGCAAGACAAGCAAGCAGCCCCAGTCTCTGTGCCTCTGTGCGAGTACTGCCATGGGCAGATGAGGTTGAGCAACAGCTTTCCAGGCTAGCTCCTTCTGGCTGCGAGCTATCTGCAGACGTTCGCATTTTGCGAGCAGGGCTGCCGGAGGCCCCCTGCACGGACCCCCATAGCTACGTTTGAAGTTTAAGGTGGCAAGACAAGCAAGCAGCCCCAGTCTCTGTGCCTCTGTGCGAGCACTGCCATGGGCAGATGAGGCTGAGCAACAGCTTTCCAGGCTAGCTCTTTCTGCCTGCGAGCTGTCTGCAGATGTTCACATTTTCAGAGAAGCGCTGCAGGAGGCGCCCGCCACGGAAACCAAAAGCTACGTTTGAAGTTTGAGGGGGCAAGACAAGCAAGCAGCCCCAGTCTCTGTGCCTCTGTGCGAGCAGTGCCATGGGCAGATGAGGCTGAGCAACAGCTTTCTAGGCTACCTCTTATTGCCTGCGAGCTATCTGCAGACGTTCGCATTTTCGGAGCAGGGCTGCCGGAGGCGCCCGGCACGGAACCCCAAAGATACGTTTGAAGTTTGAGAGGGCAACACAAGCAAGCAGCCCCAGTCTCTGTCCCTCTGTGCAAGCAGTGCCATGGGCAGATGAGGCTGAGCAACAGCTTTCCAGGCTAGCTCTTTCTGCCTGCGAGCTATCTGTAGACGTTCACATTTTCGGAGCAGGGCTGTTGGAGGCCCCGTGCACGGTCCCGCAAAGATACGTTTGAGGTTTGAGAGGCCAAGACAAGCAAGCAGCCCCAGTCTCTGTGCCTCTGTGCGAGCAGTGCCATGGGCAGATGAGGCTGAGCAACAGCTTTCCAGGCTAGCTCTTTCTGCCTGCGAGCTATCTGCAGACGTTCGCATTTCCAGAGCAGGGCTGCTGGAGGCGCCCTGCACGGACCACCTAAGCTACGTTTGAAGTTTGAGGGGGCAAGACAAGCAAGCAGCCCCAGTCTCTGTTCCTCTCTGCGAGCAGTGCCATGGGCAGATGAGGCTGTGCACCAGCTTTCCAGGCTAGCTCTTTCTGGCTGCGAGCTATCTGCAGACGTTCGCATTTCCAGAGCAGGGCTGCGGGATACGCCCGGCACGGACCACCACAGATACTTTTGAAGTTTGAGGGAGCAACACAAGCAAGCAGCCTCAGTCTCTGTGCCTCTCTGCGAGCAGTGCCATGGGCAGATGAGGCTGAGCAACAGCTTTCCAGCCTAGCTCTTTCTGGCTGCGAGCTATCTGCAGAAGTTCGAATTTTGAAAGCAGGGCTGCCGGAGGCGCCCGTCATGGACCACCTAAGCTACGTTTGAAGTTTGAGGGGGCAAGACAAGCAAGCAGCCCCAGTCTCTGTGCCTCTGTGCGAGCAGTGCCATGGGCAGATGAGGCTGAGCAACAGCTTTCCAGGCTAGCTCTTTCTGCCTGCGAGCTATCTGCAGACGTTCGCATTTTCAGAAAAGCGCTGCAGGAGTCCCGATGCACGGACCACCTATGATACGTTTGAAGTTTGAGGTGGCAAGACAAGCAAGCAGCCCCAGTCTCTGTACCTCTCTGCGAGCAGTGCCATGGGCAGATGAGGCTGAGCAACAGCTTTCCAGGCTAGCTCTTTCTGCCTGAGAGCTATCTGCAGACGTTCGCATTTTGAAAGCAGGGCTGCCGGAGGCGCCTGGCACGGACCACCTAAGATACGTTGGAAGTTTGAGGGGGCAAGACAAGCAAGCAGCCCCAGTCTCTGTGCCTCTGTGCGAGTACTGCCATGGGCAGATGAGGTTGAGCAAGAGCTTTCCAGGCTAGCTCTTTCTGCCTGCGAGCTATCTGCAGACGTTCATATTTTGCGAGCAGGGCTGCCGGAGGCCCCCTGCACGGACCCCCATAGCTACGTTTGAAGTTTAAGGTGGCAAGACAAGCAAGCAGCCCCAGTCTCTGTGCCTCTGTGCGAGCAGTGCCATGGGCAGATGAGGCTGAGCAACAGCTTTCCAGGCTAGCTCTTTCTGCCTGCGAGCTGTCTGCAGATGTTCACATTTTCAGAGAAGCGCTGCAGGAGGCGCCCGCCACGGAAACCAAAAGCTACGTTTGAAGTTTGAGGGGGCAAGACAAGCAAGCAGCCCCAGTCTCTGTGCCTCTGTGCGAGCAGTGCCATGGGCAGATGAGGCTGAGCAACAGCTTTCCAGGCTACCTCTTTCTGCCTGCGAGCTATCTGCAGACGTTCGCATTTTCGGAGCAGGGCTGCCGGAGGCGCCCGGCACGGACCCCCAAAGATACGTTTGAAGTTTGAGAGGGCAACACAAGCAAGCAGCCCCAGTCTCTGTGCCTCTGTGCGAGCAGTGCCATGGGCAGATGAGGCTGAGCAACAGCTTTCCAGGCTAGCTCTTTCTGCCTGCGAGCTATCTGTAGACGTTCACATTTTCGGAGCAGGGCTGTTGGAGGCCCCGTGCACGGTCCCGCAAAGATACGTTTGAGGTTTGAGAGGCCAAGACAAGCAAGCAGCCCCAGTCTCTGTGCCTCTCTGCGAGCAGTGCCATGGGCAGATGAGGCTGAGCAACAGCTTTCCAGGCTAGCTCTTTCTGCCTGCGAGCTATCTGTAGACGTTCACATTTTCGGAGCAGGGCTGTTGGAGGCCACGTGCACGGTCCCGCAAAGATACGTTTGAGGTTTGAGAGGCCAAGACAAGCAAGCAGCCCCAGTCTCTGTGCCTCTCTGCGAGCAGTGCCATGGGCAGATGAGGCTGAGCAACAGCTTTCCAGGCTAGCTCTTTCTGCCTGCGAGCTATCTGCAGACGTTCGCATTTCCAGAGCAGGGCTGCTGGAGGCGCCCTGCACGGACCACCTAAGCTACGTTTGAAGTTTGAGGTGGCAAGACAAGCAAGCAGCCCCAGTCTCTGTGCCTCTCTGCGAGCAGTGCCATGGGCAGATGAGCCTGAGCAACAGCTTTCCATGCTAGCTCTTTCTGCCTGCGAGCTATCTGCAGACGTTCGCATTTTCGGAGCAGGGCTGCCGGAGGCGCCCGGCACGGACCCCCAAAGATACGTTTGAACTTTGAGGGGGCAAGACAAGCAAGCAGCCCCAGTCTCTGTGCCTCTGTGCGAGCAGTGCCATGGGCAGATGAGGCTGAGCAACAGCTTTCCAGGCTAGCTCTTTCTGCCTGCGAGCTATCTGCAGACGTTCACATTTTCGAAGCAGGGCTGCCGGAGGCGCCCGGCACGGACTCCCAAAGATACGTTTGAAGTTTGAGGGGGCAAGACAAGCAAGCAGCCCCAGTCTCTGTGCCTCTGTGCGAGCAGTGCCATGGGCAGACGAGGCTGAGCAACAGCTTTCCAGGCTACCTCTTTCTGGCTGCGAGCTATCTGCAGATGTTCGCATTTCCAGAGCAGGGCTGCGGGATACGCCCGGCACGGACCACCTAAGATACGTTTCAAGTTTGAGGGGGCAAGACAAGCAAGCAGCCTCAGTCTCTGTGCCTCTCTGCGAGCAGTGCCATGGGCAGATGAGGCTGAGCAACAGCTTTCCAGGCTAGCTCTTTCTGGCTACGAGCTATCTGCAGACGTTCGCATTTTCAGAAAAGCGCTGCAGGAGTCCCGATGCACGGACCCCGAATGCTACGTTGGAAGTTTGAGGTGGCAAGACAAGCAAGCAGCCCCAGTCTCTGTGCCTCTGTGCGAGCAGTGCCATGGGCAGATGAGGCTGAGCAACAGCTTTCCAGGCTAGCTCTTTCTGCCTGCGAGCTATCTGCAGACGTTCACATTTTTGGAGCAGGGCTGCCGGAGGCCCGATGCACGGACCACCTAAGCTACGTTTGAAGTTTGAGGTGGCAAGACAAGCAAGCAGCCCCAGTCTCTGTACCTCTCTGCGAGCAGTGCCATGGGCAGATGAGGCTGAGCAACAGCTTTCCAGGCTAGCTCTTTCTGACTGCCAGCTATCTGCAGACGTTAGCATTTTGAAAGCAGGGCTGCCGGAGGCGCCTGGCACGGACCACCTAAGCTATGTTTGAAGTTTGAGGGGGCAAGACAAGCAAGCAGCCCCAGTCTCTGTGCCTCTGTGCGAGTACTGCCATGGGCAGATGAGGTTGAGCAACAGCTTTCCAGGCTAGCTCCTTCTGGCTGCGAGCTATCTGCAGACGTTCGCATTTTGCGAGCAGGGCTGCCGGAGGCCCCCTGCACGGACCCCCATAGCTACGTTTGAAGTTTAAGGTGGCAAGACAAGCAAGCAGCCCCAGTCTCTGTGCCTCTGTGCGAGCAGTGCCATGGGCAGATGAGGCTGAGCAACAGCTTTCCAGGCTAGCTCTTTCTGCCTGCGAGCTGTCTGCAGATGTTCACATTTTCAGAGAAGCGCTGCAGGAGGCGCCCGCCACGGAAACCAAAAGCTACGTTTGAAGTTTGAGGGGGCAAGACAAGCAAGCAGCCCCAGTCTCTGTGCCTCTGTGCGAGCAGTGCCATGGGCAGATGAGGCTGAGCAACAGCTTTCTAGGCTACCTCTTATTGCCTGCGAGCTATCTGCAGACGTTCGCATTTTCGGAGCAGGGCTGCCGGAGGCGCCCGGCACGGAACCCCAAAGATACGTTTGAAGTTTGAGAGGGCAACACAAGCAAGCAGCCCCAGTCTCTGTCCCTCTGTGCAAGCAGTGCCATGGGCAGATGAGGCTGAGCAACAGCTTTCCAGGCTAGCTCTTTCTGCCTGCGAGCTATCTGCAGACGTTCGCATTTCCAGAGCAGGGCTGCGGGATACGCCCGGCACGGACCACCACAGATACTTTTGAAGTTTGAGGGAGCAACACAAGCAAGCAGCCTCAGTCTCTGTGCCTCTCTGCGAGCAGTGCCATGGGCAGATGAGGCTGAGCAACAGCTTTCCAGCCTAGCTCTTTCTGGCTGCGAGCTATCTGCAGAAGTTCGAATTTTGAAAGCAGGGCTGCCGGAGGCGCCCGTCATGGACCACCTAAGATACGTTTGAAGTTTGAGGGGGCAAGACAAGCAAGCAGCCCCAGTCTCTGTGCCTCTGTGCGAGCAGTGCCATGGGCAGATGAGGCTGAGCAACAGCTTTCCAGGCTAGCTCTTTCTGCCTGCGAGCTATCTACAGACGTTCGCATTTTCAGAAAAGCGCTGCAGGAGTCCCGATGCACGGACCCCGAATGCTACGTTGGAAGTTTGAGGTGGCAAGACAAGCAAGCAGCCCCACTCTCTGTGCCTCTGTGCGAGCAGTGCCATGGGCAGATGAGGCTGAGCAACAGCTTTCCAGGCTAGCTCTTTCTGCCTGCGAGCTATCTGCAGACGTTCACATTTTTGGAGCAGGGCTGCCGGAGGCCTGATGCACGGACCACCTATGATACGTTTGAAGTTTGAGGTGGCAAGACAAGCAAGCAGCCCCAGTCTCTGTGCCTCTGTGCGAGTACTGCCATGGGCAGATGAGGTTGAGCAACAGCTTTCCAGGCTAGCTCCTTCTGGCTGCGAGCTATCTGCAGACGTTCGCATTTTGCGAGCAGGGCTGCCGGAGGCCCCCTGCACGGACCCCCATAGCTACGTTTGAAGTTTAAGGTGGCAAGACAAGCAAGCAGCCCCAGTCTCTGTGCCTCTGTGCGAGCACTGCCATGGGCAGATGAGGCTGAGCAACAGCTTTCCAGGCTAGCTCTTTCTGCCTGCGAGCTGTCTGCAGATGTTCACATTTTCAGAGAAGCGCTGCAGGAGGCGCCCGCCACGGAAATCAAAAGCTACGTTTGAAGTTTGAGGTGGCAAGACAAGCAAGCAGCCCCAGTCTCTGTGCCTCTGTGCGAGCAGTGCCATGGGCAGATGAGGCTGAGCAACAGCTTTCCAGGCTACCTCTTTCTGCCTGCGAGCTATCTGCAGAGGTTTGCATTTTCGGAGCAGGGCTGCCGGAGGCGCCCGGCACGGACCCCCAAAGATACATTTGAAGTTTGAGGGGGCAAGACAAGCAAGCAGCCCCAGTCTCTGTGCCTCTGTGCGAGCAGTGCCATGGACAGATGAGGCTGAGCAACAGCTTTCCAGGCTAGCTCTTTCTGGCTGCCAGCTATCTGTAGACGTTCACATTTTCGGAGCAGGGCTGTTGGAGGCCCCGTGCACGGTCCCGCAAAGATACGTTTGAGGTTTGAGGGAGCAAGACAAGCAAGCAGCCCCAGTCTCTGTTCCTCTCTGCGAGCAGTGCCATGGGCAGATGAGGCTGAGCAACAGCTTTCCAGGCTAGCTCTTTCTGGCTGCGAGCTATCTGCAGACGTTCGCATTTCCAGAGCAGGGCTGCGGGATACGCCCGGCACGGACCACCCAAGCTACGTTTGAAGTTTGAGGTGGCAAGACAAGAAAGCAGCCTCAGTCTCTGTGCCTCTCTGCGAGCAGTGCCATGGGCAGATGAGGCTGAGCAACAGCTTTCCAGCCTAGCTCTTTCTGGCTGCGAGCTATCTGCAGAAGTTCGAATTTTGAAAGCACGGCTGCCGGAGGCGCCCGTCATGGACCACCTAAGATACGTTTGAAGTTTGAGGGGGCAAGACAAGCAAGCAGCCCCAGTCTCTGTGCCTCTGTGCGAGCAGTGCCATGGGCAGATGAGGCTGAGCAACAGCTTTCCAGGCTAGCTCTTTCTGCCTGCGAGCTATCTGCAGACGTTCACATTTTTGGAGCAGGGCTGCCGGAGGCCTGATGCACGGACCACCTATGATACGTTTGAAGTTTGAGGTGGCAAGACAAGCAAGCAGCCCCAGTCTCTGTACCTCTCTGCGAGCAGTGCCATGGGCAGATGAGGCTGAGCAACAGCTTTCCAGGCTAGCTCTTTCTGCCTGCGAGCTATCTGCAGACGTTCGCATTTTGAAAGCAGGGCTGCCGGAGGCGCCTGGCACGGACCACCTAAGATACGTTGGAAGTTTGAGGGGGCAAGACAAGCAAGCAGCCCCAGTCTCTGTGCCTCTGCGCGAGTACTGCCATGGGCAGATGAGGTTGAGCAACAGCTTTCCAGGCTAGCTCCTTCTGGCTGCGAGCTATCTGCAGACGTTCGCATTTTGCGAGCAGGGCTGCCGGAGGCCCCCTGCACGGACCCCCATAGCTACGTTTGAAGTTTAAGGTGGCAAGACAAGCAAGCAGCCCCAGTCTCTGTGCCTCTGTGCGAGCAGTGCCATGGGCAGATGAGGCTGAGCAACAGCTTTCCAGGCTAGCTCTTTCTGCCTGCGAGCTGTCTGCAGATGTTCACATTTTCAGAGAAGCGCTGCAGGAGGCGCCCGCCACGGAAACCAAAAGCTACGTTTGAAGTTTGAGGGGGCAAGACAAGCAAGCAGCCCCAGTCTCTGTGCCTCTGTGCGAGCAGTGCCATGGGCAGATGAGGCTGAGCAACAGCTTTCCAGGCTACCTCTTTCTGCCTGCGAGCTATCTGCAGACGTTCGCATTTTCGGAGCAGGGCTGCCGGAGGCGCCCGGCACGGAACCCCAAAGATACGTTTGAAGTTTGAGAGGGCAACACATGCAAGCAGCCCCAGTCTCTGTGCCTCTGTGCGAGCAGTGCCATGGGCAGATGAGGCTGAGCAACAGCTTTCCAGGCTAGCTCTTTCTGGCTGCCAGCTATCTGTAGACGTTCACATTTTCGGAGCAGGGCTGTTGGAGGCCCCGTGCACGGTCCCGCAAAGATACGTTTGAGGTTTGAGGGAGCAAGACAAGCAAGCAGCCCCAGTCTCTGTTCCTCTCTGCGAGCAGTGCCATGGGCAGATGAGGCTGAGCAACAGCTTTCCAGGCTAGCTCTTTCTGGCTGCGAGCTATCTGCAGACGTTCGCATTTCCAGAGCAGGGCTGCGGGATACGCCCGGCACGGACCACCCAAGCTACGTTTGAAGTTTGAGGTGGCAAGACAAGAAAGCAGCCTCAGTCTCTGTGCCTCTCTGCGAGCAGTGCCATGGGCAGATGAGGCTGAGCAACAGCTTTCCAGCCTAGCTCTTTCTGGCTGCGAGCTATCTGCAGAAGTTCGAATTTTGAAAGCAGGGCTGCCGGAGGCGCCCGTCATGGACCACCTAAGATACGTTTGAAGTTTGAGGGGGCAAGACAAGCAAGCAGCCCCAGTCTCTGTGCCTCTGTGCAAGCAGTGCCATGGGCAGATGAGGCTGAGCAACAGCTTTCCAGGCTAGCTCTTTCTGCCTGCGAGCTATCTGCAGACGTTCACATTTTTGGAGCAGGGCTGCCGGAGGCCTGATGCACGGACCACCTATGATACGTTTGAAGTTTGAGGTGGCAAGACAAGCAAGCAGCCCCAGTCTCTGTACCTCTCTGCGAGCAGTGCCATGGGCAGATGAGGCTGAGCAACAGCTTTCCAGGCTAGCTCTTTCTGCCTGCGAGCTATCTGCAGACGTTCGCATTTTGAAAGCAGGGCTGCCGGAGGCGCCTGGCACGGACCACCTAAGATACGTTGGAAGTTTGAGGGGGCAAGACAAGCAAGCAGCCCCAGTCTCTGTGCCTCTGTGCGAGTACTGCCATGGGCAGATGAGGTTGAGCAACAGCTTTCCAGGCTAGCTCCTTCTGGCTGCGAGCTATCTGCAGACGTTCGCATTTTGCGAGCAGGGCTGCCGGAGGCCCCCTGCACGGACCCCCATAGCTACGTTTGAAGTTTAAGGTGGCAAGACAAGCAAGCAGCCCCAGTCTCTGTGCCTCTGTGCGAGCAGTGCCATGGGCAGATGAGGCTGAGCAACAGCTTTCCAGGCTACCTCTTTCTGCCTGCGAGCTATCTGCAGAGGTTTGCATTTTCGGAGCAGGGCTGCCGGAGGCGCCCGGCACGGACCCCCAAAGATACATTTGAAGTTTGAGGGGGCAAGACAAGCAAGCAGCCCCAGTCTCTGTGCCTCTGTGCGAGCAGTGCCATGGACAGATGAGGCTGAGCAACAGCTTTCCAGGCTAGCTCTTTCTGGCTGCCAGCTATCTGTAGACGTTCACATTTTCGGAGCAGGGCTGTTGGAGGCCCCGTGCACGGTCCCGCAAAGATACGTTTGAGGTTTGAGGGAGCAAGACAAGCAAGCAGCCCCAGTCTCTGTTCCTCTCTGCGAGCAGTGCCATGGGCAGATGAGGCTGAGCAACAGCTTTCCAGGCTAGCTCTTTCTGGCTGCGAGCTATCTGCAGACGTTCGCATTTCCAGAGCAGGGCTGCGGGATACGCCCGGCACGGACCACCCAAGCTACGTTTGAAGTTTGAGGTGGCAAGACAAGAAAGCAGCCTCAGTCTCTGTGCCTCTCTGCGAGCAGTGCCATGGGCAGATGAGGCTGAGCAACAGCTTTCCAGCCTAGCTCTTTCTGGCTGCGAGCTATCTGCAGAAGTTCGAATTTTGAAAGCAGGGCTGCCGGAGGCGCCCGTCATGGACCACCTAAGATACGTTTGAAGTTTGAGGGGGCAAGACAAGCAAGCAGCCCCAGTCTCTGTGCCTCTGTGCGAGCAGTGCCATGGGCAGATGAGGCTGAGCAACAGCTTTCCAGGCTAGCTCTTTCTGCCTGCGAGCTATCTGCAGACGTTCACATTTTTGGAGCAGGGCTGCCGGAGGCCTGATGCACGGACCACCTATGATACGTTTGAAGTTTGAGGTGGCAAGACAAGCAAGCAGCCCCAGTCTCTGTACCTCTCTGCGAGCAGTGCCATGGGCAGATGAGGCTGAGCAACAGCTTTCCAGGCTAGCTCTTTCTGCCTGCGAGCTATCTGCAGACGTTCGCATTTTGAAAGCAGGGCTGCCGGAGGCGCCTGGCACGGACCACCTAAGATACGTTGGAAGTTTGAGGGGGCAAGACAAGCAAGCAGCCCCAGTCTCTGTGCCTCTGCGCGAGTACTGCCATGGGCAGATGAGGTTGAGCAACAGCTTTCCAGGCTAGCTCCTTCTGGCTGCGAGCTATCTGCAGACGTTCGCATTTTGCGAGCAGGGCTGCCGGAGGCCCCCTGCACGGACCCCCATAGCTACGTTTGAAGTTTAAGGTGGCAAGACAAGCAAGCAGCCCCAGTCTCTGTGCCTCTGTGCGAGCAGTGCCATGGGCAGATGAGGCTGAGCAACAGCTTTCCAGGCTAGCTCTTTCTGCCTGCGAGCTGTCTGCAGATGTTCACATTTTCAGAGAAGCGCTGCAGGAGGCGCCCGCCACGGAAACCAAAAGCTACGTTTGAAGTTTGAGGGGGCAAGACAAGCAAGCAGCCCCAGTCTCTGTGCCTCTGTGCGAGCAGTGCCATGGGCAGATGAGGCTGAGCAACAGCTTTCCAGGCTACCTCTTTCTGCCTGCGAGCTATCTGCAGACGTTCGCATTTTCGGAGCAGGGCTGCCGGAGGCGCCCGGCACGGAACCCCAAAGATACGTTTGAAGTTTGAGAGGGCAACACATGCAAGCAGCCCCAGTCTCTGTGCCTCTGTGCGAGCAGTGCCATGGGCAGATGAGGCTGAGCAACAGCTTTCCAGGCTAGCTCTTTCTGGCTGCCAGCTATCTGTAGACGTTCACATTTTCGGAGCAGGGCTGTTGGAGGCCCCGTGCACGGTCCCGCAAAGATACGTTTGAGGTTTGAGGGAGCAAGACAAGCAAGCAGCCCCAGTCTCTGTTCCTCTCTGCGAGCAGTGCCATGGGCAGATGAGGCTGAGCAACAGCTTTCCAGGCTAGCTCTTTCTGGCTGCGAGCTATCTGCAGACGTTCGCATTTCCAGAGCAGGGCTGCGGGATACGCCCGGCACGGACCACCCAAGCTACGTTTGAAGTTTGAGGTGGCAAGACAAGAAAGCAGCCTCAGTCTCTGTGCCTCTCTGCGAGCAGTGCCATGGGCAGATGAGGCTGAGCAACAGCTTTCCAGCCTAGCTCTTTCTGGCTGCGAGCTATCTGCAGAAGTTCGAATTTTGAAAGCAGGGCTGCCGGAGGCGCCCGTCATGGACCACCTAAGATACGTTTGAAGTTTGAGGGGGCAAGACAAGCAAGCAGCCCCAGTCTCTGTGCCTCTGTGCGAGCAGTGCCATGGGCAGATGAGGCTGAGCAACAGCTTTCCAGGCTAGCTCTTTCTGCCTGCGAGCTATCTGCAGACGTTCACATTTTTGGAGCAGGGCTGCCGGAGGCCTGATGCACGGACCACCTATGATACGTTTGAAGTTTGAGGTGGCAAGACAAGCAAGCAGCCCCAGTCTCTGTACCTCTCTGCGAGCAGTGCCATGGGCAGATGAGGCTGAGCAACAGCTTTCCAGGCTAGCTCTTTCTGCCTGCGAGCTATCTGCAGACGTTCGCATTTTGAAAGCAGGGCTGCCGGAGGCGCCTGGCACGGACCACCTAAGATACGTTGGAAGTTTGAGGGGGCAAGACAAGCAAGCAGCCCCAGTCTCTGTGCCTCTGTGCGAGTACTGCCATGGGCAGATGAGGTTGAGCAACAGCTTTCCAGGCTAGCTCCTTCTGGCTGCGAGCTATCTGCAGACGTTCGCATTTTGCGAGCAGGGCTGCCGGAGGCCCCCTGCACGGACCCCCATAGCTACGTTTGAAGTTTGAGGGGGCAAGACAAGCAAGCAGCCCCAGTCTCTGTGCCTCTGTGCGAGCAGTGCCATGGGCAGATGAGGCTGAGCAACAGCTTTCCAGGCTAGCTCTTTCTGCCTGCGAGCTGTCTGCAGATGTTCACATTTTCAGAGAAGCGCTGCAGGAGGCGCCCGCCACGGAAACCAAAAGCTACGTTTGAAGTTTGAGGGGGCAAGACAAGCAAGCAGCCCCAGTCTCTGTGCCTCTGTGCGAGCAGTGCCATGGGCAGATGAGGCTGAGCAACAGCTTTCCAGGCTACCTCTTTCTGCCTGCGAGCTATCTGCAGACGTTCGCATTTTCGGAGCAGGGCTGCCGGAGGCGCCCGGCACGGAACCCCAAAGATACGTTTGAAGTTTGAGAGGGCAACACAAGCAAGCAGCCCCAGTCTCTGTGCCTCTGTGCGAGCAGTGCCATGGGCAGATGAGGCTGAGCAACAGCTTTCCAGGCTAGCTCTTTCTGCCTGCGAGCTATCTGTAGACGTTCACATTTTCGGAGCAGGGCTGTTGGAGGCCCCGTGCACGGTCCCGCAAAGATACGTTTGAGGTTTGAGAGGCCAAGACAAGCAAGCAGCCCCAGTCTCTGTGCCTCTCTGCGAGCAGTGCCATGGGCAGATGAGGCTGAGCAACAGCTTTCCAGGCTAGCTCTTTCTGCCTGCGAGCTATCTGCAGACGTTCGCATTTCCAGAGCAGGGCTGCGGGATACGCCCGGCACGGACCACCCAAGCTACGTTTGAAGTTTGAGGTGGCAAGACAAGAAAGCAGCCTCAGTCTCTGTGCCTCTCTGCGAGCAGTGCCATGGGCAGATGAGGCTGAGCAACAGCTTTCCAGCCTAGCTCTTTCTGGCTGCGAGCTATCTGCAGAAGTTCGAATTTTGAAAGCAGGGCTGCCGGAGGCGCCCGTCATGGACCACCTAAGATACGTTTGAAGTTTGAGGGGGCAAGACAAGCAAGCAGCCCCAGTCTCTGTGCCTCTGTGCGAGCAGTGCCATGGGCAGATGAGGCTGAGCAACAGCTTTCCAGGCTAGCTCTTTCTGCCTGCGAGCTATCTGCAGACGTTCACATTTTTGGAGCAGGGCTGCCGGAGGCCTGATGCACGGACCACCTATGATACGTTTGAAGTTTGAGGTGGCAAGACAAGCAAGCAGCCCCAGTCTCTGTACCTCTCTGCGAGCAGTGCCATGGGCAGATGAGGCTGAGCAACAGCTTTCCAGGCTAGCTCTTTCTGCCTGCGAGCTATCTGCAGACGTTCGCATTTTGAAAGCAGGGCTGCCGGAGGCGCCTGGCACGGACCACCTAAGATACGTTGGAAGTTTGAGGGGGCAAGACAAGCAAGCAGCCCCAGTCTCTGTGCCTCTGTGCGAGTACTGCCATGGGCAGATGAGGTTGAGCAACAGCTTTCCAGGCTAGCTCCTTCTGGCTGCGAGCTATCTGCAGACGTTCGCATTTTGCGAGCAGGGCTGCCGGAGGCCCCCTGCACGGACCCCCATAGCTACGTTTGAAGTTTAAGGTGGCAAGACAAGCAAGCAGCCCCAGTCTCTGTGCCTCTGTGCGAGCAGTGCCATGGGCAGATGAGGCTGAGCAACAGCTTTCCAGGCTAGCTCTTTCTGCCTGCGAGCTGTCTGCAGATGTTCACATTTTCAGAGAAGCGCTGCAGGAGGCGCCCGCCACGGAAACCAAAAGCTACGTTTGAAGTTTGAGGGGGCAAGACAAACAAGCAGCCCCAGTCTCTGTGCCTCTGTGCGAGCAGTGCCATGGGCAGATGAGGCTGAGCAACAGCTTTCCAGGCTACCTCTTTCTGCCTGCGAGCTATCTGCAGACGTTCGCATTTTCGGAGCAGGGCTGCCGGAGGCGCCCGGCACGGAACCCCAAAGATACGTTTGAAGTTTGAGAGGGCAACACAAGCAAGCAGCCCCAGTCTCTGTGCCTCTGTGCGAGCAGTGCCATGGGCAGATGAGGCTGAGCAACAGCTTTCCAGGCTAGCTCTTTCTGCCTGCGAGCTATCTGTAGACGTTCACATTTTCGGAGCAGGGCTGTTGGAGGCCCCGTGCACGGTCCCGCAAAGATACGTTTGAGGTTTGAGAGGCCAAGACAAGCAAGCAGCCCCAGTCTCTGTGCCTCTCTGCGAGCAGTGCCATGGGCAGATGAGGCTGAGCAACAGCTTTCCAGGCTAGCTCTTTCTGCCTGCGAGCTATCTGCAGACGTTCGCATTTCCAGAGCAGGGCTGCTGGAGGCGCCCTGCACGGACCACCTAAGCTACGTTGGAAGTTTGAGGTGGCAAGACAAGCAAGCAGCCCCAGTCTCTGTGCCTCTCTGCGAGCAGTGCCATGGGCAGATGAGGCTGAGCAACAGCTTTCCATGCTAGCTCTTTCTGCCTGTGAGCTATCTGCAGACGTTCGCATTTCCAGAGCAGGGCTGCCGGAGGCGCCCGGCACGGACTCCCAAAGATACGTTTGAAGTTTGAGGGGGCAACACAAGCAAGCAGCCCCAGTCTCTGTGCCTCTGTGCGAGCAGTGCCATGGGCAGATGAGGCTGAGCAACAGCTTTCCAGGCTAGCTCTTTCTGCCTGCGAGCTATCTGCAGACGTTCGCATTTTCGAAGCAGGGCTGCCGGAGGCGCCCGGCACGGACTCCCAAAGATACGTTTGAAGTTTGAGGGGGCAAGACAAGCAAGCAGCCCCAGTCTCTGTGCCTCTGTGCGAGCAGTGCCATGGGCAGATGAGGCTGAGCAACAGCTTTCCAGGCTACCTCTTTCTGGCTGCGAGCTATCTGCAGACGTTCGCATTTCCAGAGCAGGGCTGCGGGATACGCCCGGCACGGACCACCTAAGATACGTTTCAAGTTTGAGGGGGCAAGACAAGCAAGCAGCCTCAGTCTCTGTGCCTCTCTGCGAGCAGTGCCATGGGCAGATGAGGCTGAGCAACAGCTTTCCAGGCTAGCTCTTTCTGCCTGCGAGCTATCTGCAGACGTTCGCATTTTCAGAAAAGCGCTGCAGGAGTCCCGATGCACGGACCCCGAATGCTACGTTGGAAGTTTGAGGTGGCAAGACAAGCAAGCAGCCCCAGTCTCTGTGCCTCTCTGCGAGCAGTGCCATGGGCAGATGAGGCTGAGCAACAGCTTTCCAGGCTAGCTCTTTCTGCCTGCGAGCTATCTGCAGACGTTCGCATTTTGAAAGCAGGGCTGCCGGAGGCGCCTGGCACGGACCACCTAAGATACGTTGGAAGTTTGAGAGGGCAACACAAGCAAGCAGCCCCAGTCTCTGTGCCTCTGTGCGAGCAGTGCCATGGGCAGATGAGGCTGAGCAACAGCTTTCGAGGCTAGCTCTTTCTGCCTGCGAGCTATCTGTAGACGTTCACAATTTCGGAGCAGGGCTGTTGGAGGCCCCGTGCACGGTCCCGCAAAGATACGTTTGAGGTTTGAGAGGCCAAGACAAGCAAGCAGCCCCAGTCTCTGTGCCTCTGTGCGAGCAGTGCCATGGGCAGATGAGGCTGAGCAACAGCTTTCCATGCTAGCTGTTTCTGCCTGCGAGCTATCTGCAGACGTTCGCATTTCCAGAGCAGGGCTGCTGCAGGCGCCCTGCACGGACCACCTAAGCTACGTTTGAAGTTTGAGGCGGCAAGACAAGCAAGCAGCCCCAGTCTCTGTGCCTCTGTGCGAGCAGTGCCATGGGCAGATGAGGCTGAGCAACAGCTTTCCAGGCTAGCTCTTTCTGCCTGCGAGCTATCTGCAGACGTTCGCATTTTGAAAGCAGGGCTGCCGGAGGCGCCCGTCAAAGACCACCTAAGGTACGTTTGAAGTTTGAGGGGGTAAGACAAGCAAGCAGCCCCAGTCTCTGTGCCTCTCTGCGAGCAGTGCCATGGGCAGATGAGGCTGAGCACCAGCTTTCCAGGCTAGCTCTTTCTGGCTGCGAGCTATCTGCAGACGTTCGCATTTTCAGAAAAGCGCTGCAGGAGTCCCGATGCACGGACCCCGAATGCTACGTTGGAAGTTTGAGGTGGCAAGACAAGCAAGCAGCCCCAGTCTCTGTGCCTCTGTGCGAGCAGTGCCATGGGCAGATGAGGCTGAGCAACAGCTTTCCAGGCTAGCTCTTTCTGCCTGCGAGCTATCTGCAGACGTTCACATTTTTGGAGCAGGGCTGCCGGATGCCCGATGCACGGACCACCTATGATACGTTTGAAGTTTGAGGTGGCAAGACAAGCAAGCAGCCCCAGTCTATGTGCCTCTCTGCGAGCAGTGCCATGGGCAGATGAGGCTGAGCAACAGCTTTCCAGGCTAGCTCTTTCTGCCTGCGAGCTATCTGCAGACGTTCGCATTTTCGCAGCAGGACTGACGGACGTGCACGGCACGGACCCCCAAAGATACGTTGGAAGTTTGAGGGGGCAACACAAGCAAGCAGCCCCAGTCTCTGTGCCTCTGTGCGAGCAGTGCCATGGGCAGATGAGGCTGAGCAACAGCTTTCCAGGCTAGCTCTTTCTGCCTGCGAGCTATCTGTAGACGTTCACATTTTCGGAGCAGGGCTGCTGGAGGCCCCGTGCACGGTCCCGCAAAGATACGTTTGAGGTTTGAGGGAGCAAGACAAGCAAGCAGCCCCAGTCTCTGTTCCTCTCTGCGAGCAGTGCCATGGGCAGATGAGGCTGAGCACCAGCTTTCCAGGCTAGCTCTTTCTGGCTGCGAGCTATCTGCAGACGTTCGCATTTCCAGAGCAGGGCTGCTGGAGGCGCCCTGCACGGACCACCTAAGCTACGTTTGAAGTTTGAGGGGGCAAGACAAGCAAGCAGCCCCAGTCTCTGTGCCTCTGTGCGAGCAGTGCCATGGGCAGATGAGGCTGAGCAACAGCTTTCCAGGCTACCTCTTTCTGCCTGCGAGCTATCTGCAGACGTTCGCATTTTCGGAGCAGGGCTGCCGGAGGCGCCCGGCACGGACTCCCAAAGATACGTTTGAAGTTTGAGGGGGCAACACAAGCAAGCAGCCTCAGTCTCTGTGCCTCTCTGTGAGCAGTGCCATGGGCAGATGAGGCTGAGCAACAGCTTTCCAGGCTAGCTCTTTCTGCCTGCGAGCTATCTGCAGATGTTCGCATTTTGAAAGCAGGGCTGCCGGAGGCGCCCGTCAAAGACCACCTAAGGTACGTTTGAAGTTTGAGGGGGTAAGACAAGCAAGCAGCCCCAGTCTCTGTGCCTCTGTGCGAGCAGTGCCATGGGCAGATGAGGCTGAGCACCAGCTTTCCAGGCTAGCTCTTTCTGGCTGCGAGCTATCTGCAGACGTTCGCATTTTCAGAAAAGCGCTGCAGGAGTCCCGATGCACGGACCCCGAATGCTACGTTTGAAGTTTCAGGTGGCAAGACAAGCAAGCAGCCCCAGTCTCTGTGCCTCTGTGCGAGCAGTGCCATGGGCAGATGAGGCTGAGCAACAGCTTTCCAGGCTAGCTCTTTCTGCCTGCGAGCTATCTGTAGACGTTCACATTTTTGGAGCAGGGCTGCCGGAGGCCCGATGCACGGACCACCTATGATACGTTTGAAGTTTGAGGTGGCAAGACAAGCAAGCAGCCCCAGTCTCTGTACCTCTCTGCGAGCAGTGCCATGGGCAGATGAGGCTGAGCAACAGCTTTCCAGGCTCGCTCTTTCTGGCTGCGAGCTATCTGCAGACGTTCGCATTTCCAGTGCAGGGCTGAGGGATACGCCCGGCACGGACCACCACAGATACGTTTGAAGTTTGAGGGAGCAACACAAGCAAGCAGCCCCAGTCTCTGTGCCTCTCTGCGAGCAGTGCCATGGGCAGATGAGGCTGAGCAACAGCTTTCCAGGCTAGCTCTTTCTGGCTGCGAGCTATCTGCAGAAGTTCGAATTTTGAAAGCAGGGCTGCCGGAGGCGCCCGTCATGGACCACCTAAGATACGTTTCAAGTTTGAGGGTCAAGACAAGCAAGCAGCCCCAGTCTCTGTGCCTCTGTGCGAGCAGTGCCATGGGCAGATGAGGCTGAGCAACAGCTTTCCAGGCTAGCTCTTTCTGCCTGCGAGCTATCTGCAGAGGTTTGCATTTTCGGAGCAGGGCTGCCGGAGGCGCCCGGCACGGACCCCCAAAGATACATTTGAAGTTTTAGGGGGCAAGACAAGCAAGCAGCCCCAGTCTCTGTGCCTCTGTGCGAGCAGTGCCATGGGCAGATGAGGCTGAGCAACAGCTTTCCAGGCTAGCTCTTTCTGGCTGCCAGCTATCTGTAGACGTTCACATTTTCGGAGCAGGGCTGTTGGAGGCCCCGTGCACGGTCCCGCAAAGATACGTTTGAGGTTTGAGGGAGCAAGACAAGCAAGCAGCCCCAGTCTCTGTTCCTCTCTGCGAGCAGTGCCATGGGCAGATGAGGCTGAGCACCAGCTTTCCAGGCTAGCTCTTTCTGGCTGCGAGCTATCTGCAGACGTTCGCATTTCCAGAGCAGGGCTGCGGGATACGCCCGGCACGGACCACCACAGATACTTTTGAAGTTTGAGGGAGCAACACAAGCAAGCAGCCTCAGTCTCTGTGCCTCTCTGCGAGCAGTGCCATGGGCAGATGAGGCTGAGCAACAGCTTTCCAGGCTAGCTCTTTCTGCCTGAGAGCTATCTGCAGAAGTTCGAATTTTGAAAGCAGGGCTGCCGGAGGCGCCCGTCATGGACCACCTAAGATACGTTTGAAGTTTGAGGGGGCAAGACAAGCAAGCAGCCCCAGTCTCTGTGCCTCTGTGCGAGCAGTGCCATGGGCAGATGAGGCTGAGCAACAGCTTTCCAGGCTAGCTCTTTCTGCCTGCGAGCTATCTGCAGACGTTCGCATTTTCAGAAAAGCGCTGCAGGAGTCCCGATGCACGGACCCTGAATGCTACGTTGGAAGTTTGAGGTGGCAAGACAAGCAAGCAGCCCCAGTCTCTGTGCCTCTGTGCGAGCAGTGCCATGGGCAGATGAGGCTGAGCAACAGCTTTCCAGGCTAGCTCTTTCTGGCTGCGAGCTATGTGCAGACATTCACATTTTTGGAGCAGGGCTGCCGGAGGCCTGATGCACGGACCACCTATGATACGTTTGAAGTTTGAGGTGGCAAGACAAGCAAGCAGCCCCAGTCTCTGTACCTCTCTGCGAGCAGTGCCATGGGCAGATGAGGCTGAGCAACAGCTTTCCAGGCTAGCTCTTTCTGCCTGCGAGCTATCTGCAGACGTTCGCATTTTGAAAGCAGGGCTGCCGGAGGCGCCTGGCACGGACCACCTAAGATACGTTGGAAGTTTGAGGGGGCAAGACAAGCAAGCAGCCCCAGTCTCTGTGCCTCTGTGCGAGTACTGCCATGGGCAGATGAGGTTGAGCAACAGCTTTCCAGGCTAGCTCCTTCTGGCTGCGAGCTATCTGCAGACGTTCGCATTTTGCGAGCAGGGCTGCCGGAGGCCCCCTGCACGGACCCCCATAGCTACGTTTGAAGTTTGAGGGGGCAAGACAAGCAAGCAGCCCCAGTCTCTGTGCCTCTGTGCGAGCAGTGCCATGGGCAGATGAGGCTGAGCAACAGCTTTCCAGGCTAGCTCTTTCTGCCTGCGAGCTGTCTGCAGATGTTCACATTTTCAGAGAAGCGCTGCAGGAGGCGCCCGCCACGGAAACCAAAAGATACGTTTGAAGTTTGAGGGGGCAAGACAAGCAAGCAGCCCCAGTCTCTGTGCCTCTGTGCGAGCAGTGCCATGGGCAGATGAGGCTGAGCAACAGCTTTCCAGGCTACCTCTTTCTGCCTGCGAGCTATCTGCAGAGGTTTTCATTTTCGGAGCAGGGCTGCCGGAGGCGCCCGGCACGGACCCCCAAAGATACATTTGAAGTTTGAGGGGGCAAGACAAGCAAGCAGCCCCAGTCTCTGTGCCTCTGTGCGAGCAGTGCCATGGACAGATGAGGCTGAGCAACAGCTTTCCAGGCTAGCTCTTTCTGGCTGCCAGCTATCTGTAGACGTTCACATTTTCGGAGCAGGGCTGTTGGAGGCCCCGTGCACGGTCCCGCAAAGATACGTTTGAGGTTTGAGGGAGCAAGACAAGCAAGCAGCCCCAGTCTCTGTTCCTCTCTGCGAGCAGTGCCATGGGCAGATGAGGCTGAGCACCAGCTTTCCAGGCTAGCTCTTTCTGGCTGCGAGCTATCTGCAGACGTTCGCATTTCCAGAGCAGGGCTGCGGGATACGCCCGGCACGGACCACCCAAGCTACGTTTGAAGTTTGAGGTGGCAAGACAAGAAAGCAGCCTCAGTCTCTGTGCCTCTCTGCGAGCAGTGCCATGGGCAGATGAGGCTGAGCAACAGCTTTCCAGCCTAGCTCTTTCTGGCTGCGAGCTATCTGCAGAAGTTCGAATTTTGAAAGCAGGGCTGCCGGAGGCGCCCGTCATGAACCACCTAAGATACGTTTGAAGTTTGAGGGGGCAAGACAAGCAAGCAGCCCCAGTCTCTGTGCCTCTGTGCGAGCAGTGCCATGGGCAGATGAGGCTGAGCAACAGCTTTCCAGGCTAGCTCTTTCTGCCTGCGAGCTATCTGCAGACGTTCACATTTTTGGAGCAGGGCTGCCGGAGGCCTGATGCACGGACCACCTATGATACGTTTGAAGTTTGAGGTGGCAAGACAAGCAAGCAGCCCCAGTCTCTGTACCTCTCTGCGAGCAGTGCCATGGGCAGATGAGGCTGAGCAACAGCTTTCCAGGCTAGCTCTTTCTGCCTGCGAGCTATCTGCAGACGTTCGCATTTTGAAAGCAGGGCTGCCGGAGGCGCCTGGCACGGACCACCTAAGATACGTTGGAAGTTTGAGGGGGCAAGACAAGCAAGCAGCCCCAGTCTCTGTGCCTCTGTGCGAGTACTGCCATGGGCAGATGAGGTTGAGCAACAGCTTTCCAGGCTAGCTCCTTCTGGCTGCGAGCTATCTGCAGACGTTCGCATTTTGCGAGCAGGGCTGCCGGAGGCCCCCTGCACGGACCCCCATAGCTACGTTTGAAGTTTAAGGTGGCAAGACAAGCAAGCAGCCCCAGTCTCTGTGCCTCTGTGCGAGCAGTGCCATGGGCAGATGAGGCTGAGCAACAGCTTTCCAGGCTAGCTCTTTCTGCCTGCGAGCTGTCTGCAGATGTTCACATTTTCAGAGAAGCGCTGCAGGAGGCGCCCGCCACGGAAACCAAAAGCTACGTTTGAAGTTTGAGGGGGCAAGACAAGCAAGCAGCCCCAGTCTCTGTGCCTCTGTGCGAGCAGTGCCATGGGCAGATGAGGCTGAGCAACAGCTTTCCAGGCTACCTCTTTCTGCCTGCGAGCTATCTGCAGACGTTCGCATTTTCGGAGCAGGGCTGCCGGAGGCGCCCGGCACGGAACCCCAAAGATACGTTTGAAGTTTGAGAGGGCAACACAAGCAAGCAGCCCCAGTCTCTGTGCCTCTGTGCGAGCAGTGCCATGGGCAGATGAGGCTGAGCAACAGCTTTCCAGGCTAGCTCTTTCTGCCTGCGAGCTATCTGTAGACGTTCACATTTTCGGAGCAGGGCTGTTGGAGGCCCCGTGCACGGTCCCGCAAAGATACATTTGAGGTTTGAGAGGCCAAGACAAGCAAGCAGCCCCAGTCTCTGTGCCTCTCTGCGAGCAGTGCCATGGGCAGATGAGGCTGAGCAACAGCTTTCCAGGCTAGCTCTTTCTGCCTGCGAGCTATCTGCAGACGTTCGCATTTCCAGAGCAGGGCTGCTGGAGGCGCCCTGCACGGACCCCGAATGCTACGTTTGAAGTTGCAGGTGGCAAGACAAGCAAGCAGCCCCAGTCTCTGTGCCTCTCTGCGAGCAGTGCCATGGGCAGATGAGGCTGAGCAACAGCTTTCCATGCTAGCTCTTTCTGCCTGCGAGCTATCTGCAGACGTTCACATTTTTGGAGCAGGGCTGCCGAAGGCCTGATGCACGGACCACCTATGATACGTTTGAAGTTTGAGGTGGCAAGACAAGCAAGCAGCCCCAGTCTCTGTACCTCTCTGCGAGCAGTGCCATGGGCAGATGAGGCTGAGCAACAGCTTTCCAGGCTAGCTCTTTCTGCCTGCGAGCTATCTGCAGACGTTCGCATTTTGAAAGCAGGGCTGCCGGAGGCGCCTGGCACGGACCACCTAAGATACGTTGGAAGTTTGAGAGGGCAACACAAGCAAGCAGCCCCAGTCTCTGTGCCTCTGTGCGAGCAGTGCCATGGGCAGATGAGGCTGAGCAACAGCTTTCCAGGCTAGCTCTTTCTGCCTGCGAGCTATCTGTAGACGTTCACATTTTCGGAGCAGGGCTGTTGGAGGCGCCCTGCACGGACCACCTAAGCTACGTTTGAAGTTTGAGGCGGCAAGACAAGCAAGCAGCCCCAGTCTCTGTGCCTCTGTGCGAGCAGTGCCATGGGCAGATGAGGGTGAGCAACAGCTTTCCAGGCTAGCTCTTTCTGCCTGCGAGCTATCTGCAGACGTTCGCATTTTCGGAGCAGGGCTGCCGGAGGCGCCCGGCACGGACTCCCAAATATACGTTTGAAGTTTGAGGGGGCAAGACAAGCAAGCAGCCCCAGTCTCTGTGCCTCTGTGCGAGCAGTGCCATGGGCAGATGAGGCTGAGCAACAGCTTTCCAGGCTAGCTCTTTCTGGCTGCCACCTATCTGCAGACGTTCACATTTTCGGAGCAGGGCTGTTGGAGGCCCCGTGCACGGTCCCGCAAAGATACGTTTGAGGTTTGAGGGAGTAAGACAAGCAAGCAGCCCCAGTCTCTGTTCCTCTCTGCGAGCAGTGCCATGGGCAGATGAGGCTGAGCAACAGCTTTCCAGGCTAGCTCTTTCTCCCTGCGAGCTATCTGCAGACGTTCGCATTTCCAGAGCAGGGCTGCTGGATACGCCCGGCACGGACCACCTAAGATACGTTTGAAGTTTGAGGGAGCAACACAAGCAAGCAGCCTCAGTCTCTGTGCCTCTCTGTGAGCAGTGCCATGGGCAGATGAGGCTGAGCACCAGCTTTCCAGGCTAGCTCTTTCTGGCTGCGAGCTATCTGCAGACGTTCGCATTTTCAGAAAAGCGCTGCAGGAGTCCCGATGCACGGACCCCGAATGCTACGTTTGAAGTTTCAGGTGGCAAGACAAGCAAGCAGCCCCAGTCTCTGTGCCTCTGTGCGAGCAGTGCCATGGGCAGATGAGGCTGAGCAACAGCTTTCCAGGCTAGCTCTTTCTGCCTGCGAGCTATCTGTACACGTTCACATTTTTGGAGCAGGGCTGCCGGATGCCCGATGCACGGACCACCTATGATACGTTTGAAGTTTGAGGTGGCAAGACAAGCAAGCAGCCCCAGTCTCTGTACCTCTCTGCGAGCAGTGCCATGGGCAGATGAGGCTGAGCAACAGCTTTCCAGGCTAGCTCTTTCTGCCTGCGAGCTATCTGTAGACGTTCACATTTTCGGAGCAGGGCTGTTGGAGGCCCCGTGCACGGTCCCGCAAAGATACGTTTGAGGTTTGAGGGAGCAAGACAAGCAAGCAGCCCCAGTCTTTGTGCCTCTGTGCGAGCAGTGCCATGGGCAGATGAGGCTGAGCAACAGCTTTCCAGGCTACCTCTTTCTGCCTGCGAGCTATCTGCAGACGTTTGCATTTTCGGAGCAGGACTGACGGACGTGCACGGCACGGACCCCCAAAGATACGTTTGAAGTTTGAGGGGGCAACACAAGCAAGCAGCCCCAGTCTCTGTGCCTCTGTGCGAGCAGTGCCATGGGCAGATGAGGCTGAGCAACAGCTTTCCAGGCTAGCTCTTTCTGCCTGCGAGCTATCTGTAGACGTTCACATTTTCGGAGCAGGGCTGTTGGAGGCCCCGTGCACGGTCCCGCAAAGATACGTTTGAGGTTTGAGGGAGCAAGACAAGCAAGCAGCCCCAGTCTCTCTTCCTCTCTGCGAGCAGTGCCATGGGCAGATGAGGCTGAGCACCAGCTTTCCAGGCTAGCTCTTTCTGGCTGCGAGCTATCTGCAGACGTTCGCATTTCCAGAGCAGGGCTTCTGGAGGCGCCCTGCACGGACCACCTAAGCTACGTTTGAAGTTTGAGGCGGCAAGACAAGCAAGCAGCCCCAGTCTCTGTGCCTCTGTGCGAGCAGTGCCATGGGCAGATGAGGCTGAGCAACAGCTTTCCAGGCTAGCTCTTTCTGCCTGCGAGCTATCTGCAGACGTTCGCATTTTCGGAGCAGGGCTGCCGGAGGCGCCCGGCACGGACCCCCAAAGATACGTTTGAAGTTTGAGGGGGCAAGACAAGCAAGCAGCCCCAGTCTCTGTGCCTCTGTGCGAGCAGTGCCATGGGCAGATGAGGCTGAGCAACAGCTTTCCAGGCTAGCTCTTTCTGGCTGCGAGCTATCTGTAGACGTTCACATTTTCGGAGCAGGGCTGTTGGAGGCCCCGTGCACGGTCCCGCAAAGATACGTTTGAGGTTTGAGGGAGCAAGACAAGCAAGCAGCCCCAGTCTCTGTTCCTCTCTGCGAGCAGTGCCATGGGCAGATGAGGCTGAGCAACAGCTTTCCATGCTAGCTCTTTCTCCCTGCGAGCTATCTGCAGACGTTCGCATTTCCAGAGCAGGGCTGTGGGATACGCCCGGCACGGACCACCTAAGATACGTTTGACGTTTGAGGGAGCAACACAAGCAAGCAGCCTCAGTCTCTGTGCCTCTCTGTGAGCAGTGCCATGGGCAGATGAGGCTGAGCAACAGCTTTCCAGGCTAGCTCTTTCTGCCTGCGAGCTATCTGCAGACGTTCGCATTTTGAAAGCAGGGCTGCCGGAGGCGCCCGTCAAAGACCACCTAAGATACGTTTGAAGATTGAGGGGGTAAGACAAGCAAGCAGCCCCAGTCTCTGTGCCTCTGTGCGAGCAGTGCCATGGGCAGATGAGGCTGAGCACCAGCTTTCCAGGCTAGCTCTTTCTGGCTGCGAGCTATCTGCAGACGTTCGCATTTTCAGAAAAGCGCTGCAGGAGTCCCGATGCACGGACCTTGAATGCTACGTTTGAAGTTTCAGGTGGCAAGACAAGCAAGCAGCCCCAGTCTCTGTGCCTCTGTGCGAGCAGTGCCATGGGCAGATGAGGCTGAGCAACAGCTTTCCAGGCTAGCTCTTTCTGCCTGCGAGCTATCTGTAGACGTTCACATTTTTGGAGCAGGGCTGCCGGAGTCCCGATGCACGGACCACCTATGATACGTTTGAAGTTTGAGGTGGCAAGACAAGCAAGCAGCCCCAGTCTCTGTACCTCTCTGCGAGCAGTGCCATGGGCAGATGAGGCTGAGCAACAGCTTTCCAGGCTAGCTCTTTCTGCCTGCGAGCTATCTGTAGACGTTCACATTTTTGGAGCAGGGCTGTTGGAGGCCCCCTGCACGGTCCGCAAAGATACGTTTGAGGTTTGAGGGAGCAAGACAAGCAAGCAGCCCCAGTCTCTGTGCCTCTGTGCGAGCAGTGCCATGGGCAGATGAGGCTGAGCAACAGCTTTCCAGGCTACCTCTTTCTGCCTGCGAGCTATCTGCAGACGTTCGCATTTTGCGAGCAGGACTGACGGAGGTGCACGGCACGGACCCCCAAAGATACGTTTGAAGTTTGAGGGGGCAACACAAGCAAGCAGCCCCAGTCTCTGTGCCTCTGTGCGAGCAGTGCCATGGGCAGATGAGGCTGAGCAACAGCTTTCCAGGCTAGCTCTTTCTGCCTGCGAGCTATCTGTAGACGTTCACATTTTCGGAGCAGGGCTGTTGGAGGCCCCGTGCACGGTCCCGCAAACATACGTTTGAGGTTTGAGGGAGCAAGACAAGCAAGCAGCCCCAGTCTCTGTTCCTCTCTGCGAGCAGTGCCATGGGCAGATGAGGCTGAGCACCAGCTTTCCAGGCTAGCTCTTTCTGGCTGCGAGCTATCTGCAGACGTTCGCATTTCCAGAGCAGGGCTGCTGGAGGCGCCCTGCACGGACCACCTAAGCTACGTTTGAAGTTTGAAGGGGCAAGACAAGCAAGCAGCCCCAGTCTCTGTGCCTCTCTGCGAGCAGTGCCATGGGCAGATGAGGCTGAGCAACAGCTTTCCAGGCTAGCTCTTTCTGGCTGCGAGCTATCTGCAGACGTTCGCATTTTCGGAGCAGGTCTGACGGAGGTGCACGGCACGGACCCCCAAAGATACGTTTGAAGTTTGAGGGGGCAACACAAGCAAGCAGCCCCAGTCTCTGTGCCTCTCTGCGAGCAGTGCCATGGGCAGATGAGGCTGAGCAACAGCTTTCTAGGCTAGCTCTTTCTGCCTGCGAGCTATCTGTAGACGTTCACATTTTCGGAGCAGGGCTGTTGGAGGCCCCGTGCACGGTCCCGCAAAGATACGTTTGAGGTTTGAGGGAGCAAGACAAGCAAGCAGCCCCAGTCTCTGTTCCTCTCTGCGAGCAGTGTCATGGGCAGATGAGGCTGAGCACCAGCTTTCCAGGCTAGCTCATTCTGCCTGCGAGCTATCTGCAGACGTTCGCATTTCCAGAGCAGGGCTGCGGGATACGCCCGGCACGGACCACCTAAGCTACATTTGAAGTTTGAGGGAGCAACACAAGCAAGCAGCCTCAGTCTCTGTGCCTGTGTGCGAGCAGTGCCATGGGCAGATGAGGCTGAGCAACAGCTTTCCAGGCTAGCTCTTTCTGCCTGCGTGCTATCTGCAGAAGTTTGAATTTTGAAAGCAGGGCTGCCGGAGGCGCCCGTCAAGGACCACCTAAGCTACGTTTGATGTTTGAGGGGGCAAGACAAGCAAGCAGCCCCAGTCTCTGTGCCTCTGTGCGAGCAGTGCCATGGGCAGATGAGGCTGAGCACCAGCTTTCCAGGCTAGCTCTTTCTGGCTGCGAGCTATCTGCAGACGTTCGCATTTTCAGAAAAGCGCTGCAGGAGTCCCGATGCACGGACCCCGAATGCTACGTTTGAAGTTTCAGGTGGCAAGACAAGCAAGCAGCCCCAGTCTCTGTGCCTCTGTGCGAGCAGTGCCATGGGCAGATGAGGCTGAGCAACAGCTTTCCAGGCTAGCTCTTTCTGCCTGCGAGCTATCTGCAGACGTTCACATTTTTGGAGCAGGGCTGCCGGACGCCCGATGCACGGACCACCTATGATACGTTTGAAGTTTGAGGTGGCAAGACAAGCAAGCAGCCCCAGTCTCTGTGCCTCTGTGCGAGCAGTGCCATGGGCAGATGAGGCTGAGCAACAGCTTTCCAGGCTAGCTCTTTCTGCCTGCGAGCTATCTGCAGACGTTCGCATTTCCAGAGCAGGGCTGTTGGAGGCGCCTGTCACAGACCACCTAAGCTACGCTTGAAGTTTGAGGGGGCAAGACAAGCAAGCAGCCCCAGTCTCTGTGCTTCTGTGCGAGTACTGCCATGGGCAGATGAGGCTGAGCAACAGCTTTCCAGGCTAGCTCTTTCTGCCTGCGAGCTGTCTGCAGATGTTCACGTTTTCAGAGAAGCGCTGCAGGAGGCGCCCGCCACGGAAACCAAAAGCTACGTTTGAAGTTTGAGGGGGCAAGACAAGCAAGCAGCCCCAGTCTCTGTGCCTCTGTGCGAGCAGTGCCATGGGCAGATGAGGCTGAGCAACAGCTTTCGAGGCTAGCTCTTTCTGGCTGCGAGCTATCTGCAGACGTTCGCATTTTCGGAGCAGGACTGACGGAGGTGCACGGCACGGACCCCCAAAGATACGTTTGAAGTTTGAGGGGGCAACACAAGCAAGCAGCCCCAGTCTCTGTGCCTCTGTGCGAGCAGTGCCATGGGCAGATGAGGCTGAGCAACAGCTTTCTAGGCTAGCTCTTTCTGCCTGCGAGCTATCTGTAGACGTTCACATTTTCGGAGCAGGGCTGTTGGAGGCCCCGTGCACGGTCCCGCAAAGATACGTTTGAGGTTTGAGGGAGCAAGACAAGCAAGCAGCCCCAGTCTCTGTTCCTCTCTGCGAGCAGTGCCATGGGCAGATGAGGCTGAGCACCAGCTTTCCAGGCTAGCTCATTCTGCCTGCGAGCTATCTGCAGACGTTCGCATTTCCAGAGCAGGGCTGCGGGATACGCCCGGCACGGACCACCTAAGCTACGTTTGAAGTTTGAGGGAGCAACACAAGCAAGCAGCCTCAGTCTCTGTGCCTCTGTGCGAGCAGTGCCATGGGCAGATGAGGCTGAGCAACAGCTTTCCAGGCTAGCTCTTTCTGCCTGCGAGCTATCTGCAGAAGTTTGAATTTTGAAAGCAGGGCTGCCGGAGGCGCCCGTCAAAGACCACCTAAGCTACGTTTGAAGTTTGAGGGGGCAAAACAAGCAAGCAGCCCCAGTCTCTGTGCCTCTGTGCGAGCAGTGCCATGGGCAGATGAGGCTGAGCACCAGCTTTCCAGGCTAGCTCTTTCTGACTGCGAGCGATCTGCAGACGTTCGCATTTTCAGAAAAGCGCTGCAGGAGTCCCAATGCACGGACCCCGAATGCTACGTTTGAAGTTTCAGGTGGCAAGACAAGCAAGCAGCCCCAGTCTCTGTGCCTCTGTGCGAGCAGTGCCATGGGCAGATGAGGCTGAGCAACAGCTTTCCAGGCTAGCTCTTTCTGCCTGCGAGCTATCTGCAGACGTTCACATTTTTGGAGCAGGGCTGCCGGAGGCCCGATGCACGGACCACCTATGATACGTTTGAAGTTTGAGGTGGCAAGACAAGCAAGCAGCCCCAGTCTCTGTGCCTCTGTGCGAGCAGTGCCATGGGCAGATGAGGCTGAGCAACAGCTTTCCAGGCTAGCTCTTTCTGCCTGCGAGCTATCTGCAGACGTTCGCATTTCCAGAGCAGGGCTGATGGAGGCGCCTGTCACAGACCACCTAAGCTACGTTTGAAGTTTGAGGGGGCAAGACAAGCAAGCAGCCCCAGTCTCTGTGCCTCTGTGCGAGCAGTGCCATGGGCAGATGAGGCTGAGCAACAGCTTTCCAGCCTAGCTCTTTCTGCCTGCGAGCTATCTGCAGACGTTCGCATTTTCGGAGCAGGGCTGCCGGAGGCGCCCGGCACGGACCCCCAAAGATACATTTGAAGTTTGAGGGGGCAAGACAAGCAAGCAGCCCCAGTCTCTGTGCCTCTGTGCGAGCAGTGCCATGGGCAGATGAGGCTGAGCAACAGCTTTCCAGGCTAGCTCTTTCTGCCTGCGATCTATCTGTAGACGTTCACATTTTCGGAGCAGGGCTGTTGGAGGCCCCGTGCACGGTCCCGCAAAGATACGTTTGAGGTTTGAGGGAGCAAGACAAGCAAGCAGCCCCACTCTCTGTTCCTCTCTGTGAGCAGTGCCATGGGCAGATGAGGCTGAGCAACAGCTTTCCATGCTAGCTCTTTCTGCCTGCGAGCTATCTGCAGACGTTCGCATTTCCAGAGCAGGGCTGCGGGATACGCCCGGCACGGACCACCTAAGCTACGTTGGAAGTTTGAGGGAGCAACACAAGAAAGCAGCCTCAGTCTCTGTGCCTCTCTGCGAGCAGTGCCATGGGCAGATGAGGCTGAGCAACAGCATTCCAGGCTAGCTCTTTCTGGCTGCGAGCTATCTGTAGAAGTTCGTATTTTAAAAGCAGGGCTGCCGGAGGCACCCGTCACAGACCACCTAAGCTACGTTTGAAGTTTGAGGGGGCAAGACAAGCAAGCAGCCCCAGTCTCTGTGCCTCTGTGCGAGCAGTGCCATGGGCAGATGAGACTGAGCAACAGCTTTCCAGGCTAGCTCTTTCTGGCTGCGACCTATCTGCAGACGTTCGCATATTGGGAGCAGGTCTGCCGGACCCGCCCGCCACTGAACCCAAAAGATAAGTTTGAAGTTTCAGGGGGCAAGACAAGCAAGCAGCCCCAGTCTCTGTGCCTCTCTGCAAGCAGTGCCATGGGTAGATGAGACTGAGCAACAGCTTTCCAGGCTAGCTCTTTCTGCCTGCGAGCTATCTGCAGATGTTCACATTTTCGGAGCAAGGCAGCTGGAGTCGCCCGGCAGGGACCCCCAAAGATACGTTTGAAGTTTCAGGTGGCAAGACAAGCAAGCAGCCCCAGTCTCTCTGCCTCTGTGCGAGCAGTGCCATGGGCAGATGAGGCTGAGCAACAGCTTTCCAGGCTAGCTCTTTCTGGCTGCGAGCTATCTGCAAACGTTCCCATTTTCAGAGCAGAGCTACTGGAGCCCCCCTGCACGGACACCCACAGCAACGTTTGAAATTTGTGGTGGCAAGACAAGCAAGCAGCCCCAGTCTCTGTGCCGCTGTGCGAGCAGTGCCATGGGCAGATGAGGCTGAGCAACAGCTTTCCAGGCTAGCTCTTTCTGCCTGCGAGCTATCTGCAGACGTTCGCATTTTCGGAGCAGGGCTGTTGGAGGCCCCCTGCACGGACCCCCTCAGCTACGTTTGAAGTTTGAGGGGGCAAGACAAGCAAGCAGCCCCAGTCTCTGTGCCTCTGTGCAAGCAGTGCCATGGGCAGATGAGGCTGAGCAACAGCTTTCCAGGCTAGCTCTTTCTGCCTGCGAGCTATCTGCAGACGTTCGCATTTTGAAAGCAGGGCTGAAGGAGGCGCACTGCACGGACCACCTAAGATACATTTGAAGTTTGAGGTGGCAACACAAGCAAGCAGCCCCAGTCTCTGTGCCTCTGTGCGAGCAGTGCCATGGGCAGATGAGGCTGAGCAACAGCTTTCCAGGCTAGCTCTTTCTGGCTGCGAGCTACCTGCAGACGTTCGCAGTTTCGGAGCAGGGCTGCTGGAGCCGCCCGGCACGGACCCCCTCAGATACGTTTGAAGTTTGAGGTGGCAAGACAAGCAAGCAGCCCCAGTCTGTGTGCCTCTGTGCAAGCAGTGCCATGGGCAGATGAGGCTGAGCAACAGCTTTCCAGCCTAGCTCTTTCTGCCTGCGAGCTATCTGCAGACGTTCGCATTTTCGGAGAAGCTCTGCAGGAGGCCCGATGCACGGAACCCCAAAGATACGTTTGAAGTTTGAGGAGGCAAGACAAGCAAGCAGCCCCAGTCTCTGTGCCTCTGTGCGAGCAGTGCCATGTGCAGATGAGGCTGAGCAACAGCTTTCCAGGCTAGCTCTTTCTGGCTTCGAGCTACCTGCAGACGTTCACATTTTGGGAGCAAAGCTGCTGTAGGCGCTCGGTACAGACCCCCTAATCTACGTTTGAAGTTTGAGGGGGCAAGACAAGCAAGCAGCCCCAGTCTCTGTGCCTCTGTGCGAGCAGTGCCATGGGCAGATGAGGCTGAGCAACAGCTTTCCAGGCTAGCTCTTTCTGGCTGCGACCTATCTGCAGACGTTCGCATTTTCGGAGCAGGGCTGCCGGAGGCCTCCTGCAAGGACCTCCTCAGCTACGTTTGAAATTTGAGGGGGCAAGACAAGCAAGCAGCCCCAGTCTCTGTGCCTCTGTGCGAGCAGTGCCATGGGCAGATGAGGCTGAGCAACAGCTTTCCAGGCTAGCTCTTTCTGGCTGCGAGCTATCTGCAGACGTTCGCATTTTCAGAGCTGGGCTGCTGGAGGCCCCCTGCACGGAACCCCAAAGCTACTTTTGAAGTTTCAGGGGGCAAGACAAGCAAGCAGCCCCAGTCTCTGTGCCTCTGTGCGAGCAGTGCCATGGGCAGATGAAGCTGAGAACCAGCTTTCCAGGCTTGTCCCTTCTGGCTGCCACCTATCTGCAAACGTTCGCATTCTGAAAGCAGGGCTGAAGGAGGCGCCCGGCACGGACCACCTAAGATACATTTGAAGTTTGAGGGGGCAAGACAAGCAAGCAGCCCCAGTCTCTGTGCCTCTGTGCGAGCAGTGCCATGGGCAGATGAGGCTGAGCAACAGCTTTCCAGCCTAGCTCCTTCTGCCTGCGAGCTATCTGCAAACGTTCCCATTTTCAGAGCAGGGCTGCCGGAGATGCCCGCCACTGAACCCAAAAGATACGTTTGAAGTTTGAAGGGGCAAGAAAAGCAAGCAGCCCCAGTCTCTGTGCCTCTGTGCAAGCAGTGCATGGGCAGATGAGGCTGAGCAACAGCTTTCCAGCCTAGCTCTTTCTGCCTGCGAGCTATCTGCAGACGTTCGCATTTTCGGAGAAGCTCTGCAGGAGGCCCGATGCACGGAACCCCAAAGCTACGTTTGAAGTTTGAGGGGGCAAGACAAGCAAGCAGCCCCAGTCTCTGTGCCTCTGTGCAAGCAGTGCCATGGGCAGATGAGGCTGAGCAACAGCTTTCCAGCCTAGCTCTTTCTGCCTGCGAGCTATCTGCAGACGTTCGCATTTTCGGAGAAGCTCTGCAGGAGGCCCGATGCACGGAACCCCAAAGCTACGTTTGAAGTTTGAGGGGGCAAGACAAGCAAGCAGCCCCAGTCTCTGTGCCTCTGTGCGAGCAGTGCCATGGGCAGATGAGGCTGAGCAACAGCTTTCCAGCCTAGCTCTTTCTGGCTTCGAGCTACCTGCAGACGTTCGCATTTTGGGAGCAAAGCTGCTGTAGGCGCTCGGCACAGACCCCCTAATCTACGTTTGAAGTTTGAGGGGGCAAGACAAGCAAGCAGCCCCAGTCTCTGTGCCTCTGTGCGAGCAGTGCCATGCGTAGATGACGCTGAACAACATCTTTCCCGGCTAGCTCTTTCCGGCTGCGAGCTATCTGTAGACGTTCGCATTTTTAGAGCAGGACTGACGGAGACGCCCGGCACGGACCACCTAAGCTACGTTTGAAGTTTGAGGGGGCAAGACAAGCAAGCAGCCCCAGTCTCTGTGCCTCTGTGCGAGCAGTGCCATGGGCAGATGAGGCTGAGCAACAGCTTTCCAGGCTAGCTCTTTCTGCCTGCGAGCTATCTGCAGACGTTCACATTTTGGGAACAGGATTGTTGGGGGCCCCCTGCACGGAACCCCAAAGCTACGTTTGAAGTTTGAGGGGGCAAGACAAGCAAGCAGCCCCAGTCTCTGTGCCTCTGTGCGAGCAGTGCCATGGGCAGATGAGGCTGAGAACCAGCTTTCCAGGCTAGCTCTTTCTGGCTGCGACCTATCTGCAGACGTTCGCATTTTCGGAGCAGGGCTGCCGGAGGCCTCCTGCAAGGACCTCCTCAGCTACGTTTGAAATTTGAGGGGGCAAGACAAGCAAGCAGCCCCAGTCTCTGTGCCTCTGTGCGAGCAGTGCCATGGGCAGATGAGGCTGAGCAACAGCTTTCCAGGCTAGCTCTTTCTGGCTGCGAGCTATCTGCAGACGTTCGCATTTTCAGAGCTGGGCTGCTGGAGGCCCCCTGCACGGAACCCCAAAGCTACTTTTGAAGTTTCAGGGGGCAAGACAAGCAAGCAGCCCCAGTCTCTGTGCCTCTGTGCGAGCAGTGCCATGGGCAGATGAAGCTGAGAACCAGCTTTCCAGGCTTGTCCCTTCTGGCTGCCACCTATCTGCAAACGTTCGCATTCTGAAAGCAGGGCTGAAGGAGGCGCCCGGCACGGACCACCTAAGATACATTTGAAGTTTGAGGGGGCAAGACAAGCAAGCAGCCCCAGTCTCTGTGCCTCTGTGCGAGCAGTGCCATGGGCAGATGAGGCTGAGCAACAGCTTTCCAGCCTAGCTCCTTCTGCCTGCGAGCTATCTGCAAACGTTCCCATTTTCAGAGCAGGGCTGCCGGAGATGCCCGCCACTGAACCCAAAAGATACGTTTGAAGTTTGAAGGGGCAAGAAAAGCAAGCAGCCCCAGTCTCTGTGCCTCTGTGCAAGCAGTGCATGGGCAGATGAGGCTGAGCAACAGCTTTCCAGCCTAGCTCTTTCTGCCTGCGAGCTATCTGCAGACGTTCGCATTTTCGGAGAAGCTCTGCAGGAGGCCCGATGCACGGAACCCCAAAGCTACGTTTGAAGTTTGAGGTGGCAAGACAAGCAAGCAGCCCCAGTCTCTGTACCTCTCTGCGAGCAGTGCCATGGGCAGATGAGGCTGAGCAACAGCTTTCCAGCCTAGCTCTTTCTGCCTGCGAGCTATCTGCAGACGTTCGCATTTTCGGAGAAGCTCTGCAGGAGGCCCGATGCACGGAACCCCAAAGCTACGTTTGAAGTTTGAGGGGGCAAGACAAGCAAGCAGCCCCAGTCTCTGTGCCTCTGTGCGAGCAGTGCCATGGGCAGATGAGGCTGAGCAACAGCTTTCCAGCCTAGCTCTTTCTGGCTTCGAGCTACCTGCAGACGTTCGCATTTTGGGAGCAAAGCTGCTGTAGGCGCTCGGCACAGACCCCCTAATCTACGTTTGAAGTTTGAGGGGGCAAGACAAGCAAGCAGCCCCAGTCTCTGTGCCTCTGTGCGAGCAGTGCCATGCGTAGATGACGCTGAACAACATCTTTCCCGGCTAGCTCTTTCCGGCTGCGAGCTATCTGTAGACGTTCGCATTTTTAGAGCAGGACTGACGGAGACGCCCGGCACGGACCACCTAAGCTACGTTTGAAGTTTGAGGGGGCAAGACAAGCAAGCAGCCCCAGTCTCTGTGCCTCTGTGCGAGCAGTGCCATGGGCAGATGAGGCTGAGCAACAGCTTTCCAGGCTAGCTCTTTCTGCCTGCGAGCTATCTGCAGACGTTCACATTTTGGGAACAGGATTGTTGGAGGCCCCCTGCACGGAACCCCAAAGCTACGTTTGAAGTTTGAGGGGGCAAGACAAGCAAGCAGCCCCAGTCTCTGTGCCTCTGTGCGAGCAGTGCCATGGGCAGATGAGGCTGAGAACCAGCTTTCCAGGCTAGCCCCTTCTGGCTGCCACCTATCTGCAGACGTTCACATTTTCGGAGCAGGGCTACTGGAGGCGCCCGGCATGGACCACCTCAGCTACGTTTGAAGTTTGAGGGGGCAAGACAAGCAAGCAGCCCCAGTCTCTGTGCCTCTGTGCGAGCAGTGCCATGGGCAGATGAGGCTGAGCAACAGCTTTCCAGGCTAGCTCCTTCTGCCTGCGAGCTATCTGCAAACGTTCCCATTTTCAGAGCAGGGCTGCTGGAGGCCCCTGCACGGACCCCCACAGCTACGTTTGAAATTTGAGGGGGCAAGACAAGCAAACAGCCCCAGTCTCTGTGCCTCTGTGCGAGCAGTGTCATGGGCAGATGAGGCTGAGCAACAGCTTTCCAGGCTAGCTCTTTCTGCCTGCGAGCTATCTGCAGACGTTCGCATGTTCGGAGAAGCTCTGCAGGAGGCCCGATGCACGGAACCCCAAAGCTACGTTTGAAGTTTGAGGGGGCAAGACAAGCAAGCAGCCCCAGTCTCTGTGCCTCTGTGCGAGCAGTGCCATGGGCAGATGAAGCTGAGAATCAGCTTTACAGGCTAGTCCCTTCTGGCTGCCACCTATCTGCAGACGTTCGCATTTTGGGAGCAGGGCTACTGGAGGCGCCCGGCATGGACCACCTCAGCTACGTTTGAAGTTTGAGGGGGCAAGACAAGCAAGCAGCCCAGTCTCTGTGCCTCTGTGCGAGCAGTGCCACGGGCAGATGAGGCTGAGCAACAGCTTTCCAGGCTAGCTCCTTCTGCCTGCGAGCTATCTGCAAACGTTCCCATTTTCAGAGCAGGGCTGCTGGAGGCCCCCTGCACGGACCCCCACAAATACGTTTGAAATTTGAGGGGGCAAGACAAGCAAGTAGCCCCAGTCTCTGTGCCTCTGTGCGAGCAGTGTCATGGGCAGATGAGGCTGAGCAACAGCTTTCCAGGCTAGCTCTTTCTGCCTGCGAGCTATCTGCAGACGTTCGCATTTTGAAAGCAGGGCTGAAGGAGGCGCCCGGCACGGACCACCTAAGATACATTTGAAGTTTGAGGTGGCAACACAAGCAAGCAGCCCCAGTCTCTGTGCCTCTGTGCGAGCAGTGCCATGGGCAGATGAGGCTGAGCAACAGCTTTCCAGGCTAGCTCTTTCTGCCTGCGAGCTATCTGCAGACGTTCGCAGTTTCGGAGCAGGGCTGCCGGAGCCGCCAGGCACAGACCCCCTCAGCTACGTTTGAAGTTTGAAGGGGCAAGACAAGCAAGCAGCCCCAGTCTCTGTGCCTCTGTGCAAGCAGTGCATGGGCAGATGAGGCTGAGCAACAGCTTTCCAGCCTAGCTCTTTCTGCCTGCGAGCTATCTGCAGACGTTCCCATTTTCGGAGAAGCTCTGCAGGAGGCCCGATGCACGGAACCCCAAAGCTACGTTTGAAGTTTGAGGGGGCAAGACAAGCAAGCAGCCCCAGTCTCTGTGCCTCTGTGCAAGCAGTGCCATGTGCAGATGAGGCTGAGCAACAGCTTTCCAGCCTAGCTCTTTCTGCCTGCGAGCTATCTGCAGACGTTCGCATTTTCGGAGAAGCTCTGCAGGAGGCCCGATGCACGGAACCCCTAATCTACGTTTGAAGTTTGAGGGGGCAAGACAAGCAAGCAGCCCCAGTCTCTGTGCCTCTGTGCGAGCAGTGCCATGGGCAGATGAGGCTGAGCAACAGCTTTCCTGGCTAGCTCTTTCTGGCTTCGAGCTACCTGCAGACGTTCACATTTTGGGAGCAAAGCTGCTGTAGGCGCTCGGCACAGACCCCCTAATCTACGTTTGAAGTTTGAGGGGGCAAGACAAGCAAGCAGCCCCAGTCTCTGTGCCTCTGTGCGAGCAGTGCCATGCGTAGATGACGCTGAACAACATCTTTCCCGGCTAGCTCTTTCCGGCTGCGTGCTATCTGCAGACGTTCGCATTTTTAGAGCAGGACTGACGGAGACGCCCGGCACGGACCACCTAAGCTACGTTTGAAGTTTGAGGGGGCAAGACAAGCAAGCAGCCCCAGTCTCTGTGCCTCTGTGCAAGCAGTGCCATGGGCAGATGAGGCTGAGCAACAGCTTTCCAGGCTAGCTCTTTCTGCCTGCGAGCTATCTGCAGACGTTCACATTTTGGGAGCAGGGTTGTTGGAGGCCCCCTGCACGGAACCCCAAAGCTACGTTTGAAGTTTGAGGGGGCAAGACAAGCAAGCAGCCCCAGTCTCTGTGCCTCTGTGCGAGCAGTGCCATAGGCAGATGAAGCTGAGAACCAGCTTTCCAGGCTAGCCCCTTCTGGCTGCAACCTATGTGCAGACGTTCACATTTTCGGAGCAGGGCTACTGGAGGCGCCCGGCATGGACCACCTCAGCTACGTTTGAAGTTTGAGGGGGCAAGACAAGCAAGCAGCCCCAGTCTCTGTGCCTCTGTGCGAGCAGTGCCATGGGCAGATGAGGCTGAGCAACAGCTTTCCAGCCTAGCTCTTTCTGCCTGCGAGCTATCTGCAGACGTTCGCAGTTTCGGAGCAGGGCTGCCGGAGCCGTCAGGCACAGACCCCCTCAGCTACGTTTGAAGTTTGAAGGGGCAAGAAAAGCAAGCAGCCCCAGTCTCTGTGCCTCTGTGCAAGCAGTGCATGGGCAGATGAGGCTGAGCAACAGCTTTCCAGCCTAGCTCTTTCTGCCTGCGAGCTATCTGCAGACGTTCGCATTTTCGGAGAAGCTCTGCAGGAGGCCCGATGCACGGAACCCCAAAGCTACGTTTGAAGTTTGAGGTGGCAAGACAAGCAAGCAGCCCCAGTCTCTGTGCCTCTGTGCAAGCAGTGCCATGGGCAGATGAGGCTGAGCAACAGCTTTCCAGCCTAGCTCTTTCTGCCTGCGAGCTATCTGCAAACGTTCCCATTTTCAGAGCAGGGCTGCTGGAGGCCCCTGCACGGACCCCCACAGCTACGTTTGAAATTTGAGGTGGCAAGACAAGCAAGTAGCCCCAGTCTCTGTGCCTCTCTGCGAGCAGTGTCATGGGCAGATGAGGCTGAGCAACAGCTTTCCAGGCTAGCTCTTTCTGCCTGCGAGCTATCTGCAGACGTTCGCATGTTCGGAGAAGCTCTGCAGGAGGCCCGATGCACGGAACCCCAAAGCTACGTTTGAAGTTTGAGGGGGCAAGACAAGCAAGCAGCCCCAGTCTCTGTGCCTCTGTGCGAGCAGTGCCATGGGCAGATGAGGCTGAGCAACAGCTTTCCAGCCTAGCTCTTTCTGGCTTCGAGCTACCTGCAGACGTTCACATTTTGGGAGCAAAGCTGCTGTAGGCGCTCGGCACAGACCCCCTAATCTACGTTTGAAGTTTGAGGGGGCAAGACAAGCAAGCAGCCCCAGTCTCTGTGCCTCTGTGCGAGCAGTGCCATGGGCAGATGAGGCTGAGTAACAGCTTTCCAGGCTACCTCTTTCTGCCTGCGAGCTATCTGCAGACGTTCGCATTTTCGGAGCAGGGCTGCCGGAGGCGCCCGGCACGGACCCCCAAAGATACGTTTGAAGTTTGAGGGGGCAAGACAAGCAAGCAGCCCCAGTCTCTGTGCCTCTGTGCGAGCAGTGCCATGGGCAGATGAGGCTGAGCAACAGCTTTCCAGGCTAGCTCTTTCTGGCTGCCAGCTATCTGTAGACGTTCACATTTTCGGAGCAGGGCTGTTGGAGGCCCCGTGCACGGTCCCGCAAAGATACATTTGAGGTTTGAGGGAGCAAGACAAGCAAGCAGCCCCAGTCTCTGTTCCTCTCTGCGAGCAGTGCCATGGGCAGATGAGGCTGAGCAACAGCTTTCCAGGCTAGCTCTTTCTGGCTGCGAGCTATCTGCAGACGTTCGCATTTCCAGAGCAGGGCTGCTGGATACGCCCGGCACGGACCACCACAGATACGTTTGGAGTTTGAGGGAGCAACACAAGCAAGCAGCCTCAGTCTCTGTGCCTCTCTGCGAGCAGTGCCATGGGCAGATGAGGCTGAGCAACAGCTTTCCAGGCTAGCTCCTTCTGGCTGCGAGCTATCTGCAGAAGTTCGAATTTTGAAAGCAGGGCTGCCGGAGGCGCCCGTCATGGACCACCTAAGATACGTTTGAAGTTTGAGGGGGCAAGACAAGCAAGCAGCCCCAGTCTCTGTGCCTCTGTGCGAGCAGTGCCATGTGCAGATGAGGCTGAGCAACAGCTTTCCAGGCTAGCTCTTTCTGCCTGCGAGCTATCTGTAGACGTTCACATTTTCGGAGCAGGGCTGTTGGAGGCCCCGTGCACGGTCCCGCAAAGATACGTTTGAGGTTTGAGAGGCCAAGACAAGCAAGCAGCCCCAGTCTCTGTGCCTCTCTGCGAGCAGTGCCATGGGCAGATGAGGCTGAGCAACAGCTTTCCATGCTAGCTCTTTCTGCCTGCGAGCTATCTGCAGACGTTCGCATTTCCAGAGCAGGGCTGCTGGATGCGCCCTGCACGGACCACCTAAGCTACGTTTGAAGTTTGAGGGGGCAAGACAAGCAAGCAGCCCCAGTCTCTGTGCCTCTGTGCGAGCAGTGCCATGGGCAGATGAGGCTGAGCAACAGCTTTCCAGGCTAGCTCTTTCTGCCTGCGAGCTATCTGCAGAAGTTCGAATTTTGAAAGCAGGGCTGCCGGAGGCGCCCGTCAAAGACCACCTAAGATACGTTTGAAGTTTGAGGGGGCAAGACAAGCAAGCAGCCCCAGTCTCTGTGCCTCTGTGCGAGCAGTGCCATGGGCAGATGAGGCTGAGCACCAGCTTTCCAGGCTAGCTCTTTCTGGCTGCGAGCTATCTGCAGACGTTCGCATTTTCAGAAAAGCGCTGCAGGAGTCCCGATGCACGGGCCCCGAATGCTACGTTTGAAGTTTCAGGTGGCAAGACAAGCAAGCAGCCCCAGTCTCTGTGCCTCTGTGCGAGCAGTGCCATGGGCAGATGAGGCTGAGCAACAGCTTTCCAGGCTAGCTCTTTCTGCCTGCGAGCTATCTGTAGACGTTCACATTTTTGGAGCAGGGCTGCCGGAGGCCCGATGCAAGGACCACCTATGATACGTTTGAAGTTTGAGGTGGCAAGACAAGCAAGCAGCCCCAGTCTCTGTACCTCTCTGCGAGCAGTGCCATGGGCAGATGAGGTTGAGCAACAGCTTTCCAGGCTAGCTCTTTCTGGCTGCCAGCTATCTGTAGACGTTCACATTTTCGGAGCAGGGCTGTTGGAGGCCCCGTGCACGGTCCCGCAAAGATACGTTTGAGGTTTGAGGGGGCAAGACAAGCAAGCAGCCCCAGTCTCTGTGCCTCTGTGCGAGCAGTGCCATGGGCAGATGAAGCTGAGAACCAGCTTTCCAGGCTTGTCCCTTCTGGCTGCCACCTATCTGCAAACGTTCGCATTCTGAAAGCAGGGCTGAAGGAGGCGCCCGGCACGGACCACCTAAGATACATTTGAAGTTTGAGGGGGCAAGACAAGCAAGCAGCCCCAGTCTCTGTGCCTCTGTGCGAGCAGTGCCATGGGCAGATGAGGCTGAGCAACAGCTTTCCAGCCTAGCTCCTTCTGCCTGCGAGCTATCTGCAAACGTTCCCATTTTCAGAGCAGGGCTGCCGGAGATGCCCGCCACTGAACCCAAAAGATACGTTTGAAGTTTGAAGGGGCAAGAAAAGCAAGCAGCCCCAGTCTCTGTGCCTCTGTGCAAGCAGTGCATGGGCAGATGAGGCTGAGCAACAGCTTTCCAGCCTAGCTCTTTCTGCCTGCGAGCTATCTGCAGACGTTCGCATTTTCGGAGAAGCTCTGCAGGAGGCCCGATGCACGGAACCCCAAAGCTACGTTTGAAGTTTGAGGGGGCAAGACAAGCAAGCAGCCCCAGTCTCTGTGCCTCTGTGCAAGCAGTGCCATGGGCAGATGAGGCTGAGCAACAGCTTTCCAGCCTAGCTCTTTCTGCCTGCGAGCTATCTGCAGACGTTCGCATTTTCGGAGAAGCTCTGCAGGAGGCCCGATGCACGGAACCCCAAAGCTACGTTTGAAGTTTGAGGGGGCAAGACAAGCAAGCAGCCCCAGTCTCTGTGCCTCTGTGCGAGCAGTGCCATGGGCAGATGAGGCTGAGCAACAGCTTTCCAGCCTAGCTCTTTCTGGCTTCGAGCTACCTGCAGACGTTCGCATTTTGGGAGCAAAGCTGCTGTAGGCGCTCGGCACAGACCCCCTAATCTACGTTTGAAGTTTGAGGGGGCAAGACAAGCAAGCAGCCCCAGTCTCTGTGCCTCTGTGCGAGCAGTGCCATGCGTAGATGACGCTGAACAACATCTTTCCCGGCTAGCTCTTTCCGGCTGCGAGCTATCTGTAGACGTTCGCATTTTTAGAGCAGGACTGACGGAGACGCCCGGCACGGACCACCTAAGCTACGTTTGAAGTTTGAGGGGGCAAGACAAGCAAGCAGCCCCAGTCTCTGTGCCTCTGTGCGAGCAGTGCCATGGGCAGATGAGGCTGAGCAACAGCTTTCCAGGCTAGCTCTTTCTGCCTGCGAGCTATCTGCAGACGTTCACATTTTGGGAACAGGATTGTTGGGGGCCCCCTGCACGGAACCCCAAAGCTACGTTTGAAGTTTGATGTGGCAAGACAAGCAAGCAGCCCCAGTCTCTGTGCCTCTGTGCGAGCAGTGCCATGGGCAGATGAGGCTGAGAACCAGCTTTCCAGGCTAGCCCCTTCTGGCTGCCACCTATCTGCAGACGTTCACATTTTCGGAGCAGGGCTACTGGAGGCGCCCGGCATGGACCACCTCAGCTACGTTTGAAGTTTGAGGGGGCAAGACAAGCAAGCAGCCCCAGTCTCTGTGCCTCTGTGCGAGCAGTGCCATGGGCAGATGAGGCTGAGCAACAGCTTTCCAGGCTAGCTCCTTCTGCCTGCGAGCTATCTGCAAACGTTCCCATTTTCAGAGCAGGGCTGCTGGAGGCCCCTGCACGGACCCCCACAGCTACGTTTGAAATTTGAGGGGGCAAGACAAGCAAGCAGCCCCAGTCTCTGTGCCTCTGTGCGAGCAGTGTCATGGGCAGATGAGGCTGAGCAACAGCTTTCCAGGCTAGCTCTTTCTGCCTGCGAGCTATCTGCAGACGTTCGCATGTTCGGAGAAGCTCTGCAGGAGGCCCGATGCACGGAACCCCAAAGCTACGTTTGAAGTTTGAGGGGGCAAGACAAGCAAGCAGCCCCAGTCTCTGTGCCTCTGTGCGAGCAGTGCCATGGGCAGATGAAGCTGAGAATCAGCTTTACAGGCTAGTCCCTTCTGGCTGCCACCTATCTGCAGACGTTCGCATTTTGGGAGCAGGGCTACTGGAGGCGCCCGGCATGGACCACCTCAGCTACGTTTGAAGTTTGAGGGGGCAAGACAAGCAAGCAGCCCAGTCTCTGTGCCTCTGTGCGAGCAGTGCCACGGGCAGATGAGGCTGAGCAACAGCTTTCCAGGCTAGCTCCTTCTGCCTGCGAGCTATCTGCAAACGTTCCCATTTTCAGAGCAGGGCTGCTGGAGGCCCCCTGCACGGACCCCCACAAATACGTTTGAAATTTGAGGGGGCAAGACAAGCAAGTAGCCCCAGTCTCTGTGCCTCTGTGCGAGCAGTGTCATGGGCAGATGAGGCTGAGCAACAGCTTTCCAGGCTAGCTCTTTCTGCCTGCGAGCTATCTGCAGACGTTCGCATTTTGAAAGCAGGGCTGAAGGAGGCGCCCGGCACGGACCACCTAAGATACATTTGAAGTTTGAGGTGGCAACACAAGCAAGCAGCCCCAGTCTCTGTGCCTCTGTGCGAGCAGTGCCATGGGCAGATGAGGCTGAGCAACAGCTTTCCAGGCTAGCTCTTTCTGCCTGCGAGCTATCTGCAGACGTTCGCAGTTTCGGAGCAGGGCTGCCGGAGCCGCCAGGCACAGACCCCCTCAGCTACGTTTGAAGTTTGAAGGGGCAAGACAAGCAAGCAGCCCCAGTCTCTGTGCCTCTGTGCAAGCAGTGCATGGGCAGATGAGGCTGAGCAACAGCTTTCCAGCCTAGCTCTTTCTGCCTGCGAGCTATCTGCAGACGTTCCCATTTTCGGAGAAGCTCTGCAGGAGGCCCGATGCACGGAACCCCAAAGCTACGTTTGAAGTTTGAGGGGGCAAGACAAGCAAGCAGCCCCAGTCTCTGTGCCTCTGTGCAAGCAGTGCCATGTGCAGATGAGGCTGAGCAACAGCTTTCCAGCCTAGCTCTTTCTGCCTGCGAGCTATCTGCAGACGTTCGCATTTTCGGAGAAGCTCTGCAGGAGGCCCGATGCACGGAACCCCAAAGCTACGTTTGAAGTTTGAGGGGGCAAGACAAGCAAGCAGCCCCAGTCTCTGTGCCTCTGTGCGAGCAGTGCCATGGGCAGATGAGGCTGAGCAACAGCTTTCCTGGCTAGCTCTTTCTGGCTTCGAGCTACCTGCAGACGTTCACATTTTGGGAGCAAAGCTGCTGTAGGCGCTCGGCACAGACCCCCTAATCTACGTTTGAAGTTTGAGGGGGCAAGACAAGCAAGCAGCCCCAGTCTCTGTGCCTCTGTGCGAGCAGTGCCATGCGTAGATGACGCTGAACAACATCTTTCCCGGCTAGCTCTTTCCGGCTGCGTGCTATCTGCAGACGTTCGCATTTTTAGAGCAGGACTGACGGAGACGCCCGGCACGGACCACCTAAGCTACGTTTGAAGTTTGAGGGGGCAAGACAAGCAAGCAGCCCCAGTCTCTGTGCCTCTGTGCAAGCAGTGCCATGGGCAGATGAGGCTGAGCAACAGCTTTCCAGGCTAGCTCTTTCTGCCTGCGAGCTATCTGCAGACGTTCACATTTTGGGAGCAGGGTTGTTGGAGGCCCCCTGCACGGAACCCCAAAGCTACGTTTGAAGTTTGAGGGGGCAAGACAAGCAAGCAGCCCCAGTCTCTGTGCCTCTGTGCGAGCAGTGCCATAGGCAGATGAAGCTGAGAACCAGCTTTCCAGGCTAGCCCCTTCTGGCTGCAACCTATGTGCAGACGTTCACATTTTCGGAGCAGGGCTACTGGAGGCGCCCGGCATGGACCACCTCAGCTACGTTTGAAGTTTGAGGGGGCAAGACAAGCAAGCAGCCCCAGTCTCTGTGCCTCTGTGCGAGCAGTGCCATGGGCAGATGAGGCTGAGCAACAGCTTTCCAGCCTAGCTCTTTCTGCCTGCGAGCTATCTGCAGACGTTCGCAGTTTCGGAGCAGGGCTGCCGGAGCCGTCAGGCACAGACCCCCTCAGCTACGTTTGAAGTTTGAAGGGGCAAGAAAAGCAAGCAGCCCCAGTCTCTGTGCCTCTGTGCAAGCAGTGCATGGGCAGATGAGGCTGAGCAACAGCTTTCCAGCCTAGCTCTTTCTGCCTGCGAGCTATCTGCAGACGTTCGCATTTTCGGAGAAGCTCTGCAGGAGGCCCGATGCACGGAACCCCAAAGCTACGTTTGAAGTTTGAGGTGGCAAGACAAGCAAGCAGCCCCAGTCTCTGTGCCTCTGTGCAAGCAGTGCCATGGGCAGATGAGGCTGAGCAACAGCTTTCCAGCCTAGCTCTTTCTGCCTGCGAGCTATCTGCAAACGTTCCCATTTTCAGAGCAGGGCTGCTGGAGGCCCCTGCACGGACCCCCACAGCTACGTTTGAAATTTGAGGTGGCAAGACAAGCAAGTAGCCCCAGTCTCTGTGCCTCTCTGCGAGCAGTGTCATGGGCAGATGAGGCTGAGCAACAGCTTTCCAGGCTAGCTCTTTCTGCCTGCGAGCTATCTGCAGACGTTCGCATGTTCGGAGAAGCTCTGCAGGAGGCCCGATGCACGGAACCCCAAAGCTACGTTTGAAGTTTGAGGGGGCAAGACAAGCAAGCAGCCCCAGTCTCTGTGCCTCTGTGCGAGCAGTGCCATGGGCAGATGAGGCTGAGCAACAGCTTTCCAGCCTAGCTCTTTCTGGCTTCGAGCTACCTGCAGACGTTCACATTTTGGGAGCAAAGCTGCTGTAGGCGCTCGGCACAGACCCCCTAATCTACGTTTGAAGTTTGAGGGGGCAAGACAAGCAAGCAGCCCCAGTCTCTGTGCCTCTGTGCAAGCAGTGCCATGTGCAGATGAGGCTGAGCAACAGCTTTCCAGCCTAGCTCTTTCTGCCTGCGAGCTATCTGCAGACGTTCGCATTTTCGGAGAAGCTCTGCAGGAGGCCCGATGCACGGAACCCCAAAGCTACGTTTGAAGTTTGAGGGGGCAAGACAAGCAAGCAGCCCCAGTCTCTGTGCCTCTGTGCGAGCAGTGCCATGGGCAGATGAGGCTGAGCAACAGCTTTCCTGGCTAGCTCTTTCTGGCTTCGAGCTACCTGCAGACGTTCACATTTTGGGAGCAAAGCTGCTGTAGGCGCTCGGCACAGACCCCCTAATCTACGTTTGAAGTTTGAGGGGGCAAGACAAGCAAGCAGCCCCAGTCTCTGTGCCTCTGTGCGAGCAGTGCCATGCGTAGATGACGCTGAACAACATCTTTCCCGGCTAGCTCTTTCCGGCTGCGTGCTATCTGCAGACGTTCGCATTTTTAGAGCAGGACTGACGGAGACGCCCGGCACGGACCACCTAAGCTACGTTTGAAGTTTGAGGGGGCAAGACAAGCAAGCAGCCCCAGTCTCTGTGCCTCTGTGCAAGCAGTGCCATGGGCAGATGAGGCTGAGCAACAGCTTTCCAGGCTAGCTCTTTCTGCCTGCGAGCTATCTGCAGACGTTCACATTTTGGGAGCAGGGTTGTTGGAGGCCCCCTGCACGGAACCCCAAAGCTACGTTTGAAGTTTGAGGGGGCAAGACAAGCAAGCAGCCCCAGTCTCTGTGCCTCTGTGCGAGCAGTGCCATAGGCAGATGAAGCTGAGAACCAGCTTTCCAGGCTAGCCCCTTCTGGCTGCAACCTATGTGCAGACGTTCACATTTTCGGAGCAGGGCTACTGGAGGCGCCCGGCATGGACCACCTCAGCTACGTTTGAAGTTTGAGGGGGCAAGACAAGCAAGCAGCCCCAGTCTCTGTGCCTCTGTGCGAGCAGTGCCATGGGCAGATGAGGCTGAGCAACAGCTTTCCAGCCTAGCTCTTTCTGCCTGCGAGCTATCTGCAGACGTTCGCAGTTTCGGAGCAGGGCTGCCGGAGCCGTCAGGCACAGACCCCCTCAGCTACGTTTGAAGTTTGAAGGGGCAAGAAAAGCAAGCAGCCCCAGTCTCTGTGCCTCTGTGCAAGCAGTGCATGGGCAGATGAGGCTGAGCAACAGCTTTCCAGCCTAGCTCTTTCTGCCTGCGAGCTATCTGCAGACGTTCGCATTTTCGGAGAAGCTCTGCAGGAGGCCCGATGCACGGAACCCCAAAGCTACGTTTGAAGTTTGAGGTGGCAAGACAAGCAAGCAGCCCCAGTCTCTGTGCCTCTGTGCAAGCAGTGCCATGGGCAGATGAGGCTGAGCAACAGCTTTCCAGCCTAGCTCTTTCTGCCTGCGAGCTATCTGCAAACGTTCCCATTTTCAGAGCAGGGCTGCTGGAGGCCCCTGCACGGACCCCCACAGCTACGTTTGAAATTTGAGGTGGCAAGACAAGCAAGTAGCCCCAGTCTCTGTGCCTCTCTGCGAGCAGTGTCATGGGCAGATGAGGCTGAGCAACAGCTTTCCAGGCTAGCTCTTTCTGCCTGCGAGCTATCTGCAGACGTTCGCATGTTCGGAGAAGCTCTGCAGGAGGCCCGATGCACGGAACCCCAAAGCTACGTTTGAAGTTTGAGGGGGCAAGACAAGCAAGCAGCCCCAGTCTCTGTGCCTCTGTGCGAGCAGTGCCATGGGCAGATGAGGCTGAGCAACAGCTTTCCAGCCTAGCTCTTTCTGGCTTCGAGCTACCTGCAGACGTTCACATTTTGGGAGCAAAGCTGCTGTAGGCGCTCGGCACAGACCCCCTAATCTACGTTTGAAGTTTGAGGGGGCAAGACAAGCAAGCAGCCCCAGTCTCTGTGCCTCTGTGCGAGCAGTGCCATGGGCAGATGAGGCTGAGTAACAGCTTTCCAGGCTACCTCTTTCTGCCTGCGAGCTATCTGCAGACGTTCGCATTTTCGGAGCAGGGCTGCCGGAGGCGCCCGGCACGGACCCCCAAAGATACGTTTGAAGTTTGAGGGGGCAAGACAAGCAAGCAGCCCCAGTCTCTGTGCCTCTGTGCGAGCAGTGCCATGGGCAGATGAGGCTGAGCAACAGCTTTCCAGGCTAGCTCTTTCTGGCTGCCAGCTATCTGTAGACGTTCACATTTTCGGAGCAGGGCTGTTGGAGGCCCCGTGCACGGTCCCGCAAAGATACATTTGAGGTTTGAGGGAGCAAGACAAGCAAGCAGCCCCAGTCTCTGTTCCTCTCTGCGAGCAGTGCCATGGGCAGATGAGGCTGAGCAACAGCTTTCCAGGCTAGCTCTTTCTGGCTGCGAGCTATCTGCAGACGTTCGCATTTCCAGAGCAGGGCTGCTGGATACGCCCGGCACGGACCACCACAGATACGTTTGGAGTTTGAGGGAGCAACACAAGCAAGCAGCCTCAGTCTCTGTGCCTCTCTGCGAGCAGTGCCATGGGCAGATGAGGCTGAGCAACAGCTTTCCAGGCTAGCTCCTTCTGGCTGCGAGCTATCTGCAGAAGTTCGAATTTTGAAAGCAGGGCTGCCGGAGGCGCCCGTCATGGACCACCTAAGATACGTTTGAAGTTTGAGGGGGCAAGACAAGCAAGCAGCCCCAGTCTCTGTGCCTCTGTGCGAGCAGTGCCATGTGCAGATGAGGCTGAGCAACAGCTTTCCAGGCTAGCTCTTTCTGCCTGCGAGCTATCTGTAGACGTTCACATTTTCAAAGCAGGGCTGTTGGAGGCCCCGTGCACGGTCCCGCAAAGATACGTTTGAGGTTTGAGAGGCCAAGACAAGCAAGCAGCCCCAGTCTCTGTGCCTCTCTGCGAGCAGTGCCATGGGCAGATGAGGCTGAGCAACAGCTTTCCATGCTAGCTCTTTCTGCCTGCGAGCTATCTGCAGACGTTCGCATTTCCAGAGCAGGGCTGCTGGATGCGCCCTGCACGGACCACCTAAGCTACGTTTGAAGTTTGAGGGGGCAAGACAAGCAAGCAGCCCCAGTCTCTGTGCCTCTGTGCGAGCAGTGCCATGGGCAGATGAGGCTGAGCAACAGCTTTCCAGGCTAGCTCTTTCTGCCTGCGAGCTATCTGCAGAAGTTCGAATTTTGAAAGCAGGGCTGCCGGAGGCGCCCGTCAAAGACCACCTAAGATACGTTTGAAGTTTGAGGGGGCAAGACAAGCAAGCAGCCCCAGTCTCTGTGCCTCTGTGCGAGCAGTGCCATGGGCAGATGAGGCTGAGCACCAGCTTTCCAGGCTAGCTCTTTCTGGCTGCGAGCTATCTGCAGACGTTCGCATTTTCAGAAAAGCGCTGCAGGAGTCCCGATGCACGGGCCCCGAATGCTACGTTTGAAGTTTCAGGTGGCAAGACAAGCAAGCAGCCCCAGTCTCTGTGCCTCTGTGCGAGCAGTGCCATGGGCAGATGAGGCTGAGCAACAGCTTTCCAGGCTAGCTCTTTCTGCCTGCGAGCTATCTGTAGACGTTCACATTTTTGGAGCAGGGCTGCCGGAGGCCCGATGCAAGGACCACCTATGATACGTTTGAAGTTTGAGGTGGCAAGACAAGCAAGCAGCCCCAGTCTCTGTACCTCTCTGCGAGCAGTGCCATGGGCAGATGAGGTTGAGCAACAGCTTTCCAGGCTAGCTCTTTCTGGCTGCCAGCTATCTGTAGACGTTCACATTTTCGGAGCAGGGCTGTTGGAGGCCCCGTGCACGGTCCCGCAAAGATACGTTTGAGGTTTGAGGGGGCAAGACAAGCAAGCAGCCCCAGTCTCTGTGCCTCTGTGCGAGCAGTGCCATGGGCAGATGAGGCTGAGCAACAGCATCCCAGGCTAGCTCTTTCTGGCTGCGAGCTATCTGCAGACGTTCCCATTTTCGGAGCAGGACTGACGGAGGTGCACGGCACGGACCCCCAAAGATACGTTTGAAGTTTGAGGGGGCAACACAAGCAAGCAGCCCCAGTCTCTGTGCCTCTGTGCGAGCAGTGCCATGGGCAGATGAGGCTGAGCAACAGCTTTCCAGGCTAGCTCTTTCTGCCTGCGAGCTATCTGTAGACGTTCACATTTTTGGAGCAGGGCTGCCGGAGGCCCGATGCACGGTCCCGCAAAGATACGTTTGAAGTTTGAGGTGGCAAGACAAGCAAGTAGCCCCAGTCTCTGTTCCTCTCTGCGAGCAGTGCCATGGGCAGATGAGGCTGAGCACCAGCTTTCCAGGCTAGCTCTTTCTGCCTGCGAGCTATCTGCAGACGTTCGCATTTCCAGAGTAGGGCTGCGGGATACGCTCGGCACGGACCACCTAAGCTACGTTTGAAGTTTGAGGGAGCAACACAAGCAAGCAGCATCAGTCTCTGTGCCTCTGTGCGAGCAGTGCCATGGGCAGATGAGGCTGAGCAACAGCTTTCCAGGCTAGCTTTTTCTGCCTGCGAGCTATCTGCAGAAGTTTGAATTTTGAAAGCAGGGCTGCCGGAGGCGCCCGTCAAAGACCACCTAAGCTACGTTTGAAGTTTGAGGGGGCAAGACAAGCAAGCAGCCCCAGTCTCTGTTCCTCTGTGCGAGCAGTGCCATGTGCAGATGAGGCTGAGCAACAGCTTTCCAGGCTAGCTCTTTCTGCCTGCGAGCTATCTGCAGACGTTCGCATTTTCAGAAAAGCGCTGCAGGAGTCCCGATGCACGGACCCCGAATGCTACGTTTGAAGTTTCAGGTGGCAAGACAAGCAAGCAGCCCCAGTCTCTGTGCCTCTGTGCGAGCAGTGCCATGGGCAGATGAGGCTGAGCAACAGCTTTCCAGGCTAGCTCTTTCTGCCTGCGAGCTATCTGCAGACGTTCACATTTTTGGAGCAGGGCTGCCGGAGGCCCGATGCACGGACCACCTATGATACGTTTGAAGTTTGAGGGGGCAAGACAAGCAAGCAGCCCCAGTCTCTGTGCCTCTGTGCGAGCAGTGCCATGGGCAGATGAGGCTGAGCAACAGCTTTCCAGCCTAGCTCTTTCTGCCTGCGAGCTATCTGCAGACGTTCGCATTTTCGGAGCAGGGCTGCCGGAGGCACCCGGCACGGACCCCCAAAGATACGTTTGAAGTTTGAGGGGGCAAGACAAGCAAGCAGCCCCAGTCTCTGTGCCTCTGTGCGAGCAGTGCCATGTGCAGATGAGGCTGAGCAACAGCTTTCCATGCTAGCTCTTTCTGCCTGCGAGCTATCTGCAGACGTTCGCATTTCCAGAGCAGGGCTGCGGGATACGCCCGGCACGGACCACCTAAGCTACGTTGGAAGTTTGAGGGAGCAACACAAGCAAGCAGCCTCAGTCTCTGTGCCTCTCTGCGAGCAGTGCCATGGGCAGATGAGGCTGAGCAACAGCTTTCCAGGCTAGCTCTTTCTGGCTGCGAGCTATCTGCAGAAGTTCGAATTTTGAAAGCAGGGCTGCCGGAGGCGCCCGTCACAGACCACCTAAGTTACGTTTGAAGTTTGAGGGGGCAAGACAAGCAAGCAGCCCCAGTCTCTGTGCCTCTGTGCGAGCAGTGCCATGGGCAGATGAGGCTGAGCACCAGCTTTCCAGGCTAGCTCTTTCTGGCTGCGAGCTATCTGCAGACGTTCGCATTTTGAAAGCAGGGCTGAAGGAGCCGCCCGGCATGGATCACCTAAGCTACAATTGAAGTTTGAGGGAGCAAGACAAGCAAGCAGCCCCAGTCTCTGTGCCTCTGTGCGAGTACTGCCATGGGCAGATGAGGCTGAGCAACAGCTTTCCAGGCTAGCTCTTTCTGCCTGCGAGCTGTCTGCAGATGTTCACATTTTCAGAGAAGCGCTGCAGGAGGCGCCCGCCACGGAAACCAAAAGCTACGTTTGAAGTTTGAGGGGGCAAGACAAGCAAGCAGCCCCAGTCTCTGTGCCTCTGTGCGAGCAGTGCCATGGGCAGATGAGGCTGAGCAACAGCTTTCCAGCCTAGCTCTTTCTGCCTGCGAGCTATCTGCAGACGTTCGCATTTTCGGAGCAGGGCTGCCGGAGGCGCCCGGCACGGACCCCCAAAGATACGTTTGAAGTTTGAGGGGGCAAGACAAGCAAGCAGCCCCAGTCTCTGTGCCTCTGTGCGAGCAGTGCCATGGGCAGATGAGGCTGAGCAACAGCTTTCCAGGCTAGCTCTTTCTGGCTGCCAGCTATCTGTAGACGTTCACATTTTCGGAGCAGGGCTGTTGGAGGCCCCGTGCACGGTCCCGCAAAGATACGTTTGAGGTTTGAGGGAGCAAGACAAGCAAGCAGCCCCAGTCTCTGTTCCTCTCTGTGAGCAGTGCCATGGGCAGATGAGGCTGAGCAACAGCTTTCCATGCTAGCTCTTTCTGCCTGAGAGCTATCTGCAGACGTTCGCATTTCCAGAGCAGGGCTGCGGGATACGCCCGGCACGGACCACTTAAGCTACGTTGGAAGTTTGAGGGAGCAACACAAGCAAGCAGCCTCAGTCTCTGTGCCTCTCTGCGCGCAGTGCCATGGGCAGATGAGGCTGAGCAACAGCTTTCCAGGCTAGCTCTTTCTGCCTGCGAGCTATCTGCAGAAGTTCGAATTTTGAAAGCAGGACTGCCGGAGGCGCCCGTCACAGACCACCTAAGCTACGTTTGAAGTTTGAGGGGGCAAGACAAGCAAGCAGCCCCAGTCTCTGTGCCTCTGTGCGAGCAGTGCCATGGGCAGATGAGGCTGAGCAACAGCTTTCCAGGCTAGCTCTTTCTGCCTGCGAGCTATCTGCAGACGTTCGCATTTTCAGAGCAGGGCTGCCGGACAAGTCCGCCACTGAACCCAAAAGATACGTTTGAAGTTTGAGGTGGTAAGACAAGCAAGCAGCCCCAGTCTCTGTGCCTCTGTGCGAGCAGTGCCATGGGCAGATGAGGCTGAGCAATAGCTTTCCAGGCTAGCTCTTTCTGCCTGCGAGCTATCTGCAGACGTTCGCATTTTTGGAGCAGGGATGCAGGAGACCCGCTGCACGGACCACGTAATCTACGTTTGAAGTTTGAGGGGGCAAGACAAGCAAGCAGCCCCAGTCTCTGTACCTCTGTGCGAGCAGTGCCATGGCCAGATGAGGCTGAGCAACAGCTTTCCAGGCTAGCTCTTTCTGGCTGTGAGCTATCTGCAGACGTTCACATTTTCGGAGCAGGGCTTCCGGAGGCGCCAGGCATGGACCACCTAAGCTACGTTTGAAGTTTCAGGGGGCAAGACAAGCAAGCAGCCCCAGTCTCTGTGCCTCTATGCGAGCAGTGCCATTGGCAAATGAGGCTGAGCAACAGCTTTCCAGGCTAGCTCTTTCTGCCTGCGAGCTATCTGCAGACGTTCACATTTTCGGAGAAGCGCTGCTGGAGGCCCCCTGACGGACACATAAATCTACGTTTGAAGTTTGAGGTGGCAAGACAAGCAAGCAGCCCCAGTCTCTGTGCCTCTGTGCGAGCAGTGCCATGGGCAGATGAGGCTGAGCACCAGCTTTCCAGGCTAGCTCTTTCTGGCTGCGAGCTATCTGCAGACGTTCGCATTTTCGGAGCAGGGCTGGCGGAGACGCCCGGCACAGACAACCTAAGCTACGTTTGAAGTTTGAGGGGCCAAGACAAGCAAGCAGCCCCAGTCTCTGTGCCTCTGTGCGAGCAGTGCCATGGGCAGATGAGGCTGAGCAACAGCTTTCCAGGCTAGCTCTTTCTGGCTGCGAGCTATCTGCAGACGTTCGCGTTTTCGGAGCAGGGCTACTGGAGGCTCCCAGGACGGACCCCAAAGCTACGCTGGAAGTTTGAGGAGGCAAGACAAGCAAGCAGCCCCAGTCTCTGTGCCTCTGTGCGAGCAGTGCCATGGGTAGATGAGGCTGAGCAAGAGCTTTCCAGGCTAGCTCTTTCTGCCTGCGAGCTATCTGCAGACGTTCGCATTTTCAGAGCAGGGCTGCCGGAGATGCCCGCCACTGAACCCAAAAGATACGTTTGAAGTTTGATGTGGCAAGACAAGCAAGCAGCCCCAGTCTCTGTGCCTCTGTGCAAGCAGTGCCATGGGCAGATGAGGCTGAGCAACAGCTTTCCAGGCTAGCTCTTTCTGCCTGAGAGCTATCTGCAGACGTTCGCAGTTTCGGAGCAGGGCTGCTGGAGGCGCCCGGCACAGACCACCTAAGATACGTTTGAAGTTTGAGGGGGCAAGACAAGCAAGCAGCCCCAGTCTCTGTGCCTCTGTGCGAGCAGTGCCATGGGCAGATGAGGCTGAGCAACAGCTTTCCAGGCTAGCTCTTTCTGGCTGCGACCTATCTGCAGACGTTCGCATTTTGGGAGCAGGGCTGCCGGAGGCCCCCTGCAAGGACCTCCTCAGCTAAGTTTGAAATTTGAGGGGGCAAGACAAGCAAGCAGCCCCAGTCTCTGAGCCTCTGTGCGAGCAGTGCCATGGGCAGATGAGGCTGAGCAACAGCTTTCCAGGCTAGCTCTTTCTGGCTGCGAGCTATCTGCAGACGTTCGCATTTTCAGAGCTGGGCTGCTGGAGGCCCCCTGCACGGAACCCCAAAGCTACGTTTGAAGTTTCAGGGGGCAAGACAAGCAAGCAGCCCCAGTCTCTGTGCCTCTCTGCGAGCAGTGCCATGGGCAGATGAAGCTGAGAACCAGCTTTCCAGGCTAGTCCCTTCTGGCTGCCACCTATGTGCAGACGTTCGCATTTTGGGAGCAGGGCTACTGGAGGCGCCCGTCACAGACCACCTAAGCTACGTTTGAAGTTTGAGGGGCCAAGACAAGCAAGCAGCCCCAGTCTCTGTGCCTCTGTGCGAGCAGTGCCATGGGCAGATGAGGCTGAGCAACAGCTTTCCAGCCTAGCTCTTTCTGCCTGCGAGCTATCTGCAGACGTTCGCATTTTCGGAGCAGGGCTGCCGGAGGCGCCCGGCACGGACCACCTAAGATACGTTGGAAGTTTGAGGTGGCAAGACAAGCAAGCAGCCCCAGTCTCTGTGCCTCTGTGCGAGCAGTGCCATGGGCAGATGAGACTGAGCACCAGCTTTCCAGGCTAGCTCTTTCTGCCTGCCAGCTATCTGCAGACGTTCGCATTTTCAGAGCAGGGCTGCCGGACAAGTCCGCCACTGAACCCAAAAGATACGTTTGAAGTTTGAGGTGGTAAGACAAGCAAGCAGCCCCAGTCTCTGTGCCTCTGTGCGAGCAGTGCCATGGGCAGATGAGGCTGAGCAATAGCTTTCCAGGCTAGCTCTTTCTGCCTGCGAGCTATCTGCAGACGTTCGCATTTTTGGAGCAGGAATGCAGGAGACCCGCTGCACGGACCACGTAATCTACGTTTGAAGTTTGAGGGGGCAAGACAAGCAAGCAGCCCCAGTCTCTGTACCTCTGTGCGAGCAGTGCCATGGGCAGATGAGGCTGAGCAACCGCTTTCCAGGCTAGCTCTTTCTGGCTGTGAGCTATCTGCAGACGTTCACATTTTCGGAGCAGGGCTTCCGGAGGCGCCAGGCATGGACCACCTAAGCTACGTTTGAAGTTTCAGGGGGCAAGACAAGCAAGCAGCCCCAGTCTCTGTGCCTCTATGCGAGCAGTGCCATTGGCAAATGAGGCTGAGCAACAGCTTTCCAGGCTAGCTCTTTCTGCCTGCGAGCTATCTGCAGACGTTCACATTTTCGGAGAAGCGCTGCTGGAGGCCCCCTGACGGACACATAAATCTACGTTTGAAGTTTGAGGTGGCAAGACAAGCAAGCAGCCCCAGTCTCTGTGCCTCTGTGCGAGCAGTGCCATGGGCAGATGAGACTGAGCAACAGCTTTCCAGGCTAGCTCTTTCTGGCTGCGAGCTATCTGCAGACGTTCGCATTTTCGGAGCAGGGCTGGCGGAGACGCCCGGCACAGACAACCTAAGCTACGTTTGAAGTTTGAGGGGCCAAGACAAGCAAGCAGCCCCAGTCTCTGTGCCTCTGTGCGAGCAGTGCCATGGGCAGATGAGGCTGAGCAACAGCTTTCCAGGCTAGCTCTTTCTGGCTGCGAGCTATCTGCAGACGTTCGCGTTTTCGGAGCAGGGCTACTGGAGGCTCCCAGGACGGACCCCAAAGCTACGCTGGAAGTTTGAGGAGGCAAGACAAGCAAGCAGCCCCAGTCTCTGTGCCTCTCTGCGAGCAGTGCCATGGGTAGATGAGGCTGAGCAAGAGCTTTCCAGGCTAGCTCTTTCTGCCTGCGAGCTATCTGCAGACGTTCGCATTTTCAGAGCAGGGCTGCCGGAGATGCCCGCCACTGAACCCAAAAGATACGTTTGAAGTTTGATGTGGCAAGACAAGCAAGCAGCCCCAGTCTCTGTGCCTCTGTGCAAGCAGTGCCATGGGCAGATGAGGCTGAGCAACAGCTTTCCAGGCTAGCTCTTTCTGCCTGAGAGCTATCTGCAGACGTTCGCAGTTTCGGAGCAGGGCTGCTGGAGGCGCCCGGCACAGACCACCTAAGATACGTTTGAAGTTTGAGGGGGCAAGACAAGCAAGCAGCCCCAGTCTCTGTGCCTCTGTGCGAGCAGTGCCATGGGCAGATGAGGCTGAGCAACAGCTTTCCAGGCTAGCTCTTTCTGGCTGCGACCTATCTGCAGACGTTCGCATTTTGGGAGCAGGGCTGCCGGAGGCCCCCTGCAAGGACCTCCTCAGCTAAGTTTGAAATTTGAGGGGGCAAGACAAGCAAGCAGCCCCAGTCTCTGTGCCTCTGTGCGAGCAGTGCCATGGGCAGATGAGGCTGAGCAACAGCTTTCCAGGCTAGCTCTTTCTGGCTGCGAGCTATCTGCAGACGTTCGCATTTTCAGAGCTGGGCTGCTGGAGGCCCCCTGCACGGAACCCCAAAGCTACGTTTGAAGTTTCAGGGGGCAAGACAAGCAAGCAGCCCCAGTCTCTGTGCCTCTCTGCGAGCAGTGCCATGGGCAGATGAAGCTGAGAACCAGCTTTCCAGGCTAGTCCCTTCTGGCTGCCACCTATGTGCAGACGTTCGCATTTTGGGAGCAGGGCTACTGGAGGCGCCCGGCATGGACCACCTCAGCTACGTTTGAAGTTTGAGGGGGCAAGACAAGCAAGCAGCCCCAGTCTCTGTGCCTCTGTGCGAGCAGTGCCATGGGCAGATGAGGCTGAGCAACAGCTTTCCAGGCTAGCTCCTTCTGCCTGCGAGCTATCTGCAAACGTTCCCATTTTCAGAGCAGGGCTGCTGGAGGCCCCCTGCACGGACCCCCACAGATACGTTTGAAATTTGAGGGGGCAAGACAAGCAAGTAGCCCCAGTCTCTGTGCCTCTGTGCGAGCAGTGTCATGGGCAGATGAGGCTGAGCAACAGCTTTCCAGCCTAGCTCTTTCTGTCTGCGAGCTATCTGCAGACGTTCGCATTTTGAAAGCAGGGCTGAAGGAGGCGCCCGGCACGGACCACCTAAGATACATTTGAAGTTTGAGGTGGCAACACAAGCAAGCAGCCCCAGTCTCTGTGCCTCTGTGCGAGCAGTGCCATGGGCAGATGAGGCTGAGCAACAGCTTTCCAGGCTAGCTCTTTCTGGCTGCGAGCTATCTGCAGACGTTCGCAGTTTCGGAGCAGGGCTGCCGGAGCCGCCAGGCACAGACCCCCTCAGCTACGTTTGAAGTTTGATGGGGCAAGAAAAGCAAGCAACCCCAGTCTCTGTGCCTCTGTGCAAGCAGTGCATGGGCAGATGAGGCTGAGCAACAGCTTTCCAGGCTAGCTCTTTCTGCCTGCGAGCTCTCTGCAGACGTTCGCATTTTCGGAGAAGCTCTGCAGGAGGCCCGATGCACGGAACCCCAAAGCTACGTTTGAAGTTTGAGGGGGCAAGACAAGCAAGCAGCCCCAGTCTCTGTGCCTCTGTGCGAGCAGTGCCATGGGCAGATGAGGCTGAGCACCAGCTTTCCAGGCTAGCTCTTTCTGGCTGCGAGCTATCTGCAGACGTTCGCATTTTCAGAAAAGCGCTGCAGGAGTCCCGATGCACGGACCCCGAATGCTACGTTTGAAGTTTCAGGTGGCAAGACAAGCAAGCAGCCCCAGTCTCTGTGCCTCTGTGCGAGCAGTGCCATGGGCAGATGAGGCTGAGCAACAGCTTTCCAGGCTAGCTCTTTCTGCCTGCGAGCTATCTGTAGACGTTCACATTTTTGGAGCAGGGCTGCCGGAGGCCCGATGCAAGGACCACCTATGATACGTTTGAAGTTTGAGGTGGCAAGACAAGCAAGCAGCCCCAGTCTCTGTACCTCTCTGCGAGCAGTGCCATGGGCAGATGAGGTTGAGCAACAGCTTTCCAGGCTAGCTCTTTCTGGCTGCCAGCTATCTGTAGACGTTCACATTTTCGGAGCAGGGCTGTTGGAGGCCCCGTGCACGGTCCCGCAAAGATACGTTTGAGGTTTGAGGGGGCAAGACAAGCAAGCAGCCCCAGTCTCTGTGCCTCTGTGCGAGCAGTGCCATGGGCAGATGAGGCTGAGCAACAGCATCCCAGGCTAGCTCTTTCTGCCTGCGAGCTATCTGCAGACGTTCCCATTTTCGGAGCAGGACTGACGGAGGTGCACGGCACGGACCCCCAAAGATACGTTTGAAGTTTGAGGGGGCAACACAAGCAAGCAGCCCCAGTCTCTGTGCCTCTGTGCGAGCAGTGCCATGGGCAGATGAGGCTGAGCAACAGCTTTCCAGGCTAGCTCTTTCTGCCTGCGAGCTATCTGTAGACGTTCACATTTTTGGAGCAGGGCTGCCGGAGGCCCGATGCACGGTCCCGCAAAGATACGTTTGAAGTTTGAGGTGGCAAGACAAGCAAGTAGCCCCAGTCTCTGTTCCTCTCTGCGAGCAGTGCCATGGGCAGATGAGGCTGAGCACCAGCTTTCCAGGCTAGCTCTTTCTGCCTGCGAGCTATCTGCAGACGTTCGCATTTCCAGAGTAGGGCTGCGGGATACGCTCGGCACGGACCACCTAAGCTACGTTTGAAGTTTGAGGGAGCAACACAAGCAAGCAGCCTCAGTCTCTGTGCCTCTGTGCGAGCAGTGCCATGGGCAGATGAGGCTGAGCAACAGCTTTCCAGGCTAGCTTTTTCTGCCTGCGAGCTATCTGCAGAAGTTTGAATTTTGAAAGCAGGGCTGCCGGAGGCGCCCGTCAAAGACCACCTAAGCTACGTTTGAAGTTTGAGGGGGCAAGACAAGCAAGCAGCCCCAGTCTCTGTGCCTCTGTGCGAGCAGTGCCATGTGCAGATGAGGCTGAGCAACAGCTTTCCAGGCTAGCTCTTTCTGCCTGCGAGCTATCTGCAGACGTTCGCATTTTCAGAAAAGCGCTGCAGGAGTCCCGATGCACGGACCCCGAATGCTACGTTTGAAGTTTCAGGTGGCAAGACAAGCAAGCAGCCCCAGTCTCTGTGCCTCTGTGCGAGCAGTGCCATGGGCAGATGAGGCTGAGCAACAGCTTTCCAGGCTAGCTCTTTCTGCCTGCGAGCTATCTGCAGACGTTCACATTTTTGGAGCAGGGCTGCCGGAGGCCCGATGCACGGACCACCTATGATACGTTTGAAGTTTGAGGGGGCAAGACAAGCAAGCAGCCCCAGTCTCTGTGCCTCTGTGCGAGCAGTGCCATGGGCAGATGAGGCTGAGCAACAGCTTTCCAGCCTAGCTCTTTCTGCCTGCGAGCTATCTGCAGACGTTCGCATTTTCGGAGCAGGGCTGCCGGAGGCGCCCGGCACGGACCCCCAAAGATACGTTTGAAGTTTGAGGGGGCAAGACAAGCAAGCAGCCCCAGTCTCTGTGCCTCTGTGCGAGCAGTGCCATGTGCAGATGAGGCTGAGCAACAGCTTTCCATGCTAGCTCTTTCTGCCTGCGAGCTATCTGCAGACGTTCGCATTTCCAGAGCAGGGCTGCGGGATACGCCCGGCACGGACCACCTAAGCTACGTTGGAAGTTTGAGGGAGCAACACAAGCAAGCAGCCTCAGTCTCTGTGCCTCTCTGCGAGCAGTGCCATGGGCAGATGAGGCTGAGCAACAGCTTTCCAGGCTAGCTCTTTCTGGCTGCGAGCTATCTGCAGAAGTTCGAATTTTGAAAGCAGGGCTGCCGGAGGCGCCCGTCACAGACCACCTAAGTTACGTTTGAAGTTTGAGGGGGCAAGACAAGCAAGCAGCCCCAGTCTCTGTGCCTCTGTGCGAGCAGTGCCATGGGCAGATGAGGCTGAGCACCAGCTTTCCAGGCTAGCTCTTTCTGGCTGCGAGCTATCTGCAGACGTTCGCATTTTGAAAGCAGGGCTGAAGGAGCCGCCCGGCATGGATCACCTAAGCTACAATTGAAGTTTGAGGGAGCAAGACAAGCAAGCAGCCCCAGTCTCTGTGCCTCTGTGCGAGTACTGCCATGGGCAGATGAGGCTGAGCAACAGCTTTCCAGGCTAGCTCTTTCTGCCTGCGAGCTGTCTGCAGATGTTCACATTTTCAGAGAAGCGCTGCAGGAGGCGCCCGGCATGGACCACCTCAGCTACGTTTGAAGTTTGAGGGGGCAAGACAAGCAAGCAGCCCCAGTCTCTGTGCCTCTGTGCGAGCAGTGCCATGGGCAGATGAGGCTGAGCAACAGCTTTCCAGCCTAGCTCTTTCTGCCTGCGAGCTATCTGCAGACGTTCGCATTTTCGGAGCAGGGCTGCCGGAGGCGCCCGGCACGGACCCCCAAAGATACGTTTGAAGTTTGAGGGGGCAAGACAAGCAAGCAGCCCCAGTCTCTGTGCCTCTGTGCAAGCAGTGCCATGGGCAGATGAGGCTGAGCAACAGCTTTCCAGGCTAGCTCTTTCTGCCTGCGAGCTATCTGCAGAAGTTCGAATTTTGAAAGCAGGGCTGCCGGAGGCGCCCGTCACAGACCACCTAAGCTACGTTTGAAGTTTGAGGGGGCAAGACAAGCAAGCAGCCCCAGTCTCTGTGCCTCTGTGCGAGCAGTGCCATGGGCAGATGAGGCTGAGCAACAGCTTTCCAGGCTAGCTCTTTCTGGCTGCGACCTATCTGCAGACGTTCGCATTTTCGGAGCAGGGCTGCCGGAGGCGCCCGGCACGGACCACCTAAGATACGTTGGAAGTTTGAGGTGGCAAGACAAGCAAGCAGCCCCAGTCTCTGTGCCTCTGTGCGAGCAGTGCCATGGGCAGATGAGACTGAGCACCAGCTTTCCAGGCTAGCTCTTTCTGCCTGCCAGCTATCTGCAGACGTTCGCATTTTCAGAGCAGGGCTGCCGGACAAGTCCGCCACTGAACCCAAAAGATACGTTTGAAGTTTGAGGTGGTAAGACAAGCAAGCAGCCCCAGTCTCTGTGCCTCTGTGCGAGCAGTGCCATGGGCAGATGAGGCTGAGCAATAGCTTTCCAGGCTAGCTCTTTCTGCCTGCGAGCTATCTGCAGACGTTCGCATTTTTGGAGCAGGGATGCAGGAGACCCGCTGCACGGACCACGTAATCTACGTTTGAAGTTTGAGGGGGCAAGACAAGCAAGCAGCCCCAGTCTCTGTACCTCTGTGCGAGCAGTGCCATGGGCAGATGAGGCTGAGCAACCGCTTTCCAGGCTAGCTCTTTCTGGCTGTGAGCTATCTGCAGACGTTCACATTTTCGGAGCAGGGCTTCCGGAGGCGCCAGGCATGGACCACCTAAGCTACGTTTGAAGTTTCAGGGGGCAAGACAAGCAAGCAGCCCCAGTCTCTGTGCCTCTATGCGAGCAGTGCCATTGGCAAATGAGGCTGAGCAACAGCTTTCCAGGCTAGCTCTTTCTGCCTGCGAGCTATCTGCAGACGTTCACATTTTCGGAGAAGCGCTGCTGGAGGCCCCCTGACGGACACATAAATCTACGTTTGAAGTTTGAGGTGGCAAGACAAGCAAGCAGCCCCAGTCTCTGTGCCTCTGTGCGAGCAGTGCCATGGGCAGATGAGGCTGAGCACCAGCTTTCCAGGCTAGCTCTTTCTGGCTGCGAGCTATCTGCAGACGTTCGCATTTTCGGAGCAGGGCTGGCGGAGACGCCCGGCACAGACAACCTAAGCTACGTTTGAAGTTTGAGGGGCCAAGACAAGCAAGCAGCCCCAGTCTCTGTGCCTCTGTGCGAGCAGTGCCATGGGCAGATGAGGCTGAGCAACAGCTTTCCAGGCTAGCTCTTTCTGGCTGCGAGCTATCTGCAGACGTTCGCGTTTTCGGAGCAGGGCTACTGGAGGCTCCCAGGACGGACCCCAAAGCTACGCTGGAAGTTTGAGGAGGCAAGACAAGCAAGCAGCCCCAGTCTCTGTGCCTCTGTGCGAGCAGTGCCATGGGTAGATGAGGCTGAGCAAGAGCTTTCCAGGCTAGCTCTTTCTGCCTGCGAGCTATCTGCAGACGTTCGCATTTTCAGAGCAGGGCTGCCGGAGATGCCCGCCACTGAACCCAAAAGATACGTTTGAAGTTTGATGTGGCAAGACAAGCAAGCAACCCCAGTCTCTGTGCCTCTGTGCAAGCAGTGCCATGGGCAGATGAGGCTGAGCAACAGCTTTCCAGGCTAGCTCTTTCTGCCTGAGAGCTATCTGCAGACGTTCGCAGTTTCGGAGCAGGGCTGCTGGAGGCGCCCGGCACAGACCACCTAAGATACGTTTGAAGTTTGAGGGGGCAAGACAAGCAAGCAGCCCCAGTCTCTGTGCCTCTGTGCGAGCAGTGCCATGGGCAGATGAGGCTGAGCAACAGCTTTCCAGGCTAGCTCTTTCTGGCTGCGACCTATCTGCAGACGTTCGCATTTTGGGAGCAGGGCTGCCGGAGGCCCCCTGCAAGGACCTCCTCAGCTAAGTTTGAAATTTGAGGGGGCAAGACAAGCAAGCAGCCCCAGTCTCTGTGCCTCTGTGCGAGCAGTGCCATGGGCAGATGAGGCTGAGCAACAGCTTTCCAGGCTAGCTCTTTCTGGCTGCGAGCTATCTGCAGACGTTCGCATTTTCAGAGCTGGGCTGCTGGAGGCCCCCTGCACGGAACCCCAAAGCTACGTTTGAAGTTTCAGGGGGCAAGACAAGCAAGCAGCCCCAGTCTCTGTGCCTCTCTGCGAGCAGTGCCATGGGCAGATGAAGCTGAGAACCAGCTTTCCAGGCTAGTCCCTTCTGGCTGCCACCTATGTGCAGATGTTCGCATTTTGGGAGCAGGGCTACTGGAGGCGCCCGGCATGGACCACCTCAGCTACGTTTGAAGTTTGAGGGGGCAAGACAAGCAAGCAGCCCAGTCTCTGTGCCTCTGTGCGAGCAGTGCCATGGGCAGATGAGGCTGAGCAACAGCTTTCCAGGCTAGCTCCTTCTGCCTGCGAGCTATCTGCAAACGTTCCCATTTTCAGAGCAGGGCTGCTGGAGGCCCCCTGCACGGACCCCCACAGATACGTTTGAAATTTGAGGGGGCAAGACAAGCAAGTAGCCCCAGTCTCTGTGCCTCTGTGCGAGCAGTGTCATGGGCAGATGAGGCTGAGCAACAGCTTTCCAGCCTAGCTCTTTCTGTCTGCGAGCTATCTGCAGACGTTCGCATTTTGAAAGCAGGGCTGAAGGAGGCGCCCGGCACGGACCACCTAAGATACATTTGAAGTTTGAGGTGGCAACACAAGCAAGCAGCCCCAGTCTCTGTGCCTCTGTGCGAGCAGTGCCATGGGCAGATGAGGCTGAGCAACAGCTTTCCAGGCTAGCTCTTTCTGGCTGCGAGCTATCTGCAGACGTTCGCAGTTTCGGAGCAGGGCTGCCGGAGCCGCCAGGCACAGACCCCCTCAGCTACGTTTGAAGTTTGATGGGGCAAGAAAAGCAAGCAACCCCAGTCTCTGTGCCTCTGTGCAAGCAGTGCATGGGCAGATGAGGCTGAGCAACAGCTTTCCAGGCTAGCTCTTTCTGCCTGCGAGCTCTCTGCAGACGTTCGCATTTTCGGAGAAGCTCTGCAGGAGGCCCGATGCACGGAACCCCAAAGCTACGTTTGAAGTTTGAGGGGGCAAGACAAGCAAGCAGCCCCAGTCTCTGTGCCTCTGTGCAAGCAGTGCCATGGGCAGATGAGGCTGAGCAACAGCTTTCCAGCCTAGCTCTTTCTGCCTGCGAGCTATCTGCAGACGTTCGCATTTTCAGAGAAGCTCTGCTGCAGGCCCGATGCACGGAACCCCAAAGCTACGTTTGAAGTTTGAGGGGGCAAGACAAGCAAGCAGCCCCAGTCTCTGTGCCTCTGTGCGAGCAGTGCCATGGGCAGATGAGGCTGAGCAACAGCTTTCCAGCCTAGCTCTTTCTGGCTTCGAGCTACCTGCAGACGTTCACATTTTGGGAGCAAAGCTGCTGTAGGCGCTCGGCACAGACCCCCTAATCTACGTTTGAAGTTTGAGGGGGCAAGACAAGCAAGCAGCCCCAGTCTCTGTGCCTCTGTGCAAGCAGTGCCATGGGCAGATGAGGCTGAGCAACAGCTTTCCTGGCTAGCTCCTTCTGCCTGCGAGCTATCTGCAGACGTTCACATTTTGGGAGCAGGGCTACTGGAGGCGCCCGGCATGGACCACCTCAGCTACGTTTGAAGTTTGAGGGGGCAAGACAAGCAAGCAGCCCCAGTCTCTGTGCCTCTGTGCGAGCAGTGCCATGGGCAGATGAGGCTGAGCAACAGCTTTCCAGGCTAGCTCTTTCTGCCTGCGAGCTATCTGCAGACGTTCACATTTTGGGAACAGGGTTGTTGGAGGCCCCCTGCACGGAATCCCAAAGCTACGTTTGAAGTTTGAGGGGGCAAGACAAGCAAGCAGCCCCAGTCTCTGTGCCTCTGTGCGAGCAGTGCCATGGGCAGATGAAGCTGAGAACCAGCTTTCCAGGCTAGCCCCTTCTGGCTGCCACCTATCTGCAGACGTTCACATTTTCGGAGCAGGGCTACTGGAGTCGCCCGGCATTGACCCCCTAATCTACGTTTGAAGTTTGAGGGGGCAAGACAAGCAAGCAGCCCCAGTCTCTGTGCCTCTGTGCGAGCAGTGCCATGGGCAGATGAGGCTGAGCAACAGCTTTCCAGGCTAGCTCTTTCTGCCTGCGAGCTATCTGCAGACGTTCGCATTTTGGGAGCAGGGCTGCCGGAGGCCCCCTGCAAGGACCTCCTCAGCTATGTTTGAAATTTGAGGGGGCAAGACAAGCAAGCAGCCCCAGTCTCTGTGCCTCTGTGCGAGCAGTGCCATGGGCAGATGAGGCTGAGCAACAGCTTTCCAGGCTAGCTCTTTCTGCCTGCGAGCTATCTGCAGACATTCGCATTTTCAGAGCTGGGCTGCTGGAGGCCCCCTGCACGGAACCCCAAAGCTACGTTTGAAGTTTCAGGGGGCAAGACAAGCAAGCAGCCCCAGTCTCTGTGCCTCTGTGCGAGCAGTGTCATGGGCAGATGAGGCTGAGCAACAGCTTTCCAGGCTAGCTCTTTCTGCCTGCGAGCTATCTGCAGACGTTCGCATTTTGAAAGCAGGGCTGAAGGAGGCGCCCGGCACGGACCACCTAAGATACATTTGAAGTTTGAGGTGGTAACACAAGCAAGCAGCCCCAGTCTCTGTGCCTCTGTGCGAGCAGTGCCATGGGCAGATGAGGCTGAGCAACAGCTTTCCAGGCTAGCTCTTTCTGCCTGCGAGCTATCTGCAGACGTTCGCATGTTCGGAGAAGCTCTGCAGGAGGCCCGATGCACGGAACCCCAAAGCTACGTTTGAAGTTTGAGGGGGCAAGACAAGCAAGCAGCCCCAGTCTCTGTGCCTCTGTGCGAGCAGTGCCATGGGCAGATGAGGCTGAGCAACAGCTTTCCAGCCTAGCTCTTTCTGGCTGCGAGCTATCTGCAGACGTTCGCATTTTGGGAGCAAAGCTGCTGTAGGCGCTCGGCACAGACCCCCTAATCTACGTTTGAAGTTTGAGGGAGCAAGACAAGCAAGCAGCCCCAGTCTCTGTGCCTCTGTGCAAGCAGTGCCATGGGCAGATGAGGCTGAGCAACAGCTTTCCAGCCTAGCTCTTTCTGCCTGCGAGCTATCTGCAGACGTTCGCATTTTCGGAGAAGCTCTGCAGGAGGCCCGATGCACGGAACCCCAAAGCTACGTTTGAAGTTTGAGGGGGCAAGACAAGCAAGCAGCCCCAGTCTCTTTGCCTCTGTGCGAGCAGTGCCATGGGCAGATGAGGCTGAGCAACAGCTTTCCAGCCTAGCTCTTTCTAGCTTCGAGCTACCTGCAGACGTTCGCATTTTGGGAGCAGGGCTGCCGGAGGCCCCCTGCAAGGACCTCCTCAGCTAGGTTTGAAATTTGAGGGGGCAAGACAAGCAAGCAGCCCCAGTCTCTGTGCCTCTGTGCGAGCAGTGTCATGGGCAGATGAAGCTGAGCAACAGCTTTCCAGGCTAGTCCCTTCTGGCTGCCACCTATCTGCAGACGTTCGCATTTTGGGAGCAGGGCTACTGGAGGCGCCCGGCATGGACCACCTCAGCTACGTTTGAAGTTTGAGGGGGCAAGACAAGCAAGCAGCCCAGTCTCTGTGCCTCTGTGCGAGCAGTGCCATGGGCAGATGAGGCTGAGCAACAGCTTTCCAGGCTAGCTCCTTCTGCCTGCGAGCTATCTGCAAACGTTCCCATTTTCAGAGCAGGGCTGCTGGAGGCCCCCTGCACGGACCCCCTCAGCTACGTTTGAAATTTGAGGGGGCAAGACAAGCAAGTAGCCCCAGTCTCTGTGCCTCTGTGCGAGCAGTGTCATGGGCAGATGAGGCTGAGCAACAGCTTTCCAGCCTAGCTCTTTCTGCCTGCGAGCTATCTGCAGACGTTCGCATTTTGAAAGCAGGGCTGAAGGAGGCGCCCGGCACGGACCACCTAAGATACATTTGAAGTTTGAGGTGGCAACACAAGCAAGCAGCCCCAGTCTCTGTGCCTCTGTGCGAGCAGTGCCATGGGCAGATGAGGCTGAGCAACAGCTTTCCAGGCTAGCTCTTTCTGCCTGCGAGCTATCTGCAGACGTTCGCAGTTTCGGAGCAGGACTGCCGGAGCCGCCAGGCACAGACCCCCTCAGCTACGTTTGAAGTTTGAAGGGGCAAGAAAAGCAAGCAGCCCCAGTCTCTGTGCCTCTGTGCAAGCAGTGCATGGGCAGATGAGGCTGAGCAACAGCTTTCCAGCCTAGCTCTTTCTGCCTGCGAGCTATCTGCAGACGTTCGCATTTTCGGAGAAGCTCTGCTGGAGGCCCGATGCACGGAAGCCCAAAGCTACGTTTGAAGTTTAAGGGGGCAAGACAAGCAAGTAGCCCCAGTCTCTGTGCCTCTGTGCGAGCAGTGCCATGAGCAGATGAGGCTGAGCAACAGCTTTCCAGCCTAGCTCTTTCTGGCTTCGAGCTACCTGCAGACGTTCACATTTTGGGAGCAAAGCTGCTGTAGGCGCTCGGCACAGACCCCCTAATCTACGTTTGAAGTTTGAGGGGGCAAGACAAGCAAGCAGCCCCAGTCTCTGTGCCTCTGTGCGAGCAGTGCCATGGGCAGATGAGGCTGAGCAACGGCTTTCCAGGCTAGCTCCTTCTGCCTGCGAGCTATCTGCAGACGTTCACATTTTGGGAGCAGGGCTACTGGAGGCGCCCGGCATGGACCACCTCAGCTACGTTTGAAGTTTGAGGGGGCAAGACAAGCAAGCAGCCCCAGTCTCTGTGCCTCTGTGCGAGCAGTGCCATGGGCAGATGAGGCTGAGCAACAGCTTTCCAGGCTAGCTCTTTCTGCCTGCGAGCTATCTGCAGACGTTCACATTTTGGGAACAGGGTTGTTGGAGGCCCCCTGCACGGAATCCCAAAGCTACGTTTGAAGTTTGAGGGGGCAAGACAAGCAAGCAGCCCCAGTCTCTGTGCCTCTGTGCGAGCAGTGCCATGGGCAGATGAAGCTGAGAACCAGCTTTCCAGGCTAGCCCCTTCTGGCTGCCACCTATCTGCAGACGTTCACATTTTCGGAGCAGGGCTACTGGAGGCGCCCGGCATGGACCCCCTAATCTACGTTTGAAGTTTGAGGGGGCAAGACAAGCAAGCAGCCCCAGTCTCTGTGCCTCTGTGCGAGCAGTGCCATGGGCAGATGAGGCTGAGCAACAGCTTTCCAGGCTAGCTCTTTCTGGCTGCGACCTATCTGCAGACGTTCGCATTTTGGGAGCAGGGCTGCCGGAGGCCCCTCTGCAAGGACCTCCTCAGCTACGTTTGAAATTTGAGGGGGCAAGACAAGCAAGCAGCCCCAGTCTCTGTGCCTCTGTGCGAGCAGTGCCATGGGCAGATGAGGCTGAGCAACAGCTTTCCAGGCTAGCTCTTTCTGCCTGCGAGCTATCTGCAGACATTCGCATTTTAAGAGCTGGGCTGCCGGAGGCCCCCTGCACGGAACCCCAAAGCTACGTTTGAAGTTTCAGGGGGCAAGACAAGCAAGCAGCCCCAGTCTCTGTGCCTCTGTGCGAGCAGTGTCATGGGCAGATGAGGCTGAGCAACAGCTTTCCAGGCTAGCTCTTTCTGCCTGCGAGCTATCTGCAGACGTTCGCATTTTGAAAGCAGGGCTGAAGGAGGCGCCCGGCACGGACCACCTAAGATACATTTGAAGTTTGAGGTGGTAACACAAGCAAGCAGCCCCAGTCTCTGTGCCTCTGTGCGAGCAGTGCCATGGGCAGATGAGGCTGAGCAACAGCTTTCCAGGCTAGCTCTTTCTGCCTGCGAGCTATCTGCAGACGTTCGCATGTTCGGAGAAGCTCTGCAGGAGGCCCGATGCACGGAACCCCAAAGCTACGTTTGAAGTTTGAGGGGGCAAGACAAGCAAGCAGCCCCAGTCTCTGTGCCTCTGTGCGAGCAGTGCCATGGGCAGATGAGGCTGAGCAACAGCTTTCAAGCCTAGCTCTTTCTGGCTTCGAGCTACCTGCAGACGTTCACATTTTGGGAGCAAAGCTGCTGTAGGCGCTCGGCACAGACCCCCTAATCTACGTTTGAAGTTTGAGGGGGCAAGACAAGCAAGCAGCCCCAGTCTCTGTGCCTCTGTGCGAGCAGTGCCATGGGCAGATGAGGCTGAGCAACAGCTTTCCAGGCTAGCTCCTTCTGCCTGCGAGCTATCTGCAAACGTTCCCATTTTCAGAGCAGGGCTGCTGGAGGCCCCTGCACGGACCCCCTCAGCTACGTTGGAAGTTTGAAAAGGCAAGAAAAGCAAGCAGCCCCAGTCTCTGTGCCTCTGTGCAAGCAGTGCCATGGGCAGATGAGGCTGAGCAACAGCTTTCCAGGCTAGCTCTTTCTGCCTGCGAGCTATCTGCAGACGTTCGCATGTTCGGAGAAGCTCTGCAGGAGGCCCGATGCACGGAACCCCAAAGCTACGTTTGAAGTTTGAGGGGGCAAGACAAGCAAGCAGCCCCAGTCTCTGTGCCTCTGTGCGAGCAGTGCCATGGGCAGATGAGGCTGAGCAACAGCTTTCCAGGCTAGCTCCTTCTGCCTGCGAGCTATCTGCAGACGTTCACATTTTGGGAGCAGGGCTACTGGAGGCGCCCGGCATGGACCACCTCAGCTACGTTTGAAGTTTGAGGGGGCAAGACAAGCAAGCAGCCCCAGTCTCTGTGCCTCTGTGCGAGCAGTGCCATGGGCAGATGAGGCTGAGCAACAGCTTTCCAGGCTAGCTCTTTCTGCCTGCGAGCTATCTGCAGACGTTCACATTTTGGGAACAGGGTTGTTGGAGGCCCCCTGCAAGGACCTCCTCAGCTACGTTTGAAATTTGAGGGGGCAAGACAAGCAAGCAGCCCCAGTCTCTGTGCCTCTGTGCGAGCAGTGCCATGGGCAGATGAGGCTGAGCAACAGCTTTCCAGGCTAGCTCTTTCTGCCTGCGAGCTATCTGCAGACATTCGCATTTTCAGAGCTAGGCTGCTGGAGGCCCCCTGCACGGAACCCCAAAGCTACGTTTGAAGTTTCAGGGGGCAAGACAAGCAAGCAGCCCCAGTCTCTGTGCCTCTGTGCGAGCAGTGTCATGGGCAGATGAGGCTGAGCAACAGCTTTCCAGGCTAGCTCTTTCTGCCTGCGAGCTATCTGCAGACGTTCGCATTTTGAAAGCAGGGCTGAAGGAGGCGCCCGGCACGGACCACCTAAGATACATTTGAAGTTTGAGGTGGTAACACAATCAAGCAGCCCCAGTCTCTGTGCCTCTGTGCAAGCAGTGCCATGGGCAGATGAGGCTGAGCAACAGCTTTCCAGGCTACCTCTTTCTCCCTGCGAGCTATCTGCACATGTTCGCATTTTCGGAGATGCGCTTCTGGAGGACCCCTGACGGACCCTCAAAGATATGTTTGAAGTTTGAGGGGGCAAGACAAGCAAGCAGCCCCAGTCTCTGTGCCTCTGTGCAAGCAGTGCCATGGGCAGATGAGGCTGAGCAACAGCTTTCCAGGCTAGCTCTTTCTGCCTGCGAGCTATCTGCAGACGTTCGCATGTTCGGAGAAGCTCTGCAGGAGGCCCGATGCACGGAACCCCAAAGCTACGTTTGAAGTTTGAGGGGGCAAGACAAGCAAGCAGCCCCAGTCTCTGTGCCTCTGTGCGAGCAGTGCCATGGGCAGATGAGGCTGAGCAACAGCTTTCCAGCCTAGCTCTTTCTGGCTGCGAGCTACCTGCAGACGTTCACATTTTGGGAGCAAAGCTGCTGTAGGCGCTCGGCACAGACCCCCTAATCTACGTTTGAAGTTTGAGGGGGCAAGACAAGCAAGCAGCCCCAGTCTCTGTGCCTCTGTGCGAGCAGTGCCATGGGCAGATGAGGCTGAGCAACAGCTTTCCAGCCTAGCTCTTTCTGCCTGCGAGCTATCTGCAGACGTTCGCATGTTCGGAGAAGCTCTGCAGGAGGCCCGATGCACGGAACCCCAAAGCTACGTTTGAAGTTTGAGGGGGCAAGACAAGCAAGCAGCCCCAGTCTCTGTGCCTCTGTGCGAGCAGTGCCATGGGCAGATGAGGCTGAGCAACAGCTTTCCAGCCTAGCTCTTTCTGGCTTCGAGCTACCTGCAGACGTTCACATTTTGGGAGCAAAGCTGCTGTAGGCGCTCGGCACAGACCCCCTAATCTACGTTTGAAGTTTGAGGGGGCAAGACAAGCAAGCAGCCCCAGTCTCTGTGCCTCTGTGCGAGCAGTGCCATGGGCAGATGAGGCTGAGCAACAGCTTTCCAGGCTAGCTCCTTCTGCCTGCGAGCTATCTGCAGACGTTCACATTTTGGGAGCAGGGCTACTGGAGGCGCCCGGCATGGACCACCTCAGCTACGTTTGAAGTTTGAGGGGGCAAGACAAGCAAGCAGCTCCAGTCTCTGTGCCTCTGTGCGAGCAGTGCCATGGGCAGATGAGGCTGAGCAACAGCTTTCCAGGCTAGCTCCTTCTGCCTGCGAGCTATCTGCAAACGTTCCCATTTTCAGAGCAGGGCTGCTGGAGGCCCCTGTACGGACCCCCTCAGCTACGTTGGAAGTTTGAAAAGGCAAGAAAAGCAAGAAGCCCCAGTCTCTGTGCCTCTGTGCAAGCAGTGCCATGGGCAGATGAGGCTGAGCAACAGCTTTCCAGGCTAGCTCTTTCTGCCTGCGAGCTATCTGCAGACGTTCGCATGTTCGGAGAAGCTCTGCAGGAGGCCCGATGCACGGAACCCCAAAGCTACGTTTGAAGTTTGAGGGGGCAAGACAAGCAAGCAGCCCCAGTCTCTGTGCCTCTGTGCGAGCAGTGCCATGGGCAGATGAGGCTGAGCAACAGCTTTCCAGCCTAGCTCTTTCTGGCTTCGAGCTACCTGCAGACGTTCACATTTTGGGAGCAAAGCTGCTGTAGGCGCTCGGCACAGACCCCCTAATCTACATTTGAAGTTTGAGGGGGCAAGACAAGCAAGCAGCCCCAGTCTCTGTGCCTCTGTGCGAGCAGTGCCATGGGCAGATGAGGCTGAGCAACAGCTTTCCAGGCTAGCTCTTTCTGTCTGCGAGCTATCTGCAGACGTTCGCATTTTCAGAGCTGGGCTGCTGGAGGCCCCCTGCACGGAACCCCAAAGCTACGTTTGAAGTTTGAGGGGGCAAGACAAGCAAGCAGCCTCAGTCTCTGTGCCTCTGTGCGAGCAGTGCCATGGGCAGATGAAGCTGAGCAACAGCTTTTCAGGCTAGTCCCTTCTGGCTGCCACCTATCTGCAGACGTTCGCATTTTGGGAGCAGGGCTACTAGAGGCGCCCGGCATGGACCACCTAAGCTACGTTTGAAGTTTGAGGGGGCAAGACAAGCAAGCAGCCCAGTCTCTGTGCCTCTGTGCGAGCAGTGCCATGGGCAGATGAGGCTGAGCAACAGCTTTCCAGGCTAGCTCCTTCTGCCTGCGAGCTATCTGCAAACGTTCCCATTTTCAGAGCAGGGCTGCTGGAGGCCCCCTGCACGGACCCCCACAGATACGTTTGAAATTTGAGGGGGCAAGACAAGCAAGTAGCCCCAGTCTCTGTGCCTCTGTGCGAGCAGTGTCATGGGCAGATGAGGCTGAGCAACAGCTTTCCAGGCTAGCTCTTTCTGCCTGCGAGCTATCTGCAGACGTTCGCATTTTGAAAGCAGGGCTGAAGGAGGCGCCCGGCTCGGACCACCTAAGATACATTTGAAGTTTTAGGTGGCAACACAAGCAAGCAGCCCCAGTCTCTGTGCCTCTGTGCAAGAAGTGCCATGGGCAGATGAGGCTGAGCAACAGCTTTCCAGCCTAGCTCTTTCTGCCTGCGAGCTATCTGCAGACGTTCGCATTTTCGGAGAAGCTCTGCAGGAGGCCCGATGCACGGAACCCCAAAGCTACGTTTGAAGTTTGAGGGGGCAAGACAAGCAAGCAGCCCCAGTCTCTGTGCCTCTGTGCGAGCAGTGCCATGGGCAGATGAGGCTGAGCAACAGCTTTCCAGCCTAGCTCTTTCTGCCTTCGAGCTACCTGCAGACGTTCACATTTTGGGAGCAAAGCTGCTGCAGGCGCTAGGCACAGACCCCCTAATCTACGTTTGAAGTTTGAGGGGGCAAGACAAGCAAGCAGCCCCAGTCTCTGTGCCTCTGTGCGAGCAGTGCCATGCGTAGATGAGGCTGAGAACCAGCTTTCCAGGCTAGCCCCTTCTGGCTGCCACCTATCTGCAGACGTTCAAATTTTCGGAGCAGGGCTACTGGAGGCGCCCGGCATGGACCACCTCAGCTACGTTTGAAGTTTGAGGGGGCAAGACAAGCAAGCAGCCCCAGTCTCTGTGCCTCTGTGCGAGCAGTGCCATGGGCAGATGAGGCTGAGCAACAGCTTTCCAGGCTAGCTCCTTCTGCCTGCGAGCTATCTGCAAACGTTCCCATTTTCAAAGCAGGGCTGCTGGAGGCCCCTGCACGGACCCCCTCAGCTACGTTTGAAGTTTGAGGGGGCAAGACAAGCAAGCAGCCCCAGTCTCTGTGCCTCTGTGCAAGCAGTGCCATGGGCAGATGAGGCTGAGCAACAGCTTTCCAGCCTAGCTCTTTCTGCCTGTGAGCTATCTGCAGACGTTCGCATGTTCGGAGAAGCTCTGCAGGAGGCCCGATGCACGGAACCCCAAAGCTACGTTTGAAGTTTGAGGGGGCAAGACAAGCAAGCAGCCCCAGTCTCTGTGCCTCTGTGCGAGCAGTGCCATGGGCAGATGAGGCTGAGCAACAGCTTTCCAGGCTAGCTCCTTCTGCCTGCGAGCTATCTGCAGACGTTCCCATTTTCAGAGCAGGGCTGCTGGAGGCCCCTGCACGGACCCCCTCAGATACGTTGGAAGTTTGAAAGGGCAGGAAAAGCAAGCAGCCCCAGTCTCTGTGCCTCTGTGCAAGCAGTGCCATGGGCAGATGAGGCTGAGCAACAGCTTTCCAGCCTAGCTCTTTCTGCCTGCGAGCTATCTGCAGACGTTCGCATTTTCGGAGAAGCTCTGCAGGAGTCCCGATGCACGGAACACCAAAGCTACGTTTGAAGTTTGAGGGGGCAAGACAAGCAAGCAGCACCCAGTCTCTGTGCCTCTGTGCGAGCAGTGCCATGGGCAGATGAGGCTGAGCAACAGCTTTCCAGCCTAGCTCTTTCTGGCTTCGAGCTACCTGCAGACGTTCACATTTTGGGAGCAAAGCTGCTGTAGGCGCTCGGCACAGACCCCCTAATCTACGTTTGAAGTTTGAGGGGGCAAGACAAGCAAGCAGCCCCAGTCTCTGTGCCTCTGTGCGAGCAGTGCCATGGGCAGATGAGGCTGAGCAACAGCTTTCCAGGCTAGCTCCTTCTGCCTGCGAGCTATCTGCAGACGTTCACATTTTGGGAGCAGGGCTACTGGAGGCGCCCGGCATGGACCACCTCAGCTACGTTTGAAGTTTGAGGGGGCAAGACAAGCAAGTAGCCCCAGTCTCTGTGCCTCTGTGCGAGCAGTGCCATGGGCAGATGAGGCTGAGCAACAGCTTTCCAGCCTAGCTCTTTCTGCCTGCGAGCTATCTGCAGACGTTCGCATTTTGGGAGCAAAGCTGCTGTAGGCACTCGGCACAGACCCCCTAATATACGTTTGAAGTTTGAGGGGGCAAGACAAGCAAGCAGCCCCAGTCTCTGTGCCTCTGTGCAAGCAGTGCCATGGGCAGATGAGGCTGAGCAACAGCTTTCCAGCCTAGCTCTTTCTGCCTGCGAGCTATCTGCAGACGTTCGCATTTTCGGAGAAGCTCTGCAGGAGGCCCGATGCACGGAACCCCAAAGCTACGTTTCAAGTTTGAGGGGGCAAGACAAGCAAGCAGCCCCAGTCTCTGTGCCTCTGTGCGAGCAGTGCCATGGGCAGATGAAGCTGAGCAACAGCTTTCCAGGCTACCTCTTTCTGCCTGCGAGCTATCTGCAGACGTTCGCATTTTGGGAGCAAAGCTGCTGTAGGCACTCGGCACAGACCCGCTAATCTACGTTGGAAGTTTGAAAGGGCAAGAAAAGCAAGCAGCCCCAGTCTCTGTGCCTCTGTGCAAGCAGTCCCATGGGCAGATGAGGCTGAGCAACAGCTTTCCAGCCTAGCTCTTTCTGCCTGTGAGCTATCTGCAGACTTTCGCATGTTCGGAGAAGCTCTGCAGGAGGCCCGATGCACGGAACCCCAAAGCTACGTTTGAAGTTTGAGGGGGCAAGACAAGCAAGCAGCCCCAGTCTCTGTGCCTCTGTGCGAGCAGTGCCATGGGCAGATGAGGCTGAGCAACAGCTTTCCAGCCTAGCTCTTTCTGCCTGCGAGCTATCTGCAGACGTTCGCATTTTGGGAGCAAAGCTGCTGTAGGAACTCGGCACAGGCCCCCTAATCTACGTTTGAAGTTTGAGGGGGCAAGACAAGCAAGCAGCCCCAGTCTCTGTGCCTCTGTGCAAGCAGTGCCATGGGCAGATGAGGCTGAGCAACAGCTTTCCAGCCTAGCTCTTTCTGCCTGCGAGCTATCTGCAGACGTTCGCATTTTCGGAGAAGCTCTGCAGGAGGCCTGATGCACGGAACCCCAAAGCTACGTTTGAAGTTTGAGGGGGCAAGACAAGCAAGCAGCACCCAGTCTCTGTGCCTCTGTGCGAGCAGTGCCATGGGCAGATGAGGCTGAGCAACAGCTTTCCAGCCTAGCTCTTTCTGGCTTCGAGCTACCTGCAGACGTTCACATTTTGGGAGCAAAGCTGCTGTAGGCGCTCGGCACAGACCCCCTAATCTACGTTTGAAGTTTGAGGGGGCAAGACAAGCAAGCAGCCCCAGTCTCTGTGCCTCTGTGCGAGCAGTGCCATGGGCAGATGAGGCTGAGCAACAGCTTTCCAGGCTAGCTCCTTCTGCCTGCGAGCTATCTGCAGACGTTCACATTTTGGGAGCAGGGCTACTGGAGGCGCCCGGCATGGACCACCTCAGCTACGTTTGAAGTTTGAGGGGGCAAGACAAGCAAGCAGCCCCAGTCTCTGTGCCTCTGTGCGAGCAGTGCCATGGGCAGATGAGGCTGAGCAACAGCTTTCCAGCCTAGCTCTTTCTGCCTGCGAGCTATCTGCAGACGCTCACATTTTGGGAACAGGGTTGTTGGAGGCCCCCTGCACGGAACCCCAAAGCTACGTTTGAAGTTTGAGGGGGCAAGACAAGCAAGCAGCCCCAGTCTCTGTGCCTCTGTGCGAGCAGTGCCATGGGCAGATGAGGCTGAGCAACAGCTTTCCAGGCTAGCTCCTTCTGCCTGCGAGCTATCTGCAAACGTTCCCATTTTCAGAGCAGGGCTGCTGGAGGCCCCTGCACGGACCCCCTCAGCTACGTTTGAAATTTGAGGGGGCAAGACAAGCAAGTAGCCCCAGTCTCTGTGCCTCTGTGCAAGCAGTGTCATGGGCAGATGAGGCTGAGCAACAGCTTTCCAGGCTAGCTCTTTCTGCCTGCGAGCTATCTGCAGACGTTCGCATGTTCGGAGAAGCTCTGCAGGAGGCCCGATGCACGGAACCCCAAAGCTACGTTTGAAGTTTGAGGGGGCAAGACAAGCAAGCAGCCCCAGTCTCTGTGCCTCTGTGCGAGCAGTGCCATGGGCAGATGAGGCTGAGCAACAGCTTTCCAGCCTAGCTCTTTCTGCCTTCGAGCTACCTGCAGACGTTCACATTTTGGGAGCAAAGCTGCTGTAGGCGCTCGGCACAGACCCCCTAATCTACGTTTGAAGTTTGAGGGGGCAAGACAAGCAAGCAGCCCCAGTCTCTGTGCCTCTGTGCGAGCAGTGCCATGGGCAGATGAGGCTGAGCAACAGCTTTCCAGCCTAGCTCCTTCTGCCTGCGAGCTATCTGCAGACGTTCACATTTTGGGAGCAGGGCTACTGGAGGCGCCCGGCATGGACCACCTCAGCTACGTTTGAAGTTTGAGGGGGCAAGACAAGCAAGCAGCCCCAGTCTCTGTGCCTCTGTGCGAGCAGTGCCATGGGCAGATGAGGCTGAGCAACAGCTTTCCAGGCTAGCTCCTTCTGCCTGCGAGCTATCTGCAGACGTTCCCATTTTCAGAGCAGGGCTGCTGGAGGCCCCTGCACGGACCCCCTCAGATACGTTGGAAGTTTGAAAGGGCAAGAAAAGCAAGCAGCCCCAGTCTCTGTGCCTCTGTGCAAGCAGTGCCATGGGCAGATGAGGCTGAGCAACAGCTTTCCAGGCTAGCTCTTTCTGCCTGCGAGCTATCTGCAGACGTTCGCATTTCCAGAGCAGGGCTGTTGGAGGCGCCTGTCACAGACCACCTAAGCTACATTTGAAGTTTGAGGTGGCAAGACAAGCAAGTAGCCCCAGTCTCTGTGCCTCTGTGCGAGTACTGCCATGGGCAGATGAGGCTGAGCAACAGCTTTCCAGGCTAGCTCTTTCTGGCTGTGAGCTATCTGCAGACGTTCACATTTTCGGAGCAGGGCTTCCGGAGGCGCCCGGCATGGACCACCTCAGCTACGTTTGAAGTTTGAGGGGGCAAGACAAGCAAGCAGCCCCAGTCTCTGTACCTCTCTGCGAGCAGTGCCATGGGCAGATGAGGCTGAGCAACAGCTTTCCAGGCTAGCTCTTTCTGGCTGCGAGCTACCTGCAGACGTTCGCATTTTCGGAGAAGCGCTGCTGGAGGCCCCCTGACGGACCCCCAAATATACGTTTGAAGTTTGAGGGGGCAAGACAAGCAAGCAGCCCCAGTCTCTGTGCCTCTCTGCAAGCAGTGCCATGGGCAGATGAGGCTGAGCAACAGCTTTCCAGGCTAGCTCTTTCTGCCTGCGAGCTATCTACAGACGTTCGCATTTCCAGAGCAGGGCTGTTGGAGGCGCCTGTCACAGACCACCTAAGCTACGTTTGAAGTTTGAGGTGGCAAGACAAGCAAGTAGCCCCAGTCTCTGTGCCTCTGTGCAAGTACTGCCATGGGCAGATGAGGCTGAGCAACAGCTTTCCAGGCTAGCTCTTTCTGGCTGTGAGCTATCTGCAGACGTTCGCATTTTCGGAGCAGGGCTTCCGGAGGCGCCCGGCATGGACCACCTAAGCTACGTTTGAAGTTTCAGGGGGCAAGACAAGCAAGCAGCCCCAGTCTCTGTACCTCTCTGCGAGCAGTGCCATGGGCAGATGAGGCTGAGCAACAGCTTTCCAGGCTAGCTCTTTCTGGCTGCGAGCTACCTGCAGACGTTCGCATTTTCGGAGAAGCGCTGCTGGAGGCCCCCTGACGGACACCCAAATATACGTTTGAAGTTTGAGGGGCTAAGACAAGCAAGCAGCCCCAGTCTCTGTGCCTCTGTGCGAGTACTGCCATGGGTAGATGAGACGGAGCAACAGCTTTCCAGGCTAGCTCTTTCTGCCTGCGAGCTATCTGCAGACGTTCACATTTTCGGAGCAGGGCTTCCGGAGGCGCCCGTCACACACCACCTAAGTTACGTTTGAAGTTTGAGGGGGCAAGACAAGCAAGCAGCCCCAGTCTCTGTGCCTCTCTGCAAGCAGTGCCATGGGCAGATTAGGCTGAGCAACAGCTTTCCAGGCTAGCTCTTTCTGGCTGCGAGCTACCTGCAGACGTTCGCATTTTCGGAGAAGCGCTGCTGGAGGCCCCCTGACGGACCCCCAGATATACGTTTGAAGTTTGAGGGGGCAAGACAAGCAAGCAGCACCCAGTCTCTGTGCCTCTGTGCGAGTACTGCCATGGGTAGATGAGACGGAGCAACAGCTTTCCAGGCTAGCTCTTTCTGGCTGCGAGCTATCTGCAGACGTTCGCATTTTGGGACCAGGGCTGCCGGAGGCGCCCGGCACGGACCCCCAAAGTTACATTGGAAGTTTGATGTGGCAAGACAAGCAAGCAGCCCCAGTCTCTGTGCCTCTGTGCGAGCAGTGCCATGGGTAGATGAGGCTGAGCAACAGCTTTCCAGGCTAGCTCTTTCTGCCTGCGAGCTATCTGCAGACGTTCACATTTTCGGAGCAAGGCTGCTGGAGTCGCCCGGCAGGGACGCCCAAAGATACGTTTGAAGTTTGAGGTGGCAAGACAAGCAAGCAGCCCCAGTCTCTGTGCCTCTGTGCGAGCAGTGCCATGGGCAGATGAGGCTGAGCAACAGCTTTCCAGCCTAGCTCTTTCTGGCTGTGAGCTATCTGCAGACGTTCGCAGTTTCGGAGCAGGGCTGCAGGAGCCGCCCGGCACAGACCCCCTCAGCTACGTTTGAAGTTTGAGGGGGCAAGAAAAGCAAGTAGCCCCAGTCTCTGTGCCTCTGTGCAAGCAGTGCATGGGCAGATGAGGCTGAGCAACAGCTTTCCAGACTAGCTCTTTCTGCCTGCGAGCTATCTGCAGACGTTCGCATTTTCGGAGAAGCTCTGCAGGAGGCCCGATGCACGGAACCTCAAAGCTACGTTTGAAGTTTGAGGGGGCAAGACAAGCAAGCAGCCCCAGTCTCTGTGCCTCTGTGCAAGCAGTGCCATGGGCAGATGAGGCTGAGCAACAGCTTTCCAGCCTAGCTCTTTCTGCCTGCGAGCTATCTGCAGACGTTCGCATTTTCGGAGAAGCTCTGCAGGAGGCCCGATGCACGGAACCCCAAAGCTACGTTTGAAGTTTGAGGGGGCAAGACAAGCAAGCAGCCCCAGTCTCTGTGCCTCTGTGCGAGCAGTGCCATGGGCAGATGAGGCTGAGCAACAGCTTTCCAGCCTAGCTCTTTCTGGCTTCGAGCTACCTGCAGACGTTCACATTTTCGGAGCAGGGCTACTGGAGGCGCCCGGCATGGACCACCTAAGCTACGTTTGAAGTTTGAGAGGGCAAGACAAGCAAGCAGCCCCAGTCTCTGTGCCTCTCTGCGAGCAGTGCCATGGGCAGATGAGGCTGAGCAACAGCTTTCCAGGCTAGCTCTTTCTGGCTGCGAGCTACCTGCAGACGTTCGCATTTTCGGAGAAGCGCTGCTGGAGGCCCCCTGACGGACACCCAAATATACGTTTGAAGTTTGAGGGGGTAAGACAAGCAAGCAGCCCCAGTCTCTGTGCCTCTGTGCGAGTACTGCCATGGGTAGATGAGACGGAGCAACAGCTTTCCAGGCTAGCTCTTTCTGCCTGCGAGCTATCTGCAGACGTTCACATTTTCGGAGCAGGGCTGCCGGAGGCGCCCGTCACACACCACCTAAGTTACGTTTGAAGTTTGAGGGGGCAAGACAAGCAAGCAGCCCCAGTCTCTGTGCCTCTCTGCAAGCAGTGCCATGGGCAGATGAGGCTGAGCAACAGCTTTCCAGGCTAGCTCTTTCTGGCTGCGAGCTACCTGCAGACGTTCGCATTTTCGGAGAAGCGCTGCTGGAGGCCCCCTGACGGACCCCCAGATATACGTTTGAAGTTTGAGGGGGCAAGACAAGCAAGCAGCACCCAGTCTCTGTGCCTCTGTGCGAGTACTGCCATGGGTAGATGAGACGGAGCAACAGCTTTCCAGGCTAGCTCTTTCTGGCTGCGAGCTATCTGCAGACGTTCGCATTTTGGGACCAGGGCTGCCGGAGGCGCCCGGCACGGACCCCCAAAGCTACATTGGAAGTTTGATGTGGCAAGACAAGCAAGCAGCCCCAGTCTCTGTGCCTCTGTGCGAGCAGTGCCATGGGCAGATGAGGCTGAACAACAGCTTTCCAGCCTAGCTCTTTCTGGCTGTGAGCTATCTGCAGACGTTCGCATTTCCAGAGCAGTGCTGTTGGAGGCGCCTGTCACAGACCACCTAAGCTACGTTTGAAGTTTGAGGTGGCAAGACAAGCAAGTAGCCCCAGTCTCTGTGCCTCTGTGCGAGTACTGCCATGGGCAGATGAGACTGAGCAACAGCTTTCCAGGCTAGCTCTTTCTGGCTGTGAGCTATCTGCAGACGTTCACATTTTCGGAGCAGGGCTTCCGGAGGCGCCCGGCATGGACCACCTCAACTACGTTTGAAGTTTCAGGGGGCAAGACAAGCAAGCAGCCCCAGTCTCTGTACCTCTCTGCGAGCAGTGCCATGGGCAGATGAGGCTGAGCAACAGCTTTCCAGGCTAGCTCTTTCTGGCTGCGAGCTACCTGCAGACGTTCGCATTTTCGGAGAAGCGCTGCTGGAGGCCCCCTGACGGACCCCCAAATATACGTTTGAAGTTTGAGGGGGCAAGACAAGCAAGCAGCCCCAGTCTCTGTGCCTCTCTGCAAGCAGTGCCATGGGCAGATGAGGCTGAGCAACAGCTTTCCAGCCTAGCTCTTTCTGGCTTCGAGCTACCTGCAGACGTTCACATTTTCGGAGCAAAGCTGCTGTAGCCGCTCGGCACAGACCCCCTAATCTACGTTTGAAGTTTGAGGGGACAAGACAAGCAAGCAGCCCCAGTCTCTGTGCCTCTGTGCGAGCAGTGCCATGGGCAGATGAGGCTGAGCAACAGCTTTCCAGGCTAGCTCCTTCTGCCTGCGAGCTATCTGCAGACGTTCACATTTTGGGAGCAGGGCTACTGGAGGCGCCCGGCATGGACCACCTCAGCTACGTTTGAAGTTTGAGGGGGCAAGACAAGCAAGCAGCTCCAGTCTCTGTGCCTCTGTGCGAGCAGTGCCATGGGCAGATGAGGCTGAGCAACAGCTTTCCAGGCTAGCTCCTTCTGCCTGCGAGCTATCTGCAAACGTTCCCATTTTCAGAGCAGGGCTGCTGGAGGCCCCTGCACGGACCCCCTCAGCTACGTTGGAAGTTTGAAAAGGCAAGAAAAGCAAGCAGCCCCAGTCTCTGTGCCTCTGTGCAAGCAGTGCCATGGGCAGATGAGGCTGAGCAACAGCTTTCCAGGCTAGCTCTTTCTGCCTGCGAGCTATCTGCAGACGTTCGCATTTTCAGAGCTGGGCTGCTGGAGGTCCCCTGCACGGAACCCCAAAGCTACGTTTGAAGTTTGAGGGGGCAAGACAAGCAAGCAGCCCCAGTCTCTGTGCCTCTGTGCGAGCAGTGCCATGGGCAGATGAAGCTGAGCAACAGCTTTCCAGGCTAGTCCCTTCTGGCTGCCACCTATCTGCAGACTTTCGCATTTTGGGAGCAGGGCTACTGGAGGCGCCCGGCATGGACCACCTCAGCTACGTTTGAAGTTTGAGGGGGCAAGACAAGCAAGCAGCCCAGTCTCTGTGCCTCTGTGCGAGCAGTGCCATGGGCAGATGAGGCTGAGCAACAGCTTTCCAGGCTAGCTCTTTCTGGCTGCGAGCTACATGCAGACGTTCGCATTTTCGGAGAAGCGCTGCTGGAGGCCCCCTGACGGACACCCAAATATACGTTTGAAGTTTGATGTGGCAAGACAAGCAAGCAGCCCCAGTCTCTGTGCCTCTGTGCGAGTACTGCCATGGGTAGATGAGACGGAGCAACAGCTTTCCAGGCTAGCTCTTTCTGGCTGCGAGCTATCTGCAGACGTTCGCAGTTTCGGAGCAGGGCTGCCGGAGGCGCCCGTCACACACCACCTAAGCTACGTTTGAAGTTTGAGGGGGCAAGACAAGCAAGCAGCCCCAGTCTCTGTGCCTCTCTGCAAGCAGTGCCATGGGCAGATGAGGCTGAGCAACAGCTTTCCAGCCTAGCTCTTTCTGCCTGCGAGCTATCTGCAGACGTTCGCATTTTCGGAGCAAGGCTGCTGGAGTCGCCCGGCAGGGACCCCCAAAGATACGTTTGAAGTTTGAGAGGCCAAGACAAGCAAGCAGCCCCAGTCTCTGTGCCTCTGTGCGAGCAGTGCCATGGGCAGATGAGGCTGAGCAACAGCTTTCCAGGCTAGCTCTTTCTGCCTGCGAGCTATCTGCAGACGTTCGCATTTTCGGAGAAGCTCTGCAGGAGGCCCGATGCACGGAACCCCAAAGCTACGTTTGAAGTTTGAGGGGGCAAGACAAGCAAGCAGCCCCAGTCTCTGTGCCTCTGTGCAAGCAGTGCCATGGGCAGATGAGGCTGAGCAACAGCTTTCCAGGCTAGCTCTTTCTGCCTGCGAGCTATCTGCAGACGTTCGCATGTTCGGAGAAGCTCTGCAGGAGGCCCGATGCACGGAACCCCAAAGCTACGTTTGAAGTTTGAGGGGGCAAGACAAGCAAGCAGCCCCAGTCTCTGTGCCTCTGTGCGAGCAGTGCCATGGGCAGATGAGGCTGAGCAACAGCTTTCCAGCCTAGCTCTTTCTGGGTTCGAGCTACCTGCAGACGTTCACATTTTGGGAGCAAAGCTGCTGTAGGCGCTCGGCACAGACCCCCTAATCTACATTTGAAGTTTGAGGGGGCAAGACAAGCAAGCAGCCCCAGTCTCTGTGCCTCTGTGCGAGCAGTGCCATGGGCAGATGAGGCTGAGCAACAGCTTTCCAGGCTAGCTCTTTCTGGCTGCGAGCTATCTGCAGACGTTCGCATTTTCAGAGCTGGGCTGCTGGAGGCCCCCTGCACGGAACCCCAAAGCTACGTTTGAAGTTTGAGGGGGCAAGACAAGCAAGCAGCCCCAGTCTCTGTGCCTCTGTGCGAGCAGTGCCATGGGCAGATGAAGCTGAGCAACAGCTTTCCAGGCTAGTCCCTTCTGGCTGCCACTTATCTGCAGACGTTCGCATTTTGGGAGCAGGGCTACTGGAGGCGCCCGGCATGGACCACCTCAGCTACGTTTGAAGTTTGAGGGGGCAAGACAAGCAAGCAGCCCAGTCTCTGTGCCTCTGTGCGAGCAGTGCCATGGGCAGATGAGGCTGAGCAACAGCTTTCCAGGCTAGCTCCTTCTGCCTGCGAGCTATCTGCAAACGTTCCCATTTTCAGAGCAGGGCTGCTGGAGGCCCCCTGCACGGACCCCCACAGATACGTTTGAAATTTGAGGGGGCAAGACAAGCAAGTAGCCCCAGTCTCTGTGCCTCTGTGCGAGCAGTGTCATGGGCAGATGAGGCTGAGCAACAGCTTTCCAGGCTAGCTCTTTCTGCCTGCGAGCTATCTGCAGACGTTCGCATTTTGAAAGCAGGGCTGAAGGAGGCGCCCGGCTCGGACCACCTAAGATACATTTGAAGTTTTAGGTGGCAACACAAGCAAGCAGCCCCAGTCTCTGTGCCTCTGTGCGAGCAGTGCCATGGGCAGATGAGGCTGAGCAACAGCTTTCCAGGCTAGCTCCTTCTGCCTGCGAGCTATCTGCAGACGTTCGCAGTTTCGGAGCAGGGCTGCAGGAGCCGCCCGGCACAGACCCCCTCAGCTACGTTTGAAGTTTGAGGGGGCAAGAAAAGCAAGTAGCCCCAGTCTCTGTGCCTCTGTGCAAGCAGTGCATGGGCAGATGAGGCTGAGCAACAGCTTTCCAGACTAGCTCTTTCTGCCTGCGAGCTATCTGCAGACGTTCGCATTTTCGGAGAAGCTCTGCAGGAGGCCCGATGCACGGAACCCCAAAGCTACGTTTGAAGTTTGAGGGGGCAAGACAAGCAAGCAGCCCCAGTCTCTGTGCCTCTGTGCAAGCAGTGCCATGGGCAGATGAGGCTGAGCAACAGCTTTCCAGCCTAGCTCTTTCTGCCTGCGAGCTATCTGCAGACGTTCGCATTTTCGGAGAAGCTCTGCAGGAGGCCCGATGCACGGAACCCCAAAGCTACGTTTGAAGTTTGAGGGGGCAAGACAAGCAAGCAGCCCCAGTCTCTGTGCCTCTGTGCGAGCAGTGCCATGGGCAGATGAGGCTGAGCAACAGCTTTCCAGGCTAGCTCTTTCTGGCTTCGAGCTACCTGCAGACGTTCACATTTTGGGAGCAAAGCTGCTGTAGGCGCTCGGCACAGACCCCCTAATCTACGTTTGAAGTTTGAGGGGGCAAGACAAGCAAGCAGCCCCAGTCTCTGTGCCTCTGTGCGAGCAGTGCCATGCGTAGATGAGGCTGAGAACCAGCTTTCCAGGCTAGCCCCTTCTGGCTGCCACCTATCTGCAGACGTTCACATTTTCGGAGCAGGGCTACTGGAGTCGCCCGGCATGGACCACCTCAGCTACGTTTGAAGTTTGAGGGGGCAAGACAAGCAAGCAGCCCCAGTCTCTGTGCCTCTGTGCGAGCAGTGCCATGGGCAGATGAGGCTGAGCAACAGCTTTCCAGGCTAGCTCCTTCTGCCTGCGAGCTATCTGCAAACGTTCCCATTTTCAAAGCAGGGCTGCTGGAGGCCCCTGCACGGACCCCACAGCTACGTTTGAAATTTGAGGGGGCAAGACAAGCAAGTAGCCCCAGTCTCTGTGCCTCTGTGCGAGCAGTGTCATGGGCAGATGAGGCTGAGCAACAGCTTTCCAGCCTAGCTCTTTCTGCCTGTGAGCTATCTGCAGACGTTCGCATGTTCGGAGAAGCTCTGCAGGAGGCCCGATGCACGGAACCCCAAAGCTACGTTTGAAGTTTGAGGGGGCAAGACAAGCAAGCAGCCCCAGTCTCTGTGCCTCTGTGCGAGCAGTGCCATGGGCAGATGAGGCTGAGCAACAGCTTTCCAGCCTAGCTCTTTCTGGCTGCGAGCTATCTGCAGACGTTCGCATTTTGGGAGCAAAGCTGCTGTAGGCACTCGGCACAGACCCCCTAATCTACGTTTGAAGTTTGAGGGGGCAAGACAAGCAAGCAGCCCCAGTCTCTGTGCCTCTGTGCGAGCAGTGCCATGGGCAGATGAGGCTGAGCAACAGCTTTCCAGCCTAGCTCTTTCTGCCTGCGAGCTATCTGCAGACGTTCACATTTTGGGAACAGGGTTGTTGGAGGCCCCCTGCACGGAACCCCAAAGCTACGTTTGAAGTTTGAGGGGGCAAGACAAGCAAGCAGCCCCAGTCTCTGTGCCTCTGTGCGAGCAGTGCCATGGGCAGATGAAGCTGAGAACCAGCTTTCCAGGCTAGCCCCTTCTGGCTGCCACCTATCTGCAGACGTTCACATTTTCGGAGCAGGGCTGTTGGAGGCGCCCGGCATGGACCACCTCAGCTACGTTTGAAGTTTGAGGGGGCAAGACAAGCAAGCAGCCCCAGTCTCTGTGCCTCTGTGCGAGCAGTGCCATGGGCAGATGAGGCTGAGCAACAGCTTTCCAGGCTAGCTCCTTCTGCCTGCGAGCTATCTGCAAACGTTCCCATTTTCAGAGCAGGGCTGCTGGAGGCCCCTGCACGGACCCCCTCAGCTACGTTTGAAATTTGAGGGGGCAAGACAAGCAAGTAGCCCCAGTCTCTGTGCCTCTGTGCAAGCAGTGTCATGGGCAGATGAGGCTGAGCAACAGCTTTCCAGCCTAGCTCTTTCTGCCTGCGAGCTATCTGCAGACGTTCGCATGTTCGGAGAAGCTCTGCAGGAGGCCCGATGCACGGAACCCCAAAGCTACGTTTGAAGTTTGAGGGGGCAAGACAAGCAAGCAGCCCCAGTCTCTGTGCCTCTGTGCGAGCAGTGCCATGGGCAGATGAGGCTGAGCAACAGCTTTCCAGCCTAGCTCTTTCTGCCTTCGAGCTACCTGCAGACGTTCACATTTTGGGAGCAAAGCTGCTGTAGGCGCTCGGCACAGACCCCCTAATCTACGTTTGAAGTTTGAGGGGGCAAGACAAGCAAGCAGCCCCAGTCTCTGTGCCTCTGTGCGAGCAGTGCCATGGGCAGATAAGGCTGAGCAACAGCTTTCCAGGCTAGCTCCTTCTGCCTGCGAGCTATCTGCAGACGTTCACATTTTGGGAGCAGGGCTACTGGAGGCGCCCGGCATGGACCACCTCAGCTACGTTTGAAGTTTGAGGGGGCAAGACAAGCAAGCAGCCCCAGTCTCTGTGCCTCTGTGCAAGCAGTGCCATGGGCAGATGAGGCTGAGCAACAGCTTTCCAGCCTAGCTCTTTCTGCCTGCGAGCTATCTGCAGACGTTCGCATGTTCGGAGAAGCTCTGCAGGAGGCCCGATGCACGGAACCCCAAAGCTACGTTTGAAGTTTGAGGGGGCAAGACAAGCAAGCAGCCCCAGTCTCTGTGCCTCTGTGCGAGCAGTGCCATGGGCAGATGAGGCTGAGCAACAGCTTTCCAGCCTAGCTCTTTCTGGCTTCGAGCTACCTGCAGACGTTCACATTTTGGGAGCAAAGCTGCTGTAGGCGCTCGGCACAGACCCCCTAATATACGTTTGAAGTTTGAGGGGGCAAGACAAGCAAGCAGCCCCAGTCTCTGTGCCTCTCTGCAAGCAGTGCCATGGGCAGATGAGGCTGAGCAACAGCTTTCCAGGCTAGCTCTTTCTGCCTGCGAGCTATCTGCAGACGTTCGCATTTCCAGAGCAGGGCTGTTGGAGGCGCCTGTCACAGACCACCTAAGCTACGTTTGAAGTTTGAGGTGGCAAGACAAGCAAGTAGCCCCAGTCTCTGTGCCTCTGTGCGAGTACTGCCATGGGCAGATGAGGCTGAGCAACAGCTTTCCAGGCTAGCTCTTTCTGGCTGTGAGCTATCTGCAGACGTTCACATTTTCGGAGCAGGGCTTCCGGAGGCGCCCGGCATGGACCACCTAAGCTACGTTTGAAGTGTCAGGGGGCAAGACAAGCAAGCAGCCCCAGTCTCTGTACCTCTCTGCGAGCAGTGCCATGGGCAGATGAGGCTGAGCAACAGCTTTCCAGGCTAGCTCTTTCTGGCTGCGAGCTATCTGCAGACGTTCGCATTTTCGGAGAAGCGCTGCTGGAGGCCCCCTGACGGACCCCCAAATATACGTTTGAAGTTTGAGGGGGCAAGACAAGCAAGCAGCCCCAGTCTCTGTGCCTCTGTGCGAGTACTGCCATGGGTAGATGAGACGGAGCAACAGCTTTCCAGGCTAGCTCTTTCTGGCTGCGAGCTATCTGCAGACGTTTGCATTTTCGGACCAGGGCTGCCGGAGGCGCCCGTCACACACCACCTAAGCTACGTTTGAAGTTTGAGGGGGCAAGACAAGCAAGCAGCCCCAGTCTCTGTGCCTCTGTGCGAGCAGTGCCATGGTCAGATAACTCTGAGCAACAGCTTTCCAGACTAGCTCTTTCTGCCTGCGAGCTATCTGCAGACGTTCGCATTTCCAGAGCAGGGCTGCCGGAGGCGCCCGGCACGGACCCCCAAAATTACATTGGAAGTTTGATGTTGCAAGACAAGCAAGCAGCCCCAGTCTCTGTGCCTCTGTGTGAGCAGTGCCATGGGTAGATGAGGCTGAGCAACAGCTTTCCAGGCTAGCTCTTTCTGCCTGCGAGCTATCTGCAGACGTTCGCATTTCCAGAGCAGGGCTGTTGGAGGCGCCTGTCACAGACCACCTAAGCTACGTTTGAAGTTTGAGGTGGCAAGACAAGCAAGTAGCCCCAGTCTCTGTGCCTCTGTGCGAGTACTGCCATGGGCAGATGAGGCTGAGCAACAGCTTTCCAGGCTAGCTCTTTCTGGCTGTGAGCTATCTGCAGACGTTCACATTTTCGGAGCAGGGCTTCCGGAGGCGCCCGGCATGGACCACCTAAGCTACGTTTGAAGTTTCAGGGGGCAAGACAAGCAAGCAGCCCCAGTCTCTGTACCTCTCTGCGAGCAGTGCCATGGGCAGATGAGGCTGAGCAACAGCTTTCCAGGCTAGCTCTTTCTGGCTGCGAGCTACCTGCAGACGTTCGCATTTTCGGAGAAGCGCTGCTGGAGGCCCCCTGACGGACCCCCAAATATACGTTTGAAGTTTGAGGGGGCAAGACAAGCAAGCAGCCCCAGTCTCTGTGCCTCTGTGCGAGCAGTGCCATGGGCAGATGAGGCTGAGCAACAGCTTTCCAGGCTAGCTCTTTCTGGCTGCGAGCTATCTGCAGACGTTCGCATATTTGGAGCAGGGCTGCCGGAGGCGCCCGGCACGGACCCCCAAAGCTACATTGGAAGTTTGATGTGGCAAGACAAGCAAGCAGCCCCAGTCTCTGTGCCTCTGTGCGAGCAGTGCCATGGGTAGATGAGGCTGAGCAACAGCTTTCCAGGCTAGCTCTTTCTGCCTGCGAGCTATCTGCAGACGTTCGCATTTCCAGAGCAGGGCTGTTGGAGGCGCCTGTCACAGACCACCTAAGCTACGTTTGAAGTTTGAGGTGGCAAGACAAGCAAGTAGCCCCAGTCTCTGTGCCTCTGTGCGAGTACTGCCATGGGCAGATGAGGCTGAGCAACAGCTTTCCAGGCTAGCTCTTTCTGGCTGTGAGCTATCTGCAGACGTTCCCATTTTCGGAGCAGGGCTTCCGGAGGCGCCCGGCATGGACCACCTAAGCTACGTTTGAAGTTTCAGGGGGCAAGACAAGCAAGCAGCCCCAGTCTCTGTACCTCTCTGCGAGCAGTGCCATGGGCAGATGAGGCTGAGCAACAGCTTTCCAGGCTAGCTCTTTCTGGCTGCGAGCTACCTGCAGACGTTCGCATTTTCGGAGAAGCGCCGCTGGAGGCCCCCTGACGGACACCCAAATATACGTTTGAAGTTTGAGGGGGCAAGACAAGCAAGCAGCCCCAGTCTCTGTGCCTCTGTGCGAGTACTGCCATGGGTAGATGAGACGGAGCAACAGCTTTCCAGGCTAGCTCTTTCTGGCTGCGAGCTATCTGCAGACGTTCACATTTTCGGAGCAGGGCTGCCGGAGGCGCCCGTCACACACCACCTAAGTTACGTTTGAAGTTTGAGGGGGCAAGACAAGCAAGCACCCCCAGTCTCTGTGCCTCTCTGCAAGCAGTGCCATGGGCAGATGAGGCTGAGCAACAGCTTTCCAGGCTAGCTCTTTCTGCCTGCGAGCTATCTGCAGACGTTCGCATTTCCAGAGCAGGGCTGTTGGAGGCGCCTGTCACAGACCACCTAAGCTACGTTTGAAGTTTGAGGGGGCAAGACAAGCAAGCAGCACCCAGTCTCTGTGCCTCTGTGCGAGCAGTGCCATGGGTAGATGAGACGGAGCAACAGCTTTCCAGGCTAGATCTTTCCGGCTGCGAGCTATCTGCAGACGTTCGCATTTTGGGAGCAGGGCTGCCGGAGGCGCCCGGCACGGACCCCCAAAGCTACATTGGAAGTTTGATGTGGCAAGACAAGCAAGCAGCCCCAGTCTCTGTGCCTCTGTGCGAGCAGTGCCATGGGTAGATGAGGCTGAGCAACAGCTTTCCAGGCTAGCTTTTTCTGCCTGCAAGCTATCTGCAGACGTTCACATTTTCGGAGCAAGGCTGCTGGAGTCGCCCGGCAGGGACGCCCAAAGATACGTTTGAAGTTTGAGGTGGCAAGACAAGCAAGCAGCCCCAGTCTCTGTGCCTTTGTGCGAGCAGTGCCATGGGCAGATGAGGCTGAGCAACAGCTTTCCAGGCTAGCTCTTTCTGCCTGCGAGCTATCTGCAGACGTTCGCATTTTCGGAGAAGCTCTGCAGGAGGCCCGATGCACGGAACCCCAAAGCTACGTTTGAAGTTTGAGGGGGCAAGACAAGCAAGCAGCCCCAGTCTCTGTGCCTCTGTGCAAGCAGTGCCATGGGCAGATGAGGCTGAGCAACAGCTTTTCAGCCTAGCTCTTTCTGCCTGCGAGCTATCTGCAGACGTTCGCATGTTCGGAGAAGCTCTGCAGGAGGCCCGATGCACGGAACCCCAAAGCTACGTTTGAAGTTTGAGGGGGCAAGACAAGCAAGCAGCCCCAGTCTCTGTGCCTCTGTGCGAGCAGTGCCATGGGCAGATGAGGCTGAGCAACAGCTTTCCAGCCTAGCTCTTTCTGGCTTCGAGCTACCTGCAGACGTTCACATTTTGGGAGCAAAGCTGCTGTAGGCGCTCGGCACAGACCCCCTAATCTACATTTGAAGTTTGAGGGGGCAAGACAAGCAAGCAGCCCCAGTCTCTGTGCCTCTGTGCGAGCAGTGCCATGGGCAGATGAGGCTGAGCAACAGCTTTCCAGGCTAGCTCTTTCTGGCTGCGAGCTATCTGCAGACGTTCGCATTTTCAGAGCTGGGCTGCTGGAGGCCCCCTGCACGGAACCCCAAAGCTACGTTTGAAGTTTGAGGGGGCAAGACAAGCAAGCAGCCCCAGTCTCTGTGCCTCTGTGCGAGCAGTGCCATGGGCAGATGAAGCTGAGCAACAGCTTTCCAGGCTAGTCCCTTCTGGCTGCCACCTATCTGCAGACGTTCGCATTTTGGGAGCAGGGCTACTGGAGGCGCCCGGCATGGACCACCTCAGCTACGTTTGAAGTTTGAGGGGGCAAGACAAGCAAGCAGCCCAGTCTCTGTGCCTCTGTGCGAGCAGTGCCATGGGCAGATGAGGCTGAGCAACAGCTTTCCAGGCTAGCTCCTTCTGCCTGCGAGCTATCTGCAAACGTTCCCATTTTCAGAGCAAAGCTGCTGGAGGCCCCCTGCACGGACCCCCACAGATACGTTTGAAATTTGAGGGGGCAAGACAAGCAAGTAGCCCCAGTCTCTGTGCCTCTGTGCGAGCAGTGTCATGGGCAGATGAGGCTGAGCAACAGCTTTCCAGGCTAGCTCTTTCTGCCTGCGAGCTATCTGCAGACGTTCGCATTTTGAAAGCAGGGCTGAAGGAGGCGCCCGGCTCGGACCACCTAAGATACATTTGAAGTTTTAGGTGGCAACACAAGCAAGCAGCCCCAGTCTCTGTGCCTCTGTGCGAGCAGTGCCATGGGCAGATGAGGCTGAGCAACAGCTTTCCAGGCTAGCTCCTTCTGCCTGCGAGCTATCTGCAGACGTTCGCAGTTTCGGAGCAGGGCTGCAGGAGCCGCCCGGCACAGACCCCCTCAGCTACGTTTGAAGTTTGAGGGGGCAAGAAAAGCAAGTAGCCCCAGTCTCTGTGCCTCTGTGCAAGCAGTGCATGGGCAGATGAGGCTGAGCAACAGCTTTCCAGACTAGCTCTTTCTGCCTGCGAGCTATCTGCAGACGTTCGCATTTTCGGAGAAGCTCTGCAGGAGGCCCGATGCACGGAACCCCAAAGCTACGTTTGAAGTTTGATGTGGCAAGACAAGCAAGCAGCCCCAGTCTCTGTGCCTCTGTGCAAGCAGTGCCATGGGCAGATGAGGCTGAGCAACAGCTTTCCAGCCTAGCTCTTTCTGCCTGCGAGCTATCTGCAGACGTTCGCATGTTCGGAGAAGCTCTGCAGGAGGCCCGATGCACGGAACCCCTAATCTACGTTTGAAGTTTGAGGGGGCAAGACAAGCAAGCAGCCCCAGTCTCTGTGCCTCTGTGCGAGCAGTGCCATGGGCAGATGAGGCTGAGCAACAGCTTTCCAGCCTAGCTCTTTCTGGCTTCGAGCTACCTGCAGACGTTCACATTTTGGGAGCAAAGCTGCTGTAGGCGCTCGGCACAGACCCCCTAATCTACGTTTGAAGTTTGAGGGGGCAAGACAAGCAAGCAGCCCCAGTCTCTGTGCCTCTGTGCGAGCAGTGCCATGCGTAGATGAGGCTGAGAACCAGCTTTCCAGGCTAGCCCCTTCTGGCTGCCACCTATCTGCAGACGTTCACATTTTCGGAGCAGGGCTACTGGAGGCGCCCGGCATGGACCACCTCAGCTACGTTTGAAGTTTGAGGGGGCAAGACAAGCAAGCAGCCCCAGTCTCTGTGCCTCTGTGCGAGCAGTGCCATGGGCAGATGAGGCTGAGCAACAGCTTTCCAGGCTAGCTCCTTCTGCCTGCGAGCTATCTGCAAACGTTCCCATTTTCAAAGCAGGGCTGCTGGAGGCCCCTGCACGGACCCCACAGCTACGTTTGAAATTTGAGGGGGCAAGACAAGCAAGTAGCCCCAGTCTCTGTGCCTCTGTGCGAGCAGTGTCATGGGCAGATGAGGCTGAGCAACAGCTTTCCAGGCTAGCTCTTTCTGCCTGTGAGCTATCTGCAGACGTTCGCATGTTCGGAGAAGCTCTGCAGGAGGCCCGATGCACGGAACCCCAAAGCTACGTTTGAAGTTTGAGGGGGCAAGACAAGCAAGCAGCCCCAGTCTCTGTGCCTCTGTGCGAGCAGTGCCATGGGCAGATGAGGCTGAGCAACAGCTTTCCAGCCTAGCTCTTTCTGGCTGCGAGCTATCTGCAGACGTTCGCATTTTGGGAGCAAAGCTGCTGTAGGCACTCGGCACAGACCCCCTAATCTACGTTTGAAGTTTGAGGGGGCAAGACAAGCAAGCAGCCCCAGTCTCTGTGCCTCTGTGCGAGCAGTGCCATGGGCAGATGAGGCTGAGCAACAGCTTTCCAGCCTAGCTCTTTCTGGCTTCGAGCTACCTGCAGACGTTCACATTTTGGGAGCAAAGCTGCTGTAGGCGCTCGGCACAGACCCCCTAATCTACATTTGAAGTTTGAGGGGGCAAGACAAGCAAGCAGCCCCAGTCTCTGTGCCTCTGTGCGAGCAGTGCCATGGGCAGATGAGGCTGAGCAACAGCTTTCCAGGCTAGCTCTTTCTGGCTGCGAGCTATCTGCAGACGTTCGCATTTTCAGAGCTGGGCTGCTGGAGGCCCCCTGCACGGAACCCCAAAGCTACGTTTGAAGTTTGAGGGGGCAAGACAAGCAAGCAGCCCCAGTCTCTGTGCCTCTGTGCGAGCAGTGCCATGGGCAGATGAAGCTGAGCAACAGCTTTCCAGGCTAGTCCCTTCTGGCTGCCACCTATCTGCAGACGTTCGCATTTTGGGAGCAGGGCTACTGGAGGCGCCCGGCATGGACCACCTCAGCTACGTTTGAAGTTTGAGGGGGCAAGACAAGCAAGCAGCCCAGTCTCTGTGCCTCTGTGCGAGCAGTGCCATGGGCAGATGAGGCTGAGCAACAGCTTTCCAGGCTAGCTCCTTCTGCCTGCGAGCTATCTGCAAACGTTCCCATTTTCAGAGCAGGGCTGCTGGAGGCCCCCTGCACGGACCCCCACAGATACGTTTGAAATTTGAGGGGGCAAGACAAGCAAGTAGCCCCAGTCTCTGTGCCTCTGTGCGAGCAGTGTCATGGGCAGATGAGGCTGAGCAACAGCTTTCCAGGCTAGCTCTTTCTGCCTGCGAGCTATCTGCAGACGTTCGCATTTTGAAAGCAGGGCTGAAGGAGGCGCCCGGCTCGGACCACCTAAGATACATTTGAAGTTTTAGGTGGCAACACAAGCAAGCAGCCCCAGTCTCTGTGCCTCTGTGCGAGCAGTGCCATGGGCAGATGAGGCTGAGCAACAGCTTTCCAGGCTAGCTCCTTCTGCCTGCGAGCTATCTGCAGACGTTCGCAGTTTCGGAGCAGGGCTGCAGGAGCCGCCCGGCACAGACCCCCTCAGCTACGTTTGAAGTTTGAGGGGGCAAGAAAAGCAAGTAGCCCCAGTCTCTGTGCCTCTGTGCAAGCAGTGCATGGGCAGATGAGGCTGAGCAACAGCTTTCCAGACTAGCTCTTTCTGCCTGCGAGCTATCTGCAGACGTTCGCATTTTCGGAGAAGCTCTGCAGGAGGCCCGATGCACGGAACCCCAAAGCTACGTTTGAAGTTTGATGTGGCAAGACAAGCAAGCAGCCCCAGTCTCTGTGCCTCTGTGCAAGCAGTGCCATGGGCAGATGAGGCTGAGCAACAGCTTTCCAGCCTAGCTCTTTCTGCCTGCGAGCTATCTGCAGACGTTCGCATGTTCGGAGAAGCTCTGCAGGAGGCCCGATGCACGGAACCCCTAATCTACGTTTGAAGTTTGAGGGGGCAAGACAAGCAAGCAGCCCCAGTCTCTGTGCCTCTGTGCGAGCAGTGCCATGGGCAGATGAGGCTGAGCAACAGCTTTCCAGCCTAGCTCTTTCTGGCTTCGAGCTACCTGCAGACGTTCACATTTTGGGAGCAAAGCTGCTGTAGGCGCTCGGCACAGACCCCCTAATCTACGTTTGAAGTTTGAGGGGGCAAGACAAGCAAGCAGCCCCAGTCTCTGTGCCTCTGTGCGAGCAGTGCCATGCGTAGATGAGGCTGAGAACCAGCTTTCCAGGCTAGCCCCTTCTGGCTGCCACCTATCTGCAGACGTTCACATTTTCGGAGCAGGGCTACTGGAGGCGCCCGGCATGGACCACCTCAGCTACGTTTGAAGTTTGAGGGGGCAAGACAAGCAAGCAGCCCCAGTCTCTGTGCCTCTGTGCGAGCAGTGCCATGGGCAGATGAGGCTGAGCAACAGCTTTCCAGGCTAGCTCCTTCTGCCTGCGAGCTATCTGCAAACGTTCCCATTTTCAAAGCAGGGCTGCTGGAGGCCCCTGCACGGACCCCACAGCTACGTTTGAAATTTGAGGGGGCAAGACAAGCAAGTAGCCCCAGTCTCTGTGCCTCTGTGCGAGCAGTGTCATGGGCAGATGAGGCTGAGCAACAGCTTTCCAGGCTAGCTCTTTCTGCCTGTGAGCTATCTGCAGACGTTCGCATGTTCGGAGAAGCTCTGCAGGAGGCCCGATGCACGGAACCCCAAAGCTACGTTTGAAGTTTGAGGGGGCAAGACAAGCAAGCAGCCCCAGTCTCTGTGCCTCTGTGCGAGCAGTGCCATGGGCAGATGAGGCTGAGCAACAGCTTTCCAGCCTAGCTCTTTCTGGCTGCGAGCTATCTGCAGACGTTCGCATTTTGGGAGCAAAGCTGCTGTAGGCACTCGGCACAGACCCCCTAATCTACGTTTGAAGTTTGAGGGGGCAAGACAAGCAAGCAGCCCCAGTCTCTGTGCCTCTGTGCGAGCAGTGCCATGGGCAGATGAGGCTGAGCAACAGCTTTCCAGCCTAGCTCTTTCTGCCTGCGAGCTATCTGCAGACGCTCGCATTTTGGGAACAGGGTTGTTGGAGGCCCCCTGCACGGAACCCCAAAGCTACGTTTGAAGTTTGAGGGGGCAAGACAAGCAAGCAGCCCCAGTCTCTGTGCCTCTGTGCGAGCAGTGCCATGGGCAGATGAAGCTGAGAACCAGCTTTCCAGGCTAGCCCCTTCTGGCTGCCACCTATCTGCAGACGTTCACATTTTCGGAGCAGGGCTACTGGAGGCGCCCGGCATGGACCACCTCAGCTACGTTTGAAGTTTGAGGGGGCAAGACAAGCAAGCAGCCCCAGTCTCTGTGCCTCTGTGCGAGCAGTGCCATGGGCAGATGAGGCTGAGCAACAGCTTTCCAGGCTAGCTCCTTCTGCCTGCGAGCTATCTGCAAACGTTCCCATTTTCAGAGCAGGGCTGCTGGAGGCCCCTGCACGGACCCCCTCAGCTACGTTTGAAATTTGAGGGGGCAAGACAAGCAAGTAGCCCCAGTCTCTGTGCCTCTGTGCAAGCAGTGTCATGGGCAGATGAGGCTGAGCAACAGCTTTCCAGGCTAGCTCTTTCTGCCTGCGAGCTACCTGCAGGCGTTCGCATGTTCGGAGAAGCTCTGCAGGAGGCCCGATGCACGGAACCCCAAAGCTACGTTTGAAGTTTGAGGGGGCAAGACAAGCAAGCAGCCCCAGTCTCTGTGCCTCTGTGCGAGCAGTGCCATGGGCAGATGAGGCTGAGCAACAGCTTTCCAGCCTAGCTCTTTCTGCCTTCGAGCTACCTGCAGACGTTCACATTTTGGGAGCAAAGCTGCTGTAGGCGCTCGGCACAGACCCCCTAATCTACGTTTGAAGTTTGAGGGGGCAAGACAAGCAAGCAGCCCCAGTCTCTGTGCCTCTGTGCGAGCAGTGCCATGGGCAGATGAGGCTGAGCAACAGCTTTCCAGGCTAGCTCCTTCTGCCTGCGAGCTATCTGCAGACGTTCACATTTTGGGAGCAGGGCTACTGGAGGCGCCCGGCATGGACCACCTCAGCTACGTTTGAAGTTTGAGGGGGCAAGACAAGCAAGCAGCCCCAGTCTCTGTGCCTCTGTGCGAGCAGTGCCATGGGCACATGAGGCTGAGCAACAGCTTTCCAGGCTAGCTCCTTCTGCCTGCGAGCTATCTGCAGACGTTCCCATTTTCAGAGCAGGGCTGCTGGAGGCCCCTGCACGGACCCCCTCAGCTACGTTGGAAGTTTGAAGGGGCAAGAAAAGCAAGCAGCCCCAGTCTCTGTGCCTCTGTGCAAGCAGTGCCATGGGCAGATGAGGCTGAGCAACAGCTTTCCAGCCTAGCTCTTTCTGCCTGCGAGCTATCTGCAGACGTTCGCATGTTCGGAGAAGCTCTGCAGGAGGCCCGATGCACGGAACCCCAAAGCTACGTTTGAAGTTTGAGGGGGCAAGACAAGCAAGCAGCCCCAGTCTCTGTGCCTCTGTGCGAGCAGTGCCATGGGCAGATGAGGCTGAGCAACAGCTTTCCAGCCTAGCTCTTTCTGGCTTCGAGCTACCTGCAGACGTTCACATTTTGGGAGCAAAGCTGCTGTAGGCGCTCGGCACAGACCCCCTAATATACGTTTGAAGTTTGAGGGGGCAAGACAAGCAAGCAGCCCCAGTCTCTGTGCCTCTCTGCAAGCAGTGCCATGGGCAGATGAGGCTGAGCAACAGCTTTCCAGGCTAGCTCTTTCTGCCTGCGAGCTATCTGCAGACGTTCGCATTTCCAGAGCAGGGCTGTTGGAGGCGCCTGTCACAGACCACCTAAGCTACGTTTGAAGTTTGAGGTGGCAAGACAAGCAAGTAGCCCCAGTCTCTGTGCCTCTGTGCGAGTACTGCCATGGGCAGATGAGGCTGAGCAACAGCTTTCCAGGCTAGCTCTTTCTGGCTGTGAGCTATCTGCAGACGTTCACATTTTCGGAGCAGGGCTTCCGGAGGCGCCCGGCATGGACCACCTAAGCTACGTTTGAAGTGTCAGGGGGCAAGACAAGCAAGCAGCCCCAGTCTCTGTACCTCTCTGCGAGCAGTGCCATGGGCAGATGAGGCTGAGCAACAGCTTTCCAGGCTAGCTCTTTCTGGCTGCGAGCTATCTGCAGACGTTCGCATTTTCGGAGAAGCGCTGCTGGAGGCCCCCTGACGGACCCCCAAATATACGTTTGAAGTTTGAGGGGGCAAGACAAGCAAGCAGCCCCAGTCTCTGTGCCTCTGTGCGAGTACTGCCATGGGTAGATGAGACGGAGCAACAGCTTTCCAGGCTAGCTCTTTCTGGCTGCGAGCTATCTGCAGACGTTCGCATTTTCGGAGCAGGGCTGCCGGAGGCGCCCGTCACACACCACCTAAGCTACGTTTGAAGTTTGAGGGGGCAAGACAAGCAAGCAGCCCCAGTCTCTGTGCCTCTGTGCGAGCAGTGCCATGGGCAGATAACACTGAGCAACAGCTTTCCAGACTAGCTCTTTCTGCCTGCGAGCTATCTGCAGACGTTCGCATATTTGGAGCAGGGCTGCCGGAGGCGCCCGGCACGGACCCCCAAAGCTACACTGGAAGTTTGATGTGGCAAGACAAGCAAGCAGCCCCAGTCTCTGTGCCTCTGTGCGAGTACTGCCATGGGTAGATGAGACGGAGCAACAGCTTTCCAGGCTAGCTCTTTCTGGCTGCGAGCTATCTGCAGACGTTCGCATTTTCGGAGCAGGGCTGCCGGAGGCGCCCGGCACGGACCACCTAAGCTACGTTTGAAGTTTGAGGGGGCAAGACAAGCAAGCAGCCCCAGTCTCTGTGCCTCTGTGCGAGTACTGCCATGGGCAGATGAGGCTGAGCAACAGCTTTCCAGGCTAGCTCTTTCTGGCTGTGAGCTATCTGCAGACGTTCACATTTTCGGAGCAGGGCTTCCGGAGGCGCCCGGCATGGACCACCTAAGCTACGTTTGAAGTTTCAGGGGGCAAGACAAGCAAGCAGCCCCAGTCTCTGTACCTCTCTGCGAGCAGTGCCATGGGCAGATGAGGCTGAGCAACAGCTTTCCAGGCTAGCTCTTTCTGGCTGCGAGCTACCTGCAGACGTTCGCATTTTCGGAGAAGCGCTGCTGGAGGCCCCCTGACGGACCCCCATATATACGTTTGAAGTTTGAGGGGGCAAGACAAGCAAGCAGCCCCAGTCTCTGTGCCTCTCTGCGAGCAGTGCCATGGGCAGATGAGGCTGAGCAACAGCTTTCCAGGCTAGCTCTTTCTGCCTGCGAGCTATCTGCAGACGTTCGCATTTTCGGAGCAAGGCTGCCGGAGATGCCCGCCACTGAACCCAAAAGATACGTTTGAAGTCTGAGGTGGCAAGACAAGCAAGCAGCCCCAGTCTCTGTACCTCTCTGCGAGCAGTGCCATGGGCAGATGAGGCTGAGCAACAGCTTTCCAGGCTAGCTCTTTCTGCCTGCGAGCTACCTGCCGACGTTCGCATTTTCGGAGAAGCGCTGCTGGAGGCCCCCTGACGGACCCCCAAATATACGTTTGAAGTTTGAGGGGGCAAGACAAGCAAGCAGCCCCAGTCTCTGTGCCTCTGTGCGAGTACTGCCATGGGTAGATGAGACGGAGCAACAGCTTTCCAGGCTAGCTCTTTCTGCCTGCGAGCTATCTGCACACGTTCGCATTTTCGGAGCAGGGCTGCCGGAGGCGCTCGTCACACACCACCTAAGCTACGTTTGAAGTTTGAGGGGGCAAGACAAGCAAGCAGCCCCAGTCTCTGTGCCTCTGTGCGAGCAGTGCCATGGGCAGATAACGCTGAGCAACAGCTTTCCAGACTAGCTCTTTCTGCCTGCGAGCTATCTGCAGACGTTCGCATATTTGGAGCAGGGCTGCCGGAGGCGCCCGGCAGGGACCCCCAAAGCTACATTGGAAGTTTGATGTGGCAAGACAAGCAAGCAGCCCCAGTCTCTGTGCCTCTGTGCGAGCAGTGCCATGGGTAGATGAGGCTGAGCAACAGCTTTCCAGGCTAGCTCTTTCTGCCTGCGAGCTATCTGCAGACGTTCGCATTTTCGGAGCAGGGCTGCCGGCGGCGCCCGTCACACACCACCTAAGCTACGTTTGAAGTTTGAGGTGGCAAGACAAGCAAGCAGCCCCAGTCTCTGTGCCTCTCTGCAAGCAGTGCCATGGGCAGATGAGGCTGAGCAACAGCTTTCCAGGCTAGCTCTTTCTGGCTGCGAGCTATCTGCAGACGTTCACATTTTCGGAGCAAGGCTGCTGGAGTCGCCCGGCAGGGACCCCCAAAGATACGTTTGAAGTTTGAGGTGGCAAGACAAGCAAGCAGCCCCAGTCTCTGTGCCTCTGTGCGAGCAGTGCCATGGGCAGATGAGGCTGAGCAACAGCTTTCCAGCCTAGCTATTTCTGCCTGAGAGCTATCTGCAGACGTTCGCATTTCCAGAGCAGGGCTGTTGGAGGCGCCTGTCACAGACCACCTAAGCTACGTTTGAAGTTTGAGGTGGCAAGACAAGCAAGTAGCCCCAGTCTCTGTGCCTCTGTGCGAGTACTGCCATGGGCAGATGAGGCTGAGCAACAGCTTTCCAGGCTAGCTCTTTCTGGCTGTGAGCTATCTGCAGACGTTCACATTTTCGGAGAAGGGCTTCCGGAGGCGCCCAGCATGGACCACCTAAGCTACGTTTGTAGTTTGAGGGGGCAAGACAAGCAAGCAGCCCCAGTCTCTGTGCCTCTCTGCGAGCAGTGCCATGGGCAGATGAGGCTGAGCAACAGCTTTCCAGGCTAGCTCTTTCTGCCTGCGAGCTACCTGCAGACGTTCGCATTTTCGCAGAAGCGCTGCTGGAGGCCCCCTGACGGACCCCCAAATATACGTTTGAAGTTTGAGGGGGCAAGACAAGCAAGCAGCCCCAGTCTCTGTGCCTCTGTGCGAGTACTGCCATGGGTAGATGAGACGGAGCAACAGCTTTCCAGGCTAGCTCTTTCTGCCTGCGAGCTATCTGCAGACGTTCGCATTTTCGGAGCAGGGCTGCCGGAGGCGCCCATCGCACACCACCTAAGCTACGTTTGAAGTTTGAGGGGGCAAGACAAGCAAGCAGCCCCAGTCTCTGTGCCTCTGTGCGAGCAGTGCCATGGGCAGATAACGCTGAGCAACAGCTTTCCAGACTAGCTCTTTCTGCCTGCGAGCTATCTGCAGACGTTCGCATATTTGGAGCAGGGCTGCCGGAGGCGCCCGGCACGGACCCCCAAAGCTACATTGCAAGTTTGATGTGGCAAGAGAAGCAAGCAGCCCCAGTCTCTGTGCCTCTGTGCGAGCAGTGCCATGGGTAGATGAGGCTGAGCAACAGCTTTCCAGGCTAGCTCTTTCTGCCTGCGAGCTATCTGCAGACGTTCGCATTTTCGGAGCAGGGCTGCCGGAGGCGCCCGTCACACACCACCTAAGCTACGTTTGAAGTTTGAGGGGGCAAGACAAGCAAGCAGCCCCAGTCTCTGTGCCTCTCTGCAAGCAGTGCCATGGGCAGATGAGACTGAGCAACAGCTTTCCAGGCTAGCTCTTTCTGCCTGCGAGCTATCTGCAGACGTTCACATTTTCGGAGCAAGACTGCTGGAGTCGCCCGGCAGGGACCCCCAAAGATACGTTTGAAGTTTGAGGTGGCAAGACAAGCAAGCAGCCCCAGTCTCTGTGCCTCTGTGCGAGTACTGCCATGGGCAGATGAGGCTGAGCAACAGCTTTCCAGGCTAGCTCTTTCTGGCTGTGAGCTACCTGCAGACGTTCGCATTTTCGGAGCAGGGCTTCCGGAGGCGCCCGGCATGGACCACCTAAGCTACGTTTGAAGTTTCAGTGGGCAAGACAAGCAAGCAGCCCCAGTCTCTGTACCTCTCTGCGAGCAGTGCCATGGGCAGATGAGGCTGAGCAACAGCTTTCCAGGCTAGCTCTTTCTGCCTGCAAGCTATCTGCAGACGTTCGCATTTTCGGAGCAAGGCTGCCGGAGATGCCCGCCACTGAACCCAAAAGATACGTTTGAAGTCTGAGGTGGCAAGACAAGCAAGCAGCCCCAGTCTCTGTGCCTCTGTGCGAGCAGTGCCATGGGCAGATGAGGCTGAGCAACAGCTTTCCAGGCTAGCTCTTTCTGCCTGCGAGCTATCTGCAGACGTTCACATTTTCGGAGCAAGGCTGCCGGAGTCGCCCGGCAGGGACCCCCAAATATACGTTTGAAGTTTGAGGTGGCAAGACAAGCAAGCAGCCCCAGTCTCTGTGCCTCTGTGCGAGCAGTGCCATGGGCAGATGAGGCTGAGCAACAGCTTTCCAGCCTAGCTCTTTCTGGCTGCGAGCTATCTGCAGACGTTCGCATTTCCAGAGCAGGGCTGTTGGAGGCGCCTGTCACAGACCACCTAAGCTACGTTTGAAGTTTGAGGTGGCAAGACAAGCAAGTAGCCCCAGTCTCTGTGCCTCTGTGCGAGTACTGCCATGGGCAGATGAGGCTCAGCAACAGCTTTCCAGGCTAGCTCTTTCTGGCTGTGAGCTATCTGCAGACGTTCACATTTTCGGAGCAGGGCTTCCGGAGGCGCCCGGCATGGACCACCTAAGCTACGTTTGAAGTTTGAGGGGGCAAGACAAGCAAGCAGCCCCAGTCTCTGTACCTCTCTGCGAGCAGTGCCATGGGCAGATGAGGCTGAGCAACAGCTTTCCAGGCTAGCTCTTTCTGCCTGCGAGCTACCTGCAGACGTTCGCATTTTCGGAGAAGCGCTGCTGGAGGCCCCCTGACGGACCCCCAAATATACGTTTGAAGTTTGAGGGGGCAAGACAAGCAAGCAGCCCCAGTCTCTGTGCCTCTGTGCGAGTACTGCCATGGGTAGATGAGACGGAGCAACAGCTTTCCAGGCTAGCTCTTTCTGCCTGCGAGCTATCTGCAGACGTTCGCATTTTCGGAGCAGGGCTGCCGGAGGCGCCCGTCACACACCACCTAAGCTACGTTTGAAGTTTGAGGGGGCAAGACAAGCAAGCAGCCCCAGTCTCTGTGCCTCTGTGCGAGCAGTGCCATGGGCAGATAACGCTGAGCAACAGCTTTCCAGACTAGCTCTTTCTGCCTGCGAGCTATCTGCAGACGTTCGCATATTTGGAGCAGGGCTGCCGGAGGCGCCCGGCACGGACCCCCAAAGCTACATTGGAAGTTTGATGTGGCAAGACAAGCAAGCAGCCCCAGTCTCTGTGCCTCTGTGCGAGCAGTGCCATGGGTAGATGAGGCTGAGCAACAGCTTTCCAGGCTAGCTCTTTCTGCCTGCGAGCTATCTGCAGACGTTCGCATTTCCAGAGCAGGGCTCTTGGAGGCGCCTGCCACAGACCACCTAAGCTACGTTTGAAGTTTGAGGTGGCAAGACAAGCAAGTAGCCCCAGTCTCTGTGCCTCTGTGCGAGTACTGCCATGGGCAGATGAGGCTGAGCAACAGCTTTCCAGGCTAGCTCTTTCTGGCTGTGAGCTATCTGCAGACGTTCACATTTTCGGAGAAGGGCTTCCGGAGGTGCCCAGCATGGATCACCTAAGCTACGTTTGAAGTTTCAGGGGGCAAGACAAGCAAGCAGCCCCAGTCTCTGTACCTCTCTGCGAGCAGTGCCATGGGCAGATGAGGCTGAGCAACAGCTTTCCAGCCTAGCTCTTTCTGCCTGCGAGCTACCTGCAGACGTTCGCATTTTCGCAGAAGCGCTGCTGGAGGCCCCCTGACGGACCCCCAAATATACGTTTGAAGTTTGAGGGGGCAAGACAAGCAAGCAGCCCCAGTCTCTGTGCCTCTGTGCGAGCACTGCCATGGGTAGATGAGACGCAGCAACAGCTTTCCAGGCTAGCTCTTTCTGCCTGCGAGCTATCTGCAGACGTTCACATTTTCGGAGCAGGGCTGCCGGAGGCGCACATCGCACACCACCTAAGCTACGTTTGAAGTTTGAGGGGGCAAGACAAGCAAGCAGCCCCAGTCTCTGTGCCTCTGTGCGAGCAGTGCCATGGGCAGATAACGCTGAGCAACAGCTTTCCAGACTAGCTCTTTCTGCCTGCGAGCTATCTGCAGACGTTCGCATATTTGGAGCAGGGCTGCCGGAGGCGCCCGGCACGGACCCCCAAAGCTACATTGCAAGTTTGATGTGGCAAGAGAAGCAAGCAGCCCCAGTCTCTGTGCCTCTGTGCGAGCAGTGCCATGGGTAGATGAGGCTGAGCAACAGCTTTCCAGGCTAGCTCTTTCTGCCTGCGAGCTATCTGCAGACGTTCGCATTTTCGGAGCAGGGCTGCCGGAGGCGCCCGTCACACACCACCTAAGCTACATTTGAAGTTTGAGGGGGCAAGACAAGCAAGCAGCCCCAGTCTCTGTGCCTCTGTGCGAGCAGTGCCATTGGTAGATGAGGCTGAGCAACAGCTTTCCAGGCTAGCTCTTTCTGCCTGCGAGCTATCTGCAGACGTTCACATTTTCGGAGCAAGACTGCTGGAGTCGCCCGGCAGGGACCCCCAAGGATACGTTGGAAGTTTGAGGTGGCAAGACAAGCAAGCAGCCCCAGTCTCTGTGCCTCTGTGCGAGTACTGCCATGGGCAGATGAGGCTGAGCAACAGCTTTCCAGGCTAGCTCTTTCTGGCTGTGAGCTATCTGCAGACGTTCGCATTTTCGGAGCAGGGCTTCCGGAGGCGCCCGGCATGGACCACCTAAGCTACGTTTGAAGTTTCAGGGGGCAAGACAAGCAACCAGCCCCAGTCTCTGTACCTCTCTGCGAGCAGTGCCATGGGCAGATGAGGCTGAGCAACAGCTTTCCAGGCTAGCTCTTTCTGGCTGCGAGCTACCTGCAGACATTCGCATTTTCGGAGAAGCGCTGCTGGAGGCCCCCTGACGGACCCCCAAATATACGTTTGAAGTTTGAGGGGGCAAGACAAGCAAGCAGCCCCAGTCTCTGTGCCTCTGTGCGAGTACTGCCATGGGTAGATGAGACGGAGCAACAGCTTTCCAGGCTAGCTCTTTCTGGCTGCGAGCTATCTGCAGACGTTCGCATTTTCGGAGCAGGGCTGCCGGAGGCGCCGGACACGGAACACCTAAGCTACGTTTGAAGTTTGAGGGGGCAAGACAGACAAGCAAGCACCCCCAGTCTCTGTGCCTCTGTGCGAGCAGTGCCATGGGTAGATGAGGCTGAGCAACAGCTTTCCAGGCTAGCTCTTTCTGGCTGCGAGCTATCTGCAGACGTTCGCATTTTCGGAGCAGGGCTGCCGGAGACCCCCTGCACAGACCACCTAAGCTACGTTTGAAGTTTGAGGGGCCAAGACAAGCAAGCAGCCCCAGTCTCTGTGCCTCTGTGCGAGCAGTGCCATGGGCAGATGAGGCTGAGCAACAGCTTTCCAGGCTACCTATTTCTGCCTGCGAGCTATCTGCAGACGTTCGCATTTTTGGAGCAGGGCTGCCGGAGGCGCCCGGCACGGACCACCTAAGATACGTTTGAAGTTTGAGGGGGCAAGACAAGCAACCAGGCCCAGTCTCTGTGCCTCTGTGCGAGCAGTGCCATGGGCAGATGAGGCTGAGCAACAGCTATCCAGGCTAGCTCTTTCTGCCTGCGAGCTATCTGCAGACGTTCGAGTTTTCGGAGCAGGGCTACTGGAGGCTCCCAGGACGGACCCCCAAAGCTACGTTTGAAGTTTGAGGGGGCAAGACAAGCAAGCAGCCCCAGTCTCTGTGCCTCTGTGCGAGCAGTGCCATGGGTAGATGAGGCTGAGCAACAGCTTTCCAGGCTAGCTCTTTCTGCCTGCGAGCTATCTGCAGACGTTCGCATTTTCGGAGCAAGGCTGCCGGAGATGACCGCCACTGAACCCAAAAGATACGTTTGAAGTCTGAGGTGGCAAGACAAGCAAGCAGCCCCAGTCTCTGTGCCTCTGTGCGAGCAGTGCCATGGGCAGATGAGGCTGAGCAACAGCTTTCCAGGCTAGCTCTTTCTGCCTGCGAGCTATCTGCAGACGTTCACATTTTGGGAACAGGGTTGTTGGAGGCCCCCTGACGGACACCCAAATATACGTTTGAAGTTTGAGGGGGCAAGACAAGCAAGCAGCCCCAGTCTCTGTGCCTCTGTGCGAGCAGTGCCATGGGCAGATGAGGCTGAGCAACAGCTTTCCAGCCTAGCTCTTTCTGGCTGCGAGCTATCTGCAGACGTTCGCATTTCTAGAGCAGGGCTGTTGGAGGCGCCTGTCACAGACCACCTAAGCTACGTTTGAAGTTTGAGGTGGCAAGACAAGCAAGTAGCCCCAGTCTCTGTGCCTCTGTGCGAGTACTGCCATGGGCAGATGAGGCTGAGCAACAGCTTTCCAGCCTAGCTCTTTCTGGCTGTGAGCTATCTGCAGACGTTCACATTTTCGGAGCAGGGCTTCCGGAGGCGCCCGGCATGGACCACCTAAGCTACGTTTGAAGTTTCAGGGGGCAAGACAAGCAAGCAGCCCCAGTCTCTGTACCTCTCTGCGAGCAGTGCCATGGGCAGATGAGGCTGAGCAACAGCTTTCCAGGCTAGCTCTTTCTGGCTGCGAGCTACCTGCAGACGTTCGCATTTTCGGAGAAGCGCTGCTGGAGGCCCCCTGACGGACCCCCAAATATACGTTTGAAGTTTGAGGGGGCAAGACAAGCAAGCAGCCCCAGTCTCTGTGCCTCTGTGCGAGTACTGCCATGGGTAGATGAGACGGAGCAACAGCTTTCCAGGCTAGCTCTTTCTGGCTGCGAGCTATCTGCAGACGTTCGCATTTTCGGAGCAGGGCTGCCGGAGGCGCCCGTCACACACCACCTAAGGTACGTTTGAAGTTTGAGGGGGCAAGACAAGCAAGCAGCCCCAGACTCTGTGCCTCTGTGCGAGCAGTGCCATGGGCAGATAACGCTGAGCAACAGCTTTCCAGACTAGCTCTTTCTGCCTGCGAGCTATCTGCAGACGTTCGCATATTTGGAGCAGGGCTGCCGGAGGCGCCCGGCACGGACCCCCAAAGTTACATTGGAAGTTTGATGTGGCAAGACAAGCAAGCAGCCCCAGTCTCTGTGCCTCTGTGCGAGTACTGCCATGGGCAGATGAGGCTGAGCAACAGCTTTCCAGGCTAGCTCTTTCTGCCTGCGAGCTATCTGCAGACGTTCACATTTTCGGAGCAGGGCTTCCGGAGGCGCCCGGCATGGACCACCTAAGATACGTTTGAAGTTTCAGGGGGCAAGACAAGCAAGCAGCCCCAGTCTCTGTACCTCTCTGCGAGCAGTGCCATGGGTAGATGAGGCTGAGCAACAGCTTTCCAGGCTAGCTCTTTCTGCCTGCGAGCTATCTGCAGACGTTCACATTTTCGGAGCAAGGCTGCTGGAGTCGCCCGGCAGGGACCCCCAAAGATACGTTTGAAGTTTGAGGGGGCAAGACAAGCAAGCAGCCCCAGTCTCTGTGCCTCTGTGCGAGCAGTGCCATGGGCAGATGAGGCTGAGCAACAGCTTTCCAGCCTAGCTCTTTCTGCCTGAGAGCTATCTGCAGACGTTCGCATTTCCAGAGCAGGGCTGTTGGAGGCGCCTGTCACAGACCACCTAAGCTACGTTTGAAGTTTGAGGTGGCAAGACAAGCAAGTAGCCCCAGTCTCTGTGCCTCTGTGCGAGTACTGCCATGGGCAGATGAGGCTGAGCAACAGCTTTCCAGGCTAGCTCTTTCTGGCTGTGAGCTATCTGCAGACGTTCACATTTTCGGAGCAGGGCTTCCGGAGGCGCCCGGCATGGACCACCTAAGCTACGTTTGAAGTTTCAGGCGGCAAGACAAGCAACCAGCCCCAGTCTCTGTACCTCTCTGCGAGCAGTGCCATGGGCAGATGAGGCTGAGCAACAGCTTTCCAGGCTAGCTCTTTCTGCCTGCGAGCTAACTGCAGACGTTTGCATTTTCGGAGAAGCGCTGCTGGAGGCCCCCTGACGGACCCCCAAATATACGTTTGAAGTTTGAGGGGGCAAGACAAGCAAGCAGCCCCAGTCTCTGTGCCTCTGTGCGAGTACTGCCATGGGCACATGAGGCTGAGCAACAGCTTTCCAGGCTAGCTCTTTCTGCCTGCGAGCTATCTGCAGACGTTCACATTTTCGGAGCAAGGCTGCTGGAGTCGCCCGGCAGGGACCCCCAAAGCTACGTTTTAAGTTTGAGGTGGCAAGACAAGCAAGCAGCCCCAGTCTCTGTGCCTCTGTGCGAGCAGTGCCATGGGCAGATGAGGCTGAGCAACAGCTTTCCAGCCTAGCTCTTTCTGCCTGAGAGCTATCTGCAGACGTTAGCATTTCCAGAGCAGGGCTGCTGGAGGCGCCTGTCACAGACCACCTAAGCTACGTTTGAAGTTTGAGGTGGCAAGACAAGCAAGTAGCCCCAGTCTCTGTGCCTCTGTGCGAGTACTGCCATGGGCAGATGAGGCTGAGCAACAGCTTTCCAGGCTAGCTCTTTCTGGCTGTGAGCTATCTGCAGATGTTCACATTTTCGGAGCAGGGCTTCCGGAGGCGCCCGGCATGGACCACCTAAGCTACGTTTGAAGTTTGAGGGGGCAAGACAAGCAAGCAGCCCCAGTCTCTGTACCTCTCTGCGAGCAGTGCCATGGGCAGATGAGGCTGAGCAACAGCTTTCCAGGCTAGCTCTTTCTGGCTGCGAGCTACCTGCAGACGTTCGCATTTTCGGAGAAGCGCTGCTGGAGGCCCCCTGACGGACCCTCAAATATACGTTTGAAGTTTGAGGGGGCAAGACAAGCAAGCAGCACCCAGTCTCTGTGCCTCTGTGCGAGTACTGCCATGGGTAGATGAGACGGAGCAACAGCTTTCCAGGCTAGCTCTTTCTGGCTGCGAGCTATCTGCAGACGTTCGCATTTTCGGAGCAGGGCTGCCGGAGGCGCACGTCACACACCACCTAAGCTACGTTTGTAGTTTGAGGGGGCAAGACAAGCAAGCAGCCCCAGTCTCTGTGCCTCTCTGCGAGCAGTGCCATGGGCAGATGAGGCTGAGCAACAGCTTTCCAGGCTAGCTCTTTCTGCCTGCGAGCTATCTGCAGACGTTCGCATTTTCGGAGCAAGGCTGCCGGAGATGCCCGCCACTGAACCCAAAAGATACGTTTGAAGTCTGAGGTGGCAAGACAAGCAAGCAGCCCCAGTCTCTGTGCCTCTGTGCGAGCAGTGCCATGGGCAGATGAGGCTGAGCAACAGCTTTCCAGGCTAGCTCTTTCTGCCTGCGAGCTATCTGCAGACGTTCGCATTTCCAGAGCAGGGCTGCCGGAGGCCCGATGCACGGACCACCTATGATACGTTTGAAGTTTGAGGGGGCAAGACAAGCAAGCAGCCCCAGTCTCTGTGCCTCTGTGCGAGCAGTGCCATGGGCAGATGAGGCTGAGCAACAGCTTTCCAGGCTAGCTCTTTCTGCCTGCGAGCTATCTGCAGACGTTCACATTTTGGGAACAGGGTTGTTGGAGGCCCCCTGACGGACCCCCAAATATACGTTTGAAGTTTGAGGGGGCAAGACAAGCAAGCAGCCCCAGTCTCTGTGCCTCTGTGCGAGCAGTGCCATGGGCAGATGAGGCTGAGCAACAGCTTTCCAGCCTAGCTCTTTCTGGCTGCGAGCTATCTGCAGACGTTAGCATTTCCAGAGCAGGGCTGTTGGAGGCGCCTGTCACAGACCACCTAAGCTACGTTTGAAGTTTGAGGGGGCAAGACAAGCAAGCAGCCCCAGACTCTGTGCCTCTGTGCGAGCAGTGCCATGGGCAGATAACGCTGAGCAACAGCTTTCCAGACTAGCTCTTTCTGCCTGCGAGCTATCTGCAGACGTTCGCATATTTGGAGCAGGGCTGCCGGAGGCGCCTGGCACGGACCCCCAAAGTTACATTGGAAGTTTGATGTGGCAAGACAAGCAAGCAGCCCCAGTCTCTGTGCCTCTGTGCGAGTACTGCCATGGGCAGATGAGGCTGAGCAACAGCTTTCCAGGCTAGCTCTTTCTGGCTGTGAGCTATCTGCAGACGTTCACATTTTCGGAGCAGGGCTTCCGGAGGCGCCCGGCATGGACCACCTAAGCTACGTTTGAAGTTTCAGGGGGCAAGACAAGCAAGCAGCCCCAGTCTCTGTGCCTCTGTGCGAGCAGTGCCATGGGCAGATGAGGCTGAGCAACAGCTTTCCAGGCTAGCTCTTTCTGGCTGCGAGCTACCTGCAGACGTTCGCATTTTCGGAGAAGCGCTGCTGGAGGCCCCCTGACGGACCCCCAAATATACGTTTGAAGTTTGAGGGGGCAAGACAAGCAAGCAGCCCCAGTCTCTGTGCCTCTCTGCAAGCAGTGCCATGGGTAGATGAGGCTCAGCAACAGCTTTCCAGGCTAGCTCTTTCTGCCTGCGAGCTATCTGCAGACGTTCACATTTTCGGTGCAAGGCTGCTGGAGTCGCCCGGCAGGGTCCCCCAAAGATACGTTTGAAGTTTGAGGTGGCAAGACAAGCAAGCAGCCCCAGTCTCTGTGCCTCTGTGCGAGCAGTGCCATGGGCAGATGAGGCTGAGCAACAGCTTTCCAGGCTAGCTCTTTCTGGCTGCGAGCTATCTGCAGACGTTCGCATTTCCAGAGCAGGGCTGTTGGAGGCGCCTGTCACAGACCACCTAAGCTACGTTTGAAGTTTGAAGTGGCAAGACAAGCAAGTAGCCCCAGTCTCTGTGCCTCTGTGCGAGTACTGCCATGGGCAGATGAGGCTGAGCAACAGCTTTCCAGGCTAGCTCTTTCTGGCTGTGAGCTATCTGCAGACGTTCACATTTTCGGAGCAGGGCTTCCGGAGGCGCCCGGCATGGACCATCTAAGCTACGTTTGAAGTTTCAGGCGGCAAGACAAGCAACCAGCCCCAGTCTCTGTACCTCTCTGCGAGCAGTGCCATGGGCAGATGAGGCTGAGCAACAGCTTTCCAGGCTAGCTCTTTCTGGCTGCGAGCTATCTGCAGACGTTCGCATTTTCGGAGAAGCGCTGCTGGAGGCCCCCTGACGGACCCCCAAATATACGTTTGAAGTTTGAGGGGGCAAGACAAGCAAGCAGCCCCAGTCTCTGTGCCTCTCTGCAAGCAGTGCCATGGGCAGATGAGGCTGAGCAACAGCTTTCCAGCCTAGCTCTTTCTGGCTGCGAGCTATCTGCAGACGTTCGCATTTCCAGAGCAGGGCTCTTGGAGGCGCCTGCCACAGACCACCTAAGCTACGTTTGAAGTTTGAGGTGGCAAGACAAGCAAGTAGCCCCAGTCTCTGTGCCTCTGTGCGAGTACTGCCATGGGCAGATGAGGCTGAGCAACAGCTTTCCAGGCTAGCTCTTTCTGGCTGCGAGCTATCTGCAGACGTTCGCATTTTCGGAGCAGGGCTTCCGGAGGCGCCCGGCATGGACCACCTAAGCTACGTTTGAAGTTTCAGGGGGCAAGACAAGCAAGCAGCCCCAGTCTCTGTACCTCTCTGCGAGCAGTGCCATGGGCAGATGAGGCTGAGCAACAGCTTTCCAGGCTAGCTCTTTCTGGCTGCGAGCTATCTGCAGACGTTCGCATTTTCGGAGAAGCGCTGCTGGAGGCCCCCTGACGGACCCCCAAATATACGTTTGAAGTTTGAGGGGGCAAGACAAGCAAGCAGCACCCAGTCTCTGTGCCTCTGTGCGAGTACTGCCATGGGTAGATGAGACGGAGCAACAGCTTTCCAGGCTAGCTCTTTCTGGCTGCGAGCTATCTGCAGACGTTCGCATTTTCGGAGCAGGGCTGCCGGAGGCGCCCGTCACACACCACCTAAGCTACGTTTGAAGTTTGAGGGGGCAAGACAAGCAAGCAGCCCCAGTCTCTGTGCCTCTGTGCGAGCAGTGCCATGGGCAGATAACGCTGAGCAACAGCTTTCCAGACTAGCTCATTCTGCCTGCGAGCTATCTGCAGACGTTCGCATTTTGGGAGCAGGGCTGCCGGAGGCGCCCGGCACGGACCCCCAAAGCTACATTGGAAGTTTGATGTGGCAAGACAAGCAAGCAGCCCCAGTCTCTGTGCCTCTGTGCGAGCAGTGCCATGGGTAGATGAGGCTGAGCAACAGCTTTCCAGGCTAGCTCTTTCTGGCTGCGAGCTATCTGCAGACGTTCGCATTTTCGGAGCAGGGCTGCCGGAGACCCCCTGCACAGACCACCTAAGCTACGTTTGAAGTTTGAGGGGCCAAGACAAGCAAGCAGCCCCAGTCTCTGTGCCTCTGTGCGAGCAGTGCCATGGGCAGATGAGGCTGAGCAACATCTTTCCAGGCTACCTATTTCTGCCTGCGAGCTATCTGCAGACGTTCGCATTTTCGGAGCAGGGCGTCCGGAGGCGCCCGGCATGGACCACCTAAGCTACGTTTGAAGTTTCAGGGGGCAAGACAAGCAAGCAGCCCCAGTCTCTGTACCTCTCTGCGAGCAGTGCCATGGGCAGATGAGGCTGAGCAACAGCTTTCCAGGCTAGCTCTTTCTGGCTGCGAGCTACCTGCAGACGTTCGCATTTTCGGAGAAGCGCTGCTGGAGGCCCCCTGACGGACCCCCAAATATACGTTTGAAGTTTGAGGGGGCAAGACAAGCAAGCAGCCCCAGTCTCTGTGCCTCTGTGCGAGTACTGCCATGGGTAGATGAGACGGAGCAACAGCTTTCCAGGCTAGCTCTTTCTGGCTGCGAGCTATCTGCAGACGTTCGCATTTTCGGAGCAGAGCTGCCGGAGGCGCCGGACACGGAACACCTAAGCTACGTTTGAAGTTTGAGGGGGCAAGACAGACAAGCAAGCACCCCCAGTCTCTGTGCCTCTGTGCGAGCAGTGCCATGGGTAGATGAGGCTGAGCAACAGCTTTCCAGGCTAGCTCTTTCTGGCTGCGAGCTATCTGCAGACGTTCGCATTTTCGGAGCAGGGCTGCCGGAGACCCCCTGCACAGACCACCTAAGCTACGTTTGAAGTTTGAGGGGCCAAGACAAGCAAGCAGCCCCAGTCTCTGTGCCTCTGTGCGAGCAGTGCCATGGGCAGATGAGGCTGAGCAACAGCTTTCCAGGCTACCTATTTCTGCCTGCGAGCTATCTGCAGACGTTCGCATTTTTGGAGCAGGGCTGCCGGAGGCGCCCGGCACGGACCACCTAAGATACGTTTGAAGTTTGAGGGGGCAAGACAAGCAACCAGGCCCAGTCTCTGTGCCTCTGTGCGAGCAGTGCCATGGGCAGATGAGGCTGAGCAACAGCTATCCAGGCTAGCTCTTTCTGCCTGCGAGCTATCTGCAGACGTTCGAGTTTTCGGAGCAGGGCTACTGGAGGCTCCCAGGACGGACCCCCAAAGCTACGTTTGAAGTTTGAGGGGGCAAGACAAGCAAGCAGCCCCAGTCTCTGTGCCTCTGTGCGAGCAGTGCCATGGGTAGATGAGGCTGAGCAACAGCTTTCCAGGCTAGCTCTTTCTGCCTGCGAGCTATCTGCAGACGTTCGCATTTTCGGAGCAAGGCTGCCGGAGATGACCGCCACTGAACCCAAAAGATACGTTTGAAGTCTGAGGTGGCAAGACAAGCAAGCAGCCCCAGTCTCTGTGCCTCTGTGCGAGCAGTGCCATGGGCAGATGAGGCTGAGCAACAGCTTTCCAGGCTAGCTCTTTCTGCCTGCGAGCTATCTGCAGACGTTCACATTTTGGGAACAGGGTTGTTGGAGGCCCCCTGACGGACACCCAAATATACGTTTGAAGTTTGAGGGGGCAAGACAAGCAAGCAGCCCCAGTCTCTGTGCCTCTGTGCGAGCAGTGCCATGGGCAGATGAGGCTGAGCAACAGCTTTCCAGCCTAGCTCTTTCTGGCTGCGAGCTATCTGCAGACGTTCGCATTTCTAGAGCAGGGCTGTTGGAGGCGCCTGTCACAGACCACCTAAGCTACGTTTGAAGTTTGAGGTGGCAAGACAAGCAAGTAGCCCCAGTCTCTGTGCCTCTGTGCGAGTACTGCCATGGGCAGATGAGGCTGAGCAACAGCTTTCCAGCCTAGCTCTTTCTGGCTGTGAGCTATCTGCAGACGTTCACATTTTCGGAGCAGGGCTTCCGGAGGCGCCCGGCATGGACCACCTAAGCTACGTTTGAAGTTTCAGGGGGCAAGACAAGCAAGCAGCCCCAGTCTCTGTACCTCTCTGCGAGCAGTGCCATGGGCAGATGAGGCTGAGCAACAGCTTTCCAGGCTAGCTCTTTCTGGCTGCGAGCTACCTGCAGACGTTCGCATTTTCGGAGAAGCGCTGCTGGAGGCCCCCTGACGGACCCTCAAATATACGTTTGAAGTTTGAGGGGGCAAGACAAGCAAGCAGCCCCAGTCTCTGTGCCTCTGTGCGAGTACTGCCATGGGTAGATGAGACGGAGCAACAGCTTTCCAGGCTAGCTCTTTCTGGCTGCGAGCTATCTGCAGACGTTCGCATTTTCAGAGCAGGGCTGCCGGAGGCGCCCGTCACACACCACCTAAGCTACGTTTGAAGTTTGAGGGGGCAAGACAAGCAAGCAGCCCCAGACTCTGTGCCTCTGTGCGAGCAGTGCCATGGGCAGATAACGCTGAGCAACAGCTTTCCAGACTAGCTCTTTCTGCCTGCGAGCTATCTGCAGACGTTCGCATATTTGGAGCAGGGCTGCCGGAGGCGCCCGGCACGGACCCCCAAAGTTACATTGGAAGTTTGATGTGGCAAGACAAGCAAGCAGCCCTAGTCTCTGTGCCTCTGTGCGAGTACTGCCATGGGCAGATGAGGCTGAGCAACAGCTTTCCAGGCTAGCTCTTTCTGGCTGTGAGCTATCTGCAGACGTTCACATTTTCGGAGCAGGGCTTCCGGAGGCGCCCGGCATGGACCACCTAAGATACGTTTGAAGTTTCAGGGGGCAAGACAAGCAAGCAGCCCCAGTCTCTGTACCTCTCTGCGAGCAGTGCCATGGGTAGATGAGGCTGAGCATCAGCTTTCCAGGCTAGCTCTTTCTGCCTGCGAGCTATCTGCAGACGTTCACATTTTCGGAGCAAGGCTGCTGGAGTCGCCCGGCAGGGACCCCCAAAGATACGTTTGAAGTTTGAGGTGGCAAGAGAAGCAAGCAGCCCCAGTCTCTGTGCCTCTGTGCGAGCAGTGCCATGGGCAGATGAGGCTGAGCAACAGCTTTCCAGCCTAGCTCTTTCTGGCTGCGAGCTATCTGCAGACGTTCGCATTTCCAGAGCAGGGCTGTTGGAGACGCCTGTCACAGACCACCTAAGCTACGTTTGAAGTTTGAGGTGGCAAGACAAGCAAGTAGCCCCAGTCTCTGTGCCTCTGTGCGAGTACTGCCATGGGCAGATGAGGCTGAGCAACAGCTTTCCAGGCTAGCTCTTTCTGGCTGTGAGCTATCTGCAGACGTTCACATTTTCGGAGCAGGGCTTCCGGAGGCGCCCGGCATGGACCACCTAAGCTACGTTTGAAGTTTCAGGCGGCAAGACAAGCAACCAGCCCCAGTCTCTGTACCTCTCTGCGAGCAGTGCCATGGGCAGATGAGGCTGAGCAACAGCTTTCCAGGCTAGCTCTTTCTGCCTGCGAGCTAACTGCAGACGTTCGCATTTTCGGAGAAGCGCTGCTGGAGGCCCCCTGACGGACCCCCAAATATACGTTTGAAGTTTGAGGGGGCAAGACAAGCAAGAAGCCCCAGTCTCTGTGCCTCTGTGCGAGTACTGCCATGGGCACATGAGGCTGAGCAACAGCTTTCCAGGCTAGCTCTTTCTGCCTGCGAGCTATCTGCAGACGTTCACATTTTCGGAGCAAGGCTGCTGGAATCGCCCGGCAGGGACCCCCAAAGCTACGTTTGAAGTTTGAGGTGGCAAGACAAGCAAGCAGCCCCAGTCTCTGTGCCTCTGTGCGAGCAGTGCCATGGGCAGATGAGGCTGAGCAACAGCTTTCCAGCCTAGCTCTTTCTGCCTGAGAGCTATCTGCAGACGTTAGCATTTCCAGAGCAGGGCTGTTGGAGGCGCCTGTCACAGACCACCTAAGCTACGTTTGAAGTTTGAGGTGGCAAGACAAGCAAGTAGCCCCAGTCTCTGTGCCTCTGTGCGAGTACTGCCATGGGCAGATGAGGCTGAGCAACAGCTTTCCAGGCTAGCTCTTTCTGGCTGTGAGCTATCTGCAGACGTTCACATTTTCGGAGCAGGGCTTCCGGAGGCGCCCGGCATGGACCACCTAAGCTACGTTTGAAGTTTGAGGGGGCAAGACAAGCAAGCAGCCCCAGTCTCTGTACCTCTCTGCGAGCAGTGCCATGGGCAGATGAGGCTGAGCAACAGCTTTCCAGGCTAGCTCTTTCTGGCTGCGAGCTACCTGCAGACGTTCGCATTTTCGGAGAAGCGCTGCTGGAGGCCCCCTGACGGACCCTCAAATATACGTTTGAAGTTTGAGGGTGCAAGACAAGCAAGCAGCACCCAGTCTCTGTGCCTCTGTGCGAGTACTGCCATGGGTAGATGAGACGGAGCAACAGCTTTCCAGGCTAGCTCTTTCTGGCTGCGAGCTATCTGCAGACGTTCGCATTTTCGGAGCAGGGCTGCCGGAGGCGCACGTCACACACCACCTAAGCTACGTTTGTAGTTTGAGGGGGCAAGACAAGCAAGCAGCCCCAGTCTCTGTGCCTCTCTGCGAGCAGTGCCATGGGCAGATGAGGCTGAGCAACAGCTTTCCAGGCTAGCTCTTTCTGCCTGCGAGCTATCTGCAGACGTTCGCATTTTCGGAGCAAGGCTGCCGGAGATGCCCGCCACTGAACCCAAAAGATACGTTTGAAGTCTGAGGTGGCAAGACAAGCAAGCAGCCCCAGTCTCTGTGCCTCTGTGCGAGCAGTGCCATGGGCAGATGAGGCTGAGCAACAGCTTTCCAGGCTAGCTCTTTCTGCCTGCGAGCTATCTGCAGACGTTCACATTTTGGGAACAGGGTTGTTGGAGGCCCCCTGACGGACCCCCAAATATACGTTTGAAGTTTGAGGGGGCAAGACAAGCAAGCAGCCCCAGTCTCTGTGCCTCTGTGCGAGCAGTGCCATGGGCAGATGAGGCTGAGCAACAGCTTTCCAGCCTAGCTCTTTCTGGCTGCGAGCTATCTGCAGACGTTAGCATTTCCAGAGCAGGGCTGTTGGAGGCGCCTGTCACAGACCACCTAAGCTACGTTTGAAGTTTGAGGGGGCAAGACAAGCAAGCAGCCCCAGACTCTGTGCCTCTGTGCGAGCAGTGCCATGGGCAGATAACGCTGAGCAACAGCTTTCCAGACTAGCTCTTTCTGCCTGCGAGCTATCTGCAGACGTTCGCATATTTGGAGCAGGGCTGCCGGAGGCGCCTGGCACGGACCCCCAAAGTTACATTGGAAGTTTGATGTGGCAAGACAAGCAAGCAGCCCCAGTCTCTGTGCCTCTGTGCGAGTACTGCCATGGGCAGATGAGGCTGAGCAACAGCTTTCCAGGCTAGCTCTTTCTGGCTGTGAGCTATCTGCAGACGTTCACATTTTCGGAGCAGGGCTTCCGGAGGCGCCCGGCATGGACCACCTAAGCTACGTTTGAAGTTTCAGGGGGCAAGACAAGCAAGCAGCCCCAGTCTCTGTACCTCTGTGCGAGCAGTGCCATGGGCAGATGAGGCTGAGCAACAGCTTTCCAGGCTAGCTCTTTCTGGCTGCGAGCTACCTGCAGACTTTCGCATTTTCGGAGAAGCGCTGCTGGAGGCCCCCTGACGGACCCCCAAATATACGTTTGAAGTTTGAGGGGGCAAGACAAGCAAGCAGCCCCAGTCTCTGTGCCTCTCTGCAAGCAGTGCCATGGGTAGATGAGGCTCAGCAACAGCTTTCCAGGCTAGCTCTTTCTGCCTGCGAGCTATCTGCAGACGTTCACATTTTCGGAGCAAGGCTGCTGGAGTCGCCCGGCAGGGACCCCCAAAGATACGTTTGAAGTTTGAGGTGGCAAGACAAGCAAGCAGCCCCAGTCTCTGTGCCTCTGTGCGAGCAGTGCCATGGGCAGATGAGGCTGAGCAACAGCTTTCCAGCCTAGCTCTTTCTGGCTGCGAGCTATCTGCAGACGTTCGCATTTCCAGAGCAGGGCTGTTGGAGGCGCCTGTCACAGACCACCTAAGCTACGTTTGAAGTTTGAAGTGGCAAGACAAGCAAGTAGCCCCAGTCTCTGTGCCTCTGTGCGAGTACTGCCATGGGCAGATGAGGCTGAGCAACAGCTTTCCAGGCTAGCTCTTTCTGGCTGTGAGCTATCTGCAGACGTTCACATTTTCGGAGCAGGGCTTCCGGAGGCGCCCGGCATGGACCATCTAAGCTACGTTTGAAGTTTCAGGCGGCAAGACAAGCAACCAGCCCCAGTCTCTGTACCTCTCTGCGAGCAGTGCCATGGGCAGATGAGGCTGAGCAACAGCTTTCCAGGCTAGCTCTTTCTGGCTGCGAGCTATCTGCAGACGTTCGCATTTTCGGAGAAGCGCTGCTGGAGGCCCCCTGACGGACCCCCAAATATACGTTTGAAGTTTGAGGGGGCAAGACAAGCAAGCAGCCCCAGTCTCTGTGCCTCTCTGCAAGCAGTGCCATGGGTAGATGAGGCTCAGCAACAGCTTTCCAGGCTAGCTCTTTCTGCCTGCGAGCTATCTGCAGACGTTCACATTTTCGGAGCAAGACTGCTGGAGTCGCCCGGCAGGGACCCCCAAAGATACGTTTGAAGTTTGAGGATGCAAGACAAACAAGCAGCCCCAGTCTCTGTGCCTCTGTGCGAGCAGTGCCATGGGCAGATGAGGCTGAGCAACAGCTTTCCAGCCTAGCTCTTTCTGGCTGCGAGCTATCTGCAGACGTTCGCATTTCCAGAGCAGGGCTCTTGGAGGCGCCTGCCACAGACCACCTAAGCTACGTTTGAAGTTTGAGGTGGCAAGACAAGCAAGTAGCCCCAGTCTCTGTGCCTCTGTGCGAGTACTGCCATGGGCAGATGAGGCTGAGCAACAGCTTTCCAGGCTAGCTCTTTCTGGCTGCGAGCTATCTGCAGACGTTCGCATTTTCGGAGCAGGGCTTCCGGAGGCGCCCGGCATGGACCACCTAAGCTACGTTTGAAGTTTCAGGGGGCAAGACAAGCAAGCAGCCCCAGTCTCTGTACCTCTCTGCGAGCAGTGCCATGGGCAGATGAGGCTGAGCAACAGCTTTCCAGGCTAGCTCTTTCTGGCTGCGAGCTATCTGCAGACGTTCGCATTTTCGGAGAAGCGCTGCTGGAGGCCCCCTGACGGACCCCCAAATATACGTTTGAAGTTTGAGGGGGCAAGACAAGCAAGCAGCACCCAGTCTCTGTGCCTCTGTGCGAGTACTGCCATGGGTAGATGAGACGGAGCAACAGCTTTCCAGGCTAGCTCTTTCTGGCTGCGAGCTATCTGCAGACGTTCGCATTTTCGGAGCAGGGCTGCCGGAGGCGCCCGTCACACACCACCTAAGCTACGTTTGAAGTTTGAGGGGGCAAGACAAGCAAGCAGCCCCAGTCTCTGTGCCTCTGTGCGAGCAGTGCCATGGGCAGATAACGCTGAGCAACAGCTTTCCAGACTAGCTCTTTCTGCCTGCGAGCTATCTGCAGACGTTCGCATTTTGGGAGCAGGGCTGCCGGAGGCGCCCGGCACGGACCCCCAAAGCTACATTGGAAGTTTGATGTGCAAGACAAGCAAGCAGCCCCAGTCTCTGTGCCTCTGTGCGAGCAGTGCCATGGGTAGATGAGGCTGAGCAACAGCTTTCCAGGCTAGCTCTTTCTGGCTGCGAGCTATCTGCAGACGTTCGCATTTTCGGAGCAGGGCTGCCGGAGACCCCCTGCACAGACCACCTAAGCTACGTTTGAAGTTTGAGGGGCCAAGACAAGCAAGCAGCCCCAGTCTCTGTGCCTCTGTGCGAGCAGTGCCATGGGCAGATGAGGCTGAGCAACAGCTTTCCAGGCTACCTATTTCTGCCTGCGAGCTATCTGCAGACGTTCGCGTTTTCGGAGCAGGGCTACTGGAGGCTCCCAGGACGGACACCCAAAGCTACGTTTGAAGTTTGAGGGGGCAAGACAAGCAAGCAGCCCCAGTCTCTGTGCCTCTGTGCGAGCAGTGCCATGGGTAGATGAGGCTGAGCAACAGCTTTCCAGGCTAGTTCTTTCTGCCTGCGAGCTATCTGCAGACGTTCGCATTTTCGGAGCAAGGCTGCCGGAGATGCCCGCCACTGAACCCAAAAGATACCTTTGAAGTTTGAGGATGCAAGACAAACAAGCAGCCCCAGTCTCTGTGCCTCTGTGCGAGCAGTGCCATGGGCAGATGAGGCTGAGCAACAGCTTTCCAGGCTAGCTCTTTCTGGCTGCGAGCTACCTGCAGACGTTCGCATTTTCGGAGAAGCGCTGCTGGAGGCCCCCTAACGGACCCCCAAATATACGTTTGAAGTTTGAGGGGGCAAGACAAGCAAGCAGCCCCAGTCTCTGTGCCTCTGTGCGAGTACTGCCATGGGTAGATGAGGCTGAGCAACAGCTTTCCAGCCTAGCTCTTTCTGGCTGCGAGCTATCTGCAGACGTTCGCATTTTCGGAGCAGGGCTGCCGGAGGCGCCCGTCACACACCACCTAAGCTACGTTTGAAGTTTGAGGGGGCAAGACAAGCAAGCAGCCCCAGTCTCTGTGCCTCTGTGCGAGCAGTGCCATGGGCAGATGAGGCTGAGCAACAGCTTTCCAGGCTAGCTCTTTCTGCCTGCGAGCTATCTGCAGACGTTCGCATTTCCAGAGCAGGGCTGTTGGAGGCCCCCTGACGGACCCCCAAATATACTTTTGAAGTTTGAGGGGGCAAGACAAGCAAGCAGCACCCAGTCTCTGTGCCTCTGTGCGAGTACTGCCATGGGTAGATGAGACGGAGCAACAGCTTTCCAGGCTAGCTCTTTCTGCCTGCGAGCTATCTGCAGACGTTCGCATTTTCGGAGCAGGGCTGCCGGAGGCGCCCGTCACACACCACCTAAGCTACGTTTGAAGTTTGAGGGGGCAAGACAAGCAAGCAGCCCCAGTCTCTGTGCCTCTGTGCGAGCAGTGCCATGGGCAGATGAGGCTGAGCAACAGCTTTCCAGACTAGCTCTTTCTGCCTGCGAGCTATCTGCAGACGTTCACATTTTCGGAGCAAGGCTGCTGGAGTCGCCCGGCAGGGACCCCCAAAGATACGTTTGAAGTTTGAGGTGGCAAGACAAGCAAGCAGCCCCAGTCTCTCTGCCTCTGTGCGAGCAGTGCCATGGGCAGATGAGGCTGAGCAACAGCTTTCCAGCCTAGCTCTTTCTGGCTGCGAGCTATCTGCAGACATTCGCATTTCCAGAGCAGGGCTGTTGGAGGCGCCTGTCACAGACCACCTAAGCTACATTTGAAGTTTGAGGTGGCAAGACAAGCAAGTAGCCCCAGTCTCTGTGCCTCTGTGCGAGTACTGCCATGGGCAGATGAGGCTGAGCAACAGCTTTCCAGGCTAGCTCTTTCTGGCTGTGAGCTATCTGCAGACGTTCACATTTTCGGAGCAGGGCTTCCGGAGGCGCCCGGCATGGACCACCTAAGCTACGTTTGAAGTTTCAGGGGGCAAGACAAGCAAGCAGCCCCAGTCTCTGTACCTCTCTGCGAGCAGTGCCATGGGCAGATGAGGCTGAGCAACAGCTTTCCAGGCTAGCTCTTTCTGGCTGCGAGCTACCTGCAGACGTTCGCATTTTCGGAGAAGCGCTGCTGGAGGCCCCCTGACGGACCCCCAAATATACGTTTGAAGTTTGAGGGGGCAAGACAAGCAAGCAGCCCCAGTCTCTGTGCCTCTGTGCGAGTACTGCCATGGGTAGATGAGACGGAGCAACAGCTTTCCAGGCTAGCTCTTTCTGGCTGCGAGCTATCTGCAGACGTTCGCATTTTCGGAGCAGGGCTGCCGGAGGCACCCGTCACACACCACCTAAGCTACGTTTGAAGTTTGAGGGGGCAAGACATGCAAGCAGCCCCAGACTCTGTGCCTCTGTGCGAGCAGTGCCATGGGCAGATAACGCTGAGCAACAGCTTTCCAGACTAGCTCTTTCTGCCTGCGATCTATTTGCAGACGTTCGCATATTTGGAGCAGGGCTGCCGGAGGCGCCCTGCACGGACCCCCAAAGCTACATTGGAAGTTTGATGTGGCAAGACAAGCAAGCAGCCCCAGTCTCTGTGCCTCTGTGCGAGTACTGCCATGGGCAGATGAGGCTGAGCAACAGCTTTCCAGGCTAGCTCTTTCTGCCTGCGAGCTATCTGCAGACGTTCACATTTTCGGAGCAGGGCTTCCGGAGGCGCCCGGCATGGACCACCTAAGCTACGTTTGAAGTTTCAGGGGGCAAGACAAGCAAGCAGCCCCAGTCTCTGTACCTCTCTGCGAGCAGTGCCATGGGCAGATGAGGCTGAGCAACAGCTTTCCAGGCTAGCTCTTTCTGGCTGCGAGCTACCTGCAGACGTTCGCATTTTCGGAGAAGCGCTGCTGGAGGCCCCCTGACGGACCCCCAAAGATACGTTTGAAGTTTCAGGGGGCAAGACAAGCAAGCAGCCCCAGTCTCTGTGCCTCTCTGCAAGCAGTGCCATGGGTAGATGAGGCTGAGCAACAGCTTTCCAGGCTAGCTCTTTCTGCCTGCGAGATATCTGCAGACGTTCACATTTTCGGAGCAAGGCTGCTGGAGTCGCCCTGCAGGGACCCCCAAAGATACGTTTGAAGTTTGAGGTGGCAAGACAAGCAAGCAGCCCCAGTCTCTGTGCCTCTGTGCGAGCAGTGCCATGGGCAGATGAGGCTGAGCAACAGCTTTCCAGCCTAGCTCTTTCTGCCTGAGAGCTATCTGCAGACGTTCGCATTTCCAGAGCAGGGCTGTTGGAGGCGCCTGTCACAGACCACCTAAGCTACGTTTGAAGTTTGAGGTGGCAAGACAAGCAAGTAGCCCCAGTCTCTGTGCCTCTGTGCGAGTACTGCCATGGGCAGATGAGACGGAGCAACAGCTTTCCAGGCTAGCTCTTTCTGGCTGCGAGCTATCTGCAGACGTTCGCATTTTCGGAGCAGGGCTGCCGGAGGCGCCCGTCACACACCACCTAAGCTACGTTTGAAGTTTGAGGGGGCAAGACAAGCAAGCAGCCCCAGTCTCTGTGCCTCTGTGCGAGCAGTGCCATGGGCAGATAACGCTGAGCAACAGCTTTCCAGACTAGCTCTTTCTGCCTGCGAGCTATCTGCAGACGTTCGCATATTTCGAGCAGGGCTGCCGGAGGTGCCCGGCACGGACCCCCAAAGCTACATTGGAAGTTTGATGTGGCAAGACAAGCAAGTAGCCCCAGTCTCTGTGCCTCTGTGCGAGTACTGCCATGGGCAGATGAGGCTGAGCAACAGCTTTCCAGGCTAGCTCTTTCTGGCTGTGAGCTATCTGCAGACGTTCACATTTTCGGAGCAGGGCTTCCGGAGGCGCCCGGCATGGACCACCTAAGCTACGTTTGAAGTTTCAGGGGGCAAGACAAGCAAGCAGCCCCAGTCTCTGTACCTCTCTGCGAGCAGTGCCATGGGCAGATGAGGCTGAGCAACAGCTTTCCAGGCTAGCTCTTTCTGGCTGCGAGCTACCTGCAGACGTTCGCATTTTCGGAGAAGCGCTGCTGGAGGCCCCCTGACGGACCCCCAAATATACGTTTGAAGTTTGAGGGGGCAAGACAAGCAAGCAGCCCCAGTCTCTGTGCCTCTGTGCGAGTACTGCCATGGGCAGATGAGGCTGAGCAACAGCTTTCCAGGCTAGCTCTTTCTGGCTGCGAGCTATCTGCAGACGTTCGCATTTTCGGAGCAGGGCTGCCGGAGGCGCCCGTCACACACCACCTAAGCTACGTTTGAAGTTTGAGGGGGCAAGACAAGCAAGCAGCCCCAGACTCTGTGCCTCTGTGCGAGCAGTGCCATGGGCAGATAACGCTGAGCAACAGCTTTCCAGGCTAGCTCTTTCTGCCTGCGAGCTATCTGCAGACGTTCGCATATTTGGAGCAGGGCTGCCGGAGGCGCCCGGCACGGACCCCCAAAGCTACATTGGAAGTTTGATGTGGCAAGACAAGCAAGCAGCCCCAGTCTCTGTGCCTCTGTGCGAGTACTGCCATGGGCAGATGAGGCTGAGCAACAGCTTTCCAGGCTAGCTCTTTCTGGCTGTGAGCTGTCTGCAGACGTTCACATTTTCGGAGCAGGGCTTCCGGAGGCGCCCGGCATGGACCACCTAAGCTACGTTTGAAGTTTCAGGGGGCAAGACAAGCAAGCAGCCCCAGTCTCTGTACCTCTCTGCGAGCAGTGCCATGGGCAGATGAGGCTGAGCAACAGCTTTCCAGGCTAGCTCTTTCTGGCTGCGAGCTACCTGCAGACGTTCGCATTTTCGGAGAAGCGCTGCTGGAGGCCCCCTGACGGACCCCCAAATATACGTTTGAAGTTTGAGGGGGCAAGACAAGCAAGCAGCCCCAGTCTCTGTGCCTCTCTGCAAGCAGTGCCATGGTTAGATGAGGCTGAGCAACAGCTTTCCAGGCTAGCTCTTTCTGCCTGCGAGCTATCTGCAGACGTTCACATTTTCGGAGCAAAGCTGCTGGAGTCGCCCTGCAGGGACCCCCAAAGATACGTTTGAAGTTTGAGGTGGCAAGACAAGCAAGCAGCCCCAGTCTCTGTGCCTCTGTGCGAGCAGTGCCATGGGCAGATGAGGCTGAGCAACAGCTTTCCAGCCTAGCTCTTTCTGCCTGAGAGCTATCTGCAGACGTTCGCATTTCCAGAGCAGGGCTGTTGGAGGCGCCTGTCACAGACCACCTAAGCTACGTTTGAAGTTTGAGGTGGCAAGACAAGCAAGTAGCCCCAATCTCTGTGCCTCTGTGCGAGTACTGCCATGGGCAGATGAGGCTGAGCAACAGCTTTCCAGGCTAGCTCTTTCTGGCTGTGAGCTATCTGCAGACGTTCACATTTTCGGAGCAGGGCTTCCGGAGGCGCCCGGCATGGACCACCTAAGCTACGTTTGAAGTTTCAGGGGGCAAGACAAGCAAGCAGCCCCAGTCTCTGTACCTCTCTGCGAGCAGTGCCATGGGCAGATGAGGCTGAGCAACAGCTTTCCAGGCTAGCTCTTTCTGGCTGCGAGCTACCTGCAGACGTTCGCATTTTCGGAGAAGCGCTGCTGGAGGCCCCCTGACGGACCCCCAAATATACGTTTGAAGTTTGAGGGGGCAAGACAAGCAAGCAGCCCCAGTCTCTGTGCCTCTGTGCGAGTACTGCCGTGGGTAGATGAGACGGAGCAACAGCTTTCCAGGCTAGCTCTTTCTGGCTGCGAGCTATCTGCAGACGTTCGCATTTTCGGAGCAGGGCTGCCGGAGGCGCCCATCACACACCACCTAAGCTACGTTTGAAGTTTGAGGGGGCAAGACAAGCAAGCAGCCCCAGTCTCTGTGCCTCTCTGCAAGCAGTGCCATGGGCAGATGAGGCTGAGCAACAGCTTTCCAGGCTAGCTCTTTCTGCCTGCGAGCTATCTGCAGACGTTCACATTTTCGGAGCAAGGCTGCTGGAGTCGCCCGGCAGGGACCCCCAAAGATACGTTTGAAGTTTGAGGTGGCAAGACAAGCAAGCAGCCCCAGTCTCTGTGCCTCTGTGCGAGCAGTGCCATGGGCAGATGAGGCTGAGCAACAGCTTTCCAGGCTAGCTCTTTCTGCCTGAGAGCTATCTGCAGACGTTCGCATTTCCAGAGCAGGGCTGTTGGAGGCGCCTGTCACAGACCACCTAAGCTACGTTTGAAGTTTGAGGTTGCAAGACAAGCAAGTAGCCCCAGTCTCTGTGCCTCTGTGCGAGTACTGCCATGGGCAGATGAGGCTGAGCAACAGCTTTCCAGGCTAGCTCTTTCTGGCTGTGAGCTATCTGCAGACGTTCACATTTTCGGAGAAGGGCTTCCGGAGGCGCCCAGCATGGACCACCTAAGCTACGTTTGAAGTTTCAGGGGGCAAGACAAGCAAGCAGCCCCAGTCTCTGTACCTCTCTGCGAGCAGTGCCATGGGCAGATGAGGCTGAGCAACAGCTTTCCAGGCTAGCTCTTTCTGGCTGCGAGCTACCTGCAGACGTTCGCATTTTCGGAGAAGCGCTGCTGGAGGCCCCCTGACGGACCCCCAAATATACGTTTGAACTTTGAGGGGGCAAGACAAGCAAGCAGCCCCAGTCTCTGTGCCTCTGTGCGAGTACTGCCATGGGTAGATGAGACGGAGCAACAGCTTTCCAGGCTAGCTCTTTCTGGCTGCGAGCTATCTGCAGACGTTCGCATTTTCGGAGCAGGGCTGCCGGAGGCGCCCGTCACACACCACCTAAGCTACGTTTGAAGTTTGAGGGGGCAAGACAAGCAAGCAGCCCCAGTCTCTGTGCCTCTGTGCGAGCAGTGCCATGGGCAGATAACGCTGAGCAACAGCTTTCCAGACTAGCTCTTTCTGCCTGCGAGCTATCTGCAGACGTTCGCATTTTCGGAGCAAGGCTGCCGGAGATGCCCGCCACTGAACCCAAAAGATACGTTTGAAGTCTGAGGTGGCAAGACAAGCAAGCAGCCCCAGTCTCTGTGCCTCTGTGCGAGCAGTGCCATGGGCAGATGAGGCTGAGCAACAGCTTTCCAGGCTAGCTCTTTCTGCCTGCGAGCTATCTGCAGACGTTCACATTTTCGGAACAGGGTTGTTGGAGGCCCCCTGACGGACCCCCAAATATACGTTTGAAGTTTGAGGGGGCAAGACAAGCAAGCAGCCCCAGTCTCTGTGCCTCTGTGCGAGCAGTGCCATGGGCAGATGAGGCTGAGCAACAGCTTTCCAGCCTAGCTCTTTCTGGCTGCGAGCTATCTGCAGACGTTAGCATTTCCAGAGCAGGGCTGTTGGAGGCGCCTGTCACAGACCACCTAAGCTACGTTTGAAGTTTGAGGGGGCAAGACAAGCAAGCAGCCCCAGACTCTGTGCCTCTGTGCGAGCAGTGCCATGGGCAGATAACGCTGAGCAACAGCTTTCCAGACTAGCTCTTTCTGCCTGCGAGCTATCTGCAGACGTTCGCATATTTGGAGCAGGGCTGCCGGAGGCGCCTGGCACGGACCCCCAAAGTTACATTGGAAGTTTGATGTGGCAAGACAAGCAAGCAGCCCCAGTCTCTGTGCCTCTGTGCGAGTACTGCCATGGGCAGATGAGGCTGAGCAACAGCTTTCCAGGCTAGCTCTTTCTGGCTGTGAGCTATCTGCAGACGTTCACATTTTCGGAGCAGGGCTTCCGGAGGCGCCCGGCATGGACCACCTAAGCTACGTTTGAAGTTTCAGGGGGCAAGACAAGCAAGCAGCCCCAGTCTCTGTACCTCTCTGCGAGCAGTGCCATGGGCAGATGAGGCTGAGAAACAGCTTTCCAGGCTAGCTCTTTCTGGCTGCGAGCTACCTGCAGACGTTCGCATTTTCGGAGAAGCGCTGCTGGAGGCCCCCTGACGGACCCCCAAATATACGTTTGAAGTTTGAGGGGGCAAGACAAGCAAGCAGCCCCAGTCTCTGTGCCTCTCTGCAAGCAGTGCCATGGGTAGATGAGGCTCAGCAACAGCTTTCCAGGCTAGCTCTTTCTGCCTGCGAGCTATCTGCAGACGTTCACATTTTCGGAGCAAGGCTGCTGGAGTCGCCCGGCAGGGACCCCCAAAGATACGTTTGAAGTTTGAGGTGGCAAGACAAGCAAGCAGCCCCAGTCTCTGTGCCTCTGTGCGAGCAGTGCCATGGGCAGATGAGGCTGAGCAACAGCTTTCCAGGCTAGCTCTTTCTGGCTGCGAGCTACCTGCAGACGTTCGCATTTTCGGAGAAGCGCTGCTGGAGGCCCCCTGACGGACCCCCAAATATACGTTTGAACTTTGAGGGGGCAAGACAAGCAAGCAGCCCCAGTCTCTGTGCCTCTGTGCGAGTACTGCCATGGGTAGATGAGACGGAGCAACAGCTTTCCAGGCTAGCTCTTTCTGGCTGCGAGCTATCTGCAGACGTTCGCATTTTCGGAGCAGGGCTGCCGGAGGCGCCCGTCACACACCACCTAAGCTACGTTTGAAGTTTGAGGGGGCAAGACAAGCAAGCAGCCCCAGTCTCTGTGCCTCTGTGCGAGCAGTGCCATGGGCAGATAACGCTGAGCAACAGCTTTCCAGACTAGCTCTTTCTGCCTGCGAGCTATCTGCAGACGTTCGCATTTTCGGAGCAAGGCTGCCGGAGATGCCCGCCACTGAACCCAAAAGATACGTTTGAAGTCTGAGGTGGCAAGACAAGCAAGCAGCCCCAGTCTCTGTGCCTCTGTGCGAGCAGTGCCATGGGCAGATGAGGCTGAGCAACAGCTTTCCAGGCTAGCTCTTTCTGCCTGCGAGCTATCTGCAGACGTTCACATTTTGGGAACAGGGTTGTTGGAGGCCCCCTGACGGACCCCCAAATATACGTTTGAAGTTTGAGGGGGCAAGACAAGCAAGCAGCCCCAGTCTCTGTGCCTCTGTGCGAGCAGTGCCATGGGCAGATGAGGCTGAGCAACAGCTTTCCAGCCTAGCTCTTTCTGGCTGCGAGCTATCTGCAGACGTTAGCATTTCCAGAGCAGGGCTGTTGGAGGCGCCTGTCACAGACCACCTAAGCTACGTTTGAAGTTTGAGGGGGCAAGACAAGCAAGCAGCCCCAGACTCTGTGCCTCTGTGCGAGCAGTGCCATGGGCAGATAACGCTGAGCAACAGCTTTCCAGACTAGCTCTTTCTGCCTGCGAGCTATCTGCAGACGTTCGCATATTTGGAGCAGGGCTGCCGGAGGCGCCTGGCACGGACCCCCAAAGTTACATTGGAAGTTTGATGTGGCAAGACAAGCAAGCAGCCCCAGTCTCTGTGCCTCTGTGCGAGTACTGCCATGGGCAGATGAGGCTGAGCAACAGCTTTCCAGGCTAGCTCTTTCTGGCTGTGAGCTATCTGCAGACGTTCACATTTTCGGAGCAGGGCTTCCGGAGGCGCCCGGCATGGACCACCTAAGCTACGTTTGAAGTTTCAGGGGGCAAGACAAGCAAGCAGCCCCAGTCTCTGTACCTCTGTGCGAGCAGTGCCATGGGCAGATGAGGCTGAGAAACAGCTTTCCAGGCTAGCTCTTTCTGGCTGCGAGCTACCTGCAGACGTTCGCATTTTCGGAGAAGCGCTGCTGGAGGCCCCCTGACGGACCCCCAAATATACGTTTGAAGTTTGAGGGGGCAAGACAAGCAAGCAGCCCCAGTCTCTGTGCCTCTCTGCAAGCAGTGCCATGGGTAGATGAGGCTCAGCAACAGCTTTCCAGGCTAGCTCTTTCTGCCTGCGAGCTATCTGCAGACGTTCACATTTTCGGAGCAAGGCTGCTGGAGTCGCCCGGCAGGGACCCCCAAAGATACGTTTGAAGTTTGAGGTGGCAAGACAAGCAAGCAGCCCCAGTCTCTGTGCCTCTGTGCGAGCAGTGCCATGGGCAGATGAGGCTGAGCAACAGCTTTCCAGCCTAGCTCTTTCTGGCTGCGAGCTATCTGCAGACGTTCGCATTTCCAGAGCAGGGCTGTTGGAGGCGCCTGTCACAGACCACCTAAGCTACGTTTGAAGTTTGAAGTGGCAAGACAAGCAAGTAGCCCCAGTCTCTGTGCCTCTGTGCGAGTACTGCCATGGGCAGATGAGGCTGAGCAACAGCTTTCCAGGCTAGCTCTTTCTGGCTGTGAGCTATCTGCAGACGTTCACATTTTCGGAGCAGGGCTTCCGGAGGCGCCCGGCATGGACCATCTAAGCTACGTTTGAAGTTTCAGGCGGCAAGACAAGCAACCAGCCCCAGTCTCTGTACCTCTCTGCGAGCAGTGCCATGGGCAGATGAGGCTGAGCAACAGCTTTCCAGGCTAGCTCTTTCTGGCTGCGAGCTATCTGCAGACGTTCGCATTTTCGGAGAAGCGCTGCTGGAGGCCCCCTGACGGACCCCCAAATATACGTTTGAAGTTTGAGGGGGCAAGACAAGCAAGCAGCCCCAGTCTCTGTGCCTCTCTGCAAGCAGTGCCATGGGTAGATGAGGCTCAGCAACAGCTTTCCAGGCTAGCTCTTTCTGCCTGCGAGCTATCTGCAGACGTTCACATTTTCGGAGCAAGACTGCTGGAGTCGCCCGGCAGGGACCCCCAAAGATACGTTTGAAGTTTGAGGATGCAAGACAAACAAGCAGCCCCAGTCTCTGTGCCTCTGTGCGAGCAGTGCCATGGGCAGATGAGGCTGAGCAACAGCTTTCCAGCCTAGCTCTTTCTGGCTGCGAGCTATCTGCAGACGTTCGCATTTCCAGAGCAGGGCTCTTGGAGGCGCCTGCCACAGACCACCTAAGCTACGTTTGAAGTTTGAGGTGGCAAGACAAGCAAGTAGCCCCAGTCTCTGTGCCTCTGTGCGAGTACTGCCATGGGCAGATGAGGCTGAGCAACAGCTTTCCAGGCTAGCTCTTTCTGGCTGCGAGCTATCTGCAGACGTTCGCATTTTCGGAGCAGGGCTTCCGGAGGCGCCCGGCATGGACCACCTAAGCTACGTTTGAAGTTTCAGGGGGCAAGACAAGCAAGCAGCCCCAGTCTCTGTACCTCTCTGCGAGCAGTGCCATGGGCAGATGAGGCTGAGCAACAGCTTTCCAGGCTAGCTCTTTCTGGCTGCGAGCTATCTGCAGACGTTCGCATTTTCGGAGAAGCGCTGCTGGAGGCCCCCTGACGGACCCCCAAATATACGTTTGAAGTTTGAGGGGGCAAGACAAGCAAGCAGCACCCAGTCTCTGTGCCTCTGTGCGAGTACTGCCATGGGTAGATGAGACGGAGCAACAGCTTTCCAGGCTAGCTCTTTCTGGCTGCGAGCTATCTGCAGACGTTCGCATTTTCGGAGCAGGGCTGCCGGAGGCGCCCGTCACACACCACCTAAGCTACGTTTGAAGTTTGAGGGGGCAAGACAAGCAAGCAGCCCCAGTCTCTGTGCCTCTGTGCGAGCAGTGCCATGGGCAGATAACGCTGAGCAACAGCTTTCCAGGCTAGCTCTTTCTGCCTGCGAGCTATCTGCAGACGTTCGCATTTTGGGAGCAGGGCTGCCGGAGGCGCCCGGCACGGACCCCCAAAGCTACATTGGAAGTTTGATGTGGCAAGACAAGCAAGCAGCCCCAGTCTCTGTGCCTCTGTGCGAGCAGTGCCATGGGTAGATGAGGCTGAGCAACAGCTTTCCAGGCTAGCTCTTTCTGGCTGCGAGCTATCTGCAGACGTTCGCATTTTCGGAGCAGGGCTGCCGGAGACCCCCTGCACAGACCACCTAAGCTACGTTTGAAGTTTGAGGGGCCAAGACAAGCAAGCAGCCCCAGTCTCTGTGCCTCTGTGCGAGCAGTGCCATGGGCAGATGAGGCTGAGCAACATCTTTCCAGGCTACCTATTTCTGCCTGCGAGCTATCTGCAGACGTTCGCGTTTTCGGAGCAGGGCTACTGGAGGCTCCCAGGACGGACACCCAAAGCTACGTTTGAAGTTTGAGGGGGCAAGACAAGCAAGCAGCCCCAGTCTCTGTGCCTCTGTGCGAGCAGTGCCATGGGTAGATGAGGCTGAGCAACAGCTTTCCAGGCTAGTTCTTTCTGCCTGCGAGCTATCTGCAGACGTTCGCATTTTCGGAGCAAGGCTGCCGGAGATGCCCGCCACTGAACCCAAAAGATACGTTTGAAGTTTGAGGATGCAAGACAAACAAGCAGCCCCAGTCTCTGTGCCTCTGTGCGAGCAGTGCCATGGGCAGATGAGGCTGAGCAACAGCTTTCCAGGCTAGCTCTTTCTGGCTGCGAGCTACCTGCAGACGTTCGCATTTTCGGAGAAGCGCTGCTGGAGGCCCCCTGACGGACCCCCAAATATACGTTTGAAGTTTGAGGGGGCAAGACAAGCAAGCAGCCCCAGTCTCTGTGCCTCTGTGCGAGTACTGCCATGGGTAGATGAGACGGAGCAACAGCTTTCCAGCCTAGCTCTTTCTGGCTGCGAGCTATCTGCAGACGTTCGCATTTTCGGAGCAGGGCTGCCGGAGGCGCCCGTCACACACCACCTAAGCTACGTTTGAAGTTTGAGGGGGCAAGACAAGCAAGCAGCCCCAGTCTCTGTGCCTCTGTGCGAGCAGTGCCATGGGCAGATGAGGCTGAGCAACAGCTTTCCAGGCTAGCTCTTTCTGCCTGCGAGCTATCTGCAGACGTTCGCATTTCCAGAGCAGGGCTGTTGGAGGCCCCCTGACGGACCCCCAAATATACTTTTGAAGTTTGAGGGGGCAAGACAAGCAAGCAGCACCCAGTCTCTGTGCCTCTGTGCGAGTACTGCCATGGGTAGATGAGACGGAGCAACAGCTTTCCAGGCTAGCTCTTTCTGCCTGCGAGCTATCTGCAGACGTTCGCATTTTCGGAGCAGGGCTGCCGGAGGCGCCCGTCACACACCACCTAAGCTACGTTTGAAGTTTGAGGGGGCAAGACAAGCAAGCAGCCCCAGTCTCTGTGCCTCTGTGCGAGCAGTGCCATGGGCAGATGAGGCTGAGCAACAGCTTTCCAGACTAGCTCTTTCTGCCTGCGAGCTATCTGCAGACGTTCACATTTTCGGAGCAAGGCTGCTGGAGTCGCCCGGCAGGGACCCCCAAAGATACGTTTGAAGTTTGAGGTGGCAAGACAAGCAAGCAGCCCCAGTCTCTCTGCCTCTGTGCGAGCAGTGCCATGGGCAGATGAGGCTGAGCAACAGCTTTCCAGCCTAGCTCTTTCTGGCTGCGAGCTATCTGCAGACATTCGCATTTCCAGAGCAGGGCTGTTGGAGGCGCCTGTCACAGACCACCTAAGCTACGTTTGAAGTTTGAGGTGGCAAGACAAGCAAGTAGCCCCAGTCTCTGTGCCTCTGTGCGAGTACTGCCATGGGCAGATGAGGCTGAGCAACAGCTTTCCAGGCTAGCTCTTTCTGGCTGTGAGCTATCTGCAGACGTTCACATTTTCGGAGCAGGGCTTCCGGAGGCGCCCGGCATGGACCACCTAAGCTACGTTTGAAGTTTCAGGGGGCAAGACAAGCAAGCAGCCCCAGTCTCTGTACCTCTCTGCGAGCAGTGCCATGGGCAGATGAGGCTGAGCAACAGCTTTCCAGGCTAGCTCTTTCTGGCTGCGAGCTACCTGCAGACGTTCGCATTTTCGGAGAAGCGCTGCTGGAGGCCCCCTGACGGACCCCCAAATATACGTTTGAAGTTTGAGGGGGCAAGACAAGCAAGCAGCCCCAGTCTCTGTGCCTCTGTGCGAGTACTGCCATGGGTAGATGAGACGGAGCAACAGCTTTCCAGGCTAGCTCTTTCTGGCTGCGAGCTATCTGCAGACGTTCGCATTTTCGGAGCAGGGCTGCCGGAGGCGCCCGTCACACACCACCTAAGCTACGTTTGAAGTTTGAGGGGGCAAGACATGCAAGCAGCCCCAGACTCTGTGCCTCTGTGCGAGCAGTGCCATGGGCAGATAACGCTGAGCAACAGCTTTCCAGACTAGCTCTTTCTGCCTGCGAGCTATTTGCAGACGTTCGCATATTTGGAGCAGGGCTGCCGGAGGCGCCCTGCACGGACCCCCAAAGCTACATTGGAAGTTTGATGTGGCAAGACAAGCAAGCAGCCCCAGTCTCTGTGCCTCTGTGCGAGTACTGCCATGGGCAGATGAGGCTGAGCAACAGCTTTCCAGGCTAGCTCTTTCTGCCTGCGAGCTATCTGCAGACGTTCACATTTTCGGAGCAGGGCTTCCGGAGGCGCCCGGCATGGACCACCTAAGCTACGTTTGAAGTTTCAGGGGGCAAGACAAGCAAGCAGCCCCAGTCTCTGTACCTCTCTGCGAGCAGTGCCATGGGCAGATGAGGCTGAGCAACAGCTTTCCAGGCTAGCTCTTTCTGGCTGCGAGCTACCTGCAGACGTTCGCATTTTCGGAGAAGCGCTGCTGGAGGCCCCCTGACGGACCCCCAAAGATACGTTTGAAGTTTCAGGGGGCAAGACAAGCAAGCAGCCCCAGTCTCTGTGCCTCTCTGCAAGCAGTGCCATGGGTAGATGAGGCTGAGCAACAGCTTTCCAGGCTAGCTCTTTCTGCCTGCGAGCTATCTGCAGACGTTCACATTTTCGGAGCAAGGCTGCTGGAGTCGCCCTGCAGGGACCCCCAAAGATACGTTTGAAGTTTGAGGTGGCAAGACAAGCAAGCAGCCCCAGTCTCTGTGCCTCTGTGCGAGCAGTGCCATGGGCAGATGAGGCTGAGCAACAGCTTTCCAGCCTAGCTCTTTCTGCCTGAGAGCTATCTGCAGACGTTCGCATTTCCAGAGCAGGGCTGTTGGAGGCGCCTGTCACAGACCACCTAAGCTACGTTTGAAGTTTGAGGTGGCAAGACAAGCAAGTAGCCCCAGTCTCTGTGCCTCTGTGCGAGTACTGCCATGGGCAGATGAGGCTGAGCAACAGCTTTCCAGGCTAGCTCTTTCTGGCTGTGAGCTATCTGCAGACGTTCACATTTTCGGAGCAGGGCTTTTGGAGGCGCCCGGCATGGACCACCTAAGCTACGTTTGAAGTTTCAGGGGGCAAGACAAGCAAGCAGCCCCAGTCTCTGTACCTCTCTGCGAGCAGTGCCATGGGCAGATAACGCTGAGCAACAGCTTTCCAGGCTAGCTCTTTCTGGCTGCGAGCTACCTGCAGACGTTCGCATTTTCGGAGAAGCGCTGCTGGAGGCCCCCTGACGGACCCCCAAATATACGTTTGAAGTTTGAGGGGGCAAGACAAGCAAGCAGCCCCAGTCTCTGTGCCTCTGTGCGAGTACTGCCGTGGGTAGATGAGACGGAGCAACAGCTTTCCAGGCTAGCTCTTTCTGGCTGCGAGCTATCTGCAGACGTTCGCATTTTCGGAGCAGGGCTGCCGGAGGCGCCCGTCACACACCACCTAAGCTACGTTTGAAGTTTGAGGGGGCAAGACAAGCAAGCAGCCCCAGTCTCTGTGCCTCTGTGCGAGCAGTGCCATGGGCAGATAACGCTGAGCAACAGCTTTCCAGACTAGCTCTTTCTGCCTGCGAGCTATCTGCAGACGTTCGCATATTTCGAGCAGGGCTGCCGGAGGCGCCCGGCACGGACCCCCAAAGCTACATTGGAAGTTTGATGTGGCAAGACAAGCAAGTAGCCCCAGTCTCTGTGCCTCTGTGCGAGTACTGCCATGGGCAGATGAGGCTGAGCAACAGCTTTCCAGGCTAGCTCTTTCTGGCTGTGAGCTATCTGCAGACGTTCACATTTTCGGAGCAGGGCTTCCGGAGGCGCCCGGCATGGACCACCTAAGCTACGTTTGAAGTTTCAGGGGGCAAGACAAGCAAGCAGCCCCAGTCTCTGTACCTCTCTGCGAGCAGTGCCATGGGCAGATGAGGCTGAGCAACAGCTTTCCAGGCTAGCTCTTTCTGGCTGCGAGCTACCTGCAGACGTTCGCATTTTCGGAGAAGCGCTGCTGGAGGCCCCCTGACGGACCCCCAAATATACGTTTGAAGTTTGAGGGGGCAAGACAAGCAAGCAGCCCCAGTCTCTGTGCCTCTGTGCGAGTACTGCCATGGGCAGATGAGGCTGAGCAACAGCTTTCCAGGCTAGCTCTTTCTGGCTGCGAGCTATCTGCAGACGTTCGCATTTTCGGAGCAGGGCTGCCGGAGGCGCCCGTCACACACCACCTAAGCTACGTTTGAAGTTTGAGGGGGCAAGACAAGCAAGCAGCCCCAGACTCTGTGCCTCTGTGCGAGCAGTGCCATGGGCAGATAACGCTGAGCAACAGCTTTCCAGGCTAGCTCTTTCTGCCTGCGAGCTATCTGCAGACGTTCGCATATTTGGAGCAGGGCTGCCGGAGGCGCCCGGCACGGACCCCCAAAGCTACATTGGAAGTTTGATGTGGCAAGACAAGCAAGCAGCCCCAGTCTCTGTGCCTCTGTGCGAGTACTGCCATGGGCAGATGAGGCTGAGCAACAGCTTTCCAGGCTAGCTCTTTCTGGCTGTGAGCTGTCTGCAGACGTTCACATTTTCGGAGCAGGGCTTCCGGAGGCGCCCGGCATGGACCACCTAAGCTACGTTTGAAGTTTCAGGGGGCAAGACAAGCAAGCAGCCCCAGTCTCTGTACCTCTCTGCGAGCAGTGCCATGGGCAGATGAGGCTGAGCAACAGCTTTCCAGGCTAGCTCTTTCTGGCTGCGAGCTACCTGCAGACGTTCGCATTTTCGGAGAAGCGCTGCTGGAGGCCCCCTGACGGACCCCCAAAGATACGTTTGAAGTTTCAGGGGGCAAGACAAGCAAGCAGCCCCAGTCTCTGTGCCTCTCTGCAAGCAGTGCCATGGGTAGATGAGGCTGAGCAACAGCTTTCCAGGCTAGCTCTTTCTGCCTGCGAGCTATCTGCAGACGTTCACATTTTCGGAGCAAGGCTGCTGGAGTCGCCCTGCAGGGACCCCCAAAGATACGTTTGAAGTTTGAGGTGGCAAGACAAGCAAGCAGCCCCAGTCTCTGTGCCTCTGTGCGAGCAGTGCCATGGGCAGATGAGGCTGAGCAACAGCTTTCCAGGCTAGCTCTTTCTGCCTGAGAGCTATCTGCAGACGTTCGCATTTCCAGAGCAGGGCTGTTGGAGGCGCCTGTCACAGACCACCTAAGATACGTTTGAAGTTTGAGGTGGCAAGACAAGCAAGTAGCCCCAGTCTCTGTGCCTCTGTGCGAGTACTGCCATGGGCAGATGAGGCTGAGCAACAGCTTTCCAGGCTAGCTCTTTCTGGCTGTGAGCTATCTGCAGACGTTCACATTTTCGGAGCAGGGCTTTTGGAGGCGCCCGGCATGGACCACCTAAGCTACGTTTGAAGTTTCAGGGGGCAAGACAAGCAAGCAGCCCCAGTCTCTGTACCTCTCTGCGAGCAGTGCCATGGGCAGATAACGCTGAGCAACAGCTTTCCAGGCTAGCTCTTTCTGGCTGCGAGCTACCTGCAGACGTTCGCATTTTCGGAGAAGCGCTGCTGGAGGCCCCCTGACGGACCCCCAAATATACGTTTGAAGTTTGAGGGGGCAAGACAAGCAAGCAGCCCCAGTCTCTGTGCCTCTGTGCGAGTACTGCCGTGGGTAGATGAGACGGAGCAACAGCTTTCCAGGCTAGCTCTTTCTGGCTGCGAGCTATCTGCAGACGTTCGCATTTTCGGAGCAGGGCTGCCGGAGGCGCCCGTCACACACCACCTAAGCTACGTTTGAAGTTTGAGGGGGCAAGACAAGCAAGCAGCCCCAGTCTCTGTGCCTCTGTGCGAGCAGTGCCATGGGCAGATAACGCTGAGCAACAGCTTTCCAGACTAGCTCTTTCTGCCTGCGAGCTATCTGCAGACGTTCGCATATTTCGAGCAGGGCTGCCGGAGGCGCCCGGCACGGACCCCCAAAGCTACATTGGAAGTTTGATGTGGCAAGACAAGCAAGTAGCCCCAGTCTCTGTGCCTCTGTGCGAGTACTGCCATGGGCAGATGAGGCTGAGCAACAGCTTTCCAGGCTAGCTCTTTCTGGCTGTGAGCTATCTGCAGACGTTCACATTTTCGGAGCAGGGCTTCCGGAGGCGCCCGGCATGGACCACCTAAGCTACGTTTGAAGTTTCAGGGGGCAAGACAAGCAAGCAGCCCCAGTCTCTGTACCTCTCTGCGAGCAGTGCCATGGGCAGATGAGGCTGAGCAACAGCTTTCCAGGCTAGCTCTTTCTGGCTGCGAGCTACCTGCAGACGTTCGCATTTTCGGAGAAGCGCTGCTGGAGGCCCCCTGACGGACCCCCAAATATACGTTTGAAGTTTGAGGGGGCAAGACAAGCAAGCAGCCCCAGTCTCTGTGCCTCTGTGCGAGTACTGCCATGGGCAGATGAGGCTGAGCAACAGCTTTCCAGGCTAGCTCTTTCTGGCTGCGAGCTATCTGCAGACGTTCGCATTTTCGGAGCAGGGCTGCCGGAGGCGCCCGTCACACACCACCTAAGCTACGTTTGAAGTTTGAGGGGGCAAGACAAGCAAGCAGCCCCAGACTCTGTGCCTCTGTGCGAGCAGTGCCATGGGCAGATAACGCTGAGCAACAGCTTTCCAGGCTAGCTCTTTCTGCCTGCGAGCTATCTGCAGACGTTCGCATATTTGGAGCAGGGCTGCCGGAGGCGCCCGGCACGGACCCCCAAAGCTACATTGGAAGTTTGATGTGGCAAGACAAGCAAGCAGCCCCAGTCTCTGTGCCTCTGTGCGAGTACTGCCATGGGCAGATGAGGCTGAGCAACAGCTTTCCAGGCTAGCTCTTTCTGGCTGTGAGCTGTCTGCAGACGTTCACATTTTCGGAGCAGGGCTTCCGGAGGCGCCCGGCATGGACCACCTAAGCTACGTTTGAAGTTTCAGGGGGCAAGACAAGCAAGCAGCCCCAGTCTCTGTACCTCTCTGCGAGCAGTGCCATGGGCAGATGAGGCTGAGCAACAGCTTTCCAGGCTAGCTCTTTCTGGCTGCGAGCTACCTGCAGACGTTCGCATTTTCGGAGAAGCGCTGCTGGAGGCCCCCTGACGGACCCCCAAATATACGTTTGAAGTTTGAGGGGGCAAGACAAGCAAGCAGCCCCAGTCTCTGTGCCTCTCTGCAAGCAGTGCCATGGTTAGATGAGGCTGAGCAACAGCTTTCCAGGCTAGCTCTTTCTGCCTGCGAGCTATCTGCAGACGTTCACATTTTCGGAGCAAGGCTGCTGGAGTCGCCCTGCAGGGACCCCCAAAGATACGTTTGAAGTTTGAGGTGGCAAGACAAGCAAGCAGCCCCAGTCTCTGTGCCTCTGTGCGAGCAGTGCCATGGGCAGATGAGGCTGAGCAACAGCTTTCCAGCCTAGCTCTTTCTGCCTGAGAGCTATCTGCAGACGTTCGCATTTCCAGAGCAGGGCTGTTGGAGGCGCCTGTCACAGACCACCTAAGCTACGTTTGAAGTTTGAGGTGGCAAGACAAGCAAGTAGCCCCAGTCTCTGTGCCTCTGTGCGAGTACTGCCATGGGCAGATGAGGCTGAGCAACAGCTTTCCAGGCTAGCTCTTTCTGGCTGTGAGCTATCTGCAGACGTTCACATTTTCGGAGCAGGGCTTCCGGAGGCGCCCGGCATGGACCACCTAAGCTACGTTTGAAGTTTCAGGGGGCAAGACAAGCAAGCAGCCCCAGTCTCTGTACCTCTCTGCGAGCAGTGCCATGGGCAGATGAGGCTGAGCAACAGCTTTCCAGGCTAGCTCTTTCTGGCTGCGAGCTACCTGCAGACGTTCGCATTTTCAGAGAAGCGCTGCTGGAGGCCCCCTGACGGACCCCCAAATATACGTTTGAAGTTTGAGGGGGCAAGACAAGCAAGCAGCCCCAGTCTCTGTGCCTCTGTGCGAGTACTGCCGTGGGTAGATGAGACGGAGCAACAGCTTTCCAGGCTAGCTCTTTCTGGCTGCGAGCTATCTGCAGACGTTCGCATTTTCGGAGCAGGGCTGCCGGAGGCGCCCGGCACGGACCCCCAAAGCTACATTGGAAGTTTGATGTGGCAAGACAAGCAAGTAGCCCCAGTCTCTGTGCCTCTGTGCGAGTACTGCCATGGGCAGATGAGGCTGAGCAACAGCTTTCCAGGCTAGCTCTTTCTGGCTGTGAGCTATCTGCAGACGTTCACATTTTCGGAGCAGGGCTTCCGGAGGCGCCCGGCATGGACCACCTAAGCTACGTTTGAAGTTTCAGGGGGCAAGACAAGCAAGCAGCCCCAGTCTCTGTACCTCTCTGCGAGCAGTGCCATGGGCAGATGAGGCTGAGCAACAGCTTTCCAGGCTAGCTCTTTCTGGCTGCGAGCTACCTGCAGACGTTCGCATTTTCGGAGAAGCGCTGCTGGAGGCCCCCTGACGGACCCCCAAATATACGTTTGAAGTTTGAGGGGGCAAGACAAGCAAGCAGCCCCAGTCTCTGTGCCTCTGTGCGAGTACTGCCATGGGCAGATGAGGCTGAGCAACAGCTTTCCAGGCTAGCTCTTTCTGGCTGCGAGCTATCTGCAGACGTTCGCATTTTCGGAGCAGGGCTGCCGGAGGCGCCCGTCACACACCACCTAAGCTACGTTTGAAGTTTGAGGGGGCAAGACAAGCAAGCAGCCCCAGACTCTGTGCCTCTGTGCGAGCAGTGCCATGGGCAGATAACGCTGAGCAACAGCTTTCCAGGCTAGCTCTTTCTGCCTGCGAGCTATCTGCAGACGTTCGCATATTTGGAGCAGGGCTGCCGGAGGCGCCCGGCACGGACCCCCAAAGCTACATTGGAAGTTTGATGTGGCAAGACAAGCAAGCAGCCCCAGTCTCTGTGCCTCTGTGCGAGTACTGCCATGGGCAGATGAGGCTGAGCAACAGCTTTCCAGGCTAGCTCTTTCTGGCTGTGAGCTGTCTGCAGACGTTCACATTTTCGGAGCAGGGCTTCCGGAGGCGCCCGGCATGGACCACCTAAGCTACGTTTGAAGTTTCAGGGGGCAAGACAAGCAAGCAGCCCCAGTCTCTGTACCTCTCTGCGAGCAGTGCCATGGGCAGATGAGGCTGAGCAACAGCTTTCCAGGCTAGCTCTTTCTGGCTGCGAGCTACCTGCAGACGTTCGCATTTTCGGAGAAGCGCTGCTGGAGGCCCCCTGACGGACCCCCAAATATACGTTTGAAGTTTGAGGGGGCAAGACAAGCAAGCAGCCCCAGTCTCTGTGCCTCTCTGCAAGCAGTGCCATGGTTAGATGAGGCTGAGCAACAGCTTTCCAGGCTAGCTCTTTCTGCCTGCGAGCTATCTGCAGACGTTCACATTTTCGGAGCAAGGCTGCTGGAGTCGCCCTGCAGGGACCCCCAAAGATACGTTTGAAGTTTGAGGTGGCAAGACAAGCAAGCAGCCCCAGTCTCTGTGCCTCTGTGCGAGCAGTGCCATGGGCAGATGAGGCTGAGCAACAGCTTTCCAGCCTAGCTCTTTCTGCCTGAGAGCTATCTGCAGACGTTCGCATTTCCAGAGCAGGGCTGTTGGAGGCGCCTGTCACAGACCACCTAAGCTACGTTTGAAGTTTGAGGTGGCAAGACAAGCAAGTAGCCCCAGTCTCTGTGCCTCTGTGCGAGTACTGCCATGGGCAGATGAGGCTGAGCAACAGCTTTCCAGGCTAGCTCTTTCTGGCTGTGAGCTATCTGCAGACGTTCACATTTTCGGAGCAGGGCTTCCGGAGGCGCCCGGCATGGACCACCTAAGCTACGTTTGAAGTTTCAGGGGGCAAGACAAGCAAGCAGCCCCAGTCTCTGTACCTCTCTGCGAGCAGTGCCATGGGCAGATAACGCTGAGCAACAGCTTTCCAGGCTAGCTCTTTCTGGCTGCGAGCTACCTGCAGACGTTCGCATTTTCGGAGAAGCGCTGCTGGAGGCCCCCTGACGGACCCCCAAATATACGTTTGAAGTTTGAGGGGGCAAGACAAGCAAGCAGCCCCAGTCTCTGTGCCTCTGTGCGAGTACTGCCGTGGGTAGATGAGACGGAGCAACAGCTTTCCAGGCTAGCTCTTTCTGGCTGCGAGCTATCTGCAGACGTTCGCATTTTCGGAGCAGGGCTGCCGGAGGCGCCCGGCACGGACCCCCAAAGCTACATTGGAAGTTTGATGTGGCAAGACAAGCAAGTAGCCCCAGTCTCTGTGCCTCTGTGCGAGTACTGCCATGGGCAGATGAGGCTGAGCAACAGCTTTCCAGGCTAGCTCTTTCTGGCTGTGAGCTATCTGCAGACGTTCACATTTTCGGAGCAGGGCTTCCGGAGGCGCCCGGCATGGACCACCTAAGCTACGTTTGAAGTTTCAGGGGGCAAGACAAGCAAGCAGCCCCAGTCTCTGTACCTCTCTGCGAGCAGTGCCATGGGCAGATGAGGCTGAGCAACAGCTTTCCAGGCTAGCTCTTTCTGGCTGCGAGCTACCTGCAGACGTTCGCATTTTCGGAGAAGCGCTGCTGGAGGCCCCCTGACGGACCCCCAAATATACGTTTGAAGTTTGAGGGGGCAAGACAAGCAAGCAGCCCCAGTCTCTGTGCCTCTGTGCGAGTACTGCCATGGGCAGATGAGGCTGAGCAACAGCTTTCCAGGCTAGCTCTTTCTGGCTGCGAGCTATCTGCAGACGTTCGCATTTTCGGAGCAGGGCTGCCGGAGGCGCCCGTCACACACCACCTAAGCTACGTTTGAAGTTTGAGGGGGCAAGACAAGCAAGCAGCCCCAGACTCTGTGCCTCTGTGCGAGCAGTGCCATGGGCAGATAACGCTGAGCAACAGCTTTCCAGGCTAGCTCTTTCTGCCTGCGAGCTATCTGCAGACGTTCGCATATTTGGAGCAGGGCTGCCGGAGGCGCCCGGCACGGACCCCCAAAGCTACATTGGAAGTTTGATGTGGCAAGACAAGCAAGCAGCCCCAGTCTCTGTGCCTCTGTGCGAGTACTGCCATGGGCAGATGAGGCTGAGCAACAGCTTTCCAGGCTAGCTCTTTCTGGCTGTGAGCTGTCTGCAGACGTTCACATTTTCGGAGCAGGGCTTCCGGAGGCGCCCGGCATGGACCACCTAAGCTACGTTTGAAGTTTCAGGGGGCAAGACAAGCAAGCAGCCCCAGTCTCTGTACCTCTCTGCGAGCAGTGCCATGGGCAGATGAGGCTGAGCAACAGCTTTCCAGGCTAGCTCTTTCTGGCTGCGAGCTACCTGCAGACGTTCGCATTTTCGGAGAAGCGCTGCTGGAGGCCCCCTGACGGACCCCCAAATATACGTTTGAAGTTTGAGGGGGCAAGACAAGCAAGCAGCCCCAGTCTCTGTGCCTCTCTGCAAGCAGTGCCATGGTTAGATGAGGCTGAGCAACAGCTTTCCAGGCTAGCTCTTTCTGCCTGCGAGCTATCTGCAGACGTTCACATTTTCGGAGCAAGGCTGCTGGAGTCGCCCTGCAGGGACCCCCAAAGATACGTTTGAAGTTTGAGGTGGCAAGACAAGCAAGCAGCCCCAGTCTCTGTGCCTCTGTGCGAGCAGTGCCATGGGCAGATGAGGCTGAGCAACAGCTTTCCAGCCTAGCTCTTTCTGCCTGAGAGCTATCTGCAGACGTTCGCATTTCCAGAGCAGGGCTGTTGGAGGCGCCTGTCACAGACCACCTAAGCTACGTTTGAAGTTTGAGGTGGCAAGACAAGCAAGTAGCCCCAGTCTCTGTGCCTCTGTGCGAGTACTGCCATGGGCAGATGAGGCTGAGCAACAGCTTTCCAGGCTAGCTCTTTCTGGCTGTGAGCTATCTGCAGACGTTCACATTTTCGGAGCAGGGCTTCCGGAGGCGCCCGGCATGGACCACCTAAGCTACGTTTGAAGTTTCAGGGGGCAAGACAAGCAAGCAGCCCCAGTCTCTGTACCTCTCTGCGAGCAGTGCCATGGGCAGATGAGGCTGAGCAACAGCTTTCCAGGCTAGCTCTTTCTGGCTGCGAGCTACCTGCAGACGTTCGCATTTTCGGAGAAGCGCTGCTGGAGGCCCCCTGACGGACCCCCAAATATACGTTTGAAGTTTGAGGGGGCAAGACAAGCAAGCAGCCCCAGTCTCTGTGCCTCTGTGCGAGTACTGCCGTGGGTAGATGAGACGGAGCAACAGCTTTCCAGGCTAGCTCTTTCTGGCTGCGAGCTATCTGCAGACGTTCGCATTTTCGGAGCAGGGCTGCCGGAGGCGCCCGTCACACACCACCTAAGCTACGTTTGAAGTTTGAGGGGGCAAGACAAGCAAGCAGCCCCAGTCTCTGTGCCTCTGTGCGAGCAGTGCCATGGGCAGATAACGCTGAGCAACAGCTTTCCAGACTAGCTCTTTCTGCCTGCGAGCTATCTGCAGACGTTCGCATATTTGGAGCAGGGCTGCCGGAGGCGCCCGGCACGGACCCCCAAAGCTACATTGGAAGTTTGATGTGGCAAGACAAGCAAGCAGCCCCAGTCTCTGTGCCTCTGTGCGAGCAGTGCCATGGGTAGATGAGGCTGAGAAACAGCTTTCCAGGCTAGCTCTTTCTGCCTGCGAGCTATCTGCAGACGTTCGCATTTCCAGAGCAGGGCTGTTGGAGGCGCCTGTCACAGACCACCTAAGCTACGTTTGAAGTTTGAGGTGGCAAGACAAGCAAGTAGCCCCAGTCTCTGTGCCTCTGTGCGAGTACTGCCATGGGCAGATGAGGCTGAGCAACAGCTTTCCAGGCTAGCTCTTTCTGGCTGTGAGCTATCTGCAGACGTTCACATTTTCGGAGCAGGGCTTCCGGAGGCGCCCGGCATGGACCACCTAAGCTACGTTTGAAGTTTGAGGGGGCAAGACAAGCAAGCAGCCCCAGTCTCTGTACCTCTCTGCGAGCAGTGCCATGGGCAGATGAGGCTGAGCAACAGCTTTCCAGGCTAGCTCTTTCTGGCTGCGAGCTACCTGCAGACGTTCGCATTTTCGGAGAAGCGCTGCTGGAGGCCCCCTGACGGACCCCCAAATATACGTTTGAAGTTTGAGGGGGCAAGACAAGCAAGCAGCCCCAGTCTCTGTGCCTCTGTGCGAGTACTGCCATGGGTAGATGAGACGGAGCAACAGCTTTCCAGGCTAGCTCTTTCTGCCTGCGAGCTATCTGCAGACGTTCGCATTTTCGGAGCAGGGCTGCCGGAGGCGCCCATCACACACCACCTAAGCTACGTTTGAAGTTTGAGGGGGCAAGACAAGCAAGCAGCCCCAGTCTCTGTGCCTCTCTGCAAGCAGTGCCATGGGCAGATGAGGCTGAGCAACAGCTTTCCAGGCTAGCTCTTTCTGCCTGCGAGCTATCTGCAGACGTTCACATTTTCGGAGCAAGGCTGCTGGAGTCGCCCGGCAGGGACCCCCAAAGATACGTTTGAAGATTGAGGTGGCAAGACAAGCAAGCAGCCCCAGTCTCTGTGCCTCTGTGCGAGCAGTGCCATGGGCAGATGAGGCTGAGCAACAGCTTTCCAGCCTAGCTCTTTCTGCCTGCGAGCTATCTGCAGACGTTCGCATTTCCAGAGCAGGGCTGTTGGAGGCGCCTGTCACAGACCACCTAAGCTACGTTTGAAGTTTGAGGTGGCAAGACAAGCAAGTAGCCCCAGTCTCTGTGCCTCTGTGCGAGTACTGCCATGGGCAGATGAGGCTGAGCAACAGCTTTCCAGGCTAGCTCTTTCTGGCTGTGAGCTATCTGCAGACGTTCACATTTTCGGAGAAGGGCTTCCGGAGGCGCCCAGCATGGACCACCTAAGCTACGTTTGAAGTTTCAGGGGGCAAGACAAGCAACCAGCCCCAGTCTCTGTACCTCTCTGCGAGCAGTGCCATGGGCAGATGAGGCTGAGCAACAGCTTTCCAGGCTAGCTCTTTCTGGCTGCGAGCTACCTGCAGACGTTCGCATTTTCGGAGAAGCGCTGCTGGAGGTCCCCTGACGGACCCCCAAATATACGTTTGAAGTTTGAGGGGGCAAGACAAGCAAGCAGCCCCAGTCTCTGTGCCTCTGTGCGAGTACTGCCATGGGTAGATGAGACGGAGCAACAGCTTTCCAGGCTAGCTCTTTCTGGCTGCGAGCTATCTGCAGACGTTCGCATTTTCGGAGCAGGGCTGCCGGAGGCGCCCATCACACACCACCTAAGCTACGTTTGAAGTTTGAGGGGGCAAGACAAGCAAGCAGCCCCAGTCTCTGTGCCTCTCTGCAAGCAGTGCCATGGGCAGATGAGGCTGAGCAACAGCTTTCCAGGCTAGCTCTTTCTGCCTGCGAGCTATCTGCAGACGTTCACATTTTCGGAGCAAGGCTGCTGGAGTCGCCCGGCAGGGACCCCCAAAGATACGTTTGAAGTTTGAGGTGGCAAGACAAGCAAGCAGCCCCAGTCTCTGTGCCTCTGTGCGAGCAGTGCCATGGGCAGATGAGGCTGAGCAACAGCTTTCCAGCCTAGCTCTTTCTGCCTGAGAGCTATCTGCAGACGTTCGCATTTCCAGAGCAGGGCTGTTGGAGGCGCCTGTCACAGACCACCTAAGCTACGTTTGAAGTTTGAGGTGGCAAGACAAGCAAGTAGCCCCAGTCTCTGTGCCTCTGTGCGAGTACTGCCATGGGCAGATGAGGCTGAGCAACAGCTTTCCAGGCTAGCTCTTTCTGGCTGTGAGCTATCTGCAGACGTTCACATTTTCGGAGAAGGGCTTCCGGAGGCGCCCAGCATGGACCACCTAAGCTACGTTTGAAGTTTCAGTGGGCAAGACAAGCAAGCAGCCCCAGTCTCTGTACCTCTCTGCGAGCAGTGCCATGGGCAGATGAGGCTGAGCAACAGCTTTCCAGGCTAGCTCTTTCTGGCTGCGAGCTACCTGCAGACGTTCGCATTTTCGGAGAAGCGCTGCTGGAGGCCGCCTGACGGACCCCCAAATATACGTTTGAAGTTTGAGGGGGCAAGACAAGCAAGCAGCCCCAGTCTCTGTGCCTCTGTGCGAGTACTGCCATGGGTAGATGAGACGGAGCAACAGCTTTCCAGGCTAGCTCTTTCTGGCTGCGAGCTATCTGCAGACGTTCGCATTTTCGGAGCAGGGCTGCCGGAGGCGCCCGTCACACACCACCTAAGCTACGTTTGAAGTTTGAGGGGGCAAGACAAGCAAGCAGCCCCAGTCTCTGTGCCTCTCTGCAAGCAGTGCCATGGGCAGATGAGGCTGAGCAACAGCTTTCCAGGCTAGCTCTTTCTGCCTGCGAGCTATCTGCAGACGTTCACATTTTCGGAGCAAGGCTGCTGGAGTCGCCCGGCAGGGACCCCCAAAGATACGTTTGAAGTTTGAGGTGGCAAGACAAGCAAGCAGCCCCAGTCTCTGTGCCTCTGTGCGAGCAGTGCCATGGGCAGATGAGGCTGAGCAACAGCTTTCCAGGCTAGCTCTTTCTGCCTGCGAGCTATCTGCAGACGTTCACATTTTCGGAGCAAGGCTGCTGGAGTCGCCCTGCAGGGACCCCCAAAGATACGTTTGAAGTTTGAGGTGGCAAGACAAGCAAGCAGCCCCAGTCTCTGTGCCTCTGTGCGAGCAGTGCCATGGGCAGATGAGGCTGAGCAACAGCTTTCCAGCCTAGCTCTTTCTGCCTGAGAGCTATCTGCAGACGTTCGCATTTCCAGAGCAGGGCTGTTGGAGGCGCCTGTCACAGACCACCTAAGCTACGTTTGAAGTTTGAGGTGGCAAGACAAGCAAGTAGCCCCAGTCTCTGTGCCTCTGTGCGAGTACTGCCATGGGCAGATGAGGCTGAGCAACAGCTTTCCAGGCTAGCTCTTTCTGGCTGTGAGCTATCTGCAGACGTTCACATTTTCGGAGAAGGGCTTCCGGAGGCGCCCAGCATGGACCACCTAAGCTACGTTTGAAGTTTCAGGGGGCAAGACAAGCAAGCAGCCCCAGTCTCTGTACCTCTCTGCGAGCAGTGCCATGGGCAGATGAGGCTGAGCAACAGCTTTCCAGGCTAGCTCTTTCTGGCTGCGAGCTACCTGCAGACGTTCGCATTTTCGGAGAAGCGCTGCTGGAGGCCCCCTGACGGACCCCCAAATATACGTTTGAAGTTTGAGGGGGCAAGACAAGCAAGCAGCCCCAGTCTCTGTGCCTCTGTGCGAGTACTGCCATGGGTAGATGAGACGGAGCAACAGCTTTCCAGGCTAGCTCTTTCTGGCTGCGAGCTATCTGCAGACGTTCGCATTTTCGGAGCAGGGCTGCCGGAGGCGCCCGTCACACACCACCTAAGCTACGTTTGAAGTTTGAGGGGGCAAGACAAGCAAGCAGCCCCAGTCTCTGTGCCTCTGTGCGAGCAGTGGCATGGGCAGATAACGCTGAGCAACAGCTTTCCAGGCTAGCTCTTTCTGCCTGCGAGCTATCTGCAGACGTTCGCATTTCCAGAGCAGGGCTGTTGGAGGCGCCTGTCACAGACCACCTAAGCTACGTTTGAAGTTTGAGGTGGCAAGACAAGCAAGTAGCCCCAGTCTCTGTGCCTCTGTGCGAGTACTGCCATGGGCAGATGAGGCTGAGCAACAGCTTTCCAGGCTAGCTCTTTCTGGCTGTGAGCTATCTGCAGACGTTCACATTTTCGGAGAAGGGCTTCCGGAGGCGCCCAGCATGGACCACCTAAGCTACGTTTGAAGTTTCAGGGGGCAAGACAAGCAACCAGCCCCAGTCTCTGTACCTCTCTGCGAGCAGTGCCATGGGCAGATGAGGCTGAGCAACAGCTTTCCAGGCTAGCTCTTTCTGGCTGCGAGCTACCTGCAGACGTTCGCATTTTCGGAGAAGCGCTGCTGGAGGCCCCCTGACGGACCCCCAAATATACGTTTGAAGTTTGAGGGGGCAAGACAAGCAAGCAGCCCCAGTCTCTGTGCCTCTGTGCGAGTACTGCCATGGGTAGATGAGACGGAGCAACAGCTTTCCAGGCTAGCTCTTTCTGGCTGCGAGCTATCTGCAGACGTTCGCATTTTCGGAGCAGGGCTGCCGGAGGCGCCCGTCACACACCACCTAAGCTACGTTTGAAGTTTGAGGGGGCAAGACAAGCAAGCAGCCCCAGTCTCTGTGCCTCTGTGCGAGTACTGCCATGGGTAGATGAGACGGAGCAACAGCTTTCCAGGCTAGCTCTTTCTGCCTGCGAGCTATCTGCAGACGTTCGCATTTTCGGAGCAGGGCTGCCGGAGGCGCCCGTCACACACCACCTAAGCTACGTTTGAAGTTTGAGGGGGCAAGACAGACAAGCAAGCAGCCCCAGTCTCTGTGCCTCTGTGCAAGCAGTGCCATGGGCAGATGAGGCTGAGCAACAGCTTTCCAGGCTAGCTCTTTCTGCCTGCGAGCTATCTGCAGACGTTCACATTTTCGGAGCAGGGCTGTTGGAGGCGCCTGTCACAGATCACCTAAGCTACGTTTGAAGTTTGAGGTGGCAAGACAAGCAAGTAGCCCCAGTCTCTGTGCCTCTGTGCGAGTACTGCAATGGGCAGATGAGGCTGAGCAACAGCTTTCCAGGCTAGCTCTTTCTGGCTGTGAGCTATCTGCAGACGTTCGCATTTTCGGAGCAGGGCTTCCGGAGGCGCCCAGCATGGACCACCTAAGCTACGTTTGAAGTTTCAGTGGGCAAGACAAGCAAGCAGCCCCAGTCTCTGTACCTCTCTGTGAGCAGTGCCATGGGCAGATGAGGCTGAGCAACAGCTTTCCAGGCTAGCTCTTTCTGGCTGCGAGCTACCTGCAGACGTTCGCATTTTCGGAGAAGCGCTGCTGGAGGCCCCCTGACGGACCCCCAAATATACGTTTGAAGTTTGAGGGGGCAAGACAAGCAAGCAGCCCCAGTCTCTGTGCCTCTGTGCGAGTACTGCCATGGGTAGATGAGACGGAGCAACAGCTTTCCAGGCTAGCTCTTTCTGGCTGCGAGCTATCTGCAGACGTTCGCATTTTCGGAGCAGGGCTGCCGGAGGCGCCCGTCACACACCACCTAAGCTACGTTTGAAGTTTGAGGGGGCAAGACAAGCAAGCAGCCCCAGTCTCTGTGCCTCTCTGCAAGCAGTGCCATGGGCAGATGAGGCTGAGCAACAGCTTTCCAGGCTAGCTCTTTCTGCCTGCGAGCTATCTGCAGACGTTCACATTTTCGGAGCAAGGCTGCTGGAGTCGCCCGGCAGGGACCCCCAAAGATACGTTTGAAGTTTGAGGTGGCAAGACAAGCAAGCAGCCCCAGTCTCTGTGCCTCTGTGCGAGCAGTGCCATGGGCAGATGAGGCTGAGCAACAGCTTTCCAGGCTAGCTCTTTCTGGCTGCGAGCTACCTGCAGACGTTCGCATTTTCGGAGAAGCGCTGCTGGAGGCCCCCTGACGGACCCCCAAATATACGTTTGAAGTTTGAGGGGGCAAGACAAGCAAGCAGCCCCAGTCTCTGTGCCTCTGTGCGAGTACTGCCATGGGTAGATGAGACGGAGCAACAGCTTTCCAGGCTAGCTCTTTCTGCCTGCGAGCTATCTGCAGACGTTCGCATTTTCGGAGCAGGGCTGCCGGAGGCGCCCGTCACACACCACCTAAGCTACGTTTGAAGTTTGAGGGGGCAAGACAAGCAAGCAGCCCCAGTCTCTGTGCCTCTGTGCGAGCAGTGCCATGGGCAGATAACGCTGAGCAACAGCTTTCCAGACTAGCTCTTTCTGCCTGCGAGCTATCTGCAGACGTTCGCATATTTGGAGCAGGGCTGCCGGAGGCGCCCGGCACGGACCCCCAAAGCTACATTGGAAGTTTGATGTGGCAAGACAAGCAAGCAGCCCCAGTCTCTGTGCCTCTCTGCGAGCAGTGCCATGGGTAGATGAGGCTGAGAAACAGCTTTCCAGGCTAGCTCTTTCTGCCTGCGAGCTATCTGCAGACGTTCGCATTTCCAGAGCAGGGCTGTTGGAGGCGCCTGTCACAGACCACCTAAGCTACGTTTGAAGTTTGAGGTGGCAAGACAAGCAAGTAGCCCCAGTCTCTGTGCCTCTGTGCGAGTACTGCCATGGGCAGATGAGACTGAGCAACAGCTTTCCAGGCTAGCTCTTTCTGGCTGTGAGCTACCTGCAGACGTTCGCATTTTCGGAGAAGCGCTGCTGGAGGCCCCCTGACGGACCCCCAAATATACGTTTGAAGTTTGAGGGGGCAAGACAAGCAAGCAGCCCCAGTCTCTGTGCCTCTGTGCGAGTACTGCCATGGGTAGATGAGACGGAGCAACAGCTTTCCAGGCTAGCTCTTTCTGGCTGCGAGCTACCTGCAGACGTTCGCATTTTCGGAGAAGCGCTGCTGGAGGCCCCCTGACGGACCCCCAAATATACGTTTGAAGTTTGAGGGGGCAAGACAAGCAAGCAGCCCCAGTCTCTGTGCCTCTGTGCGAGTACTGCCATGGGTAGATGAGACGGAGCAACAGCTTTCCAGGCTAGCTCTTTCTGGCTGCGAGCTATCTGCAGACGTTCGCATTTTCGGAGCAGGGCTGCCGGAGGCGCCCATCACACACCACCTAAGCTACGTTTGAAGTTTGAGGGGGCAAGACAAGCAAGCAGCCCCAGTCTCTGTGCCTCTCTGCAAGCAGTGCCATGGGCAGATGAGGCTGAGCAACAGCTTTCCAGGCTAGCTCTTTCTGCCTGCGAGCTATCTGCAGACGTTCACATTTTCGGAGCAAGGCTGCTGGAGTCGCCCGGCAGGGACCCCCAAAGATACGTTTGAAGATTGAGGTGGCAAGACAAGCAAGCAGCCCCAGTCTCTGTGCCTCTGTGCGAGCAGTGCCATGGGCAGATGAGGCTGAGCAACAGCTTTCCAGCCTAGCTCTTTCTGCCTGCGAGCTATCTGCAGACGTTCGCATTTCCAGAGCAGGGCTGTTGGAGGCGCCTGTCACAGACCACCTAAGCTACGTTTGAAGTTTGAGGGGGCAAGACAAGCAAGTAGCCCCAGTCTCTGTGCCTCTGTGCGAGTACTGCCATGGGCAGATGAGGCTGAGCAACAGCTTTCCAGGCTAGCTCTTTCTGGCTGTGAGCTATCTGCAGACGTTCACATTTTCGGAGAAGGGCTTCCGGAGGCGCCCAGCATGGACCACCTAAGCTACGTTTGAAGTTTCAGGGGGCAAGACAAGCAAGCAGCCCCAGTCTCTGTACCTCTCTGCGAGCAGTGCCATGGGCAGATGAGGCTGAGCAACAGCTTTCCAGGCTAGCTCTTTCTGGCTGCGAGCTACCTGCAGACGTTCGCATTTTCGGAGAAGCGCTGCTGGAGGCCCCCTGACGGACCCCCAAATATACGTTTGAAGTTTGAGGGGGCAAGACAAGCAAGCAGCCCCAGTCTCTGTGCCTCTGTGCGAGTACTGCCATGGGTAGATGAGACGGAGCAACAGCTTTCCAGGCTAGCTCTTTCTGGCTGCGAGCTATCTGCAGACGTTCGCATTTTCGGAGCAGGGCTGCCGGAGGCGCCCGTCACACACCACCTAAGCTACGTTTGAAGTTTGAGGGGGCAAGACAAGCAAGCAGCCCCAGTCTCTGTGCCTCTGTGCGAGTACTGCCATGGGTAGATGAGACGGAGCAACAGCTTTCCAGGCTAGCTCTTTCTGCCTGCGAGCTATCTGCAGACGTTCGCATTTTCGGAGCAGGGCTGTTGGAGGCGCCTGTCACAGATCACCTAAGCTACGTTTGAAGTTTGAGGTGGCAAGACAAGCAAGTAGCCCCAGTCTCTGTGCCTCTGTGCGAGTACTGCAATGGGCAGATGAGGCTGAGCAACAGCTTTCCAGGCTATCTCTTTCTGGCTGTGAGCTATCTGCAGACGTTCGCATTTTCGGAGCAGGGCTTCCGGAGGCGTCCGGCATGGACCACCTAAGATACGTTTGAAGTTTCAGGGGGCAAGACAAGCAAGCAGCCCCAGTCTCTGTACCTCTGTGCGAGCAGTGCCATGGCCAGATGAGGCTGAGCAACAGCTTTCCAGGCTAGCTCTTTCTGGCTGCGAGCTATCTGCAGACGTTCGCATTTTCGGAGAAGCGCTGCTGGAGGCCCCCTGACGGACCCTCAAATATACGTTTGAAGTTTGAGGGGGCAAGACAAGCAAGCAGCACCCAGTCTCTGTGCCTCTGTGCGAGTACTGCCATGGGTAGATGAGACGGAGCAACAGCTTTCCAGGCTAGCTCTTTCTGCCTGCGAGCTATCTGCAGACGTTTGCATTTTCGGAGCAGGGCTGCCGGAGGCGCACGTCACACACCACCTAAGCTACGTTTGTAGTTTGAGGGGGCAAGACAAGCAAGCAGCCCCAGTCTCTGTGCCTCTGTGCGAGCAGTGCCATGGGCAGATGAGGCTGAGCAACAGCTTTCCAGGCTAGCTCTTTCTGCCTGCGAGCTATCTGCAGACGTTCACATTTTCGGAGCAAGGCTGCTGGAGTTGCCCGGCAGGGACCCCCAAAGATACGTTTGAAGTTTGAGGTGCCAAGACAAGCAAGTACCCCCAGTCTCTGTGCCTCTGTGCGAGTACTGCCATGGGCAGATGAGGCTGAGCAACAGCTTTCCAGGCTAGCTCTTTCTGGCTGCGAGCTATCTGCAGACGTTCGCATTTTCGGAGCAGGGCTTCCGGAGGCGCCCGGCATGGACCACCTAAGCTACGTTTGAAGTTTGAGGGGGCAAGACAAGCAAGCAGCCCCAGTCTCTGTACCTCTCTGCGAGCAGTGCCATGGGCAGATGAGGCTGAGCAACAGCTTTCCAGCCTAGCTCTTTCTGCCTGCGAGCTACCTGCAGACGTTCGCATTTTCGGAGAAGCGCTGCTGGAGGCCCCCTGACGGACCCCCAAATATACGTTTGAAGTTTGAGGGGGCAAGACAAGCAAGCAGCACCCAGTCTCTGTGCCTCTGTGCGAGTACTGCCATGGGTAGATGATACGGAGCACCAGCTTTCCAGGCTAGCTCTTTCTGGCTGCGAGCTATCTGCAGACGTTCGCATTTTCGGAGCAGGGCTGCCGGAGGCGCCCGTCACACACCACCTAAGCTACGTTTGAAGTTTGAGGGGGCAAGACAAGCAAGCAGCCCCAGTCTCTGTGCCTCTGTGCGAGCAGTGCCATGGGCAGATAACGCTGAGCAACAGCTTTCCAGACTAGCTCTTTCTGCCTGCGAGCTATCTACAGACGTTCGCATTTTGGGAGCAGGGCTGCCGGAGGCGCCCGGCACGGACCCCCAAAGCTACATTGGAAGTTTGATGTGGCAAGACAAGCAAGCAGCCCCAGTCTCTGTGCCTCTGTGCGAGCAGTGCCATGGGCAGATGAGGCTGAGCAATATCTTTCCAGGCTACCTATTTCTGCCTGCGAGCTATCTGCAGACGTTCGCATTTTTGGAGCAGGGCTGCCGGAGGGGCCCAGCACGGACCACCTAAGATACGTTTGAAGTTTGAGGGGGCAAGACAAGCAAGCAGCCCCAGTCTCTGTGCCTCTGTGCGAGCAGTGCCATGGGCAGATGAGGCTGAGCAACAGCTATCCAGGCTAGCTCTTTCTGGCTGCGAGCTATCTGCAGACGTTCGCGTTTTCGGAGCAGGGCTACTGGAGGCTCCCAGGACGGACCCCCAAAGCTACGTTTGAAGTTTGAGGGGGCAAGACAAGCAAGCAGCCCCAGTCTCTGTGCCTCTCTGCGAGCAGTGCCATGGGTAGATGAGGCTGAGCAACAGCTTTCCAGGCTAGCTCTTTCTTCCTGCGAACTATCTGCAGACGTTCGCATTTTCGGAGCAAGGCTGCCAGAGATGCCCGCCACTGAACCCAAAAGATACGTTTGAAGTCTGAGGTGGCAAGACAAGCAAGCAGCCCCAGTCTCTGTGCCTCTGTGCAAGCAGTGCCATGGGCAGATGAGTCTGAGCAACAGCTTTCCAGGCTAGCTCTTTCTGCCTGCGAGCTATCTGCAGACGTTCGCATTTCCAGAGCAGGGCTGCCGGAGGCCCCCTACACGGACCCACTCAGCTACGTTTGAAGTTTGAGGGGGCAAGACAAGCAAGCAGCCCCAGTCTCTGTGCCTCTGTGCGAGCAGTGCCATGGGCAGATGAGGCTGAGCAACAGCTTTCCAGGCTAGCTCTTTCTGCCTGCGAGCTACCTGCAGACGTTCGCATTTTCGGAGAAGCGCTGCTGGAGGCCCCCTGACGGACCCCCAAATATACGTTTGAAGTTTGAGGGGGCAAGACAAGCAAGCAGCCCCAGTCTCTGTGCCTCTGTGCGAGTACTGCCATGGGTAGATGAGACGGAGCAACAGCTTTCCAGGCTAGCTCTTTCTGCCTGCGAGCTATCTGCAGACGTTCGCATTTTCGGAGCAGGGCTGCCGGAGGCGCCCGTCACACACCACCTAAGCTACGTTTGAAGTTTGAGGTGGCAAGACAAGCAAGCAGCCCCAGTCTCTGTGCCTCTGTGCGAGCAGTGCCATGGGCAGATGAGGCTGAGCAACAGCTTTCCAGGCTAGCTCTTTCTGCCTGCGAGCTATCTGCAGACGTTCACATTTTCGGAGCAAGGCTGCTGGAGTCGCCCGGCAGGGACCACCTAAGCTACGTTTGAAGTTTCAGGGGGCAAGACAAGCAAGCAGCCCCAGTCTCTGTACCTCTCTGCGAGCAGTGCCATGGGCAGATGAGGCTGAGCAACAGCTTTCCAGGCTAGCTCTTTCTGGCTGCGAGCTACCTGCAGACGTTCGCATTTTCGGAGCAGGGCTGCTGGAGGCTCCCAGGACGGACCCCCAAAACTACGCTGGAAGTTTGAGGGGGCAAGACAAGCAAGCAGCCCCAGTCTCTGTGCCTCTGTGCGAGCAGTGCCATGGGTAGATGAGGCTGAGCAACAGCTTTCCAGGCTAGCTCTTTCTGCCTGCGAGCTATCTGCAGACATTCGCATTTTCAGAGCAGGGCTGCCGGAGATGCCCGCCACTGAACCCAAAAGATACGTTTGAAGTCTGAGGTGGCAAGACAAGCAAGCAGCCAGAGTCTCTGTGCCTCTGTGCGAGCAGTGCCATGGGCAGATGAGGCTGAGCAACAGCTTTCCAGGCTAGCTCTTTCTGCCTGAGAGCTATCTGCAGACGTTCGCATTTTGGGAGCAGGGCTGCCGGAGGCCCCCTAAACGGACCCCCTCAGCTACGTTTGAAGTTTGAGGGGGCAAGACAAGCAAGCAGCCCCAGTCTCTGTGCCTCTGTGCGAGCAGTGCCATGGGCAGATGAGGCTGAGCAACAGCTTTCCAGGCTAGCTCTTTCTGCCTGCGAGCTATCTGCAGACGTTCGCATTTTCAGAGCAGGGCTGCCGGAGATGCCCGCCACTGAACCCAAAAGATACGTTTGAAGTTTGAGGTGGCAAGACAAGCAAGCAGCCCCAGTCCCTGTGCCTCTGTGCGAGCAGTGCCATGGGCAGATGAGGCTGAGCAACAGCTTTCCAGGCTAGCTCTTTCTGCCTGAGAGCTATCTGCAGACGTTCGCAGTTTCGGAGCAGGGCTGCCGGAGGCGCCCGTCACACACCACCTAAGCTACGTTTGAAGTTTGACGGGGCAAGACAAGCAAGCAGCCCCAGTCTCTGTGCCTCTCTGCGAGCAGTGCCATGGGCAGATAACGCTGAGCAACAGCTTTCCAGGCTAGCTCTTTCTGCCTGCGAGCTATCTGCAGACGTTCGCATTTACAGAGCAGGGTTGTTGGAGGCGCCTGTCACAGACCACCTAAGATACGTTTGAAGTTTGAGGTGGCAAGACAAGCAAGTAGCCCCAGTCTCTGTGCCTCTGTGCGAGCAGTGCCATGGGCAGATGAGGCTGAGCAACAGCTTTCCAGGCTAGCTCTTTCTGCCTGCGAGCTATCTGCAGACGTTCGCATTTTCAGAGCAGGTCTGCCGGAGCCGCCCGACACGAACCCCCTCAGCTACGTTGGAAGTTTCAGGGGGCAAGACAAGCAAGCAGCCCCAGTCTCTGTGCCTCTGTGCGAGCAGTGCCATGGGCAGATGAGGCTGAGCAACAGCTTTCCAGGCTAGCTCTTTCTGCCTGCGAGCTATCTGCAGACGTTCGCATTTCCAGAGCAGGGCTGCCGGAGCCGTTCGGCACGGACCACCTAAGATACGTTGGAAGTTTGAGATGGCAAGACAAGCAAGCAGCCCCAGTCTCTGTGCCTCTGTGCGAGCAGTGCCATGGGCAGATGACGCTGAGCAACATCTTTCCAGGCTACCTATTTCTGCCTGCGAGCTATCTGCAGACGTTCGCATTTTTGGAGAAGCGCTGCTGGAGGCGCCCGGCACGGACCACCTAAGATACGTTTGAAGTTTGAGGGGGCAAGACAAGCAAGCAGCCCCAGTCTCTGTGCCTCTGTGCGAGCAGTGCCATGGGCAGATGAGGCTGAGCAACAGCTATACAGGCTAGCTCTTTCTGCCTGCGAGCTATCTGCAGACGTTCGCGTTTTCGGAGCAGGGCTACTGGAGGATCCCAGGACGGACCCCCAAAGCTACGCTGGAAGTTTGAGGGGGCAAGACAAGCAAGCAGCCCCAGTCTCTGTGCCTCTGTGCGAGCAGTGCCATGGGTAGATGAGGCTGAGCAACAGCTTTCCAGGATAGCTCTTTCTGCCTGCGAGCTATCTGCAGACGTTCGCATTTCCAGAGCAGGGCTGCCGGAGCCGCCCGGCACGGACCACCTAAGATACGTTTGAAGTTTGAGGGGGCAAGACAAGCAAGCAGCCCCAGTCTCTGTGCCTCTGTGCAAGCAGTGCCATGGGCAGATGAGGCTGAGCACCAGCTTTCCAGGCTAGCTCTTTCTGGCTGCGAGCTATCTGCAGACGTTCGCATTTTCGGAGCAGGGCTGCCGGAGACGCCCGGCACGGACAACCTAAGCTACGTTTGAAGTTTGAGGGGCCAAGACAAGCAAGCAGCCCCAGTCTCTGTGCCTCTGTGCGAGCAGTGCCATGGGCAGATGACGCTGAGCAACATCTTTCCAGGCTACCTATTTCTGCCTGCGAGCTATCTGCAGACGTTCGCATTTTTGGAGCAGGGCTGCCGGAGGCGCCCGGCACGGACCACCTAAGATACGTTTGAAGTTTGAGGGGGCAAGACAAGCAAGCAGCCCCAGTCTCTGTGCCTCTGTGCGAGCAGTGCCATGCGTAGATGACGCTGAGCAACAGCTATCCAGGCTAGTTCTTTCTGCCTGCGAGCTATCTGCAGACGTTCGCATTTTCGGAGCAGGGCTGCTGGAGGCTCCCAGGACGGACCCCCAAAGCTACGCTGGAAGTTTGAGGGGGCAAGACAAGCAAGCAGCCCCAGTCTCTGTGCCTCTGTGCGAGCAGTGCCATGGGTAGATGAGGCTGAGCAACAGCTTTCCAGGCTAGCTCTTTCTGCCTGCGAGCTATCTGCAGACGTTCGCATTTCCAGAGCAGGGCTGCCGGAGGCGCCCGGCACGGACCACCTAAGATACGTTGGACGTTTGAGGTGGCAAGACAAGCAAGCAGCCCCAGTCTCTGTGCCTCTGTGCGAGCAGTGCCATGGGCAGATGAGGCTGAGCACCAGCTTTGCAGGCTAGCTCTTTCTGGCTGCGAGCTATCTGCAGACGTTCGCATTTTCGGAGCAGGGCTGCCGGAGACGCCCGGCACGGACAACCTAAGCTACGTTTGAAGTTTGAGGGGCCAAGACAAGCAAGCAGCCCCAGTCTCTGTGCCTCTGTGCGAGCAGTGCCATGGGCAGATGACGCTGAGCAACATCTTTCCAGGCTACCTATTTCTGCCTGCGAGCTATCTGCAGACGTTCGCATTTTTGGAGCAGGGCTGCCGGAGGCGCCCGGCACGGACCACCTAAGATACGTTTGAAGTTTGAGGGGGCAAGACAAGCAAGCAGCCCCAGTCTCTGTGCCTCTGTGCGAGCAGTGCCATGCGTAGATGACGCTGAGCAACAGCTATCCAGGCTAGTTCTTTCTGCCTGCGAGCTATCTGCACACGTTCGCATTTTCGGAGCAGGGCTGCTGGAGGCGCCCAGGACGGACCCCCAAAGCTACGTTTGAAGTTTGAGGGGGCAAGACAAGCAAGCAGCCCCAGTCTCTGTGCCTCTGTGCGAGCAGTGCCATGGGCAGATGAGGCTGAGCAACAGCTTTCCAGGCTAGCTCCTTCTGCCTGCGAGCTATCTGCAAACGTTCCCATTTTCAGAGCAGGGCTGCTGGACGCCCCCTGCACGGACCCCCACAGCTACGTTTGAAATTTGAGGGGGCAAGACAAGCAAGTAGCCCCAGTCTCTGTGCCTCGGTGCGAGCAGTATCATGATCAGATGAGGCTGAGCAACAGCTTTCCAGGCTAGCTCTTTCTGCCTGCGAGCTATCTGCAGACGTTCGCATTTTGAAAGCAGGACGGAAGGAGGCGCCTGGCACGGACCACCTAAGATACATTTGAAGTTTGAGGTGGCAACACAAGCAAGCAGCCCCAGTCTCTGTGCCTCTGTGCGAGCAGTGCCATGGGCAGATGAGGCTGAGCAACAGCTTTCCAGGCTAGCTCTTTCTGCCTGCGAGCTATCTGCAGACGTTCGCAGTTTCGGAGCAGGGCTGCCGGAGCCGCCCGGCACGGATCACCTAAGCTACGTTTGAAGTTTGAGGTGGCAAGACAAGCAAGCAGCCCCAGTCTCTGTGCCTCTGTGCAAGCAGTGCCATGGGCAGATGAGGCTGAGCAACAGCTTTCCAGGCTAGCTCTTTCTGCCTGCGAGCTATCTGCAGACGTTCGCATTTTGAAAGCAGGGCTGAAGGAGGCGCCTGGCACGGACCACCTAAGATACATTTGAAGTTTGAGGTGGCAACACAAGCAAGCAGCCCCAGTCTCTGTGCCTCTGTGCGAGCAGTGCCATGGGCAGATGAGGCTGAGCAACAGCTTTCCAGGCTAGCTCTTTCTGGCTGCGAGCTATCTGCAGACGTTCGCAGTTTCGGAGCAGGGCTGCCGGAGCCGCCCGGCACGGACCCCCTCAGCTACGTTTGAAGTTTGAGGTGGCAAGACAAGCAAGCAGCACCAGTCTCTGTGCCTCTGTGCAAGCAGTGCCATGGGCAGATGAGGCTGAGCAACAGCTTTCCAGGCTAGCTCTTTCTGGCTGCGAGCTATCTGCAGACGTTCACATTTTGAGAACAGGGTTGTTGGAGGCCCCCTGCACGGACCCCCAAAGCTACGTTTGAAGTTTGAGGGGGCAAGACAAGCAAGCAGCCCCAGTCTCTGTGCCTCTGTGCGAGCACTGCCATGGGCAGATGAGGCTGAGCAACAGCTTTCCAGGCTAGCTCTTTCTGCCTGCGAGCTATCTGCAGACGTTCGCATTTTCAGAGCAGGGCTGCCGGAGATGCCCGCCACTGAACCCAAAAGATACGTTTGAAGTTTGAGGGGGCAAGACAAGCAAGCAGCCCCAGTCCCTGTGCCTCTGTGCGAGCAGTGCCATGGGCAGATGAGGCTGAGCAACAGCTTTCCAGGCTAGCTCTTTCTGCCTGAGAGCTATCTGCAGACGTTCGCAGTTTCGGAGCAGGGCTGCCGGAGGCGCCCGTCACACACCACCTAAGCTACGTTTGAAGTTTGACGGGGCAAGACAAGCAAGCAGCCCCAGTCTCTGTGCCTCTCTGCGAGCAGTGCCATGGGCAGATAACGCTGAGCAACAGCTTTCCAGGCTAGCTCTTTCTGCCTGCGAGCTATCTGCAGACGTTCGCATTTACAGAGCAGGGTTGTTGGAGGCGCCTGTCACAGACCACCTAAGCTACGTTTGAAGTTTGAGGTGGCAAGACAAGCAAGTAGCCCCAGTCTCTGTGCCTCTGTGCGAGCAGTGCCATGGGCAGATGAGGCTGAGCAACAGCTTTCCAGGCTAGCTCTTTCTGCCTGCGAGCTATCTGCAGACGTTCGCATTTTCGGAGCAGGGCTGCCGGAGCCTCCCGACACGAACCCCCTCAGCTACGTTGGAAGTTTCAGGGGGCAAGACAAGCAAGCAGCCCCAGTCTCTGTGCCTCTGTGCGAGCAGTGCCATGGGCAGATGACGCTGAGCAACATCTTTCCAGGCTACCTATTTCTGCCTGCGAGCTATCTGCAGACGTTCGCATTTTTGGAGAAGCGCTGCTGGAGGCGCCCGGCACGGACCACCTAAGATACGTTTGAAGTTTGAGGGGGCAAGACAAGCAAGCAGCCCCAGTCTCTGTGCCTCTGTGCGAGCAGTGCCATGGGCAGATGAGGCTGAGCAACAGCTATCCAGGCTAGCTCTTTCTGCCTGCGAGCTATCTGCAGACGTTCGCGTTTTCGGAGCAGGGCTACTGGAGGATCCCAGGACGGACCCCCAAAGCTACGCTGGAAGTTTGAGGGGGCAAGACAAGCAAGCAGCCCCAGTCTCTGTGCCTCTGTGCGAGCAGTGCCATGGGTAGATGAGGCTGAGCAACAGCTTTCCAGGCTAGCTCTTTCTGCCTGCGAGCTATCTGCAGACGTTCGCATTTCCAGAGCAGGGCTGCCGGAGCCGCCCGGCACGGACCACCTAAGATACGTTTGAAGTTTGAGGTGGCAAGACAAGCAAGCAGCCCCAGTCTCTGTGCCTCTGTGCGAGCAGTGCCATGGGCAGATGAGGCTGAGCACCAGCTTTCCAGGCTAGCTCTTTCTGGCTGCGAGCTATCTGCAGACGTTCGCATTTTCGGAGCAGGGCTGCCGGAGACGCCCGGCACGGACAACCTAAGCTACGTTTGAAGTTTGAGGGGCCAAGACAAGCAAGCAGCCCCAGTCTCTGTGCCTCTGTGCGAGCAGTGCCATGGGCAGATGACGCTGAGCAACATCTTTCCAGGCTACCTATTTCTGCCTGCGAGCTATCTGCAGACGTTCGCATTTTTGGAGCAGGGCTGCCGGAGGCGCCCGGCACGGACCACCTAAGATACGTTTGAAGTTTGAGGGGGCAAGACAAGCAAGCAGCCCCAGTCTCTGTGCCTCTGTGCGAGCAGTGCCATGCGTAGATGACGCTGAGCAACAGCTATCCAGGCTAGTTCTTTCTGCCTGCGAGCTATCTGCAGACGTTCGCATTTTCGGAGCAGGGCTGCTGGAGGCTCCCAGGACGGACCCCCAAAGCTACGCTGGAAGTTTGAGGGGGCAAGACATGCAAGCAGCCCCAGTCTCTGTGCCTCTGTGCGAGCAGTGCCATGGGTAGATGAGGCTGAGCAACAGCTTTCCAGGCTAGCTCTTTCTGCCTGCGAGCTATCTGCAGACGTTCGCATTTCCAGAGCAGGGCTGCCGGAGGCGCCCGGCACGGACCACCTAAGATACGTTGGACGTTTGAGGTGGCAAGACAAGCAAGCAGCCCCAGTCTCTGTGCCTCTGTGCGAGCAGTGCCATGGGCAGATGAGGCTGAGCACCAGCTTTGCAGGCTAGCTCTTTCTGGCTGCAAGCTATCTGCAGACGTTCGCATTTTCGGAGCAGGGCTGCCGGAGACGCCCGGCACGGACATCCTAAGCTACGTTTGAAGTTTGAGGGGCCAAGACAAGCAAGCAGCCCCAGTCTCTGTGCCTCTGTGCGAGCAGTGCCATGGGCAGATGACGCTGAGCAACATCTTTCCAGGCTACCTATTTCTGCCTGCGAGCTATCTGCAGACGTTCGCATTTTTGGAGCAGGGCTGCCGGAGGCGCCCGGCACGGACCACCTAAGATACGTTTGAAGTTTGAGGGGGCAAGACAAGCAAGCAGCCCCAGTCTCTGTGCCTCTGTGCGAGCAGTGCCATGCGTAGATGACGCTGAGCAACAGCTATCCAGGCTAGTTCTTTCTGCCTGCGAGCTATCTGCAGACGTTCGCATTTTCGGAGCAGGGCTGCTGGAGGCTCCCAGGACGGACCCCCAAAGCTACGCTGGAAGTTTGAGGGGGCAAGACAAGCAAGCAGCCCCAGTCTCTGTGCCTCTGTGCGAGCAGTGCCATGGGCAGATGAGGCTGAGCAACAGCTTTCCAGGCTAGCTCCTTCTGCCTGCGAGCTATCTGCAAACGTTCCCATTTTCAGAGCAGGGCTGCTGGACGCCCCCTGCACGGACCCCCACAGCTACGTTTGAAATTTGAGGGGGCAAGACAAGCAAGTAGCCCCAGTCTCTGTGCCTCGGTGCGAGCAGTATCATGATCAGATGAGGCTGAGCAACAGCTTTCCAGGCTAGCTCTTTCTGCCTGCGAGCTATCTGCAGACGTTCGCATTTTGAAAGCAGGGCTGAAGGAGGCGCCTGGCACGGACCACCTAAGATACATTTGAAGTTTGAGGTGGCAACACAAGCAAGCAGCCCCAGTCTCTGTGCCTCTGTGCGAGCAGTGCCATGGGCAAATGAGGCTGAGCAACTGCTTTCCAGGCTAGCTCTTTCTGGCTGCGAGCTATCTGCAGACGTTCACAGTTTCGGAGCAGGGCTGCCGGAGCCGCCCGGCACGGACCCCCTCAGCTACGTTTGAAGTTTGAGGTGGCAAGACAAGCAAGCAGCCCCAGTCTCTGTGCCTCTGTGCAAGCAGTGCCATGGGCAGATGAGGCTGAGCAACAGCTTTCCAGGCTAGCTCTTTCTGCCTGCGAGCTATCTGCAGACGTTTGCATTTTCGGAGAAGCTCTGCAGGAGGCCCGGTGCACGGAACCCCAAAGCTACGTTTGAAGTTTGAGGGGGCAAGACAAGCAAGCAGCCCCAGTCTCTGTGCCTCTGTGCGAGCAGTGCCATGGGCAGATGAGGCTGAGCAACAGCTTTCCAGCCTAGCTCTTTCTGGCTTCGAGCTACCTGCAGACGTTCGCATTTTCAGAGCTGTGCTGCTGGAGGGCCCCTGCACGGAAACCCAAAGCTACGTTTGAAGTTTGAGGGGGCAAGACAAGCAAGCAGCCCCAGTCTCTGTGCCTCTGTGCAAGCAGTGCCATGGGCAGATGAGGCTGAGCAACAGCTTTCCTGGCTAGCTCTTTCTGCCTGCGAGCTATCTGCAGACGTTCACATTTTGGGAACAGGTTTGTTGGAGGCCCCCTGCACGGACCCCCAAAGCTACGTTTGAAGTTTGAGGGGGCAAGACAAGCAAGCAGCCGCAGTCTCTGTGCCTCTGTGCAAGCAGTGCCATGGGCAGATGAGGCTGAGCAACAGCTTTCCAGGCTAGCTCTTTCTGCCTGCGAGCTATCTGCAGACGTTCGCCTTTTGGGAGCAGGGCTGCCGGAGGCCCCCTGCACGGACCCCCTCAGCTACGTTTGAAGTTTGAGGGGGCAAGACAAGCAAGCAGCCCCAGTCTCTGTGCCTCTGTGCGAGCAGTGCCATGGGCAGATGAGGCTGAGCAACAGCTTTCCAGGCTAGCTCTTTCTGCCTGCGAGCTATCTGCAGACGTTCACATTTTGGGAGCAGGGCTGCCGGAGGCGCCCGGCACGGACCCCCAAAGCTACATTGGAAGTTTGATGTGGCAAGACAAGCAAGCAGCCCCAGTCTCTGTGCCTCTGTGCGAGCAGTGCCATGGGTAGATGAGGCTGAGCAACAGCTTTCCAGGCTAGCTCTTTCTGCCTGCGAGCTATCTGCAGACGTTCGCATTTCCAGAGCAGGGCTGCCGGAGGCCCCCTGCACGGACCCCCTCAGCTACGTTTGAAGTTTGAGGGGGCAAGACAAGCAAGCAGCCCCAGTCTCTGTGCCTCTGTGCGAGCAGTGCCATGGGCAGATGAGGCTGAGCAACAGCTTTCCAGGCTAGCTCTTTCTGCCTGCGAGCTATCTGCAGACGTTCGCATTTTCAGAGCTGGGCTGCTGGAGGCCCCCTGCACGGAACCTCAAAGTTACGTTTGAAGTTTGAGGGGGCAACACAAGCAAGCAGCCCCAGTCTCTGTGCCTCTCTGCGAGCAGTGCCATGGGCAGATGAAGCTGAGAACCAGCTTTCCAGGCTAGCTCTTTCTGCCTGCGAGCTATCTGCAGACGTTCGCATTTTGGGAGCTGGGCTGCCGGAGGCGCCCGACACGGACCACCTAAGTTACGTTTGAAGTTTGAGAGGGCAAGACAAGCAAGCAGCCCCAGTCTCTGTGCCTCTGTGCGAGCAGTGCCATGGGCAGATGAGGCTGAGCAACAGCTTTCCAGGCTAGCTCCTTCTGCCTGCGAGCTATCTGCAAACGTTCCCATTTTCAGAGCAGGGCTGCTGGAGGCCCCCTGCACAGACCCCCACAGCTACGTTTGAAATTTGAGGTGGCAAGACAAGCAAGCAGCCCCAGTCTCTGTGCCTCTGTGCGAGCAGTGCCATGGGCAGATGAAGCTGAGAACCAGCTTTCCAGGCTAGCTCTTTCTCCCTGCGAGCTATCTGCAGACGTTCGCATTTTGGGAGCAGGTCTACTGGAGGCTCCCGGCACGGACCCCCAAAGCTACGTTTGAAGGTTGAGGGGGCAAGACAAGCAAGCAGCCCCAGTCTCTGTGCCTCTGTGCGAGCAGTGCCATGCGTAGATGAGGCTGAGCAACAGCTTTCCAGGCTAGCCCCTTCTGGCTGCCACCTATCTGCAGACGTTCGCAGCTTCGGAGCAGGGCTGCAAGAGGAGTCTGGCAGGTACCCCCCATTCCCAGACTACGTTTGAAGTTTGAGGGGGCAAGACAAGCAAGCAGCTCCACTCTGTGGCTCTGTGCGAGCAGTGTCATGTGCAGATGAGGCTGAGCAACAGCTTTCCAGGCTAGCCCCTTCTGGCTGCCACCTATCTGCAGACGTTCGCATCTTCGGAGCAGGGCTGCAAGGGGAGTCTGGCAGGCACCCCCCATTCCCAAGCTACGTTTGAACTTTGAGGTGGCAAGTGAAGCAAGCAGCTCCAGTCTCTGTGGCTCTGTACGAGTAGTGTCATGTGCAGATGAGGCTGAGCAAGAGCTTTCCAGGCTACCTCTTTCTGCCTGCGAGCTATCTGCAAACGTTCGCATTTTCGGAGACGCTCTGCAGGAGGCCCGATGCACGGAACCCCAAAGCTACGTTTGAAGTTTGAGGGGGCAAGACAAGCAAGTAGCCCCAGTCTCTGTGCCTCGGTGCGAGCAGTATCATGATCAGATGAGGCTGAGCAACAGCTTTCCAGGCTAGCTCTTTCTGCCTGCGAGCTATCTGCAGACGTTCGCATTTTGAAAGCAGGGCTGAAGGAGGCGCCTGGCACAGACCACCTAAGATACATTTGAAATTTGAGGTGGCAACACAAGCAAGCAGCCCCAGTCTCTGTGCCTCTGTGCGAGCAGTGCCATGGGCAGATGAGGCTGAGCAACTGCTTTCCAGGCTAGCTCTTTCTGGCTGCGAGCTATCTGCAGACGTTCACAGTTTCGGAGCAGGGCTGCCGGAGCCGCCCGGCACGGACCCCCTCAGCTACGTTTGAAGTTTGAGGTGGCAAGACAAGCAAGCAGCCCCAGTCTCTGTGCCTCTGTGCAAGCAGTGCCATGGGCAGATGAGGCTGAGCAACAGCTTTCCAGGCTAGCTCTTTCTGCCTGCGAGCTATCTGCAGACGTTCGCATTTTCGGAGAAGCTCTGCAGGAGGCCCGATGCACGGAACCCCAAAGCTACGTTTGAAGTTTGAGGGGGCAAGACAAGCAAGCAGCCCCAGTCTCTGTGCCTCTGTGCGAGCAGTGCCATGGGCAGATGAGGCTGAGCAACAGCTTTCCAGCCTAGCTCTTTCTGCCTGCGAGCTACCTGCAGACGTTCACATTTTGGGAGCAAAGCTGCTGTAGGCGCTCGGCACAGACCCCCTAATATACGTTTGAAGTTTGAGGGGGCAAGACAAGCAAGCAGCCCCAGTCTCTGTGCCTCTGTGCGAGCAGTGCCATGGGCAGATGAGGCTGAGCAACAGCTTTCCAGGCTAGCTCTTTCTGCCTGCGAGCTATTTACAGATGTTCGCATTTCCAGAGCAGGGCTGCCGGAGGCCCCCTGCACGGACCCCCTCAGCTACGTTTGAAGTTTGAGGGGGCAAGACAAGCAAGCAGCCCCAGTCTCTGTGCCTCTGTGCGAGCAGTGCCATGGGTAGATGAGGCTGAGCAACAGCTTTCCAGGCTAGCTCTTTCTGCCTGCGAGCTATCTGCAGACGTTCGCATTTCCAGAGCAGGGCTGTTGGAGGCGCCTGTCACAGACCACCTAAGCTACGTTTGAAGTTTGAGGTGGCAAGACAAGCAAGTAGCCCCAGTCTCTGTGCCTCTGTGCGAGCAGTGCCATGGGCAGATGAGGCTGAGCAACAGCTTTCCAGCCTAGCTCTTTCTGCCTGCGAGCTACCTGCAGACGTTCACATTTTGGGAGCAAAGCTGCTGTAGGCGCTCGGCACAGACCCCCTAATCTACGTTTGAAGTTTGAGGGGGCAAGACAAGCAAGCAGCCCCAGTCTCTGTGCCTCTGTGCGAGCAGTGCCATGGGCAGATGAGGCTGAGCAACAGCTTTCCAGGCTAGTTCTTTCTGGCTGCGAGCTATCTGCAGACATTCACATTTTGGGAACAGGGTTGTTGGAGGCCCCCTGCACGGACCCCCAAAGCTACGTTTGAAGTTTGAGGGGGCAAGACACGCAAGCAGCCCCAGTCTCTGTGCCTCTGTGCGAGCAGTGCCATGGGCAGATGAGGCTGAGCAACAGCTTTCCAGGCTAGCTCTTTCTGGCTGCGAGCTATCTGCAGACGTTCGCATTTTCAGAGCTGGGCTGCTGGAGGCCCCCTGCACGGAACCCCAAAGATACGTTTGAAGTTTGAGGGGGCAAGACAAGCAAGCAGCCCCAGTCTCTGTGCCTCTCTGCGAGCAGTGCCATGGGCAGATGAAGCTGAGAACCAGCTTTCCAGGCTAGCTCTTTCTGCCTGCGAGCTATCTGCAGACGTTCGCATTTTGGGAGCAGGGCTGCCAGAGGCACCCGACACGGACCACCTAATTTACGTTTGAAGTTTGAGGTGGCAACACAAGCACGCAGCCCCAGTCTCTGTGCCTCTGTGCGAGCAGTGCCATGGGCAGATGAGGCTGAGCAACAGCTTTCCAGGCTAGCTCCTTCTGCCTGCGAGCTATCTGCAAACGTTCCCATTTTCAGAGCAGGGCTGCTGGACGCCCCCTGCACGGACCCCCACAGCTACGTTTGAAATTTGAGGGGGCAAGACAAGCAAGTAGCCCCAGTCTCTGTGCCTCGGTGCGAGCAGTATCATGATCAGATGAGGCTGAGCAACAGCTTTCCAGGCTAGCTCTTTCTGCCTGCGAGCTATCTGCAGACGTTCGCATTTTGAAAGCAGGGCTGAAGGAGGCGCCTGGCACGGACCACCTAAGATACATTTGAAGTTTGAGGTGGCAACACAAGCAAGCAGCCCCAGTCTCTGTGCCTCTGTGCGAGCAGTGCCATGGGCAGATGAGGCTGAGCAACAGCTTTCCAGGCTAGCTCTTTCTGGCTGCGAGCTATCTGCAGACGTTCGCAGTTTCGGAGCAGGGCTGCCGGAGCCGCCCGGGACGGACCCCCTCAGCTACGTTTGAAGTTTGAGGTGGCAAGACAAGCAAGCAGCCCCAGTCTCTGTGCCTCTGTGCAAGCAGTGCCATGGGCAGATGAGGCTGAGCAACAGCTTTCCAGGCTAGCTCTTTCTGCCTGCGAGCTATCTGCAGACGTTCGCATGTTCGGAGAAGCTCTGCAGGAGGCCCGATGCACGGAACCCCAAAGCTACGTTTGAAGTTTGAGGGGGCAAGACAAGCAAGCAGCCCCAGTCTCTGTGCCTCTGTGCGAGCAGTGCCATGGGCAGATGAGGCTGAGCAACAGCTTTCCAGCCTAGCTCTTTCTGGCTTCGAGCTACCTCCAGACGTTCACATTTTGGGAGCAAAGCTGCTGTAGGCGCTCGGCACAGACCCCCTAATATACATTTGAAGTTTGAGGGGGCAAGACAAGCAAGCAGCCCCAGTCTCTGTGCCTCTGTGCGAGCAGTGCCATGGGCAGATGAGGCTGAGCAACAGCTTTCCAGGCTAGCTCTTTCTGGCTGCGAGCTATCTGCAGACGTTCGCATTTTCAGAGCTGGGCTGCTGGAGGCCCCCTGCACGGAACCCCAAAGATACGTTTGAAGTTTGAGGGGGCAAGACAAGCAAGCAGCCCCAGTCTCTGTGCCTCTCTGCGAGCAGTGCCATGGGCAGATGAAGCTGAGAACCAGCTTTCCAGGCTAGCTCTTTCTGCCTGCGAGCTATCTGCAGACGTTCGCATTTTGGGAGCAGGGCTGCCAGAGGCACCCGACACGGACCACCTAATTTACGTTTGAAGTTTGAGGTGGCAACACAAGCACGCAGCCCCAGTCTCTGTGCCTCTGTGCGAGCAGTGCCATGGGCAGATGAGGCTGAGCAACAGCTTTCCAGGCTAGCTCCTTCTGCCTGCGAGCTATCTGCAAACGTTCCCATTTTCAGAGCAGGGCTGCTGGACGCCCCCTGCACGGACCCCCACAGCTACGTTTGAAATTTGAGGGGGCAAGACAAGCAAGTAGCCCCAGTCTCTGTGCCTCGGTGCGAGCAGTATCATGATCAGATGAGGCTGAGCAACAGCTTTCCAGGCTAGCTCTTTCTGCCTGCGAGCTATCTGCAGACGTTCGCATTTTGAAAGCAGGGCTGAAGGAGGCGCCTGGCACGGACCACCTAAGATACATTTGAAGTTTGAGGTGGCAACACAAGCAAGCAGCCCCAGTCTCTGTGCCTCTGTGCGAGCAGTGCCATGGGCAGATGAGGCTGAGCAACAGCTTTCCAGGCTAGCTCTTTCTGGCTGCGAGCTATCTGCAGACGTTCGCAGTTTCGGAGCAGGGCTGCCGGAGCCGCCCGGGACGGACCCCCTCAGCTACGTTTGAAGTTTGAGGTGGCAAGACAAGCAAGCAGCCCCAGTCTCTGTGCCTCTGTGCAAGCAGTGCCATGGGCAGATGAGGCTGAGCAACAGCTTTCCAGGCTAGCTCTTTCTGCCTGCGAGCTATCTGCAGACGTTCGCATGTTCGGAGAAGCTCTGCAGGAGGCCCGATGCACGGAACCCCAAAGCTACGTTTGAAGTTTGAGGGGGCAAGACAAGCAAGCAGCCCCAGTCTCTGTGCCTCTGTGCGAGCAGTGCCATGGGCAGATGAGGCTGAGCAACAGCTTTCCAGCCTAGCTCTTTCTGGCTTCGAGCTACCTCCAGACGTTCACATTTTGGGAGCAAAGCTGCTGTAGGCGCTCGGCACAGACCCCCTAATATACATTTGAAGTTTGAGGGGGCAAGACAAGCAAGCAGCCCCAGTCTCTGTGCCTCTGTGCGAGCAGTGCCATGGGCAGATGAGGCTGAGCAACAGCTTTCCAGGCTAGCTCTTTCTGCCTGCGAGCTATCTACAGATGTTCGCATTTCCAGAGCAGGGCTGCCGGAGGCCCCCTGCACGGACCCCCTCAGCTACGTTTGAAGTTTAAGGGGGCAAGACAAGCAAGCAGCCCCAGTCTCTGTGCCTCTGTGCGAGCAGTGCCATGGGTAGATGAGGCTGAGCAACAGCTTTCCAGGCTAGCTCTTTCTGCCTGCGAGCTATCTGCAGACGTTCGCATTTCCAGAGCAGGGCTGTTGGAGGCGCCTGTCACAGACCACCTAAGCTACGTTTGAAGTTTGAGGTGGCAAGACAAGCAAGTAGCCCCAGTCTCTGTGCCTCTGTGGAAGTACTGCCATGGGCAGATGAGGCTGAGCAACAGCTTTCCAGGCTAGCTCTTTCTGCCTGCGAGCTATCTGCAGACGTTCGAATTTTCAGAGCTGTGCTGCTGGAGGGCCCCTGCACGGAAACCCAAAGCTACGTTTGAAGTTTGAGGGGGCAACACAAGCAAGCAGCCCCAGTCTCTGTGCCTCTGTGCGAGCAGTGCCATGGGCAGATGAAGCTGAGAACCAGCTTTCCAGGCTAGCTCTTTCTGCCTGCGAGCTATCTGCGGACGTTCGCATTTTGAAAGCAGGGCTGAAGGAGGCGCCCGAAACGGACCACCTAAGATACATTTGAAGTTTGAGGTGGCAACACAAGCAAGCAGCCCCAGTCTCTGTGCCTCTGTGCGAGCAGTGCCATGGGCAGATGAGGCTGAGCAACAGCTTTCCAGCCTAGCTCTTTCTGGCTGCGAGCTATCTGCAGACATTCGCAGTTTCGGAGCAGGGCTGCCGGAGCCGCCCGGCACGGACCCCCTCAGCTACGTTTGAAGTTTGAGGTGGCAAGACACGCAAGCAGCCCCAGTCTCTGTGCCTCTGTGCAAGCAGTGCCATGGGCAGATGAGGCTGAGCAACAGCTTTCCAGCATAGCTCTTTCTGCCTGCGAGCTATCTGCAGACGTTCGCATTTTCGGAGAAGCTCTGCAGGAGGCCCGATGCACGGAACCCCAAAGCTACGTTTGAAGTTTGAGGGGGCAAGACAAGCAAGCAGCCCCAGTCTCTGTGCCTCTCTGCGAGCAGTGCCATGGGCAGATGAGGCTGAGCAACAGCTTTCCAGCCTAGCTCTTTCTGCCTGCGAGCTACCTGCAGACGTTCACATTTTGGGAGCAAAGCTGCTGTAGGCGCTCGGCACAGACCCCCTAATATACGTTTGAAGTTTGAGGGGGCAAGACAAGCAAGCAGCCCCAGTCTCTGTGCCTCTGTGCGAGCAGTGCCATGGGCAGATGAGGCTGAGCAACAGCTTTCCAGCCTAGCTCTTTCTGCCTGCGAGCTATCTGCAGACGTTCACATTTTGGGAACAGGTTTGTTGGAGGCCCCCTGCACGGACCCCCAAAGCTACGTTTGAAGTTTGAGGGGGCAAGACAAGCAAGCAGCCGCAGTCTCTGTGCCTCTGTGCAAGCAGTGCCATGGGCAGATGAGGCTGAGCAACAGCTTTCCAGGCTAGCTCTTTCTGCCTGCGAGCTATCTGCAGACGTTCGCATTTTGGGAGCAGGGCTGCCGGAGGCCCCCTGCACGGACCCCCTCAGCTACGTTTGAAGTTTGAGGGGGCAAGACAAGCAAGCAGCCCCAGTCTCTGTGCCTCTGTGCGAGCAGTGCCATGGGCAGATGAGGCTGAGCAACAGCTTTCCAGGCTAGCTCTTTCTGCCTGCGAGCTATCTGCAGACGTTCACATTTTGGGAGCAGGGCTGCCGGAGGCGCCCGGCACGGACCCCCAAAGCTACATTGGAAGTTTGATGTGGCAAGACAAGCAAGCAGCCCCAGTCTCTGTGCCTCTGTGCGAGCAGTGCCATGGGTAGATGAGGCTGAGCAACAGCTTTCCAGGCTAGCTCTTTCTGCCTGCGAGCTATCTGCAGACGTTCGCATTTTCAGAGCTGGGCTGCTGGAGGCCCCCTGCACGGAACCGCAAAGTTACGTTTGAAGTTTGAGGGGGCAACACAAGCAAGCAGCCCCAGTCTCTGTGCCTCTGTGCGAGCAGTGCCATGGGCAGATGAAGCTGAGAACCAGCTTTCCAGGCTAGCTCTTTCTGCCTGCGAGCTATCTGCAGACGTTCGCATTTTGGGAGCAGGGCTGCCGGAGGCGCCCGACACGGACCACCTAAGTTACGTTTGAAGTTTGAGAGGGCAAGACAAGCAAGCAGCCCCAGTCTCTGTGCCTCTGTGCGAGCAGTGCCATGGGCAGATGAGGCTGAGCAACAGCTTTCCAGGCTAGCTCCTTCTGCCTGCGAGCTATCTGCAAACGTTCCCATTTTCAGAGCAGGGCTGCTGGAGGCCCCCTGCACAGACCCCCACAGCTACGTTTGAAATTTGAGGGGGCAAGACAAGCAAGTAGCCCCAGTCTCTGTGCCTCGGTGCGAGCAGTGTCATGGGCAGATGAGGCTGAGCAACAGCTTTCCAGCCTAGCTCTTTCTGCCTGCGAGCTATCTGCAGACGTTCGCATTTTCGGAGAAGCTCTGCAGGAGGCCCGATGCACGGAACCCCAAAGCTACGTTTGAAGTTTGAGGGGGCAAGACAAGCAAGCAGCCCCAGTCTCTGTGCCTCTGTGCGAGCAGTGCCATGGGCAGATGAGGCTGAGCAACAGCTTTCCAGGCAACCTCTTTCTGGCTTCGAGCTACCTGCAGACGTTCACATTTTGGGAGCAAAGTTGCTGTAGGCGCTCGGCACAGACCCCCTAATCTACGTTTGAAGTTTGAGGGGGCAAGACAAGCAAGCAGCCCCAGTCTCTGTGCCTCTGTGCGAGCAGTGCCATGGGCAGATAAGGCTGAGCAACAGCTTTCCAGGCTAGCTCTTTCTGGCTGCGAGCTATCTGCAGACGTTCACATTTTGGGAACAGGGTTGTTGGAGGCCCCCTGCACGGACCCACAAAGCTACGTTTGAAGTTTGAGGTGGCAAGACAAGCAAGCAGCCCCAGTCTCTGTGCCTCTGTGCGAGCAGTGCCATGGGCAGATGAAGCTGAGAACCAGCTTTCCAGGCTAGCTCTTTCTCCCTGCGAGCTATCTGCAGACGTTCGCATTTTGGGAGCAGGGCTACTGGAGGCGCCCGGCATGGACCACCTAAGATACGTTTGAAGTTTGAGGGGCCAAGACAAGCAAGCAGCCCCAGTCTCTGTGCCTCTGTGCGAGCAGTGCCATGGGCAGATGAGGCTGAGCAACAGCTTTCCAGCCTAGCTCTTTCTGCCTGCGAGCTATCTGCAGACGTTCGCATTTTGGGAGCAGGTCTACTGGAGGCTCCCGGCACGGACCCCCAAAGCTACGTTTGAAGGTTGAGGGGGCAAGACAAGCAAGCAGCCCCAGTCTCTGTGCCTCTGTGCGAGCAGTGCCATGCGTAGATGAGGCTGAGCAACAGCTTTCCAGGCTAGCCCCTTCTGGCTGCCACCTATCTGCAGACGTTCGCAGCTTCGGAGCAGGGCTGCAAGAGGAGTCTGGCAGGTACCCCCCATTCCCAGACTACGTTTGAAGTTTGAGGGGGCAAGACAAGCAAGCAGCTCCACTCTGTGGCTCTGTGCGAGCAGTGTCATGTGCAGATGAGGCTGAGCAACAGCTTTCCAGGCTAGCCCCTTCTGGCTGCCACCTATCTGCAGACGTTCGCATCTTCGGAGCAGGGCTGCAAGGGGAGTCTGGCAGGCACCCCCCATTCCCAAGCTACGTTTGAACTTTGAGGTGGCAAGTGAAGCAAGCAGCTCCAGTCTCTGTGGCTCTGTACGAGTAGTGTCATGTGCAGATGAGGCTGAGCAAGAGCTTTCCAGGCTAGCTCTTTCTGCCTGCGAGCTATCTGCAAACGTTCGCATTTTCGGAGACACTCTGCAGGAGGCCCGATGCACGGAACCCCAAAGCTACGTTTGAAGTTTGAGGGGGCAAGACAAGCAAGCAGCCCCAGTCTCTGTGCCTCTGTGCGAGCAGTGCCATGGGCAGATGAGGCTGAGCAACAGCTTTCCAGCCTAGCTCTTTCTGGCTTTGAACTACCTGCAGACGTTCACATTTTGGGAGCAAAGCTGCTGTAGGCGCTCAGCACAGACCCCCAAATATACGTTTGAAGTTTGAGGGGGCAAGACAAGCAAGCAGCCCCAGTCTCTGTGCCTCTCTGCGAGCAGTGCCATGGGCAGATGAGGCTGAGCAACAGCTTTCCAGGCTAGCTCTTTCTGCCTGCGAGCTATCTGCAGACGTTCGCTTTTTCGGAGAAGCTCTGCAGGAGGCCCGATGCACAGAACCCCAAAGCTACGTTTGAAGTTTGAGGGGGCAAGACAAGCAAGCAGCCCCAGTCTCTGTGCCTCTGTGCGAGCAGTGCCATGGGCAGATGAGGCTGAGCAACAGCTTTCCAGCCTAGCTCTTTCTGGCTTTGAGCTACCTGCAGACGTTCACATTTTGGGAGCAAAGCTGCTGTAGGCGCTCAGCACAGACCCCCTAATCTACGTTTGAAGTTTGAGGGGGCAAGACAAGCAAGCAGCCCCAGTCTCTGTGCCTCTGTGCGAGCAGTGCCATGGGCAGATGAGGCTGAGCAACAGCTTTCCAGCCTAGCTCTTTCTGCCTGCGAGCTACCTGCAGACGTTCACATTTTGGGAGCAAAGCTGCTGTAGGCGCTCAGCACAGACCCCCTAATCTACGTTTGAAGTTTGAGGGGGCAAGACAAGCAAGCAGCCCCAGTCTCTGTGCCTCTGTGCGAGCAGTGCCATGGGCAGATGAGGCTGAGCAACAGCTTTCCAGGCTAGCTCTTTCTGCCTGCGAGCTATCTGCAGACGTTCGCATTTTCGGAGCAGGGCTGCCGGAGGCGCCCGACACAGACCCCCTCAGCTACGTTGGAAGTTTGAGGGGGCAAGACAAGCAAGCAGCCCCAGTCTCTGTGCCTCTGTGCGAGCAGTGCCATGGGCAGATGAGGCTGAGCAACAGCTTTCCAGGCTAGCTCTTTCTGCCTGCGAGCTATCTGCAGACGTCCGCATTTTGGGAGCAGGGCTACTGGAGGCGCCCGGCATGGACCACCTAATCTACGTTTGAAGTTTGAGGGGGCAAGACAAGCAAGCAGCCCCAGTCTCTGTGCCTCTGTGCGAGCAGTGCCATGGGCAGATGAGGCTGAGCAACAGCTTTCCAGGCTAGCTCTTTCTGCCTGCGTTCTATCTGCAAACGTTCCCATTTTCAGAGCAGGGCTGCTGGAGGCCCCCTGCACGGACCCCCACAGCTACGTTTGAAATTTGAGGGGGCAAGACAAGCAAGTAGCCCCAGTCTCTGTGCCTCTGTGCGAGCAGTGCCATGGGCAGGTGAGGCTGAGCAACAGCTTTCCAGGCTAGCTCTTTCTGCCTGCGAGCTATCTGCAGACGTTCGCATTTTCAGAGCAGGTCTGCCGGAGCCGCCCGCCACTGAACTCAAAAGATAAGTTTGAAATTTAAGGTGTCAAGACAAGCAAGCAGCCCCAGTCTCTGTGCCTCTCTGTGAGCAGTGCCATGGGCAGATGAGGCTGAGCAACAGCTTTCCAGGCTAGCTCTTTCTGCCTGCGAGCTATCTGCAGACTTTTGCATTTTCGGAGCAGGGCTGCTGGAGGCGCCCGTCACACACCACCTAAGCTACGTTTGAAGTTTGAGGGGGCAAGACAAGCAAGCAGCCCCAGTCTCTGTGCCTCTGTGCGAGCAGTGCCATGGGCAGATGAGGCTGAGCAAGAGCTTTTCCCCCTTGGGTGCCATCCTATCCCCTTTGTGTGCCCTTGATCCGCTTGGGTGCCATCTCACCACCCTTGGGTGCCATCCATGACCCTTGGGTGCCACCCTTCATCTTTGGGTGCCATCCCATGACCCTTGGGTGCCATTGATGATCTTTGGGTGCTATCTCATTACCCTTGGCTGCTGTCACTTGGCCTTTGGGTGCCATCCCATGACCCTAGGGAGGCATCTCAGCACCCTTGGGTGCCATCTCCCCACCCTTGGGTGCCGTCCATCCCCCTCCATCACCCTTCCATCCCCAATGGGAGCCCTCCATCTCCTCCGGGTGCAGTCCCTCCCCCACCTTCCCCCTCACCCCACCCCCTCCACCCATGGGTGCCCCCCCCCCAACACCCATGGGTGCCCCCGACCCGCAGCCCCTCCACCTGGACTACGTGATGGCGGCCTCCAACCTCTTCGCCCAGAGCTACGGCATCGAGGGCTCGCGGGAGCGGGGGCCGGTGGCCAAGCTCCTGCTCCACGTCCGCGTCCCCCCCTTCGCCCCCAAGGCCGGAGTCCGCATCCACGTCTCCGACCAGGAGCTGCAGAGCGCCGCCGTCACCCTCGGTAGGGGTGGGGGGCACCCATGGGTGCTGGGAGGCACCTACGGGTGGGATTGGGTTGGGAGATGGAACAACCAGGGGGGTCTGGGGGGCACCCGTGGGGGTTGGAGGCACCTAGATGGTCTGGAGAACCATATCAGATGTGGGGTAGGAGCACCTATGGGTGGTGGTGGGATGGAGGTATGGGTGGGGGGCACCCATGGGTGCTGGGGAGCTCCTAGGGATGGGGGTTGAGGTGGGAGTTGGGGCAACCAGGGGGGTTTGGGGGGCACCATGGGGGTTGGGGGGCACCTGTGGGGGTTGAAGACACTTACATGGTCTGGAGGAACGTGGTAAGTGTGGGGTAGGAGCACCCATGGGTGGTGGTGGGATGGAGGTATGGGTGGGGGGCACCCATGGGTGGTGGTGGGATGGAGCTATGGGTGGGGGGCACCCATGGGTGCTGGGGGGCACCTAGGGGTGGTGGTTGAGGTGGGAGTTGGGGCAACCATGGGGGTTGGGGGGCACCCATGGGGGTTGGGGGGCACCTGTGGGGGTTGGATGTCCTTTGGTGGTCTGGAGAACCATATCAGATGCAGGGTAGGAGCACCCATGGGTGCTGGTGGATGGAGCTATGGGCCAGGGGCACCCATGGGTGCTGGTGGGGTGGGGGTATGGGTGGGGGGCACCCATGGGCGCCCCTCCCCCCACAGACGACGGGCGCCTGGAGGAGCTGAAGGCCTCGCTGCCCAGCTCCGAGAAGCTGCCGGGCTTCCGCATGTTCCCCATCGACTTCGAGAAGGTGGGTGCCGCCCCCACCCCCCCTCCCCCACCCATGGGTGCCCCCCACCCATGGGTGCCCCCGTCCCTCACCCACCCAGGACGATGACACCAACTTCCACATGGACTTCATCGTCGTCACCTCCAACCTGCGGGCCGAGAACTACGACATCCCCCCGGCCGACCGCCACAAGGTGGGCGCTGGGGGGGACCCATGGGTGCTGGGGGGGTCCTATGGGTGCTATAGGGGGTCCTGGTGCGGTCCTATGGGTGCTATGGGGGTCCTGCGGGTGCTGGGGGGGGTCCTAGGGGTGCTATGGGACATTATTGGGGGTCTTAAGGGGGGTTATGGGTGCTGGGGGGCACCCATGGGTGCTGAGGGGGTCATATGGGTGCTGTAGGGGGTCCTAGGGGGGTTCTAGGGGTGCTATGGGGGTCCTGTGGGTGCTGGGAGGGGTCCTGTGAGTGCTATGGGGGGTCTTAAGGGGGGTCCTAGGGGTGCTATGGGGGTCCTGTGGGTGCTGGGGGGGTCCTGTAGGTTCTATAGGGCATTGTAGAGTACATATAGGGTCTATAGGGCACATGTAGGGTCTATAGGGCACATATGGAGTCTGTAGGGTACCTATAGCACCTATAGGGCACGTATGGGTCCTATGGGGACCTATAGGGCTGTAGGGACCTATAGGGCTCTGGGGACATATAGAATTGCAGGGACATATGGGGGTCTGCGGACCTATGGGGTCTGGGGACATATGGGGTCTATAGGGACCTCTAGGGCTGTAGGGACTTATAGGGCTCTGGGGACACATAGAGGTGCAGGGACATATGGGGCTCTGGGGACCTATGGGGCTGTGGGGCACTTATAGGGCTGTGGGGCACATATAGGGCCTATAGGGACATATAGAGCTGTAGGGATCTATAGGGTCCTGGGGACATATAGGGCTCTGGGGACCTATGGGGGTCTGGGGACCTATGGGGGTCTGGGGACATATGGGGGTTCGGGAACATATGGGGCTCTGGGGCCCTATAGGGCTGTAGGAACATATAGAGGTCAGGGGACATATAGAGGTGCAGGGACCTATAGGGCGCTGAGGACATATGGGGGTCCAGGTACATATGGGGCCTATAGGGACCTATAGAGCTGTGGGGCACCTATAGGGCTATAGAAACATATAGGGGTCTGGGGACCTATAGGGCTGTAGGGACCTATGGGGGTCCGGGAGCATATGGGGCTCTGGGGACATATAGAGGTGCAGGGACCTATAGGGTTCTGGGGACCTGTGGGGCTCTGGGGACATATGGGGGTCTGGGGACCTATAGGGGTCTGGGGACCTGTGGGGCTCTGGGGACCTGTGGGGCTGTGGGGCACCTATAGGGGTCTGGGGACCTGTGGGGCTCTGGGGACCTATAGGGCCGTAGGAACCTATGGCCTCAAAGGGGTTGTGGTTGGGTTGGCGTTGGGTTGGCGTGGGGTTGGCGTTGGGTTTTGGAGGTGGGATGGGGTCTTGGGGGGGTTGGGGGGCTGCCCAAGGCTCACTGCCCCATAGAGCCCAGCCCCATAGCACGATGGGGCACCCTATAGATGCCCCAAGTCACCCCATGGTCCTTCTGACCCCCAATCGTGCCCCACCCAAGTCCTTGCGCCCAACCGTGGCTGCGTCTCCGTGGGTCCCACCACCTCGCCGTGGGTCCCACCACCTCGCCGTGGGTCCAAGCCCCCCGCCGTGGGTCTGACCCCGCCCCGCCGTGGGTCTGCCCCTTTTCCCCAGTACTACGAGGTGGAGTGGACACTGTGGGACCGGTTCGAGGTGCAGGGCCTGCAGCCCGGCGGGCAGGAGATGACCTTGCGCCAGTTCCTCGCCTACTTCAAGGTACTGGGAGCACTGGGAGGGACTGGGGGGGACTGGAAGGGGGGCGGGGTCCAGGGGGCGGAATGGGACGGGGCTGGGGGGCACGTGGGCCCCACACGACATCCCCGTGTGCCCCCAAAAGGACCCCAACTCAGAGGGGACACGCCAGAGGGAAGCTGGGGGAGATGTGGCCACCATGGTGGCTGGTGTCCCCGAAGCCGTGGGGCGCTGTGGGTCGTGGTGGGGCACCCCTGGGTGCTCTGTGCCCCACACGAGGTCTCAGTGTCCCACCCAACGTCCCCGTGTCCCCCCAAGAGGACCCCAACTCAGAGAAGACACCCCAGAGTGAAGCGGGGGAGATGTGGCCACCACGGTGGCTGGTGTCCCCGAAGCCGTGGGGCGCTGTGGGTCGTGGTGGGGCACCCCTGGGTGCTCTGTGCCCCACACGAGGTCTCAGTGTCCCACCCAATGTCCCCGTGTGCCCCCAAAAGGACTCCAACTCAGAGGGGACACCCCAGAGGGAAGCTGGGGAAGATGTGGCCACCACAGTGGCCGGTGCCCCCAAAACCATGGGGCACCGTGGGTGGCGGTGGGGCACCCTTGGGTGTCCTGCGCCCCACCCAACATCCCCGCCCTGTCCCCTCCCCCCCCCAGAAGGAGCACCGGCTGGAGATCACGATGCTGTCGCAGGGCGTCTCCATGCTCTACTCCTTCTTCATGCCGGCCGCCAAGCTGCGGGAGCGCCACGACCAACCGTAGGGACCCGGGGGGGGGGAGGGGCGTGCCCATGGGTGGGGGGTGGGGGGCACATCCCATGGGTGGGGTCCTGGGGGGTGGGGGGGTGGGTGTTGGCCATGTCCCCATCCCTGTAGGGTGATGGTCACCATGGTTGAGGCCACCATGGGTGGTCACCATGATGCCACCCAGCGTCCCCATCACCCGAGGGTGACAGTCTCTGGGGTTGAGGCCACCATGGGTGGTCACCATGATGCCACCCCATAGCCACATCCCCATAGAGTGACCGTCCCCATGGTTGAAGCCACCGTGGATGGTCACCATGGGCTGATGTCACCCTATGGGGATAGGGACATGGCCATGGGGTGACAGTCCCTGTGGTTGAGGCCACCATGGATGGTCACCATGGGTTGATGTCACCCCATGGCCACATCCCTGGCCCCATAGGGTGACAAGCTCCATGGTTGAAGCCACCATGGATGGTCACCATGATGCCACCCTATAGGCACGTCCCCGTAGGGTGACAATCCCCATGGTTGAGACCACCATGGATGGTCACCATGGGCTGATGTCACCCCATGGTTGTGGCCCCATCACTATAGGGTGACAATCTCCATGGTTGAAACCACCACACGTGGCCACCATGATGCCACCCCACTTCCTCATCCCCACGTCCCCATCCCCATAGAGTGATGGTCACCATGGCTGAGGCCACCATGGGTGGTCACCATGGGCTGATGTCACCCCATGGCCACGTCCCCATCCCAGTAGGATGACAGGGCTATGGCTGAGGCCACCATGAGTGGCCACCATAATGCCACTTCGTGTCCCCATCCCCGCAGGGTGACAATCTCCATGGTTGAGACCACCATGGATGGCCACCATGATGCCACCCAACGTCCTCATCACCATAGAGTGATGGTCACCACGGTTGAAGCCACAATGGATGGTCACCATGATGCCACTCGACATCCCCATCCCCATAGGGTGAAAATGTCCATGGTTGAAGCCACCATGGATGGCTACCATGATGCCACCTCGTGTCCATGGCCCCATAGGGTGACAGTCACCATGGTTGAAACCACCATAGGTGGTCACCATGATGCCACCCAATGTCCCCATCCCCATAGGGTGACAACGTCCATGGTTGAAGCCACCACGGATGGTCACCATGATGCCACCTCATGTCCTCATCCCCACAGGGTGAAGGTCACCATGGCTGAGGCCACCATGGATGGTCACCATGGGCTGATGCCTCCCCATAGCCACGTCCCCATCCCCATAGGGTGATGGTCACCGTAGTTGGGGTCACCATGGGTGGTCACCGCGCCCGCCGGGTGACAGCGGGGTGGGCGAGGCCCCCACGGGCGGTGCCCCCGGGCTGATGTCCCCTGGTGTCCCCAGGATGACGGAGATCGTGGCGCGCGTCCCCAAGAAGAAGCTGGGCCGCCACGTCAAGGCCCTCATCTTCGAGCTCTGCTGCAACGACGACACCGACGCCGACATCGAGGTCCCCTACGTCCGCTACACCATCCGCTAGCCCCGCCCCCGGGGGGCGGGGCCCCACCCGGGCACGCCCCTCCCTGCCTGGCCACACCCCCCCCGCCCGGGCACGCCCCCCCGGCGAGCCCCGCCCTGTGTTGTCTCCCCTCCCCCGCCCCCAACACGGTTCCTCTCGTTGTTGTTGTGTCGTGGCCCCGCCCCCGAGGAAGGGAGGGCGGGGCTTGGGGGGGAGGGGCGCGAGGGGCTCCGCCCAATAAATCTAGATGTTGGCAGAAGGTGGGCGGAGTCCCATGCGCTGCTGGGGGGGCGGAGTCAGGGGGCAGGGGGGGCATGTGGGACTCTGTGGGGAGGAGCGGGGGCGGGGCCAAGCGGCTGTGGGTGGGGCCAGACATGACAGATGGGCTGGGGGTGGGGCCTGAAGGCTGTGGGCGGAGCCAGACATCACAGATGGGCTGGGGGTGGGGTCTGCAGGCTGTGGGCGGGGCCAGACATGACAGATGGGATGTGGGCGGGGCCAGACATGACAGGTGGGTTGGGGGCGTGGCCTTCAGGCTGTGGGCGGGGCTTAAGCATGTCAGGCCTCACTGGAGGCCAGGCAGCACGAGTAGGCGGAGCTTCAGGGTAACCCCGCCCCCGGGTCCCGCCCCTCAGGTCAGGGGTGCTGTGGTGTCATCAGCGGCGGGCACCGCCCCTTTATTCAAGCTCCTCCCCCCGGGGGTCAAAGGGCAGCAGCTGGGGTCAGAGGTCACAGTGCTGGGGGGGAGGGGCAGCCAGGCGACCTCCCGGTGACCCCAAGATGGCGGCCGGCGACAGAGGGAGACGCGGCGGCGACGGCAGCGCCTTTATTGGGGGAGGGGCCAGCGCAGGCAGCGGTGGGCGGGGCTTCTGCAGGCGGCGTCACGCGGGGTCACGCGGGGTCGCCGTGTCACCGGGCGGCATGACGTCACCTGGGGTCATGGGGTCACATGAGGTCACGGGGTCACCTGAGGTCATGGTGTCACTGGGGCTTGTGGTGTCACCCGAGGTCATGGTGTCCCCCAGGGTCGCGGTGTCACATGGGGTCACGGGGTCACTCGGGGTCACGGTGTCACCCGAGGTCACGGGGTCACCTGGGGTCATGATGTCACCCAGGATTATGGTGTCACCTGAGGCCGCGGTGTCACCCAAGGTCGTGGTGTCCCCCTGGCTCTTGGTGTCACCCGAGGTTGTGGTGTCACCCGAGGTCACGGTGTCACCTGGGCTCGTGGTGTCACCCGAGGTCACGGTGTCAACGGGGGCCGGGCTGTCACCTGAGGTGACAGTGTCATACAGGGTCATGATGTCACCTGGGCTCACCGGGTCACCCGAGGTCGCAGTGTCACCTGGGGTCACGGTGTCCCTGAGAGTCACGATGTCACCAGAGGTCCCGCTGTCCCCCAGGGTCGTGGTGTCACTCAGGGTCTCGATGTCACCCGAGGTCATGATGTCCCCTGGGGCCGCGGTGTCACCTGGGGTCATGATGTCACTCGGGGTCACCGTGTCACCCAGGGTCAAGGTGTCACCTGAGGTGACGGTGTCACGTGAGGTGGCAGTGTCTCCTGGGGTCATGGTGTCCCTGTGGCTCTTGGTGTCACTCAGGGTCGCGGTGTCACCAGAGGTCACGATGTCACCAGGGGTCACGATGTCCCTGGAGATCACGATGTCCCCCGAGGTCGCGGTGTCCCCGGGGGTCACGGTGTCCCCAGACGTCACAATGTCACCAGGGGTCACGATGTCCCCAGACGTCACGGTGTCCCCGGGGGTCGCGGTGTCCCCGGGGGTGGCGGTGTCACCAGGGGTCCCCCCGCCCGTCCCCCGCAGCTCCCGGTACCGAGCCGTCGCCTCCAGCACGGCGCCCTGCAGCCCCGCCAGCTCCACCGCCAGCGACACGCCTGGGGGCGGGGCCAGAGGGCAGGGGGCGGGGTCAGAGGGAAGGGGGCGGGGTCACCGGGCAGGGGGCAGGGCCAGAGGACAGGGGGCGGGGTCACCGGGCAGGGGGAGGGGCCCCACTTTGGAGGTGACAAAAGGGAGGGGGTGACAGAGGGTCGTGACCTTTGGGGCCCTCCAAGTTCTTCCCCCCCCCCCCCCAATTTAGGGACCCCCCCAACTCCTTGAGGACCCCCCCGGGTTTTGGGGATCCCCCCAGGTCTTGGGGACCCCCCCTTGATTTAGGGACCCCCCCCCCCAAGTCCTTGAGGACCCCTCCCGGGTTTTGAGGACCTCCCTGGGTTTTGGGGACCCCCCCAAGTTCTTGCGGACCCCCTCTCTAAGTTCCCCACCACCACCCCCCCGATTTAGGGACCCTCCCCAAGTCCTTGAGGACCCCCCCCCCGGGTTTTGGGGACCACACAAGGTTTGGGGAACACCCCCCAGGATTTTGACACCCTCCCCCCGTGTTTTGGGGACCCCCCCTGTTTTGGGGACCCCCCCTCACCGCGGACGAAGCTGGCCTGGGCCTGCCGCAGGCTGGGGGGCAGCAGGACCCCGAACCAGCTCAGGGGGTCGGGGGGGGGCCGGGGGGGGTGGGGGGCGGGGCCCCGGCGCTGCCGCAGACCTGGGGGGGGGGGGAGGGGGGGCCAAAGGTCAGGGACCCCCCCCCGAAATAACTGGGGAGACCCCCAGCACCCCAACCCTCCCCTCAGCACCCACTGCCCCGACCGGACACTCCCAGCACCCCAAATCCCTCCCAGCACCCCTGGGACCCCCCCAATCCCCCCCCAGCAACCCTGGGACCCCCCCCCAGCACCACAAATCCCCCCCAGCACCCCCAGCACCCATTGGGGACCCCCCCAGCACCCGAGTTCCCCCCCAATGCCCCCCCCAGCACCCCTGGGACCCCCCCCAGACCCCCAAATCCCCCCCCCAGCACCCATAGGGACCCCCCCCAGACCCCCAAATCCCCCCCAGCCCCCCCAGTTCCCCCCCAGCACCCCTGGGGAGCCCCCCCCGCCCCGGTTACCGTCACCTTCCCCCGGCGGGGGCTCCTGGGGGTCCCCCCCCGTGGCCAGCACCTCCTCGAAGCGGGGGGGCTCCCCCTCCTCCTGCCTGGGGGGGACACACACACGGGTGTCACCTCCCCGTGGGGACACCCCTGTGCCCCCTCCCTTCCCCCCCCCACAATTGGGGACATCGGGGTCACCCCCCACCCCCACGTCCCCCCAATGTCCCTCCCGTGTGTGCCCCCCCCCAATGTCCACCCCCACGTCCCCCCCACCCCCCTGGGGACATTGGGGTCATCCCCCACCCCCCCAATGTCCCCCCTGTGTGTCCCCACCCCCAATGTCCCCCCCTCAGTGTCCCTGTCCCCTTGTCACCCCCCCCACATCCCTGCCACCTCCCTGGTGTCCCCCCCAGTGTCCCTGTCCCCATGTCACCCCCCCCATGTCCCCATGTGCCCCCCCCGTGTCCCCCTATCCCCCTGGTGACCCCCCAGTGTCCCTGTCCCCATGTCCCCCCCCCCCATGTTCCCCCCCCATGTCCCCGTGTCACCCCCCCATGTCCCCGGGTCCCCCCCCTCATGTCCCCCCACCCCCCTGGTGTGTCCCCCCGTGCCCCCCCCCACCTGAAGGTGACGGTGACGCGGGGGGACCCGCTGGCCCCGTACTGCAGGGCCGAGACGCGGGGGCAGCCCAGGCAGTAGCGGGCCTGCGCCAGGCCCAGCCAGCCCTGGGGAGAGGGGGCGGGGTCAGGGGGCGGGGCCACGGGGGGGGCGGGGCCACGGAGGGGCGGGGTCAGGGGCGGGGTCACAGGTGGCGGGGGCGTGGGGACATGGGTCAGGGCGTGCTGCAGGCCTGGGCGTGTCCCTGGGGTGGGGGGCGTGTCCCCGGGGCAGGGGGCGTGTCCTCAGGGGGGCGTGTCCTCAGGGAGGGGGCGTGTCCCGGGGGGCGAGTCCTCAGGGAGGGGGCGTGTCCCCGGGGGGCGTGTCCTCAGAGCATGTCCTCAGAGCCAGGGACATGTCTTCAGGGCAGGGGGCGTGTCCTCAGGGGGCGTGTCCTCAAGGGGGCGTGTCCTCAAGGGGGCGTGTCCTCAAGGAGGGGGCGTGTCCTCAGGGCATATCCTCAGAGCCAGGCACATGTCTTCAGGGCAGGGGGCGTGTCCCCAGGGCAGGGGGCGTGTCCCTGAGCCTGTCCCTGGGGCAGTGGGTGTGTCCCTGGGGTTGGGGGTGTGTCCCTGGGTGGGGGGTGTGTCCTCAGGGTGGGGGGGCGTGTCCTCAGGACGAGGGGGCGTGTCCCATGGGTGGGGGGCGTGTCCCTGAGCCTGTCCCCGGGGCAGGGGGCGTGTCCTCAGGGTGGAGGGGGCGTGCCCACAGGCCAGGGGGTGTGCCCCTGGGGTGAGGGGCGTGTCCAGGGGGCATATCCCTGGGGCGGGGGGTGTATCCTGGGCAGGGGGCGTGTCCTCAGGGCAGGGGCGTGTCCTCAGGGTGGAGGGGGCGTGCCCCCGGGGTGGGGGGGCGTGTCGGGGGCGTGTCCCCCGGGGCGTGGCGGGGGCGTGGCGGGGGCGTGGCGGGGGCGTGGCGGGGGCGTGTCCCCCACCTGGCGCAGCAGCTCCCCCAGGTGGCGCCGCCGCTCCTCCAGCGCCTCCAGCGCCCCAGCAGGTCCAGGGCGGCCTCGTCCAGCGCCGCCCCCAGCGCTGGGGGGGGGGGCCCTATAGACACACACAGAGCCCTATAGAGACCCTATAGGGACAGACGGACCCCCGTGGGGACGGACAGACCCCTGTGGGGACCCTATAGAGACCGACAAAGCCCTATAGAGACCCTACAGAGATACACAGATCCCCATAGAGACACACGGATCCCTATAGGCACCCTATAGAGACACACGGATCCCTGTGGGGACCCTATAGAAACAGACGGACACCTGTAGGGACAGACAAACCCCTGTGGGGACCCTATGGAGACAGACGGACCCCTATGGGGACGGACAGACCCCTGTGGGGATCCTATGGAGACACAGAGACTCCTATAGAGACACACGGACCCCTATAGAGACCCTATAGACACACATGGATCCCTGTGGGGACCCTATAGAAACAGACGGACACCTGTGGGGACAGACGGACCCCTGTGGGGACCCTATAGAGACGGACGGACCCCTATGGGGACGGACAGACCCCTGTGGGGATCCTATGGAGACACAGAGACCCCTATAGAGACACACAGACCCCTATAGAGATCCTATAGACACAGACAGACCCCTGTGGGGACAGACAAACCCCCATGGGGGACCCTATAGAGACAGACAGACCCCTATAAAGACACACAGACCCCTATAGGAGCCCTATAAAAACACACAGACGGTTATAGGGACCCTATAGAGACACACAGACTTGTATAGAGACAGACAGATCCCTATAGAAACAGACTGATCTCTATAGAGATCCTATAGAGACAGACTGACTCCTACAGAGACAGACCCCTATAGAGACTCTACAGAGACGGTATAGAGACAGACTGATCCCTATAGAGACAGACTGACCCCTATAAAGACCCTATACAGACAGACTGACCCCTATAGTGACAGATTAACACTTATAGAGACAAACAGATCCCTATAGAGACAGACAGAGCCCTATAGGGACCCTATAGAGACAGACTAACCCCTATAGAAACAGACTGACCCATATGGAGACAGATAAACCCCTATAAAAACCCTATAGAGACAAACTGATCCCTATAGGGAGCCTATAGAGACAGACTAACCCCCATAGAGACAGACAGACCCCTATAGAGACCCTATAGAGACGCTATAGAGACAGACTGATCCCTATAGAGACAGACTGACCCCTATAAAGACCCTATAGAGACAGACTGACCCCTATAGGGACAGACTGACTCCTATAGAGATGCTATAGAGACAGACTGACGCTTATAGAGACAAACAGATCCCTATAGAGACAGAGAGAGCCCTATAGGGACCCTATAGAGACAAGCACCCTGCGGGACAGACAAACCCCTATGAGACCCTACATAACAACCCCCTATAACTCCCCCCTCCCCCAGCAGCCCAGCTATAGGGGACCGGACACAACACCGCCCCCCCCCCCAAACACCCCCGCTATAGGCGACCCTACACAACACACACACCACACCCCCCCCCCGCCTCAGGCCCCTCACCGACCCTCCATCGCCGCCAGCACCCGGCCCGCCCGCCGGCCTCACGCCGCGCCGCCGCCTCCGCCAATCGCCGCCGCCTCCGCCGCGCCTCCGCCAATCAGCGCGGGAGGCGGGGCCTCGGCTGAGGGCTGGCGGAGCGGCCGGCGGAAGCCGCCTCGGCCGCCATCTTGGGTGAGGGCGTCGGCGGCGCCCTCTTCCGCATCGCCATCTTGGAGGCGCGCCCCGCCCCTTCCGGCAGCACCGGGCGCTCCATTGGCGTGTTCCCCTCCCCCGCCCGGCCAATCGGCGGCGGCGGCGTTGGGAGGTGCCGGCGTGTGGAGAGCGGCGGGGAGCGGAGGAGCTGCCACCATGGTAAGGCCCGGGGGGGGTGGGGAGGGGCCCTCAGGGTTCTTCCTGGGTCACCTCGTGCACCACGTGACCCCCCCAGTGTCCCCACGTGTCCCCATGTCCCCACGGTCCCCTGCCAGTGTCCCTCTGTCTCTCCATGATCCCCGTGTCCCTATGCCCCCCCACGTCCCCCCAGTGCCCCCATGTCCCCCCCAGTGTCCCTATGACCCCCCAGTGCCTCCACGACCCCCCCAGTGTCTCCATGACCCCCCCCAGTGTCCCTATGACCCCCCCAGTGTCCCCATGTCCCTTATGTCCCCCCCAGTGTCCCCATGCCCCCCAGTGCCTCCACGACCCCCCCAGTGTCCCCATGACCCCCCCCAGTGTCCCATGACCCCCCAGTGTCCCCATGTCCTTTCATGTCCCCCCCAGTGTCTCCACGACCCCCCCAGTGTCTCCACGTCCCCCCCAGACGTCCCCATGTCCCCCCAGTGTCCCTATGCCTCCCCCAAGACCCCCCCATGTCCCCTCATGCCCCCCAGTGTCCCCATGTCACCCCACGTGTCCCTGTGCCCCCCCCACGTCCCCCCCCAGTGTCCCCATGCCCCCCCAGGGCACTCCTGTCCCCCCGTGCCCCCCCAGAGTCCCCATTCCCCCCCGCCACCGCCCCCAGACACCCCCCCCCAGGGTGCCCCCCATACCCCCCGTGACGTCACCGTGCCCCCCCGTGACGTCACGGCGCGGCCCCAGCTGCGCCGCCAGGCCCGGAGCGCCGCGAGTACCTGCAGCGCCGGGCGCAGGAGGAGCAGCTGCGGCGGCAGCAGGACAAGAAGGAGCGGCTGCAGCGGGCGCTGGATGGTGGGGGGCCGGGGGGGCCTGGGGGGGGGGTGTGGGGGGGCAGTGAGAGGGTTGGGGGGGCAAGGAGGAGGTTGGGGGGGGGATTGAGGGGGTTTGGGGGGGGATTGAGGGGGTTTGGGGGGATTGAGAGGGTTTGGGGGGGGATTGAGGGGGTTTGGGGGA